>NC_142243.1:105315873-105940873 GCF_052056855.1 Sturnus vulgaris | reverse complement strand
TCAAGCTGTTGTATTAAAGACATATGAAAGAGACTCCTCTCTCGTCACTAAATAATATTTCTCAGTGTGTCTTACTGTGAAAATAATCCTCCTCTCCTCTCCTCTCCTCTCCTCTCCTCTCCTCTCCTCTCCTCTCCTCTCCTCTCCTCTCCTCTCCTCTCCTCTCCTCTCCTCTCCTCTCCTCTCCTCTCCTCTCCAGTTGCTGCTGATACTCTTCCCTCCCCAGTCCCAGGCACTTCTGGATTCCCATTCCATGACATGCTTTCAGAAACTTTTGCATAATCTATCAAAACAGCATCTAGGCTCTTGTTCTGTTCTGGTATCTGCCAAACGCTCCCCATCAAAAAAATATTCTGATTTTCACTGATGGTTTCATTAAGGAGCTCTCAGATAACTGGTGAGTCACTTGCAGGTTTTTAGGATAATGCCACCTCCTTCTTTCCCTTTGTCTTTTTCTTTTTTTGTCATAAATACCTTCCAACCCTCCAGCCTTTTGCTGCATTTCCTGTGTTTTGAGCGAAGATATGAGTTGATAGGGATGTTTAACAAATGCTTGTGAATTTTGTCCAATTCTGATGTCTTCCAGTGAGACATCATTCTTCTCTGAATGTCTTCATCAGTGTGCTGGCATTCACTTTGCTTACTCATGCCACTGTACTTCCTTTTTTCTTTCAGTTCTCTTAGCCAAAAGATAATATAGTTCTTTCCCATAATGCTTCCTATTTTTTTCAGATTTTACTTGTTTATCACTGTTTATCATCTGCTACTCTTGCCTGAAATACTTTCACTGATTCTTCTGAAGATACTTCTTTCACTGGCTAATAATGTTTTCTCACTGAATATTTTTTAACTTTACTGACTATAGCAAGTTTTATTTTTGTATGTCAGTCTTCTCTATCTGCTGAAGCACTGTGGTTCATTGATTTTTTTTTCCATTATTACATTCACCTACTTTTTCAGTTTTCATTTTTCAAATCTTCCCTTTCTGTCTTACTGTGAACATTTTAACTGGTCTTGGGCTGCCCTCTGATACCTTTTTTTGTAGCATTCTCCATCAGACCTGCATAGTTTTCCTACTGCTGTGAACACTTTGTAACATATCCTGGGATGTTTCTGAGAACTATCCCTTCTAGGAATTTGCTAGGATTTTCTGTGACTTAACAAACCTGCTTCCTCCTTACAGCTTTGGAAGCAAAGGCAGTGTGCCCTCACAGATTTGATAAGAACACATATCCCTGCCAAGGCTTGCTTGCTTTTCCTCGTGTCGTCTGGGATATTAACATTGCCATTTGAGTCAGTAGGCTGCCAAGAGAGAAAAAAATTACTCCATCACTAACAAATTACCTCAGCAACATCCCTGCAACTGTCATTTCCCCTTTTCTAATACCCTAATGAACCTCCTGAGAAATATTGATGTGTGTTAAGAGTTTTTCTCAATCAATCAACCAGAAAAAATTCTGAACACTTTTTTTCCAGAGTTTCCTTTCCTTTGCACTAATTTTTTCAAGGACTTTACCAATTCTCTTCTGAGCATCTACAAATCAGAATTTTTTCTTAAAGGCTTGACAACAGCAAGTGGATTTTCTTTGAGAACTCAACATCTCCACTCAACACCTAACTCATTCCAAACATCATTCCCCTGGAGCCACCAGGGCATCTTTAAGGAACGTCTTCCTTATATTTTCTCAGGAAGGATACTTAACAAAAGGAGGATCTTTTTTCAGTCTAAGTGTAAACAACTAGGAAATCATGCTTGGCAAGTGCTGGGGGTCTTTATATACAGCAATCATTAATTCCACTGCAAGCAATACCTTTCAAAGTAATCCTGCCTCTGAAAGCTCCATACCTGGGGAAGAACAAATAATTTTTGCCACTTACTGAAGAAAAGCACTGAGATGGCACAGGACCAGTTCCTGTTGCCCATGAGGAGAATGAGTTAGTTGCTTGTTGGCAGCTACTAAACATGTAATTTCCCATGTCCTTTGTCTGGATTTGGTGTGCTGAGCCAGGGTAGAGAACGAGGCAGAGCTGTGGCAGCACTGACACTGCTGGGGAAGGGCAGCCCTGTCACACCAGACAAAGAGAGGGGAGGAATAAGGTCAGGGGTAGCAGCTGCTGGAAGATTTGATGTGAGTACTATGAAATGGGTTAGCAAGAGATGAATGACAATTGTGTAACTGGGAAGAAAGGGGCATTTATTGATTGTGAGTTGGTTGTACTGAGCAGGTGACAGTCCTTCTTCTGGCCACTGAAAGCAGAAGGACCAGAGGGGGAGTGACCAGAGGTGTTGCTTTGTGTCTTACAAGGACCTCTGCTGTAGCAGCAGCCTCCCACGAGCCACTGAAGATTTCTTGGTCAGCTTCTCACTTCAGCTGAAATGCTTCAAGCCCTTCAGGTTGTTGGGACCATTGGAGACCCAAGTGCTGCTCTCTGGGCATCTTCACTCAGGAAACCACTTCCAGCTGATGGAGGGCTATGGCTGCAGCTCCTGTTCACTGGTGTTTTTATAAATAAGGGTAGAGGCAAAAGGCAAGAAGTCCTCTTTCCATCCATTTCTGCTTAAGTGGAGAGAAGTACAAGTCCTCTGGCCCTTAGTAATGTCTCCAACATGTCTTTTCAGGACACAGACTGAGATGAGAACCAGTACCTACTGTAAATGGGCTTTCCCAGGTTACCTGTGGGCTTTCTAGGGCAGTGACTTCTATAAATGCTCTTTCATCCAAGAGCTTTTCTTGCTTTGGATGGTGTAATGCCCAAGCTTATTCTCTACTCCTCCCCTGCAGCATCTGATTTTTGAGGCACTGTTCAAGAGCTTCTGCTTCTAACAGTCAAAGAAAATTTTCTGTTAAAATTTTTGTTTAACAGAGTGAAAAGCTACATTCAGAAGCTTGTAAAAATGATAGAAATATACAAGATAAGTTGAAAAGTCTTTCAGACATATTATTTTGAGACAAGTTTTACTCCAAAGTGCAACAGCAGTACTCTGTTTAACATTAATAGAGGTGGAGAGCATTTTGCTCATAGAAGAATTCAGGTCTATAAGCATAATATAGCAAAATGAAATCTGGAGGCTGCTGTGTGTGAAATCTGGAGCTGAGTGTGACAGTGATTTTTCATTGCCATGAACCTTGTAAGTTGGGCAAAACACATGGTCCATGTGTGTAAAGTGTGATTTTTGCTCTGATATAAATACATAGATATGATACAAAGTGGTACACAAGTTGTAAAGAAATTATTTTTGGTGAAAACACGCTTGTTTGCATAAAACATTGCCCTATGTTTTCATTAGCTAGAAATTTATACATATTTATTAAAGTGGCACATGATGTTTTTCAAGAATTTTTCAACTGAAATTTACTCACAGAAGTAGGAATATACTGTGAAAATTCTTTGATTTTTGTAATATATTACCTTTTCTTAGCTATTAGTGAGTTTACCTGAAAGGAAATTTATGAGAAACAGGACAGGATTCAAGTAACACTAAAAGGACTAAGCAAGAACACTATGTTGACTCAATAACCCTGTTTGGAATTTAGTGCTTGTGTCAGTTTTAAGTAATGAAGTCCTATGCAACAATCATAACTAAACCCATTAACTGAATGAAAGTTTTACCGCAGCACCATTTTGTCTCCAATATCTTTTTTTCACTGTGATAAATAATAAATTGGTACCTACCCACAGTGACTGATTTATACTTGTTATGGCATTTCAGGAGCTTACAGAGAGTGAAATGATCTGCTCCTTCTTGGTAGGAGGCAATGCATGGGAATGGATCTCTCCGGACTCAAAAAACAGAGTAGTTAGGAAGCAAACTCAGTAACATGATTGATTTTTTTTTTTAAGTAATTATATTATACATCTTCTAATGCACTATCCACACTTCTTTTTAGAAATTTAAAAAATATCTTTAAACCAAAGGACCCCTCAAATTTTCAAAATCTTTTGTGTCAGTCTCTTATGTTATAAATGTCCCTCCCTGAGCAGTATCTGCATTAAGAAATTAAGATTTATCATTTACCAAATAAATGCTGTCAAATTTCAATTAATCTTAATTTTCTAGGTATTTGCTATTTGTCCCGACTGGCCAGCAACCATCTGACACTACTTCCAAATCCTATTATAACTTTTGAAGTGAGTGATTTTGAGATAAAGTAACAGTGATTCTGCTGATCAGATCCAGAGATGTGTCTCGTGCAAAATCCCTGTTACTCAGCCCGAGTTTCTCATCCCAGGCATGGGCTTCTGCTGACTCACCCCCCTCATTACTCCCAAACACTTTGAAGGACCACAGCTGACCTCTGCATATGGAGAAATTATGTTTAAGTGATGGCATTTACAGTAGGAAAAATTACCTAGCATAGCTGCATGACTCTCTAGGTACTGGTTAGTTATAAGGAAACCTTCTTTGTATGATAAAAGAAATTTCTCTGTGCTCCGTTGATCATGCATTTTTCTTACTACATAGCAGAAGTCTTTTGGTAACTTTTTCAATAGTAGAGACTGGCATGGAGAAGTTCAAGTAGTGTATCAGTCTCCCCATCCTCCACCCAGTTACCAAAAATAATCCTGCTGTCTTGTCACATGGGCTTCAGCAGTGACAGTGCAAACAAACTGTAGTCTCTGTGACACTTTCGTTTGAAAAATACCTTTTTCTGTATTCATTCCTCCCCTTAATATATCCTAATATAATTAAAGGTTTTCTTCAGCAAACCCTTGCAAAATATTGGTAGCAAATCCTTTAAGTGCTGCTCTGGGGGGAAAAATAAGTGCATGCTCTCCATATTCTAAATCATGCTTCAATTGGGGCATAAGTCCTAGGTGAAGACATTGCCCTTTGTTTTCCTTGCCAAGGTGTGGGCAAGGTTTTGTTTGAGGAGAAGTAAATTGTCACAGCATGCTGCTGTTTCTGAGAACAGAAGCTGTGATTAAAAGCTGGAATATCCACATGCTGAATGCATGCTGAAGTTGATTAGGTATATCCCTTGTCGATTCACTCTCCAGTGGAACTAATTCAGATTAGCAACCATCTGGCAACTGTTCCTGTGGGAAGTGTCATGCAGTGTTTGGGGTGGAGGTGGATACCAGTGCATTGTGTTTTCAGAGATATCTCCTGCTGTGCCCTCCCTGCTTTCCTCCAGGGCTCAGAGGAGCCAGCACAGATCCCAAGTGAATGTAGCCTTGTGCATATCAGGGAGTTCCAGCTGAAGGAGAAACGGTGTGCAAACCTGTGAAAAGCTCCCTTCACTTGGTGCTCAGTGCAGAGCTGGCATCAGTGGCCAGCTCAGTGCCACCACTCCTGGGAGGCACAGCTTCCCTGCTGCCCTCTGGCTGGCTCCTGGTGAGAAGGTGCCAACTGTTTTCATGCCACATCTCAGGTAACTTCATCCCAGCATCTGGAGCTCTGGGTAGCAGGATGGAAAAGAGGGAGAGACACTCTGTCAGGGTGAGAAGAGGAGCTCTGTGAGATGCATAGATTCTAAACAAATTTTCCATTTGTGGTTTTTGTTGTGATGATGCTGCACTTAGGAATATGTGTCACACCAGAGCGTTGTTATCCATGGGGATGGTATTGTCCGGAAATGCTTAGCAAGGTGAAAAGAATTCAGAGCTATTGATTTCTGTCCTTCTTTGAAAGGGTTACTTGATTGTTTTTCTTCTGAAATTAATTATTTAGACTTGCTTCTCTAGCTCTATTTTTAAAAGGAGAATGTAACTTATTGCACAGATAACTTATGAATTATTAAATTTGCACTACTCAAGCTGTCAGAGGATGAATGAGGGGCAGAGATCTGACCGTCTTGGCAAGTTTTCCATTGCCACATGCTACAGCACTGGACTTTCCCCCTTCTCTATGCCTGGCACTCTGCAGGTAAGCCTGGCTCCCCTGTCCAAAGCCTTGCTGGCTGAAAGGCAGCCCAGCTTGGCAGAGTGCCACATATTGCCTGGATGTGTCAAAAATTTCTCCATTCCTCTGAAAGGGAAAAATGGAGTCAGCTGGTGCAAGTAGGTCAAGAAAAGGGTTTAAGTGGTAAAGAGGTGGAATTATACAATTGTGACTCTTCAAGCAACTTCTTATCAGCACATTTTGCTGCCCTGGGTAAATAACTTGTTTCTTCAAGCCACAGATGAGGATACATTCACCTGTCTTGCTCTTTTTGAAAACCCAATCCATGTCAAAGTGCTGGTGTGTGCAGTATTCAGCACATCTCCTTCTCATGCCCACAGGAATGATGCCCACACCCCCACTGGTTTTGCCAGCAGTTATATCAGCTGGGAGCTTGCTGCAAGGTTAGGATATTTTTTCACCCTGTTCCTACACTCAGCCTGCTAAAAAATGCCTGGCGAGGAGACAGCTTCTGTTCTGTGGGAGGAGGCCTGGCAAAGCCTTCACTTGATTTAGGTTTGGGTTTGGTGTGCCTTGGTGTGAGAAAGCCTGAAGTTCCTTTAAGCACCCATAATGGTGGTTCATTCATTCTAGAAAAATGACACAGTCTGCCCCTAATGGGTACACTACTTGTGATTTCTCTCTTTCCTTTTCTCTACTGTGTATTTTGCCACAAGACAGAAGGTCTAGCCAACATGAATACAAAAATTACAAGATATTCTTACCCAAATTTTAGGTCTTGCTCCAACAATAGTAGCCAGAGCTGGGGAGGGTGAGCTGTGCTGCTTTTAGGGACATCAGCATAATGCCTACGTGGGCAGAAGAAGCACAACGATCCATCTGAGACTGACAGATGTACGTATTGGTCTATTTAAGGCCTCTTTCTCAGGGATCACTCCAAAATAGTTACAGTCCAATCTCTCCAGCGTGCTCTTGCCTCAGTCAGCTGTGCCAAGAGAAAGTGGGTCTTGTGCAGAGATTGGTGAAGGCAGCTCACCTCATTGTCGCTATGTGCAGAGTTCAGGATGAATTCCCATCCGAGTTCAGTAGTGTCAAAGCAAAAGGCCTTGAAGGGATCAAGGATCAAGAGATGATACAGTTACTAAGCCATATGATAAAACAGTTCTAAGGCAGATGCAAATCTGAAAACCTTTAAATTGTTTTTCTCTTTAATGTTTTTAATCATATATATTTTTCTAGAAAAAATAATTGAGGATTTTTTTTGTTCATCTCTTCTTTCAGTTTTCAAGAGTCTGGTCCTTCATAGAATAGAAGGATGTTTAAATGTCATCTACTCCAACTCACTTTCAATGAACAGGGACATCTTCAACTAGATTGGGTTGTTCAGAGCACCAGTCTGACCTTGAAAGTTTCTAGGAATGGGGCATCCACCACCTCTCTGGGTGTGCTGGTTTAGGGCAAATTTGGGATGAAACCTCCTAATGGGGTGCCTCTAGAAATTCAAGCGGCCCCTCCCTCCCACTGGTTCAGGAAATATTTCCTTGGAGAAAAGTGGAAAAAAACTGTTTATTTAACAAGCAAAGTACTCGGAAACATGAAAAAAACCAGTAGTATTAAACAATGGAACCTCTTGTTGCTATGAAGAGATGGCAAATTCAGAAAAATCCTTCTGTGGATTGGAGAGAGAGGGAGAGTCCTTCTCATGGGTGTAGCCTCAGCTTTCTCAGTCTCTCCAGGGTTTGGGTCCTGTGTCCCGGTCACAGGGCAGCTTGGGGGGCCCCTGGATGATAGTCCCGGTGTTCCTGGACTGAACAACAGATGAACAGTTCCAAAAACACTTCTGGCCTCAGCTAACTAAAAGCTAACTAAAAGCAAAGGACAGCTCTCTCCTGCTGTCTGTGTTGCAGGCAACAGAGTCCATGAGAAGGATGCAGGGGAGCGAGTGCAGATTCTGCAAACAAACCTTGCTCTTCTTCTGCCCCCCTTCACTCTCAGAACCAGCCCTAAAGGTGCAGAACTTAATATCCAGCACAAACAGAACAGACAACTGGGGATATACAAGCATCATAAAGTCACCCAAGGACACTGGGAAATCTGTTTCTGTGTTTCACCACACTCATAAAAAATTTCTTCCTTATGTCCAATCGAAATCTATCTTCTACCAGTTTAAAACCTTTACACCTTGTCCTATTGCAACAGGCCTTACTAAAAGGTCTGTCTTCATTGTTCTGATAAGACCCCTTTACTTTTAAAAGGCTCCCATAAGGTCTTTCCAGAGTCCTTCCATCTGAACATTGAGCCATTGGCCACTGCCATCTGATTATGACCATCCAACCAATGCCTCATCCACAGAACAGTCCACCCATCAAAACTGTATCTCTCCATTTCAGAGAGAAGGATGTTGTGGGGGACCGTGTCAAAGGCTTTACAGAAGGACAGGTGACATCTGTTAGCTCTTCCCTTGTCATTCCATCACAGAAGACCCATCAAGTTGCTTGGGCAGGACTTGCCCTTGGTGAAGCTCTGCAGGATGTCTCAAATCACTTCCCTGTCCTCCATGTGCCTTAGCATAGCTTCCAGGAGGATCTGTTCCACAATCTTCCCAGGTTCATGGGTGACGCTGACAGGCTGGTCATTCCAAAAGTCCTCCTTTCTAAAGGAATCCTTCTGCTTTTCCATTGCCATGTTCACATGTGTTTTATGATGAATTTACTAATTTGTTGATTATCCCCAAACCAGAAGATGTAATGCATACTGCCACAGGTATCATAAACTATGGGCAATTATAGGGGAAGGTTCCCATAATAGTTTGGGGAGAAATTGAAATGTAGGTCCTACATTACTTACAGGGATGTGAAAGGGTGGGAATTACTTGTGGGAAGGAGCTTCCTTGACCATTGTATCAAAACCACTGATTGTTGTACCTTGACATTTACATATCAAAGCTGTAGAATGATAGTTATTATGTTCTCCACTGTTCTGGTGAGCTGTCAGAATGTGACTACAGTTTCTGGATTACCTAAACAAGAGAAAAGAAAAAGAAATTACAGTTAGTTTCCTTAAAAATAAATAAATAAATAAATAAATAGAGACTATATCTTTGAAATGCCCGGCACATCACTCCTCCCTTTTGGTGTTGTCCTCCATCTCCTCTGATGGCAAACAGATCAGCTTTCCTCTCTCCCCTTCTACAGGTCTCTCCTTGGTGGGATTCTCTCATCTTCTGTTCCTTTCTTTTCTTCTTCACCTTAGGTTTTTTTCTCAGCATTTTTCAGATACAGATGCTAAGTTGAACACAAAATTCTCCAGTATATGCAAACCAGCCCTCGAGGTTAGGAGCAGCTGAGATGTGCAGGACTTCAGACACACCTTAGGACAGCAGTCTCTGGTGCTG
This sequence comes from Sturnus vulgaris, assembly GCF_052056855.1. Classification (NCBI taxonomy): domain Eukaryota; kingdom Metazoa; phylum Chordata; class Aves; order Passeriformes; family Sturnidae; genus Sturnus; species Sturnus vulgaris. The sequence goes on along the minus strand of NC_142243.1, from coordinate 105,931,634 downwards.
AGGGCTGAGCTACACTATTTGGAAAGTTATTTTACAGCTGCTGCCAGAAGCTGCTCCCCTAGGTCAGGACTTCAGGCAAGGAAAAAAAATCTTTAAACAGGAAGCTTTTTCTGCTATTTATGGCTCCACTTGCTCTCAATCTCCCTGAAAATACTGTGAGAACATTCCTGTGGTGGGATAATTTGTCACTTCCATTCTCGGCCTGACTGTAGCAAGTGCAACAAAACAAACAAAATAGAAAACAATATGTCAGTGAATATTAAAGTCAGGGTGGTTTTTATCCTACAGTGTTGATTTCACTCTTGGGTAAAGTTTTGCATCTCTTCAGTTTTGTTTGAGTGAATAGCCACTTCACACAGCCATAGAGGTGACTGTAATTTAAATAACACAGATTCAGAGATGTCTCTTGCTTCTCTTGGATACAACTCTTGCAAAAATAACCACATATAAGAAGTTATGTATTCTTTGGGGCAAAAATGTAAATAATAGAAAGGGTTCCTATGGTTCTGCACAGGAAGATGAGCCATTGGTACTCCTGCAGCTGCCTTTCATTGAACATGGTTCTGTGTTATTGGGCTGTTTGAAAAAAACAGAAACATTGCATGAATTGCTGTCCTTTTGAGTTGGTATGAAAAAACACTTTGGAGAACTTTTTTACTGTTGTTTCTGTGCTACAGGATGATCAGGAAAAAAATTGACAGTAATTTTCTTAGTCACAGGGAAGGAAGACAGAGCCTTTAAGGGTTGAGCAATTTGTATATGGACATTTCACATCTGCTTTGTGTCTTCATGGATGCTTCCTTAAAGTAAGAGCAAGAGGAAGGTTTTGGATACAATGTACCACAGGTATCCACAACTTAATGCTCCACAAGAAGTACTAAACTTCTTCAGAGTCAGGTATTGAAAGAAAGATCTTTGTCATGCTACTACATGATTTTTCACTGTGAATACAAACCAAGAGAGAGGGGAAAAAGAAAGCCTTTCTGAAGGCTTCAGTTTCCTCAACCAATCAGCATCTAATTCTCAGTGTATGAAGATTGACATTGCTTTCCAGGATTCGCTAAAACCAGTTACTAATAAAGGCATTTTCACAACTAAACCTGACGGCCTGTTAACTGGCTTTAAATGTGGGTGTTGATTGGATCCTGGCACCTTTACTCCAGGTCATCAGCTGACATAATTGAAGGGGACAGGAGCACTAATTAGAATGCACAGGTTGTCATTCTTATAATCTGGGCTTTAAAATCTAAGCCATCTTTTCTTCCTTTTCCTGGTCTGCAACCGATTTGCTTTCTCACTTGTACCCACTAGCTCTTGCTCTGAGTTCCTGGAGCTGGGTTTTACTTGGCAGCTCAGAGAGAAGAAGGGGAAGAATATGAGAGATTTCCTCCTGGGTAATCAGGAGAGGAAATAGTTCAGATGAATTGCCCACCACCAAAGGCTCATTTTACTCCTGTTTCATATGAAGACCTGCTGGGTAAGGAGGATGTGGCAGTAACCACTTGGAACCTTGTGATGGGGAATGAGGAATAGAGAGCCTAGAGATAATATTGATTTAGCTTTAATTTTCAATTCAGGGGCTTAATGTGTTGCAAGAATCTACTTCTCATACCTGATTATCCATAATCAAGACATTTCAAACAAAGCCATTAGCAGAAATATTTCTAGTCTACCTCTGAAATTCATAATAAAGGTTTAAAACCTTAAACCAGATTGGCAGGTTGACGTTTCCAAGAATTGTTTTTGCTATGTAAAACTGCTAGCATAAAAGAGACTCGGCATCATTAAGGATTTATTGAGCTTCTATTTTCTCCATTAAAGTACTGACTATTATTTTCAAATGAAAGATGCACCACAATGAAATTGTTAGTGACTGTGCATTTAGGGATTTTTTTTACAGCATTCCTAACTATTATAGTCAGGTGGTCAATCTCTGTCAGTGTGACATGCATAGCAGTGACAGCTTATCTTTTCTCTTTGATAGGAGATGGAGAATTTGACCAGAAGTGAGCAGATATCAGAATGTCATAATGATCATAGCTACCTGGGTTCTTTTTTTTTTAAACCTCATGGGTTAATAACTTTGGCTTTTTACTTTGTTTTCATTCTTTAATTATGGACCCTGTTTTTTTAATCATGACTGAGTGTGTGTTACAAACACAGCCTTGGAGAGTGAGATGATGATACAAAAAGTAAAACATCCCATTATGGCCCAGGTAGGGAAAAATATGTCCATGTTAAGCTTTCTAGGAGTTCAGCATTCAGTTCCTAGGAATTCTGAAATGTGGGAGAAACTGATGACAATACTTACATATTTATGAGGGACTGGGGTAGGGGAATCAGACCTTGAAAGGAGTCAAAGGTCTGATTTCTCTGTGCAGTTTTTAAAGAGAAACTGGAAGCGTGGTAAGGTCAAGTCAAGCCTTCACAGGTAACAATGGCTATCTTCAGAGGCAGTCTTCCAGGCAAAGAGATTTTTTTCTGTCTCAAGTTGTTGATTATTCTTACAGACCTAGTTAATCATTTAGACTAATACATATGTATCAAAGCACCCAATATTTTGGTTTGATGTCCAACAGCAAAAAAGTGTCTGAGGTTTAATGAAGTATTTTGGCTGCAGCCAAATCAAATATGGAGGCTTCAGTATCTTGCAACTGTGGATACTCTCAAAAGTTAGATAAAAAATCCTTTGATTAGAGTCTTGTGGTGGAGTGCTTATTCCTGCCCATACAGTGTGGGATCCATCCACCACACAGTCCCTTTTCCCCATATGTGGTACCATTTTGTCTACTCCAGACTGTCAGTTCAGCATTGTGACAACAGGTAATGAACTAAAATCTGGACTAGGTGAGGTTGAGCAGTTATAAGTTTAAAAGGTATTTCTGTTCTTGCAAATGATGTTTAAAGCAGCATCTGGGGCTTGCTGTTTGATCAAGCAGACCATCAAGGTAAATCTTTAGGCAAATCTTAGTAAATCTTAGTGTACTTTTTGATTGCCAGTGCTGAAATCTCTGTATGGAATGTGATTTGTTTGTAAACAGCAGTAAGAAAAAGTTCTGCTGACAGTATTCCTTGGCATGGATCGGCTGTTCCCTGCTATGATAAGCAGAGGTAGCCTCTTGCAACTGCACATCTGAGGGCACTGGCCAACCCACCAGCTTCTGCCTTTGGTAGGGGATAATTTGTTCATCTCTCAGGAGGAATGGAAAAGAACATCACCTTTCCTTTCTTTGCCAAGCTACATGTTCCTCCTGCAGAGCAGTCACCTGATCTGCTGTGCACCCGGGGCAGCTGCTTGCCTACTCACAGATATACCAGCTGCAGGTGGCTGTCTCTCTCCTGCGCTTCTTAGGAGCATTTGCTGGATGAGGGACACTGGAGCCAAAGACTCAAAGTGAAAATTCACCTGTGACAGTGAATGGATGTCTTCTAATTCTCAGAAATCAGAAGATTTAATAGTTATCTGAGATTGTGTGTGTGCTCTGTATTTTGTCTCACAATTGTCAGCAGAGTTTTCATGAAAAGGGAGCAGGAGGAGGAAGGAAATTATAATGCCCAGATTTTTAGAGACTGATGGTACAAAGGGTAGGATTGCAGAAACAGAACAGCTCTTTCAGATATAATGCATGATAAATTGCTTCAGCATAATGATGCTCATCAGAAGAAAGTGAGTAGCAGAAAAAGAATGTCATTTCAATTATGCCATAAATTCACTTTTGGCTGGCACAAACAGCTATCAGAGGGCAGACAGAATTTCCTTTCTAACCTTAATGAAATACAAGCACTCTGATTTTAATTTGCAGCTGGGGCTTCTTCTTAGGTGCAGCAGAGGTTGGAAAACAATGTCCCTCTTTTTTTATTTTGCATGAAGTCTATTTGCTTGGAAGCATTCCTCTGTTTGTATTATTAATTCCCTGGTTTTTTACTATGTGAATTTCCTGTGATGATCTCATTATGTTTACAGCATTTCTTGCAGTGTTGTAAACAGCGACTGATGCCTTGTTTTCATATTTGGGTGTGGCAGGGAGTAGCCACATGCAAACTGCTGGTGAGCCACATCCAGGGAGCCCAGTCTAATGTCAGCCTGAGACTCCTTTCAGGCAAGGCAGATTCGCTGCTAATGCCATCAAGCTTGAGGACTGTCTCCACTGAGTTCCAGGGAGATTTAAACAGTAGTGAGAAAAGATAAATATAGAAAAGACCATGCTAAAAATTAATTTAAAGTATCACTGGTTACTATTGCAGATACAAGAAAGAAAACAGTCCTTGAGAAAAAAAATCTTGAATGTGCAATGCTGTTGTATATGCAAGGATTTTAAGTAATCTTGAACAAGATTTTAGTCAGTATAATTGCTTCAAGTACTAGTAGCTCTTTCATAGTCACAAAAATGAAAACAATGCATTTCAGAATGTTTACTGACATTCAGTAATGTCTTTAGAGCTATCTAAATGTTTTCAGTCAGAGACCCCCACTGTAATTTCAGGAAATTACATCATGGAGTTATTTTATCTGTGTGATTTACTTAAGGTACACTGATAGGAGAAAGCAAGGCACAGGATTAGTTAAAACATATACTACTTTTTGTCTGTTTGTGTATTCCTGATCTCTTGAGTAGGGATGGCCATTGGGCTTCAAGGCCTAACTACTATGCAGTGAATTCTTATTCTTTAACTGCTACTACAGTAGTATGTTCAGGAATATGTTTGAAAGCAGCTTTGTATTTTATTTTGGGTTTTTCTGATTAGAATTGTAATATATATGTTTGCCTAAAGAGCTACTGTCTGTGTTGGGTATGCTTTCACTGGCTGTCCTCCAAATCACAGCTCCTAACAGCAATCTTTAAACCCCCATCATTTCTCCTCGGTGTTTACTGCAGGAAAAGTGTTTCTGCTGCTGACTTTGCTTCCCCAGCCTAAGACAAAGTGACTTTTATACTGGCACAGAGAGTTGCCGGAGGCAGAAGCTATTACAGAATAACTTGTTGGGTAGACAGCATAAACAAGTCACCAGTCTGTGAATCTCACTGCTGCATGATTATCACTGAAGGGCAAGGATTTAGGAGGACTCAAAGGAGACCAGGCATGCATCTATATAAAGTGAGCAACCAGACCTGTCATACAAGTGCAAATATTACCACCAGTTTTAGGAATGAGGTAACACTTGATTTAGAATTTAAGTACACATTGAATTTGAGATTTACCTGGAGTCCCATTAGCTTGAAGGGATTTCCTGCAGAACCTTCTTCTTTCAGGCACTGTCAGTGATCATCCCCAGCTTGCTTCCCAAAGGGAACATGCAGGTGTCTCTGAGCCTGACATGCATAACCTTGGTAAAAGCATACTCGTTGAAGCTGAGAAGCTTCACAGCCCCAAATCCCTAACAGAAGGTATTATATCTGAATTGGCCCTAAATTGAAACTCCAGTTTCATATTCTTCCTTCATCTGAGCTCTTATAAATCCTCATTCAAATGTCAGACGTCCATTTCTCTATGTGTTTTGGCTTTTCATTTTTTTATTCTCAATACAGCTTCCAGGCATGGCTGGCTTTTCTTAGTTGATGCCTATCTTCTCAGGAACTTTAATTAAATATAGCCCATCCTAATAATGCAGTTGCTTGTGCAATTTTTCTCTGACAAAATAAATTATAGTAGGCAATATCATCTTGCTACTTACTCATGGAATTTTTTTAAATGGAAATTGCCAGATCAACATCTAGTCAGTAATTCAACTGAAATGCCTTTACTTTTAATATTTTCTCCCAAAGGCTAGTGAAGGAAAGAAAATATTACAGATTTTCTAAGAAACCTGAGAGTCCAGTTTTTAGATGGTGCATGGTTTTAAGAAGTCTTTTTAACAAGGTTTACACTGCCATCACGGATGAGTAAGCTTAATCCTGACTGTAATAAAATAGGATTTAGTGGTGCTCTTTGCCTTCCCAGCAAAGTTGGAGCAACAGGATTTATGTGGGTAGGTATGTGAGAGGAACAGCTGCATAACAGATCTGTAGTCACTTGTGGGCTGCAGCACTGTTGGGGGATTTGGGCTCTGTGTTTGTGCCGGGGAAGAGCTGCCACTCCAAGCCAGACTCAGGCTGCCTCCTTCTCCAGGGCATGAAGGGAGGGACACGGTGGGACAGAGCTCAGCACAGCCTGCTGGGCATCGCTTTTTGTGCTGGATTGGAGAAGGTGAATCTAGCAAGGCCTCAAGCTCCATGTGGGAATTTGTGTAGTCCTTTTCTTTGTTCACTGAAACGTGTTAAAAAATGCCCTCCAAGATTTCACATCCTTTGGACAGGAGTTATACAAAATCTATTGTTGTCCCTATTTTACATTTATCAATACATTGTAGAAAAAACAGGAGCAGTATGACCAGGGCATAGGAATTGTTCTCATGCAGGTGGGAATTGGAAGGAGGGAATTGGACAGACCAAATGCTGTGTGTGCAGGTTGGTGCCACTGCTGAGGAACTGAGATGAGGACAAGAACTTATCCCATGCCACCTCAGCACTGCTGGGATTCAACCCAGGAGATTTTTTAAAATTAGTTTTATAGCATTCAGGAGATGCAAATGACCTACTTTCCCACCTTGCAGTGCCTGCACACTTGTTCCTGCTGCTGCTGGGAGCCAGAGTCACTCACCCAGGCTCACTGGGATGGTGCCTGCGTGGGACTGCACACCTGGTGGGCTGGGAACAGAGAATTCCCTGTGGCCCAAAGCCACTCCTGAGCCCAACTGCGTGGTGCCCCTGGGAAGCAGCTATGCACCCATCCCTGCAAAGGCACCATCCATTGTGTCCTTCTAATGCTGCCCTTCCTGAAGAATTGCTCTGTTAATTTAGCAACACCAAACTTGGAGCAGCATTGCTGTTTGCACCCAAAACAGCTCCAAGCCCAGGCATGAACCACTTTTCTCAGTACTAGATGGGGACTTGGGAACAATGTCAGTCTTGAAATTAGCCTTGTGGCCATTGATTTAGAAGTCCTTGCACATGTCATAGGATAGGTGATGCCATGAATGATCTGGAAGTTGAAATCTACCTGAGAAGAAAGTATGTCCCTCCTATCACATGAATCTATTTGAATCTAGTCAGACTAAGGGAGTTTAATCACTGATTTGAAAAGATTCATCAGGTTAATGGAGAGATGCAATTTTGTTGTTCCTCAGAAATTTGGTATGCTTTGTGTGTGTACTTCTGACTCGTGTTCATTGTGTTCTGCGGGAATTGAACTGGTAGATGCAAAAGGTGATATGGGGAGTTCTTTACCAAAATGTTGAGAAAGGCAGAAAAACAGAAGGTTTGAACTTCCTTGGAGGCTATTCCTTTGAGCTAATATTCAAGGATATGGAATAGCAGGAAATTACTGATATCAACCTCAAGACTCTTTTGATCCACTGCACAGATTCTGTCTGTGTGCAGAGAAATTACATGTGGTCTTCTCTGGGTGAATACTGAGGTGTGCATTACAGGTACACAGAAACTCCAGTGAGAACTGTCTGGAGCTGTTCACAAGCTTGGCTTTCTGGCATGCCCATCTCATAGACCTTTGCAAACACACAGAGCATTCATCTGAGGATGCAGAGATGTGTATTACAGCAAATCTGTAATAGTCTGCAGTGGATACTAAACAAGAAATTCTTGAACAACCGGAGGTGGGAGGTCTTCAACGTTTTCCATCGTAAATGTTAATGTATGTAGCAGACAGAAGGAGTATTATATAAAAACTGAAGACTTTCACATTTTTCTGGTTCTGACCTATGGTAAGGAGGCTGACATTTGCATTATTTCCACAGTATTTTTGTCATAAGGGAGAGTTGAAAGCAAAGACTTAGAAGATTTAAACTCGAAGCAAATCTTTCCTCTGAAAGTCTGATTTAAACTGAAAACCTATTTAAAAGTAGAAAATAGTGAAATCGAGATGTGTCAAACTAAAAACATTTTTTTATTATAATTAAAACTTCCTGTTAGAGACAGATATGTCCAAATTTTTCTGCAACATTTTTTCTATGAGAGACACCATTATAAAATGCTAAGTTTCCTTACCTTGATTGTGAGGGTGTTATTATAATTTTATAATATATAGGCCCCAAAATATCCCAAATACTTCACAAAAAAGGCAGAAGACAAGTTCTCTGTCATAAAGAATGTACAGTTTAAAAGTGAGGCTTACATTAACTGTTTTAAAAGATAATGAGTAATTTTCTGAATCACTGGCTGTAGTATAACTGAAATTTTAGCACTGATAAACCCTTTAGTGCTTTCTTGAGACATGCAGTGGAACATAAATATAATGTAGAAGATTTATGCCGGGAAGACAAACTTGTTTATGGGCATGCACTGAAAGAGATTGTAATAAGGTGTTACTGAGAAGCTCCTGCATAGACTTGGACTGTTCAGGAGAACACATTGCCACCTGTGAAAAGATGAACAATGTTTGCATTCTCTTCACTTGCAGTTTTCTCCTGTAGCATGGCTGCAGCATTGCTCTCCTTAAGACTCTCTTGATTTAGTGATGATGATGTACCTCTGCACACCAAGAAGTTTCATGCTGATCTCCTGCACAGTGGTAATGAGATCTGAAAAGAAAAAAAAACTGGTTTTTGTCTTTTATTCAGTTGCTTTTTACATTCTGGTAGAGGTTGTTCCTGACATTTTCCATTCACACTTGGTGCTCTGCATTGAAAGCATAATTTCAAGTCAGAAATGGGTAAAGTTCCTGTGATTTTTCATGTTCTGACTATACAGGTGAATTACATGAAGAGGAAATCAATTAGTCCTTTGAAGCTGTGTATTTTCTTAACCCATTGGAACAATTATTGATTCACATAAACTGTAAATTGACATTTGTGGCTTGAAGTAATCTTAGGTTGTGTTGGGTTCCTGTCCAGAAAGGCAGAAACTTTAGAATTGGATTTCCAGTTTTGGAAACAGGCATGCGATTCCCATTCATCCATTTTCTCGGAATGAATTCTTATTCCTGGAAACTTTCACAGTGAGGTCTTTTGCTCAATGTGAGCATGGAATAGGTGAACCTGACTGCAGCCCATTAATGTCAAAAAGAGATGCTGAAGTGAAATTGAACACAGCTAGTAAAGAGTGTAATCAATAAGTAAAAGTATCTGTGCTGTTTTATTCAGCCTTATAAATAAAATATGTGGATGTAGGGTATATAGGACGTACAGCCATTATGTACTTTATGACTTTGTGGGCACATGCATGGAGATATATAAGCAATGCCAACTAGAAAAAGAAAATAAGCATAAAGACTTTCTAGTTGTACCATCTCTCTCCTTAATTTTATTTCTTTGCCCACTTTAAGCAGATCTGCAAAATACAGCATTTCCTAGAGTGACAAACTGCCAATTGGATGTTTTACACCGTTCCCAAATTTGCTTCCTCCTACATTCCGTAGTTAGCCCTTTGCCCCTTTAGGCAGTAACCCTCATATTTTGCATGGAAGTCCAAGAAGAAAGTTTATTACCCCTTGCTCTTCATGGGTTTCACTCTAGGGACAACAGTTCAATAATATCCTTTGTCATGCTCTGATTTTACTGATTTGATCACTTGGGTTCCTTCACCCCTTGTCATTCCTCTGATCCTTTCCAGGTCTCTATGCTTATTGTTATAAAGCCTTTAGTCAGACAACCTTTTACCCTTATTTTTTGTTCTTTAATTTTTTTCTTTTTTTGAGGTGTAGCTGTTTTATTACAATAGCATTTATATTCCCAGGTCAGTCACTCTCAGACCAAATAAAAGGAGCAATATGGCTGTGGATGCCAGCAGGCTGTCTCAAGTCTTCTTCCCCATGTCACAATGCCATCAATTATACTTGGGTTCATCATTTAATGCAAATAAAAATAAAACAAATTATCATGTGTTTTAATGTTCCCAGAAGGAAAAGACTCAGAATAGAGGCATTGAGACATATTCTGAGTTACTGTGGAGGTTTCAGGCATTTAGCGTCTTCTGCTAAAACCAGAAATATATGTCCTGTTGTTTGAAGAGCACATGGCCCTGGAGCAGTCACTTTTGTTAGAAAAGCAGGAAAAATCTGCTTTACCAGTTCACTCTTGAGAATCTTCCTCTTGAAAAAAGTGTAGCACTGTGCTCTGGTTATTCCAGCATTGCTACTGCATAAGCAGCATATTTGCAGCTTCCAGTATTGCAGCTGTTCATGCCTTCAGCTGCATTTTCAGGACTTGGAGAGACAATAAGGAGGAAAAAATGTCTGTGTAGGAGGTACAGTTTTCCAGATCTGCTCAGATTTAATATTGTCTTGGAGTAATGAGGAACAGATGAATTCTAACAACATGGTTTTTAAAATCCTTTCAGTGAAGCAGCTTTGCTTGGAGCAGTTTGTCCACAGTGCCTTTAGAGACCAGTGGACATACTCAAGGTGCTTTAGATAAATCACCAGAGAAATGTGAATCACTCAATCTTTACCATCAGAAGAGAAGTTTATTCCAGTTTGATTGCCCTTAAGAGTTCCTTTCTTGTATGTCTTCTGTTGATTGATTAAAGAAAAAATTTGCTTACTGTTAATTTTATGCAGTGCTTTAGCACACTGTACAAGCCAGACATGACCAGCTTCATCCTCTTAGGACTGCACTCATCAAACAAATTATTAAAAGTGATGTAGCTCTTGTACCACCTTGATTTGTACATTCTCTTGTTATTTAGTGTTGTTGCTGATCTCTGGTGACTGGTGTGCACCCCAGAGATGTTAGGTTAGTACTAGCTCAGGGCTCATTATCCCGCTTTTTGTTGTATGTCAGAGACATCCCAAAGGCTGATGGGAATGTCATCAAGCTGAAGAAAGGGTGGTCAATATAATTATGAGTTGTGTGTTTTTGCAAGACCTTCATGGCAGCAGGATGCATCAGTCTTTTCTCAATAAATCTCTCCTTTCACTCCCTAAGTCTGGCAAACTTCAGTTTAAATATCAGAAAATGCTGCTGCTGACAAAGCTCCTTAGCAAAGTGTTCATTTGGGGTAAATGCTTGCCTCACCAAAAGTACAAATATGAGTCCAAAGGCAGTATTCTTAATTTACTACCTGGCATAAAACCACACACAAAGAAATAAAGTGTCAGCTGAGATAAAAATTAATATCAAAAAGTGGTTGGAGAGATACTATCAAGTTCTACCTGCCCATCTGAAGAAACAGCCTCCCCTGTGACTTCATATTTGAGGTCTCAATTGGCCCATGTTTGCTGATTTGAGAAAAAAGATAAAAGGGAGTACGGATCCAAAAACAACCACTCGCATGTGCTCAGATGTCATTTTAAAATTTGATATACTCAGGGTTTTTTACCTTTCAGAATATTCTTGTTTTTAGAAGTGCCTAGGCAATGCCTAGCTACACAGACTTAAGATTATAATGGCACTGCTTGAAAACAGGCCAAAAAGCCCCAAAAAAGAACCATAAAGGAAGGTCCTGAAAGGGACACAAAATTTCATAATTGAGGTCTGAAACTAATCTATAGCTGGTAAGAATAAGGAGGAGACTTCCTGGCTTGGAAGCCTATCCCTATTAACTTACCATCAGGCTTTCTGCCCATTTCTGTGAAGCAGTTGGTGGTGTCTGCAGCAGAGATGTGATACCGGAAGATGGATGGACAACTTGATTAGGCTCTGTATCCTCTTCTTACATTTCTGCTAAAATGGTCTTCACATTTAGAGGCGTTCAAGGACAGTCTGCAGTCCTGAAACTGGAAATGTGAAAGACACATTCCTTTGAGAGACATAAATTGGGTAAGGCAGACCAGGGAGAATCCATCTCAGTTTATGTATTTATGTTGAGTATTTATGTTAAGTTTTTGCCAGCAGTGAGTCTTTTTTTTTCCCCTAATTCAGCATATTTTTTCATTTTCGATGGAAGAATGATCCTATATGAAGAATTCAGTGTTGGTCACTCATTTCACAGTTGGCCATGGGTTTCTTTCTGAATAATGAGTATAATTATCACCAGCGAGGCTTGTTTGTCATGGGACTTGCACCTTTTCTCTCACAGACATGGTACATTTTTATTTTTCTGTTTGCTAAGATAGCTACAGTTATCATTGCTTATTAAAAAAATTCTGACAAGTACTAGCATTAAAATTAGATTACATTACTTTAAAATAATAATGTCATCAGCAGAAAAACTGTTTGGGGAAAAGAAAATGTCAGAATAAACAGCCAATTTTCACAAAGACAGACAGATGGTTCACTCATTAGCAATAGGCTCCTGAAATGCCCTCTCCTGCTTCTCCTTTATTCGGTAGCTGAGCACCCCACTGTTTCGTAGATCAGTGTCTGAGGAGCCAATTGCTTGTCCTTAGAAACTTTAAATTGAATCCTGTGATTGCACGGTGTACAGGAGAGCATGGAGTAAGCTGGTGACCTTCTGTTAGATGGATGGGGATTAATCAATCATCTCTCGGGCGGAAAACCCCTGGGAATCCAGCGAGAGCTTTGAGGGCCCAGGACAGCATGGGACTAATGTCAGACTTTGGTCTGCAGATAAGATGGAAGAGTGTTTTGCTATTCTTGTGATGTGGAGATTACAGACAGACAGGACTGTGCATTTCCCTACCAAATGATGTGATTGACTAACACACTCTCTCGCTTTTCCAGAAGTGGCTTGGAAGAACTGGTAGAACATGGAAGGGTGAATTTCGTTAGGGACTAGATGAACAGCATCCAGGACAGACTTCAGCCTCATTAATTGTTAGAATCATAGAGTATCTTGAGCTGTAAGGGATCCATAAGGATCACCATGTCCTACTCTCAGCTCCTCACAGGACCACCTAGATCTAAATTTTGTTACTAGAAGTATCATCCAGATGCTCCTTCATCTCTGACAGGCTTGGTGCCTTGACCACTTCCCTGGAGACTTTGTTCCAGAGGTTAACCACTATCTCTGTGAAGAACCTTTTCCTAATGTTTAATCTGAACTTCTCCTGATGCAGCTTTTTTCCATGGTTGGTCATAATGTTGCTTCCAAGTATAAATGTGGTTTAAGTGTTTATTTTCTCTTATTGCCAAGTAGTCCTCACTTCTGTCATGCCATTCTCTCCACTTACACAAATCCCTGGTTGTTCTTGCTTTTGTCACTGTGTTTGCCTTACAACTGATCTCTTCTTGGAGTTTTCCCTATTGGGGGTTTCCAGACTGCAGACTTTTGATTTCCAGGGCTAGACCTTTGCCATGCATGAAGAGCTCTTTTTTTGTGGGGGTCCTAACCTTTGCAGCCCATCCAACTGGGAGTTGGACCCTACAAGCTGTTGGGAAGCCACTGGTAATAGCTAAAAGAAGTGACTTGAAAAACAATCCTCCACTCAAAGCAGCCCTTATGGCCTCACGTTGAAAAAGTGGAGGTCACCAAGGATGTGCAGAGCTCCCAGTGAGAGCATGCTCCTTTTCCACTGTGGCATGCCTGTTTCTCTGTTTGAGTCTTCATACCAGTGCCTGCCTCTTTTACTGGCCTCAACATACTGCTCTTTTTGAAGGTCCCTGTCTTTATTTCAGAGTTTAAAACAGGGAGAGCTGAACAGTTCTGACATCAGAGCCACAGCTGAGAAGTAGCCCCCCAGAGCTATAAAAAAGTTGTGGTTTGTGGCAAACTTCTTATCTATGCTGCCACTTTTTAATTTTTCTCTTTGATTTAATGCTTCACATTCAAGAAGACAGCAGTGAAGTGATGAATTAGATAGAGGATCAGAACGGCACACTGACCAGAAAGGTGTAAACCTGGCACATTCCCAGTTTAACAGAATGAACTCCATCTCTGTGGCAGCAGCTGTACATATCATGCCTGGCTTGTGACTGTTGCACCTTAACACTGATGCTGAATTTGCCTCATTTCCAGGATACTCATCACACTGCCACAACATGAAATTACATACATGTTTACACTGTGGTAGAACATCAAATGGAATTGAAGAATAAATTGTGGCTGTTGTTTGTGTAACTGTGGAACTAAGAGATATTTATTTTCAATAATTGTGTGCTTTTTAATTCATGACAAATTATATGCAGGTTTTATCCCAGGATAATAAGAGAGAAATTTTCTAAATGCAGCATAAGATAATTACACAACAGTTTATCTTTTAATTCCTATTGCCTGGCAAGTTATCAAGTGACCTTAACTAAGGTCTAGCTGTTATTCTACATATGATATGCAGATCTTTTCAAAACACAGACTTAAATATTAATCCTTGCAAAGGTTTAATCTCTGCAAAAACTCTGTGAGGTACATACATGAGCAAACTGCACTCTAGAAGTTAGGCTGTATGGAAACTGGTGTTAAACAAAAATGCAGCATTCTTGTTTACCACATCCATGTTTGCATCTGCTGCTTTGGGGGCCTGCAAAGAAATCAAAATTGTTACCTCTCTTGCAGAATAAGCTGCTTGTTCTTCTCCAAAGTGGGTGTAGTCCCAGGACATTTTTCTTCCTTTTTCTATGTGTCTGCCTGACCTATGCAGCTGAACTTTGGGATTCTGCTGACTGTGCAGCCTCTTCAAGGCTCTTCAAGAAAGTCCACATATTTTAGGAGCTGTTTGCATCATAAATATCCAGTTGTGGGCAAAGAGAAAAAAAATCAATATTACTTTTCTTCATTTAGCAGTTTTTTTACAACTGTGCACAAAACCCCAGGCACATTTGCACAAACATCCAAGCATAATGAGGTTTAAAGCTCATGATTTGAAGAAATTTGCATCAGCAGTGTGGGCTCTAGGGCCACTTTGTTGTTGGTTACCCTTTTTTGTTTGGGATACGTCAATGTTCAGCTAATGTGTTGTGGGAAAGGACAAAGAGGCTTCAATGGTGTCTGGAAATCAACAGAAAGAGCGTAAGGAAACAAAACAGTAAAAAATTGCCAGAAAAACTGAAAATACCACCCTGTCTCTGATGTGGGAGCAGCCATCTGACTGTATACTACCAAGCCAGTATGCTAAGAAACACCTAAACACTGTATTTTTCGACCTTGAGGTTATTTTGCTTTCATTTTAAAAAGACTGAAATAACCAAGTAACAATGTAAGAGCTAGCCACAGCTAGCTCTTAAAAACTGTAACCCCTTAGGTGACATTATTGTACTGTTATACCCAGAATATTGATTCAGAAAAGGACTAGTTGGGTTTTAAGTTCTGCTTTCATGATCAGTGTTTGAGGAAAAAAGGCTTTTGAATCAAAAGATTTGAACAGAAACATTCAGACTATAAAAGCCTATATGCATTTGCATTCTTTGTTAAAATCCAGCCAAAAGGAAAATACTCCTTTGGAGATTATTCCTGCATTAGGCCCCATGTAGTTTCTTGCTGTGAAATATATCCAGAAGTGCTGTTTTGTGCTGGGAATGTGTTAATGCAGCAGCAGCACTGGGGACATTGCTCCCTGCATGCAGTATGCAGGAACACCTGGCATTGCTTCTAATCTCCATTAGTATTGGTATTAAAGCTTTGTTATTCTTAAGGAAATCAGAGCCCCCTGGCATCTATGGAGAATATTGTTTCCAGAAAAAAAATTAGGAAGAAGAGCAGTTGGTTCAGAGGAAATCGTGTCAAAGCTGCTTTTTAAAATATTTAATGGAACTACAATCAGCTTGTGGCCTGGAGTATTTTCTGCAGACTATTTGCAGACAGTAATTGCAAAGTTTTAAAAGTCTTCCACTCCTTGAGCTCTTACCCTGGGCTCAGCTCCTTAGCTTTGGCTGGTGAGCATCCCTCCCTCGCAGGTTTATTGTGTGACTGAATATTTCAGCCTGGAGTCAAAATGAATATGTCCAGAGCTGCTTGTGAGAACCGAAGAGCCCTTCCTACGTGTGAGCTTGTGGGGAGGCTCACTGGTTAAATTCACACTTACTATGAAAAGCCACACAGAAGTTAGAGGTCAGAGGAAAGAAAGGAGCGCCTAAAGAGAAGAAAGGCAGGACCAGAGGAGAGCATGTCATTCAGAGGAGCTGTGTGAAATGTGACAAGTGTGCATAAATATTGGGCCTGCCCATAATAGGGCTGTGATTCTGCAATTCCTACTGAAGTGGGGTCAGTGGGATGCCTTGTATGATGAATAATGAAGCACTCACATCAATACGTGCAGCACAGCTTTGGAGCATGAATAGCTATAGTGTGTACTATAGATTCACTGCCCTCTGCAGAAATTAAAATAGGTATTGAATTTCAGTTGTGGGTGGAGCAGGTTTTTAAGTTTTGTTTTGATTTTATTTTTCTCTCACTTGTGGGTAGAACCTTTTTTATGTCTCAGTGTTGCTGAATGGTGTTCAAAAAGTTTTATTTTTAAGGACAATCCCTGCTAAACCGTTTGGAAGGAATGTGGAGACTACTTTTTTCATCTTGCAGTGTCTGCAAGGCACTGCTGCAATCATAGCAACAAGTGCTAGAGTGTACATAATGCTGTAGAGAGCCCAGAAAGTGAGGTTAAAAACCAGAAATACTTTTTTTAAGCACCAGTCAGAATCAATCATTTGCTATTCCTAAAATGTAAGTAGTTTTATTATTATCTGAAAAGTGGGGAGGAGATTTCAGATAAGTATATGTCTTCTAATAAAACTGATTATTTGTTCCTCTTAGAATTTAAGGCTGCAAAAAGCTTTTGCTCTATTTCTTTAATTTCTTTTCTATTTTCTTATAAGGCTAGACTATTTTGCTAAAACCTGCCATTTTTATGTTGACAGTTAGGGAAATGAATAGGCAAAATCTGAAGAGGATTCATCCAAATGAATCCAAGTCATTAACAATAATTATCTCAATTAGAGTTTTATTTTGTGTAATTCTTGATCTACGTTTACTTCAAGTTTTTTTGTCTCCTTCTTGGGCATGAACTGCTTTCTCCAGTTTTCCTATGTAAATGAAAACGTGTTATAAATTCATACCCTAGTTATATGCAAAATAAGGAGAAAATAAGAAAGCCAGATTAGGAAATTGGGTGTCATTCAGGGCACTTGGTGTGCCCAGGAAGAGCTTTTCCTGCATTGACAGGTAAGCCAAGTAGCATGGGGACATATTTGTGTATGGGAGAGGGAAGGGGCTGAGTGCCTGTCTGAGATACTTTTGTTTTTTTTAATTTAACTTTATGTCCCTTTAGTGAACTTGAAGATGTGCAAATGTTGAACAGTCAATATTTTTTCATGGTGTTTTTTGTATATGGTGCAAACTTTTCCCTGATTTATTTCCTACCTTTTTCAATTTTTTTCTTTTTCATTTTTTTTCTGTTTTTGGGCTCTTTTTCAAAGGGCTGCTGTGGATCTCCGAGGGCTTTCACTCCCCACTTGCTGACCCAAATAAGCAGAGTCCAATGTCATTGTAGTCAATGTAGAATACTCTGCCCCTGCTTTGCATTTAGAGGCAAAACACTGCCAAAGATGGGGAGAATGAGTGTCTGGAGAGAGAGACCTGAGCTTTGCCACACTTTAGAGATTTACAGGGAGAAAAAGTGAGTTCTTCTCCATTTCTGTTCATCTTAGAGCTCCCTTCAGGAGCCTGGCAAGGTAGGGCAGCCCGGGAAGGAAAAGTAAGTGTTGGAAGCGGTCCCTTGGTTGAGACCAGCTGCTAATTGCCTGTGGTTTTACTTCCTCTTTCCCTCACAATATTTTAGGTGTCAAGACTGGTAAGATCTTAGAAAAGAGCTTACAAAAGGATCCAGGGACTTCAGGTTTCTCAAACGAGCAAAAAATCACCACACTGAGACTTCTAAGAACAGACTAGAAATGAACATTTTATCAAAATCCTCCATAAAACCTACAGTCATGTAAAATTTGCACTCTTAATGAGCAGGCACATGGGAAGATCAATCCCACATGCAGTTTTATTGCCCTTACTTTGAGCACTGACACAGCAGTACCCTTTGAGATAGGTTGGGCCCTCAGCTAAGAAAAAGCTTACCTGTGAGGAGATGCTTTCTCCAGGTAGCCAAGGAGACAGAAAGAAAGAGTCAGCAATGAATTAAGTGGTAGAGAGAAACCATTTTCATGTTTTAATTAGAAAAATGAAAAGTGCATGAATTTCCTCATTGTAATAGTTTCTGTCTTCTGAGAAATAATGATCTAAAAAAAATTGTCGATGTCTGCCAGTCCCTCTTCACTCTAATCATTATTCACTCTAATGCGTACATATTATTCGTAATCATTAATCTTCTGCACCCAGGCTGCTATAAAGACTATTCTGCTATTAGTTGCCATGTTTCAGTTTAAAAGCTCTTCCACTGATCTAGCCCAGGCATTTCCATTTTGTTATTCTTGGGAGAGTAAAAGCTTTTTGTGAATTCTCACATTGACCAGTGGTAGAAGAAGACTATTTAGTTCATGGTTTGAAGTTTTCCGTTTTCTTTTCCCTTTTTGCTTTGCTTTGCCAGTCAGAGAAAAGAGGTGAAGATTTATCAAGTCCCTTACCGAATCTGTGCTTGCTTTTTCTTCAGGCTTTGTAGAATAATCCTAGATTTGTATCCTCCCCTGTCAGACCCTGGTAGGGCTTCAGGATGTGACCTGATCACCTCCTTTCATTAGGCATCCCTGCTGCCTTACTTTTAATCACAGCAGAACAACAGCAATCGTGGATTAGTTGTTCCTAATTAGATACCTCTCTGCAGAAACCCCTGAATGATGCCCAGTCTCCCACAAACTCCTGTTTCAGAGGAGACAATGAGAGCTTTACACTGCCTGAGGCCTTAGACTAAGCCTCACTGAAGTTAACGAAGATGTGAGACTTTTATTTTTTTTTAAAGGCATCAAAAAGTTGGAGGTGGGTATGACTTTGGTGCAAAATTAAATTTCACTCTGGTATCTGGTATTTAGCCATTTGTATATGGTAAAATCTCTGTATTTCATATGCTGATTTATAGTAAGAAAATCAAAGTGCTACTTTACGTTTTGGTCAAGAAGTGTAATAAAAGGGAATTTCCCCTGATTATCTTCCCAGCCTGCAGTCCCCGGCAGGAGCTGCTTTGCTCTACCTGAATGCTTTGCAAAGCTTTCCACATATGAAGCGGATCTTAGGAGTAGGCAAATCAAATACAAAGCACATCAGGATGTTCCTGCTCTGATGTACTTGAGCATGAGAAGTGCACAGAGATTAGAAGGTCTTTGGAGTTACTGTCTAAAAATGACTTTTCAGAATCTGATTTGCAAATCATCTTCAGAAACCTCCTTTACTAGGCAGCAACAACAGCAAGCTCTGCAAAGGGGTCCATAAGCTCTTCCCACGTGTTTTGGTGCACGGTTACAACCAAGGACACGCTGACTGGCATCGTTTTTCAGGGACTGGTGAAGGCAACGGTGCTGCTCACTTTTTTCATATTTTATTCTATTGGAGTTGGACCCATTAGCTATCAGTCTTCATTTGTTATCATAATAATTTAATAATAAAAGTACCATGTGCAGTGTGACTAGGGATGCAGACTCATTCCCTCAAAAGAAGAGGAGTGGTACAAGTTTCCCAAGCTGCCTAACAGTGCAGACATGGTCCCTTCCTGCTCACTGCCTTGTTTTGGGGCTGGTCGTGCCTGTGGTGACCTTGCACTGCTCTGGTGGATCCTTCAGTTTCTGGAGGGTAGAAGGCTTCGTATCCAGAAGTAGCTCCTGAAACCAGCCCTGGCTGTGTGACTGCAGCTCACCCCACACAAGAGCATGCAAATGTGGTATGATTATTGTTTGGTTTGTTTGCTTGGGGTTTTTTTAAAGTGTATCCATGTTACTATTTTAGGCTTCTTGTGCTTATTTTGATAATAGCAAGAAAGGCAGAGAGGAAAACAGTGGGATAAGTTCTCAGATAAGTCTGGAAACTAATCCTTTTCCTGATTTAAGGGAATATAAATAGGTCATCCTCTTTTTCCTTCTATTCTGCACTGAAAAAGAAAACAGATAAAACATTGCCATTTGTAACAAATCTATATCAAAACAAAGTACAGGACTTAGGCCCGAAACAGGATGCGTTTAGAGAGGGATGAATACAAAGTTGAGGCTGTGTATTTCTCCTTTGGGCAGGTGCTGAGCACCATTCCCTCCTCAGAAACCAGCCCTTTGAAGCACTGAGGCAGTGCAATGGGGAGGCTGGGGGCAGCCAGCTCCCCTGCCAAGACATGGAAAAGCTGTCTGTCTTTCCCAGGAGCTACAGAGCAAACCAAGAAGGATTATCCCAACCCCTGCTTTCACCCATCACTCAAGGAGCCGTTCTCAGAGGCCTGAGACTTTGAGATCCTCTCCAGGGTCTCACTTCCCTACGTAACACCCAGTAATGCACCCAGTTTGTCTTTAGTTTTGTGCTTCTGTCCACAGAGTCAGAGCATCCTTCTGTGCCCAGAGGCAGAGACCCTGAATCCCAGCAAGGAGCTTGAGGCAGCTCATTTTAGGCTTCAAAGCAGCAGTAGCATAAGAGAGTGCAGTGCCTGCACACTTACAGAGCCACCCCAGTTCCCCATAGGCAATCAGAAAAGATTCCCAGGCAATCACAGTCCAGCTCCAGGAGCAGGCAAAATAGTTAAGGGTAACCCAAATACCTGCACAGGTTGAGGTCTCCTCAGAATCATGGTTCACAACAGATTATTTTGCTGTTAGCATTTGTGGAATATTTATGATTTTTCTGCACATTTTTGATTTTAATGTTTGAAGCACTGTGCTCCCACTTGGACTTTTCATACTCCTTTCTAAGCACATTTTTGTGAAGCTATATCAATCATGTAGCGTTTTTAATCTGATATTTACAAGGCTGCTGCTGACACATCTTTGTAGACTGGTTTTACTAAGGAAATGCAGATTTTGCAATTTGCTCTCCTAACAATTTCTTTCCCTTCCATCTATTTCCAGCTACAGTTTGGCACATAGGTAACCTAGCCCTTTTCTCCCATGAGGGCAACTCTTCTTTCACAGCTTATGCTGGGAGAGTGGGTGGACATTGCACTGACATGCTTGGAGGAGATCCGTCCCCTTCTTGTCGCTTGTGCCTGCCCTGGTTTAACAGTTTCTTAATTACAAGTGCTACACTCTGGCTTGAATTTCATTCCTGTAATTGGTGGCTTTGTTCATTGTAGCAGAACTAACTTTATTTGGGCTTGAACTGTGACTCCTATGGCTCGCTGAGTACAAATGTCTTGGGAATGACTCATTACCTGGCAGTAAATTGTTGTATGCATTGGATGATGTATCGGAAAGTGCATCACAGGTAGCAGTTGTCCAAAGTTCAAAAATGTCACCAGCTATCCAAGTGTGAATTTGCTGTCTTTTTGCTCTGTTTTTATAACCCACTTTTTCAGAGTGCAAGGTCCTTAAAGTTGTGAAAGAATAGATGGGCAACTGAGGATTTCAAAGGCTGTCTAGGACATGTTTGTTGGGGGTCATTGAAGTTGGCCTTTAATTTCTCTGCTTCTTTAGAATTTCATTTAATACTTTATAGAAATAGCAAGTTGTTCTAATCCAGGGGAGATTGAAGATTCTTGTACACACATAGTTGTCTGAAAGGAAAATTTTCCTTTCCATCCCCAATGTAAAGAACAATACTGTGGCTGTTGATCTATTCGTGTGGACACTGCAAATGTTGTGCAGTTGTGAATATCTTTCTCTGCAAAAAAACTTCCAAAAATCCTCTTTTTCTAGATTCTATGACATTTGCTCTTTAAGCCCATACCTTGAACACTACAGAGATTGCCGAGCTGTGTGTTTTCTCCCTCTCCCAGTTTTGTAAATGGCTGCAGTATCCTCCTGACCTGATATGGGCTTGCAGCTTTGCTCAGGTCCTCTCCTCTCTTTTATCAGCACTGTCAAATCATGTCTAATTCTGTTTTATCCCATCAGTGTCCAACTCTCCAGTTTGTTCCTCCAGTCCTCTGAGTCTGACCTGATGATGGAACTGCCAGCTACATAGTATTACTGCCTAAAAGGTCTTGGTGTAGAGAATTAGCAGACTCCACCTCTGCAACTGCACAGCAGGTGTCTATTCCCTGTGTATAAACTGCTTACTTACTCTTCTTCTGGAAAAAAACCAAAAAACCAACCAAACAACATTTATCCTTCTAATAGGTTGGCTGTGCTTCAGAGTGTGCAGTGACAAGCAAATAAATGCTCTCATACTGTCCTTCTTTGGAAATGTAAGCTCCCAATCCCATCTCTGAGCACTACCTGGCCTGCAGTCCCATTCAGTAAAGCATTCTGAGGAAGCATTTTTTCATGGAGAACAGGCAGGAAGGACAATCAGCCTCTGTTTCCAGGCAGTGTACATTTAGCACTGGGTGGTGCAGGTGATGCCAAGCAGTGTGAGGTGGATGGTGGATGGCAGGGCAGGTATGTCAGGAGTGGCTTCTAGCAGTTATCTGTTTTGCTCGGGCTACTGCAGTAAGAGTCATCACAAGAGAGAAGAAAAAGGCTTTAAAAAGTTTATACAAGTTGTTTCATCTTCTCAGCGAGTTTTGCAACCCCTATTTGGTCCAGAGAGGCAGAGAACGGATCCCAAACTTGCACTGCTGGCTGAGGGGCTGGCTGGGTGCCTGGCCCCACAGTGAGAGACAATGTTTTCCTCTGGGCATGCTGAAGTGTTTCCTGGGCTGTGAGCACCTGCCGTGTCTTTCGGTAGGGTTTCATGGCTGATGATGAGCACCATTCCTGTTGCCAAGTTGTTTCAGGACAGGTTTGTTTCTGTGTGTACTTAGTGCCCAGCACATTTTTCACGGGCTGTCTGCGAGGGGATTACACTAACGAGGTAATTAGAGGGCTCAGGGAGTGTCAGCACAGTGCATACCTCTTGGATTAAGCCTGGCTCTTCCACCAGTTCTTTCCCAAAGGGGTGCAGATTGACATGGCTCCCTTTTGCAGGCTGGTGCTCTGTCACTGCATCTCAGCTGATGTGGAGGAATTTGGGGTGTTGCTCGTGCCTCCTGTGCCAGTGGGGAGGAGGGGGCGGGTGGTCCTTGGGATGGTTTCCATTGGCATTAGAGGCATAATGTGGTGGGAGATGGAGCACAGAGGCCTGGCAGCAGCCACTGCTGTGGGTCACATGGATACAGCTCCTGGCTGGCAGGATTGTGAGGGATGTGGTGGCAGTGCTTTCCTCCTCAGGCTCAGAGGGTAACCCTCCTGGGCAGAGGGTTAGCACGTGTGCCTGTGATGTGGGGTTAAGGAACGGGCACAGTGTGCAGAACTCACATTTAATAGCTGCACAAGTGGAAGGATGAGGAGGCTCAGAGGGATGTGTTTGCTCCTGGCACATCAGTGTCACTCTACTAGTGTAGCAGGAGGGGCTAAAGCAGCACTGTCTGCAATCATCTGCCTGGCTTCTTTCTGGTTTCCTTCACATGAAATAGGACCCTCCATAAGAAAGAAAATCTGGTCTCAGTGTGTTATAACTTTCTTTATGTATTGTGATAAATGTAATGTAATTAGGATATTTTATATCGTAACAAAATGGGCAGACATATATAAATATAAAAATATATTTTTATGAATTTAACAACTCATTAGGAAATGTTTGGGCAGAAGAACTGTATAAGACAATGATACTTGTTAGTGGTTAGGATCTCAGTTGTCTGTTGCAGGATTTATTTTATTATATTGATAACAATTATTATATCACTGGGCTATACCCTTTACCAATTATTTCTGTAATTATTTAGTAATTATTTTATTAGTAAGAATTATCATATTGGTTTCTGGTCCCCATATCAGCCTCCACTGACCAAATATTAAGTGAAACAGTGTGTTGTGAGCTGAACACAGAGCCAGCCCAGCTGTCCCCCATCCTCCCAAGAGCTGCAGTCTAACCTTCCAGGGCTTCAGACAGCAGGTGCAATGCTGCTGCTTCCCTCCCCAGCATGCACCCAGACCTGTCACACCACATTATTTGTAAACACCAGGGCTGCTAATATCACAGTCTGCATGTGAAGGGCACCAGGAAGCCACATGAGACAGACAGAGCTGTGTGTTCATAGTGAGAGGCAAAAGAAAGAGGCTCCTATTCATAAGCTTAGCACAATAGAGTAATGCAGCGTTAGGGAAATTTAAGCTGGTGCTGAAAGCTAGTGTACTTTGCTGCTCTTTTACTCAAGGGATGCCTTTTATCCTGAACTGTAATGCTCATGATATTTCAGACATAGCTTGCTTTGCTAGGTCATGTGAATGATGAATATCACAAGTATTTAGAGGTTTCTAGTAAATGAAATGCACATGGGATTGAATGGAGATACAGATCACTTGCGTCAAGCCCAGCTTTATCAGGGCTTGGTGAGATATCTTTTTCAAGGGCCTACAGCAATTGAAAAGCAATTAGAATTTCATTGTACTTTCCAGTTCCATTAACCATCCTGTAGATATGTACAAGAGTTCACAGTGAAAAAGCTTTACTTTCACTGTGCAGCTGTTGAAATACAGAAGAATGGGATGGCAGCAAAGCAAATCTTCAGTCGAATACTTGGGACTTAGAGACACTTCAGGCTTCAAGAAATAATGCAAAGCCACCCTGTCCTACCTTAAATAAGGGATATTACTACAGAAATGGGAAATGCTTTTTTCCCAAATGGGCAGGTAACAGTAAAGAACAGTGCAGTGTGATAGCTGAAATATGCACTTCTAAAGAAACAGGTCCTGGTCCTTGTCCAGGTCATGTTTTTTTCTTCTTAGAACAGTTTATTCATCACTGATTTAAGAGTGGCAGACCTCTGCACAAAGGGGTTTTTTTCCTTTATCTGCAAGACAGGACAAACAGGGATAGCTCTAAAACAGCGAGATGAAGGAAAATCATGCATGTCCTCAGTGTCAGGGTCTGGCAAGTCCAAAGCTGCCAAAAGATCAGAGGGAAACAGCCAACAGAGCTTCATTTGTGTGGATGGGGTTTGCTGGAGAAGGAACATGGAGATCCCCATTCTTTTTTATCTCCTGTCAGAATGTTCTTATGCAGTCCTGCACAGTGCCTGGAAAACGCTCGCAGTGATGTGTTCCTGACTAGTGGTGCAGTTAATGAACACTGGTTTACATCTCTTGGGGATAAATCCACCCTCTGACCATCTGTTAATAAGAGGATCTGGTTTTCTTCTGATTCACATAGATTCTAAGCAGAATTACCTTCGCAGAATTACCTTCATTTAAACCACTGGTGTTTCTTGGAGACTAAGTGCTATGAAAATGTTGGTCTATTGGCAAGATCTCTTGATGAATTACATTCTGTGGGGCAGAGATTATGACTCTCTGGATGGTTTGCTCACTCTTGAACATGAGAGGCCCCAACAGCTAGCAAGAATTTAGCTCTTGTTGTGAAATGCCAATGTGCATCTCTGAAGCTGTTAGCCCTGCAATTACTGGCAATCTGCAAGTGGTCTGCTTCACCTACTGCTGGATTTGGAGCAAGTGGATGTGGTCACTTGTGCATAATTTTTTAAAATACTGTCAGGTCCCTCACAGGCAGTATCTTCTAATGAATGCAAATGAAAATTCACATTATCCATTTGATTATCCATTTCAAAGCAATCGGTAGCAAGCCATCATTGGCACAGAACATTATTTATACAGCTCATAAGCGCCAGTGATGCTGGTGCATAATTCTTCACACATCACAGTAATAGAAACTGCCTTCAGGGCTGGACTTTCCAATCCAGCCTCTCTGCTTTTGAGTTGCAGACATTGTCACTTCAGTGCCTGACTACTGGATTTTGCAGGTTCAGTTTGATGCACATATGATAGCAAGCCCACGCTTGCCTGCAGATGCCAGACTGCCACCCAAATTACTTGCTCCTCTCAGCAGCAGTGAATAAAGTGACAGGAAGGCAGCTCTTAGGGACTCTTGGTTCTCTCATTTTCCATATCCTTCTCTACCAATGCCTACTTGCAGCTCTATTCTCGTCCTACTCAGCACCTGCTTCAGTATGAAAACTTGGAGTCTATCATGTGTTTGCATGTACAATTCCTCTTAACTCAAACTTTATTTCCATATTTTGCTCAACCTCCAATTCCAGTGCATTGACTCCTGCTTGCTGTCCCCTCTGTGGGTTTCACTGCTCGCTTCCACTGCTCAGTTTGCAGGACTCTTCTTTGACCTGTTAAAAATGGAATTCACCAGAAAATGCAAATTACCTCTTCCCATCCCTGCTAGGCTCCTAAGAAAAATAAAAATAATTGTGTCTCTTCCCACTGTTAATACTGTAATCCCTACACCCAATAATCTTTTGGGAAATTTAACTTTTAAAACACTGGGCCTCCATACGTTTGCTCTCCTTGGTAGCCAAGATGTCCATCAACAAATTGCAGTGAAACCGTAGAGCTAGGAAATGTCTGCACAAGTAACCACTTTCTTAAGAGACTCTGTTAACCAAAGGACTAATAATATCTTATTTAGCCATCATTTGAAAGAGTTTTTGGTAGACAGCCAACTCTGGGTGGTCTCTTGAGTATAGAAAGTAGTATAGAAATGTTCCTTCTAGCATTAATTCATAACAGCTTCTGATGTCAATCTCCTGTACATCAAAGAGAAATGCTCATTTATTGGACCATTTTGCATTTTAAATAATTTAAGCTCGTAGCACATTCCCCTACTCTTAGCAGCAGCAGCCTTTGCCCTTAGTCCAGCTAAAACAGCAACTGTATTGGCTGGTGTTCCATACACACGAGCAGCCTGGTCCCATAGTGCTGAAATGGAGATACTGCCTTGTTTTCATTTAGGACTTCGGGGGTTATGGCCAACCAGTCCCTTGTTGCCATGCCTGTGTTCAAGTCCTCTACTGATACACGGAGGGGAAATTTCTCCCTGTAATCCACTGGCAACTCCCAAAGTTAAATATTTCTATCTTTTTCTTACCCCAGGACAGACTCAGCCTAAGGTAGAGTCTCTGTCTTATGGAAATACAAAGCAGTCTCCCACCTGAGCACTGATTACAAAGTTGTTCTTAAGCAAATCCAAACGGGACAGTGTGAAAATGCTTAAAATGGGGCCTCATCTAGGGCAATATGTTATAAACCTGTTGGTCTGGATCTGTGAAATTAATTTTTTCAGTGAGGAGTGGGGCTTACAGTTTCCAAAGCCAGATTGCTACCTACCTGTTTCTCAGCCTGTGATCCATGTAATCTACCTAAATTTAAATTCCTTTCCTCTTGTTTTCCAAGTATCTTTATTACTGTATCTTGCACACCATAGTCCATGTGTTTATATCCCCTAGCTTCTCAAGCTGGATGTGTCTAAGTGTAACCTTTTGCCTACAGGTAAGGTAGGCAAGAGATTTTTAACATTTGGCACAAGGCTTTTCGTTTCTAGCATAATGAGTAGCTATTTGCTGCAACTGGGCATTGGGGCATCTACAGAAATTGATAGCCTCATCCCTGACTCTAAGGGCTTGCAAAATAAGTTCAGCATCCAGACAATCTCCTTTCACTCAAGTTGTTCTTGCTTGAAGTCACATGGAAAATAAGTGAATGTGAGAACCAGGGCTATGACCCATCTCTCTTCAACCAGAGTGACCCCTCTTCTTGCATGCCAGGGAATGATGCTGCTGACTGGTGATTGCATTCAGTCACATATCTGCTTCCAGAATAACACCACATTGAAAAAAGAAAAAAGAAGAAAAAAACCCCAAAACAACAAAAAAATCAAACCAAAACAAACAAGCAAAAAAAAAAGAGAGAGAAAATAGTAACTGTTTATCCTGTCTAAGCTTGTGTAACAGGTCTTCATGTGATGATTTTAGTGTTTAAAGCCTTTTTTTATTCAACTGTTTCAGTATCCAGAAAAGGCATTTCTCTTACTCAGCTTCATTAGTTATAGGAAATCACTGGATTAATGTAGAGAGCAGATTAGCAAAAATAAACTGTAGTATGTCTTGGGCATATGGTGCTGCGTATGAATGGGTTTTAACTACTTATCTGTGTATAACAAAGAGTGGAAGGAGAGATTTATCTTGGTATGTAATAATTATAATGTGCAGTAGCTGCATAGCTGAACAGGCAGAAACCACAAAGCCAGGGAAAGCTTTTGGTTCAGATCTGTCTGTGCTGTGTGTGCTGGTCCCCAAGCTCACATCATGTTTTCTGCCAGCTCAAGGTTGGGCACGAGACTGGGCTTTGCTGGGATGCCTCTCCCTCCTTTCCCTTCCTCTTTGCTGGGCTCATGTTTTGTAGTGCTGGGTTAGTGTGGCTTACAGAGACTGGGATTTAGCCCATCTGGTATGGGAACAGGAGCTGGTCCAGGGACACTGCTCCATCACATGGACCAGAGCAGGAGGGCAACCCACATCACCAACTGTGGGAAACCCACGACAGCCCAGGCTTTACCTTAGCTGTATATTGTCCCCCACAGAGCAGATATAAACAGAAGAAATACATAAAAGAGGCCAGAATATCGGGGTGATCTGGGGAGTATCAGCCTTCAGGCTCTGGGCAAAGGCAGAGCAACATGGCCTGCTTCAAATTCAAATTCCACAGTTTCCAACTTTCTGATGTTTTTTTCTCTGATACCTTTTGATCCCCTCTGATACCTCAATCTGAAAAGTGTCGAATTTATGCCTTTTCTAAATAAGCCCATATCACATTAGTTTGGAAACCGGTCCTGACACACAAGTAAACATTGTTAACATCCTGATGGTGCTCTACCTCTCACTTCTCAGGAAAACTATGCTTTTCCAGTTGGGAGATGAGAGATTTTTCAGTGAGGTAGTGATGATGACATCAT
Organism: Sturnus vulgaris; assembly: GCF_052056855.1. Lineage (NCBI taxonomy): Eukaryota > Metazoa > Chordata > Aves > Passeriformes > Sturnidae > Sturnus > Sturnus vulgaris. The sequence continues at coordinate 105,903,006 of NC_142243.1, read as the reverse complement.
TTTCATATCTTAAAAACATTTGCTTATAAAGAGATATAAAGATTTGCAAAACAAATCAAATCTGGTTTATAAAGTAAATTCAAAAATACTTGGAGAATTATCTGGTCTTTTTCTGGGCTCCTCAGTATGTTTGCTAGCACAGATTAACAAATAATGTTATGCCACATAGTTTAAACATGCATGTCCTTGCCTATTTTTTGGGGGTTGCCTTCCTCTGAGGTTTCACAATGTGTTTCACATCGACTGTGAGTAAGATTCTTGGACTTCTGCCTTGGATTAATCAAACATGAATAATTGGCCCATGCAAAAAGAAAGTTTAGCCAAAAATTGTGGTGGTCCATAGAAGAGAAGGGGGGGGGGTATTCCCCCCCTGTGAAGTTTTAACTGATTTTATTCCTTTTATTGGTGGGAAATTTGGGGCATTAAAAGATCCACTGAGAAGACCTGATCATCTTGTTCTTTTAAGGATTATTATGAAAAATTAAATCCCCAGATATTCAGGAGAATATTCTTTCTCTCTTTCTCTCTCCTAAATTAATTGTATGGTATTGTAACCTGCCAAACTTGCAGTCTTTGTATTTAGCTTATCAATAACACAGCGTTGCTTCTGTTTCAGAGTTCCCTGAAGAGGAGAGGCAGCAGAGAAATCCACAAAGAAAAAAAGACATTTACCCAGGTATGGTTTCCATGAATGCAACTTTGAGCAAAATCACATGATACAACTCAAAATTTATTTTTATCGGTTTTGACATGACCATCAGGTATATTAACTTGAGTGCAATTAGGCCTTAATCTACTGAGACCTCCCAGAGATAATGTAGAAGCAATTTAGGACAAAAGCACAGTCTCTAAACTGTGCAGCTTCTCGGGCTCATTGTGCTTGTATCCATTGATTCAGGCTGCAGGTTTTCTACAAGAAGAGCAAATCACCTTGCCTCACAAAATAATTGGATTGCAGCTTAGGGACTAACTAAATTTATACACTGTGCCAAAGATTTTGTGCTAATGAGTGTCTTGGCAGGAATGCAGTTCACACACTGCAACGACACCTCGTGAGCTCTGGTGTTACAGCCCGGGGTTTGACCTCCCTAATGCTGCAGGAACTTGTGCTCCCCTAAGCTGGGCTACCACAGAGGGCCTAAGCTGCCCACTCAGTCTCTCTTTGGACATGGGTTTTATTGGAATCTTCTTGGTCAGTCCTTCTCAGGAAAGCAGTCTGCCTGGTTTCCTCTGCTTTTTGTGCTGACTGTAGGAGTTAAAGCTTTTCCCAGCACCCTCACAGTTGCTGTTTATAGCCAGAGAGATGGGGATAGTATTTCACCTCACTGGGAAATGAGCCAGGAGAGCCATTGTGCCTTCATTAGAGAAGGGATGCACTTCCCCTGCTGCCCCCTTGGCAGGCTCAGTGTACACAGCCCAGACCTATGGGTTGTCTAGTCTTAAAATCCATTGATTTGTAATAGAAACCATAATAAATCACTACAATATGCTGAACTTGAGGGGGTTAGGGCAGGCAGCTGAGTGGACATACTGGGAGACTGGCCAGTGGCCAGGGCACTTCAGCTTGCTTTCCCAGGACACAGCAGACTGAGTGTCCTCACCAAGATGACACAAGCATGGCTTAATCACACCTTAAAATGGGGCTCTTGTTATGGAGAATTATTTAAGTTGTCAGTCAGGTCAGGTTTTTCTGCAAGTATGTAAAATATATGGATAAAATATATACACATGCCCACACACATGCAAATTACAGATGAAGCTACGTGAAGGCACGATTGTGTCCATAGGGGTTTGTGGGCAGCACTGTCCTTCCTTTCCTCATTCCTGGAAATACAGAGCTGTGCAAAGACAATGGATTCTTGTGCTTGCTTCCTCCACCCAAATCCAGGCATTAAGACTAGCTACAGTTTGCTTTGAAAAGCCTGAAAAAGGACTTCACAAAATTAACTGAGTGACCAAGTGTGAACTCAGCACCACTTGCAGCAAAGGGAAGTGATCCCAGAAGCTATATGGGGAGAAAACTGTTACCTTCCACACACACATCATAACTCTTGCAAGCAAAGAACTTGGGGTTGGAAATTAAAACCATTGCATCAGCACTCTGCAAGGCAGCAATTCAGTTTTCTTTACCAATTCTTTAGGGTAGAAAAGACCAAGAAATAATCTTATATACTAACATAGCCTAGCCTATATGTACATGTCCTGGCTTTCTCCCAGCTCTAGAATATTACCCATAATTGTCTCCAAACCCAGGCATTAATTCAGAGGTGTTTAATGCTTGAGATCAGGGCACATCGCAGCAAATGCCTGACCTGGTCAAACAGTTGCCAGGTCCTGGGCATGGCCCAAAAGGGTTGGTACAGACATAGATCAGGAGGTTCAAAATGCTGCTCTTCAGGGACTGATACCCTAAATACCTAGAATGAACACCCATTGTATGCTTTGTGACTGAGAAGGCCCCAAACATCCACATGTGCATCCATGTGCACAAGGCCTGTGCATCCACATGCTTACAGATATGTATAACACGTGGCAAGACTGGTGTTTTTAATTACTGAGAGCTTGTCATGAAAATTAGCTGGACTTCACACCCACCACAGTGCACACTGAGTAAATAATACACCCATGAAGTTGATGGTCTTGAAGTTGTGTAAAAGCAGAATTCATAGCAGCACTCACCCACCTCTAGCAGTATTGAAGAAAAAAGTTTTTATTCAGCAGAATGGCAAAACGGAGCTTCTTGGAAAATACCAGGCACCAGGCAAAACACAAAGAAAAGTGGTTCTCCAGCGCAAGGTAGGAGTGCTGGCACTCAGCCAGATGCTTGGGTGCTGGTTGTACTGCTGTGTCATCAGACTTGCAACTCCAAAATTGCTTACCAGTCTTCTGCCTGGCAGTTCCCTTGAGCTGGTGGTGGTGGTAGAGGAGATGGTGTTGGCCTCTATCTAGCTTTGTGTCTTTTTGCCAGAAAAGAAATATTGTATTGGGGAATTTTTGATCAGCTCTTCATTCTCATCAGATCTCTCACACACTACACATTTACGTTCCATAATTAAGTTAATTTATTTCCTATACATTTCATTTCTTTATCTCCACATTATACATTTGTCTAAATTAGACAGCAGACTCTGTAGGGAAGGATCTGCTTTTTTTACCCATTTACATCATTCTGAAGTGCCATGCAGAGCCACAGTGCAATTGCATGCAAATTATTATCACTGGTAATCATTAACTCCCGTTTGTCCTTAATGATTTCTCAAAGTCCATGACCGAGCACCATGACTGTCATATCTTAGCACTGCTGTTCCTTCTTTTCTTTCTATATGATTTGCCCTATGTACACATTTTAGGAAAGCATCCACATACTGGATGTTTAATATAGACAGGAGGTCATTGCCTAGATTCAGCCCCTGGGATTTGAGCCTCTTGTTCCTCCAAAACCATGGAAAGGCTATTCTCCCTCTTTTTTATTTTTTCCCTTCTCCTGTCTTTTCATTCACAATTTAACTAATAATGAGCTATTCATAATTTCAGTGATTTGGCCTGTCTTTAGTTTGCCTTATATATCAAAACTGCTTGCCTGTGTGGGTGTCTCACCCTCTCTCTGTTTCTACTTGGTTTCAACTGATCAAGAAATCGGTGATATTTCTGTACACAAAGTTTCAGAGGGACAGATGCATGAAGATTGGAGTCCTACCCGTCTGGCATGCTTAGATCTGGCTGATAAATCTCTCCTGACCATTCTTTTCCTTTGGAAAAAATGCTGTCAGGGGAATGGGATGTTCCCTGGCAGGGAAGTGAGGAAGATCCCGAGCTTTCTCACCTTTCCAGATGGGATCCATATTTAGTAGGCAAGATTAACATCAGCTCTGTTGTTTTGTATGAGGCTTGTGTTTGTTTAATGAAAAAATCTTGCTTGTTTCAGCTCTTGCAAGAAAACAAAACTTGAATATTTGATCCTTTAAAAAAAAAAACTGCTAAGACAAAACCTGGCGAAAAAGTAATGCCATTAAAGGAGTTAAAAGTGGTTTTGTCCTGCAATAATAACACACTAACTCCACAGATGCATTGAGTCGTGCAGTGATGCTGAGCAAAAGCATTGGGGCCCTGACCCTAAACCCATCTAAGCCTTTCCCTTTTCTTCAAAAGCTTCAAAACTCTGAGTGTGCTGTCCTGAGTTCAGCTCGGTGCAGTTATTTGTACTGTCTGGAAGGCAGTGGGTGTCTGGCTGGAGGTCCCTCTGGCCCCAGGATGGGAGAGGGCCCCTGGTGCTCCCAGGCAGAGCAGAGGGATGGGGCAGGCTGTTCCTTCCCTCAGGAATCTCTCCAGCTACTGCCACAGACAGCCAGGCTCCTGAAACCTAAGGCAGACAAGGAGCTGGGTAAAGAATGCAGGATTACAAAGAGAGAATAAAGAAAATGTCAGACCAGCTACTAACAGATTAATAAATAAATAACCAGGAATAATCACCCCACCTGTGGGTTCTGATATGCAGAGCTGGTCTGGCTGTAACTTTCCTTGTGATCTTGTAGTTCCCTAAAAGCAAAACCTAGAGCTCTGGGGATAAATTGATTCACCATGATAGGAAAAACAGAGGTAATGTGTTGCACAGCCCTGGACAAAGATGATGCTTTAATCATACAGCCTTATCCAGATAGAGCAACCGAAATTCAGAGTGATTCCAGCAGAGGTTGCATAGGATTTTGCCAAGTTTTCATTTGATTATTAATTTGCACTTTTGAGTTATAAAGAGAAAAGCAATTTATAAATGTATGTGTGAAAAAGAGAAATATGTATGCAAGGAGACAATGGAAAGTCCGCCTTCTAGAGGCTCTGCTTCTAATCAGTCATAAGTACCTTGCTTGAATTAATTTAAAACTTACATTTCTGATGCCAGAAATATGATGACCAAAGTTTTAGCCAACCCATGAGCTGATTGCAGTTGTGTTTGGCTCTTGGTTATCAATGAAAACCACATATTAACAGAACGTTTGACTATTCTTTATCTCTATCATCTTATTAACATGTAAGTTAACTTTTTTCTATTTAGCATTTTAAAGTCACAACCTGCAGCATGCAGCATCAATCAGAAAGCTGATTGGGTTCAGAAGTATACAATCGATCACTTTTGTGCCTGTTCAGTCATTAACAGCTGAAATTAAGTCATAATTAGTTTTTATGTAAATAGAATGTGGCAAAATTAATCTAGGTAACATAGAAGACCAATGTGCTAGGATGTGTGCTATAGAAATTAAATCATTTCCTCAGATTGCTGAGCCATAATTAGTTTCTTAATTTTTTTTTTTCATAGCTTGATCTGGGTGAACAATTAAAGTCAGTCATGTTTTCCTCTGGATTTGGTTTCCATTATTAGGAATTATAACAAAATAGTGCTTGTGAAAGACAACAGTGCTCCAGAGACCAAAATGAAGTTTCCATATATAATTGCACATATGTCCACATGGCCTACCAACAACGATAAAATCTGCTGTCTCAGGAGATCATCTTTCAAAGCCTGCCTTCCATTATTCTGCTAATGCTGATAAATGTGTCTCTTTTGAGGCCAAGTGCCTGTATCTCCATGACAATTCATGAAAGTGATTCATGCAAAGAAATTGTTCACAGGCTTAGAATTTACTTAACCTTGTCTCTTATTTCAGCGCAATACACACTGGAGTTTTCATTTGAAATGAGATGCAGTACTTTTAAATGCCCAACACAGACAAAAAACCCCAAACAGTCACTCAATACCCTGGTACTTCCTGAAAAATATAGATTTTCACATGGGATGGATTTGGATGTAAACACTGTTTAATGAATTTTTCTTCCCTTTCTCACATGTTTTCACCGATCTCCCTTGTGAACAGTTGTTCATCCCAGAAACAGAGATCACAATCTGCTCTGTCCTAATAATAACAGCAGTAGAGACAACAGTGTGTTTCCTATTTGGAAAGCAAGTTAGGAACTTAATCTATTTCACAGCATTATGAGATTGCAGTAATTAAAGTCTTCACTTTTCAGGCAACCATGCAGTTCAGCACACCTTTGTTGTGCTTTCTAGCTGAAGGAGCCCAAAATTTGAGATTATGATGAGAAAATTAATCTGAGTAGTCTTTGTTTCGTGGTGCTTAAGGGGAACAAATGTGTCATTACAGGTAAATGGAACAAAAAGTAAATGGAATAAAAGGTGCCAGCAAATCGCGGAACCTTTTCATTTGAGTCATTATTTTCCACAAGGTTTGCTCAGCATTTGAGAAGAAACATTGTGCTGGCACTCTTGCATCAGTGAACACTTGCACAGGCACATTTTTTTTTCCTCCCTCTTTAACTCTGTTCAAGCTGCTTTGCCAATTTAACCAAGACCAAGCCATGAAATGTGTCAACTGTGTGGTTTGTGCAGCTCTGTCTGTGAATTGTGTGCGTATTTAGCAGATTCAACTCAGAGGATGGGGAGGTGGAGATTTTGGAAAATAAGCTGCTGGTTGTGCTTCTATTGCAATATAATCTTGGGGTGGGGGGTGATTATTTTTGGCAGGAGGACAGTGCTGATTTGAAGTGCCAGCTCCAGTTTGCCAAAGAGGAGGCAGCGCTGATGCGTAAGAAGATGGCCAAACTGGGGAGGGAGAAGGACGAACTGGAGCAGGAGCTCCAGAAGTACAAGTCCATCTATGGAGACGTGGACAGTCCCCTGCCTACCGGGGAAGCAGGGGGCCCGCCCAGCACCAGGGAGGCTGAGCTGAAGCTTCGTTTGAAGCTGGTGGAGGAGGAAGCCAACATACTGGGCAGAAAAATAGTGGAACTGGAGGTGGAGAACAGGGGGATTAAAGCTGAGATGGAGGATATGAGGTGCCAGTACGAAAAGGAGTGTCTCAGCAGGGACCACATTTCAAGCATTCCTACCTCGCCCTACGGAGACTCTGTGGAGTCGGCCACAGAGCTACGTAGGCACCTGCAGTTTGTGGAAGAGGAAGCAGAGCTGCTGAGGAGGTCAATCTCTGAAATCGAGGATCACAACAAGCAGCTAACAAATGAGCTGAACAAATTCAAGTTTGAGCCGGGCCAGGAGCCAGGCTGGTTGGATGACGCAGCGTCCAAGGGTGGTGGGACCTTGCAAGAGGAGCTGAAGTCGGCCAGGTCACAAATCAACGAGCTGAGTGGGAAGGTGATGAAGCTCCAGTATGAGAACAGGGTCCTGATGTCCAACGTCCAGCGTTATGATCTTGCCTCTCACCTGGGCCTGCGCACTTCCAGCCCCAGGGACAGCGATGCCGACAGCGATGCTGGGAAAAAAGAGAGTGACAGCGAAGATGGTCGTCCACCACAGCCAAAGAGAGAGGGGCCCATTGGGGGCGAGAGCGACTCCGAAGAAGTGTATGAGAAGACGTCGGGTTTTGGGAGTGGGAAGCCATCAGAAGTCAGCGACCTGTGCTCCACCGAGCTCCTGAGAGTGAAAGAGGACACAGAGTCATTGATTAACATCAAACGTGAGGCTGAGAGACTTGAAAGGACTGTGGAGCGCCTTATCACCGATACGGACAGCTTGATTTATGATGCAAAGGTGCACATAACCAGCAGCCCATCCACCGAGCAGGATTTCAGAAGTGCTGAGGAAAGGGGAGAATATAAGCATGAACCAGAGCTTCTGGACACTGTCAACTCCAGGATGAAAGCTTTCCGGAAGGAGCTTCAGACCTTCCTGGAAAAGGTTGATCACATTGGAGAGGGCCTTAAGGAGCAGATGGAGGACCTCTCCCCTCTTCCCCATCTCACAGAGTCTTCCAGTTTCCTATCCACAATGACGTCCATGTCCCGAGACTCTCCCATTGGTAACCTGGGGAAGGAATTAATCACTGACTTCCAGGTAGGTCAGCCTCTTATTTGCCTTCTTTCTCTTGATCGTTTCTCTTTCTTTCTGGCAATTGCTACCCTAGAGCTAATTTTCCTCACAGCTGCTTTGTTATGATTTCAGACCCGCAGTGTATTAAGTGTGTAATGTTAAACAAACACTTTATAGTTTTTTTTCTTTTATTTATTTGCACAACTCCTTTGATTCAGAGGCGGTTCCTCGTGGCAAAAAGGCTAATCCATTGGTGTTAAAGAGATCTGTCTTCTTTTTGTCTGTAACAGCAGTGTTTCCCCATGAAAGAGGAGATTAATTAAAAAAAAAATCTGATGAATGTAAATTAGAAGCCTTGCTAAGAAATGTGAGGAGGTCTTTATTATGCTCTCTTGTAAAAGGGTCAGGCATGTTCTCAAAAGCCTTGCCAAAAGAACCCAACCAAATGCAGTTTTCTAAGTGATGTGTTTTGAAAAGCCTGCTTACAGCTCACTCCCCTAAGCGAGCAGCGAGTGAGAAGCTCTGTAGCCAGCGAAGGACTGCCTTGCCTAAAGCGTTGCCCATGGGCGCATGTCTAAACTGCCACAACTGCCACACTGGATATGGCTTTTCTGCACCGCACAAGTAAGGAAGGAAGAGCCTTGTGTCCCATATCCTTCATGACTTGTATGCTTGCTGTTGGTTTGACTCATGCATCCTCATTGCATGCGCCTCATAACCAGTGTTTGCATTCTTTTTTCCTCTCTTTCTCTTTTTTGCTTTTCAGATGTTTCAGCCCATCATTTTGCTCATCCTCATTTTGGTTTTGTTCTCTTCACTTTCTTATGCCACTGTATTTAAGTTGTTTTTTCTGTTCACGCTTTTCTTTGTCTTGTAGTTTTTCAGTCGTCTACCTTACCCATTTTTGTTTTCTTTATTCCCTCCTGTCCTTTTGTTTTTTTTGTTACAAACCGCCCATGCATCTAACAGTCCAAACTGAGGGATCAGATGGAGTGGCAGCTCAAACAAGACCGTGGAGAGCAGCAAGAGATTCGCCACCAGCGAGCCACCACCGACCCACACCGCAGAGCTGATGGAGACATTAAACTCTACAGGCCAGGAGACAAGGGCTGTTTCAGTCTAGAGGTCAGCAAAGGAGCCCATCTTACTCACTGCCTCCTGCTGCCTTAGGCAGGAGATGAGTAACAGAAGCCAGGGGTTGGGGGAGTACGTAAGACCAAACACAGCACCCCTGTTGTGAAATTTGTGGTTGATCTCATTTGCCCCACGCAGTTTCAGAGAAGCAAATTTTTCCTAACTTTGGAGCAATCACCCTGCTCCCAGTATCTTTGCTAAGGGGGAAAGTACAGCTCAGGGACCCATTACGACTGAGTAGAGAAATGGAAGATCTCTGAAAGAGGTTGTAATCCCTGATATTTGATCATGCTCCCAGGTTTTACCTTGTTGGATATTCTAAATCTAGAAAGTGTACAGATAGAGATTGCCTTGCATTTTGCCTGTCAGTAGATGCTGGTATGCATGATGATTCTCAAAACCATGCAGGAATACAGCACCCTGCAGCTTCCAAAAAAGCTTATTTAAAGCATAGTTCCCCATTGTTTGGGTTGTTGAGTACTTTTCCATTTGTCAAAAACATCAATCAGTTTTTATTTGAATCTTCATTCATGCAGAGACCATATCTGCCTGAGTAAACATCTCCTTAGCTGCTTTCTCATGAACACAGATTGTTCAGACAATGCAACTGGTCATGAAGAAAACTATTTTGAATCTGTCTCCATAAAGGTGGGCTTGGGAGTAAAGAGAAACATCTGCTGGCCACTGGGAAGCTAATTCTTGAAACTGTGATGGTTAAAGTAGCTTCTAGTGAGGGATGAGTTTTAACATGGTGTTTATTCTATAGACACATGAAGAAGACTTAATAGATCTGAAACCCCTAACTCAGTCTGGGAAAAGGGGACTGCAGGCTAGGACAGCTGGGTTAGTGAGTAAGCAATTGCAAGACCTAGAAAGCAGGGATAGGAAGATAAAAATTTCAGGGCAGCTGGTAGCCAAACAGCATGATGATGTGAAAATGAAAGGGAAAGTGGCCCTTCATCTTAACACAGGTAATTCTTTGCTGGTTTTGTTTGGTTTGGTTTAAAATATCCTGACAGCACAGATCTTTGGTAGAATTACAACAATAAATTTGTTCAGCGGTGTCTCTTCCAACTTTTCACTTGTAACAGTGATAATAGACCTCAGGAAGGATATCTGATAAATCCAGGACACCATAATGCTCTCACTGAAGGGTAAAGTAATTCTTCCTCAGCTGTGAAAGGGGCCAATCAGGTAGAGAAATCTTCAGCATGGATCCTTTTGCAATCAGAAATTGATATTGCTTGACAGTTATGGTAGATAGCATAAGGAAATTACTCCAGCAATATTTCAATATTACAATATTTCTTTTTAAATTCTGTCACATTTATTGATTTTTCCCTTATCTTATATCAGTGTTGGTATTCTACTAAGGGCTGTATATGTATGCCCTCTGTTAGGATTATGAATTGGGCTAATTTTGGCACAATACCTTTTTGTTTTTCCTCTCCCAGGATGGGCTGAGGTATAAAATATGTACAGCAAACCGTGGTTGTACAGAGAAGGGACAGTTTTCACACCATAGCCTGGCAAGGAACTAACCAGTAATTATAATCAAAGGTAGAGAATAACCAGTTAAGGACCAGATGTGCTCAAAATATGACCAAGGCTGGAGCTCAAATAGTCTAACTTGAGAAAATGTGCAAGACTAAGGTGTTTTTACAGTCATGATCACTTAAGCAACAAAGAATATTACAGTGCTTTATGCTAAAATTTTTCAGTGGGTAGGCAGCTTGTGGGAATCTTAAAATCTGTAGTAGGCAAGCCCAAATGAAGGAGAAGATTTCTCAAAATAATTTTGGAAGATATAATTTTGAATTAAATTAAATTTAATTTAATTTTTATTCAATTTAGTTTTATTATTCAATTTAAGTATTTTAATTTATTTTAATTTGATTTTTTAAATTTAATACACTGCACTAGCAAAAACTGCTAATTTTTTTTTTGTTTCAGATGAATGAGCAGGAAAGAATACTGTTCAAGTTTTGAAGGTGTCTTTTTATTATCACAGAAATTTCAAATAGAGACTCAGACCTTTTTAATGGCCACAGTGGGTATGGCTACATGTGAGCCTTTATCTGCTTTGACTTAAGAAATGAAAATATATGCACTGGCCTTTCATTTCGCTGAGGAAAATGTTTTCTTTTTATTCAAGCAAGCCCATTAATCTAAATTTATTTTTTTCCAAGCTGAATTTTAAATTTAAATTTTCACAAGCAATGCCGAACAGCTTCCATTTAGCAATTCCTTCTATTTTTAAAAGTGAGCACCATGGGAGCCTAATTGTTTGATTAAATACAATAAATGCAGACAGACGTGCTTGAAACTACCCTGTGGCCTAACTGTAAACATCTGCTGTTGTTTGGGCTTTGCACTGCAGTTATTAGTGCAATAGAATTATTAGAATGTATTTGTGTATTAAAGAGGTGGGTTAGAGTCCCAGTCCAAGGGAAATTATATCTTGAAATTGCCTTAAGAGCAGGGCTTTGTTTTCTTGCTGAAACAAGCCTTTCAGCTGCTGTTGTGGGAGGCTGCAGCCCATTGGGGTGGATGTTCGATCCATTATTCATGATTTTAGCAGAGCTCTGTTATGGTGGGACAGGGAAATCATTCTTTACTGTCCAAGGAAAAAGCAGGTGAACTAGTAAGAATTGCCCTGACTAAAACAAACAGGAGAACTGAAAAAGGTAACATGGAGCAAACATCTTTTGGCAACAAATGGAAACCAATGGGAAAAATAGTAAATAATTTTTCACCTGGTGATTTCTGCCAATGGAATATCTATTAAAAAAAGGCAGTTTCCTCAAGCAATCTTCTCCTGTTTATTCAGAAGCAAGAAGACATTCTGAAGAAGAAAAATTTCATTCTTTCAAATGACCAGATATGGCATGTTACATGTGATACCCAATGCTCTAAATTGGAGCTTCATCTCCTAGTTCTCTTCCTTCAGAGGATCTCAGTTCTGACTTTTCCTGAGCAAGTGAATATCAAAGGCAAGAGCACTTTGCATTTCAGATTTTCATTATTTTTATACATGGTTTTTAAAGTTATACATTTACATCTGTGTAGAAAAATACCATAAAATCTCTGACATTCATAGATTATGGAAAAAGAACCACCGAAGAGAATTAATGTAAAAGGAGTGAATTGTCACCAGAGATGTAAAATAAAAGCAGATAGGCTGGAGAAGATGAGAGCATGTCTTAAACAACAAGTTTTCCACGAAGTCTAGTAATAAAATAGGAATAGCACACACTGAAGAATAATTTCTTCTAAGCCATTTTTAATATGTTTATCCATTTTCCTTACTTATCATGCCAATAAGGAATGTATAACTCTAAGTTAATTACTGGGTTAAGTGTGGACCAATCAGATACAGTGATGTGCAAGTTAGGTAAGTCAATTTACCACCTGCTTTGAATCAAAACTTCTGTATGGATCCATTTTGGATGTATGAGAAGGATGTTGATCTGTATTTTGACTGTTCTATTTTTTAACTGGTGATGTTTCTGTGCAATTTTCATAATTCCGTGTGAGAGTTTTTCAGCTGGATGGTTTTTGCAGCAGCTCCCAGCCATGTGCTGAAAATTTGCACATCCATTTCTCTGGTTAAAGGTTTTGTTTTTCCAGAAAGGAAGCAGTGAATGGTTTACACGTTGTGACTTTTTTTTCTTCTGGTAAAGAAAGCAAACAAAACAACAACAACAACCAAGGACCACATAGAAAGTTTTATGTCTTATGTTCACTATTCCTTCAATGCAAAGCTATGGGAAGAACATAAACTGATGCTGTGATTATTCCTTCCCACCAAGATTAGGGGAAGCAAGAATAATTTACTTTAATGTATTGTATTCTTTCTTGCCATGTAAGATTCTGTAGAGGTTGACAATGTAATGGCTTAAAAGACCCTTTATGATGTAAATCTGGATATTTGAGTCCTAACCGAACTTGGTAAGACTTTGTGTACTATCCATACAATGAGATGGATTTTTAAAGACTTAGTTTTCCCAAACTCAGACTTTTCATATAAGCACAGGCAAATAACCACACAGCTGCCTATTCTACATTAGCAAATTAAATGTATTGTCTATTTTTAAGAGGTGAGAAGGAGAGTACATCTTCAGAAGCAGCCTCTGCGAATTCAGTTAGATGTGATATGCGTGTAAAAAGTATAACAAAAGGCACTGGAACTTTCTTTCTGACTGTTGCATGCAATGGCCAGCTGTCAAGCTGAGAAAAATTAGCAATTTTTAAACTATATGTTCAAATGTAAGGTCCAATATCAAAGCATTATAATGTAGTTCTAGAGGAGCAGCATAAAATATTTATCTTTTGACTTCCTTGGAATTGCACACAAATACTGGAGAGCATTATTCTACCCTGCCTCCTCAGGCCTTATTTTGTTTGATCATTTCTAGAGGAGAAAAAAAAAAGGTTAAGAGAAAGATTCCATGAAATTTCTTATTCACGGTTGTTGCATATAAATTGATTAAGTTTGCAGGCAAATTGAGATTGCAATTAGCTACGGTAAAACGGAGAAAACAGACAAGTAAAACCCAGCCATACCTTATCTTGGATGGCAATCCTGTACAAACAAGTCATGGCAGAAATGTGGGATTGTGTGAGCTGCAAAGTAACCTGAAAAGCTGTCGAGACTCTGAGAGGTGGGGAAGGGGTTGGTACAGCGAGGGAGTGGTGGTGAAGTCCCCAGCTGTGGATGACTTTTCTCTGTGCATCCTCTTGAGGTAAAGACATCAGCACGGATTAGCTTGTTCTGGAGTGATAACAGGTGAGATAAAAGGACTGAGCAGAAGGATTTGGCAGTGCCTGTCTGAGGGGACAGGAGTGGAAGTGCATCTGGTAATGGAATAACTGGGATACGTGGGAAACTGTTAGTTGGTGTTGAGCTGTGGATGAAGTGCAGCTGTTTGCTGTGGTGCTGTGGTAGAGTAGCACTAGCTCGTAGTTCCCATGGTATTATTGTGTTTGTATGTCTGGTTGTAGTGAGTTTGTGTCTGTTCTGTGATGTCAGTACTTTGTGCACTGGCTGTTGTGTTCAGGGTGTCTTCTGTTCCTTGTGTAGCACGTTCCTTAATGAGACCAAAGGAAAAAAGAATGGAATATAACAGATTATCCACTGTTGTGTCCATTTTGTTGTAGTGCTGCTTTACAAAACAAAACAAAGCCACAGTTGTGCCACAGACTACACCCTGCTGGTTGTATGATAGGAGACTGATTTCCACATACAAACATCCAGACATCCATCAGTGCAGTATCAGGTACCTGAACTGCACACAAAAACATTACACGATACATTTATAAGTATTATTATTCATTCACAATCCTAATAGATTTTTTATAGGTTGTTTAGCAGCTATCTATTAGGCACTTAAGCAGCCTTACCTCCTGTGATTTGAGCAGTGGAGATATCCCAATGCTTCTGGTAGAAATGACGTTATATCTTATTATAAACTATGAAGAATTCTCAGGTTGCATTGGAAGGGAAAAGGTGTGCAGCTCTGCATTCATGCACCAGCTGCTTTTCAACTTAAAATTTACTTTAGGACTTAAAAAATGTATTGTCCTTAAAGAGGCAAAGCAGTTGTGATGTGATTTTGACTTAATGTGAATGTAATCTGCATCTGCCTTCATGATATATTTATTTTCAGTAATTCCAACAGTTACTACATAATTCTAGCACCCAAGTTTCCTGAAATTTAGCCTTGCATGGGCTACTAATTTATAAAAAATTGGATGGGTTAATAATTTTGAATTCACAAAGTGAAAGAGGTTTTTTTTAATTATATATTATTGAACTGATACATTGGTTTTTCGTTTGCCATATTCCTAAAGAAGCCTGATCAGAATAAAATAATGCAGAAATTCCTGATGATAGTAAATTTCTCTTTATTGCATGGCAAAATTAAATTGGCGATTTACAAATGATTGTGCAAAACTGACAAATCCCATCACAAGCAGTAATTTTCAAATTACTTGTAAGACCAAATGTTGACTTTATGCACTACAAAACATCTGCAGACACACTGCAGAGACAGACGAAATTGATAAGGCAGATAATGTTCTCTTAGTCACTTTGTGGGTACCTTTCAGAGGGATGGAAGTGTCTCTTCCTCAGGTACAAAACAGACACGCACAAGTCAATAAATGACTCAAGTAAAGAAGGAGCTGATAGGGCCCAGAAAGTCTATGTAGGTCCACCTTTGGTTTTCAGTAGAGTGTGGTCCTGCAGGTAGTTTTTGGGATACATCCATTTGCCTTATCTCATTTTTCCCCAGAGGGGTGAGGAGTGGCTGTTCCAGGGAGAAATAAATTTTGAATAACCAAAATGTTCCAACAGGGGTTGTGTGGCCTGAACAGCAGCAGCTGCTGGCTTTGCTCTGGGAAGTGGGAGGAGTGCCTGGGGAGGAGGTGGCTGCTGGGACTGATGCTAGTGGGGAAATGGCAACACAGCCCATGAGAGCGGTCCCACGACCTTCCTCATGTCCTTGCAGCTGCTGAGGTTGGAGCATGCAGGACACGGGCCAGCTGAGAATTTGGGATTACACTTTGAAGCCTGAAACAATCCTATCTTTAAGTACATGCTTGCTCTGGGAAGTAGGAATTTGGTGCTGTAGTGTTTTGTGTGGTCACGGACGTGAAGAGGATGGCATCCAGCCAAGCACCACTTTTGTACAGATAAATCAGTTTTAGCACCAAAGTGACAGACACTAAGTGAAGGCGCAGAAAGTTTTGATCAGAAATATAAGTGCCACTAGATAAATTGCCAGAGTATAAATAATGAGATCTGACTCTGCCTTCTTGAGTCTTTATTTCTGAGTTAAGTAACTTTCAGGAGTAAAGTTGATGGGATGCCAAACTTAATGAGAACATAAAATTGAAAGTATTAAGATTAAATCAGTATTGGACCTGGAAAGGGGGGATACTTAATTATTTTGGTCAGATCTCAGGCTCACACAGCTTATCACTGTGACATTTTTGTAGTAATTATTTTGAGTAGAAATCACAGAATGAAGTTGATTTGTGCAAAGAGCTGTCTTGTATCTGAAGAAAGGGACCTTATGTATACTAAGTTAGTTTAATAAATACTATCCCATTAACTGGCCTATCAAAACTGTTGCAATTAATGAATAATTAGGTTCAATATGAGTGCATTAGATTCATCTTATGCAGAGATGTTAACATTTCACCACTGTATTATGATGAAGAAATGCACCACCAAATATGTAATCCTGCAAACAGGAGGCTCAGCTTTCGAGTGCAAACCCAGAGCAGAGGCCTGAAAGGAATCCAATATGTAACATCAGCATCCCAGCTTTAGTTTCCAGAAGAAGCCACACAGGAAATTCCCACACAGATTTAGGACATTGTTATTTATTTGCACACTGTACTTTGGTTTTAACTATTGATAACCGTGAGTTGTGCAGATGTCTGTCCCGCAGCTCTTTTCTTTTTTCATTTTTTTACACCTCGGAGACACATTTTCTGCTAAACCTATCCCTTTGTCCTGCTGATCAGCTCAGGGATTCCCATGTTTTACCTGTACAGAATGTATCGATACAGGAGCTTCAGGCTCAGCTTGAGCAGGAGACAAGACTTCACCGAGAGGAGCAAGAAAAGTTTACAGAAAGGATCATCCAGGTAAATACAAAACCCACCTGCTGGGAGAGACGCATGACCTTGATTGTGACGTGAGCCTTGATTGTCAGGAGTGTGGGAACTTGTGTCCCGATGGCTGTGCCTGTTTGACCTCATCTGAGTAAATGAAGAATCTGGAATCTGGGGAAATATAAACTCAAGCCTATTTTGCCACTGCTATTCTGGCTTCTCTGCTTGGTGGAGATCAATTTTGTCCTCCCCACTGTAGGAGAAATCGTGGTAGAGACATGAAATGCTGCACAGAGAATTCTATCACCCTTCAGTTCTCTGTGAGCTGGGGAAGGGTGTGTTTGATCCCTGGGAGCTCAGTTTGGCTCCATGCCTTATTCTGACTCCTCCTAACCCAAAGAAAATCCAGCACCTCTCCAAAGTCAGAGGAGTTGTTATGCACGCATAGCTGAGAAACAAATCAGGACATTCATTCTTGTATTTCTCAGTACTCAGTGCTTCAAATCTTCTTATTAATAGCTGGTGAATAAATCATATTTTTTTACATGAGCTCCCCCTGCTCTTTTGAAAGCTGGAACAGATTAGTCAATCGTTTTGTGATCTCTAGCTCTTAGAGCAAAAAAAATCTGTTGCTAATTTCTGCAGGCTGCTTGGCTCTTAACTGGAGTTTTCTTTTAAAATTTAATTCATAAACTAAATTCAGCATAATTGTTGCATACTGTAAAGAATTTTTCCGTGTGCCAACTAGTCTCTTAATGCTCAAGTGATATCTCTCTGTTTTTTCATAACTAGCTTTAATTTTCAGTTGATCTCCACTGGAGCTTTTGAAGGCAACCAGTCAATTGATTTTCTTCCTGGTTGCCTCAGCTGTGAAAGCTTTTTGGAAGCTATGCATGCCTCTTAAAGTTCTTTTCTTTTTGCAATTGTTATCCATTGAAAAAACATAACACTCTATGAATCTACCTCCACTAGGGTCTTCTGCAAGAATTCATGACCACAGGGATTTGAAATATTACAGCTTGTCAAAACAATGAAAAATGCACCAAAATTAAAGCTAGCTGTTCACATTGATACACAGCAGAAATAGAAGAATAAAAGCATCTTCTGGATTCTTCATTTTTTCCAGATTATGCCCATCCTGTTGATGATGTTCCCTTTTTATCACCTTCCAGGATTTCTGGTGGAAATTACTCAGACATTTGCTGTATTTAACCATAACTTCATTTGGTGAAAGAATGGCCATCAACATTAAATCTACTTCTTTCTGTCTGTAAAAATTAAATTTAAAATCAGCCCTTCTTTTACTATTTGATTTTTAGGAATGTTTAATGACATCAAATTGATGTGTGCTAGCAGTGTACAGTCTCCATGAGTGTTATTAAGAGTTGTGTGTACATTTTTTGGGCCATTATGGCTAATTTTGTTCCAGACTGCTTTTAAGCTTCATTTTAAACTAGCAACTACTGTAAACAATTTCAATTTGATTGGGAACTTTTAAAGGCATAGTAGCATAGATGCTAAAAATTTGCATTATGTAGGAGCACAATATTTAGATGGCAGGCGAGTCCTTATTAAACTATCTTGTATGGACTGGTGGACTGTTTCAGAAGCATCTGAATGTTGCCATGAAAATAAAACATACATTTCTTAGCAGTATTTATTGCTAGAGAGTCCTGGTCCCTGAAATATTCTTTATTCTTATGTGAACATTCTTGCAGGGCGTGTTCTGATGGTTTGGATTGTTGTGGTCATAAGTGTTCTGTGGCTTTCATAGATTTCATCTATGGAGCTGGTCAGGAAAAGGAGAGGCTGTTGTTCTGCAGAATGGAAAATAGAAACTGGCACCTGTAAACAGTGTCTGCACTCATTTTCCATCTGCATTTTCTTCATCTATTAAGAAGCCACACCTTGTTTGAAGTGGAAACAGTTTCTCATCTATGCACAGTTTGAGATATTGTACAACTAGCTTGTACAAATTCTGCTGGTGCAGGTCATGCCATGGTATGATTTTTATATATTGAGGGAGAGGTCATGTTAAAAGAATGATGTTTCAAGTGTCCTTGCAGTGAAACAGGTGTAATTATATGTGTACTCTAAAGTCTGAGCTTTTCTTGGTGATTTTGGTACTAAGGCTGAGACATGTCAAATGCTGAGTTGCAGTCTGTTCCTGTCTCTTCCGTTTCTGCTTGTGTCCCAGATACAGTCATGCCAGAATGAGAGACTGTTAATGTGGTATCATAGAGATGCCTCCAAGTATGAACTGCAAGAAGTGGGGGACCAGTAGTTGTATCTGAGGTATTGGATGTGTTTTCTGCAGAAGTGTTGCCTTTCTAGAAGCAGAGGGAGATGTAGCAACTGTGGGCAGATTGAATCTGTGGCTGTGGAAGGAAGTTGCAAGGCAAATATTCCGGGTTGTCTGAAGGGCAGCTGTGGTCCCCCCTTGTACAAATGCCTGCAAATGCAGTTAGGAGGTGTGATATGTGCAGCAGTGTGGGCTGGTGGCTGTGCTGGGAACCTGCTGCAGGGATACAATCAAGAGAGGGAGGAAAATATGAGTGGAGTAAAATATTTAACCAGCTTTGGAGCTCTTGTGCATCTTTGAAGTAAATATCCACTTCCACAACAGGAAGTGGATACTTTCATATGGTTATCCAAGCAAAGCTTATCATCTGCTATCCTCTAATTTCCTCAGCAGTCATAACTGCTGAGGAACTTATGGAACCAAACTCAATAGCTACTCACTCCTGATGAAAATTAGAGATTTCAGTTTGTCTCACCCAATGAAGTATAAGTCCTGGAGATGGCCCCAGGACACCATCCTGTTGACATATTGCTTGTTATTCCATTAAAGCTGGAGGAGGAGCATATGCAGACCCTGCGGAGAAAAGACTTGGAAGTGCAGAGCTTGACTTTGCAGAACAAACTGGAGGAGAAGACCTGGAGTCAGGAGAAACATCTGCTGCAGCAGGAACTCAGGCATTTCAAGCAGGACACCTTTCTCCTGTATGTCAAACTGAAGTGGCTGCTGAAACACTGGCGGCAAGGCAAGCGCATGGAGGAGGAAGGGGAGGACACATTAGAGGTAACTGTCCCATCTTAATGACCCAGATGAGTAATGGGATGTCCCTTCTTGAAGTGTAGACTTGATAAATATGATGTGGCACCAGCAGCTTTCAAATTGCACATATGTTGAAAGGGGATTCAAATTAAACATGAAAGCTTAAGCTGGCTTGTGCTGAAATATATTCTGCATGATATGTTACAGATCACAAATCTTTAAATTGAAACCCTTAACTAGTACAAACAGCACGTCCTGAAAAACTCTCTCATAATAAATGAAAAATTAATTAGGTCTCAAAGATATGACTCCTGAGTAATTTTTTGAAAGCAAAAAAGCACATTAGCAAGGTGAGGGAGTCAAATCTGTTTAGATGGATTGAGTGCTGCTGTTTTTCTCATCTTGTGCACAGTGTGTTCCTTACAAAGCCTTCAGCAATACAGATGGAGGGAAGCTCTGTTTCTGTGTTGGCAGGAGAATTATACAGCTTCATGTGGGAACTTACAGTGAATCATCCTTATTTGTTCCCCTTCTCCATACACACGTCTGTCGCCGTCAGCAGCAGCACACCAGTCGTCATCATGGTGCTTTTCTAAGTACAGGCTAAATCAAGATCAGGAATTTCAGAAGTACATAACAACCTGGAATCCCCAAGCTGACACATCTCAGCAGGGGTGTGGTTGCCAGCCAACATGCACTGTGAAGGAAGTGTTGAGTTGCACGCCAGAATTACTATTTGCTTCTTAGCTAAAGGGAAAAAAAAGTTTTTTCCCATTCTGACATTTTGTACTAAATTCTTGAGAACAATGGATTTGTTTTGCAGGTTCATGCAATTCTGAAGCCATTTGGTAAGCAACAAAGTAATTTTTCTCGGTATTTCTGATTCTTTTTTACCTAGTGTTTTTCAAGGTTTGCTGCATTTGGCAGTACAAGTAACCTTTCAGGTCTGGTCAGAGTATGCTAAGTTGAATCCAGTGTTTAGTATTCTTAGATAAAGGGTGGATGAAGATCTTTAGATTCATCTGCTGTGGTAATGTGAGTCAGAAACAAGAGATGAGTAGCTATTTAGAAATAATTTGCTTCTACTTTACTTCAGCAGTGATAATTTGCTTCTGTGTAAACTAGCTCACCTTCTAATACCAAAAAGCTTTCATTTCTTGACTGTATTTTTTAACTGGTTAATTTATTACCATTATTGGTAATCTCTAGCAATTATTGGAGTCATGTTTTCTCACACTTTACAGAAAATAAAGTGAAAGATTTGGATACTTCCTAATCTCCATTACTTCATCACACAATACTCCAGTGTCTTGTAGAGTTCTTGATTAATGTGTGATGGATTATATCCATGATGTGACACTAGACCCATCTCAGCTGCATAAATCCCCTGTGTTGCAGGCTTGCATAGTGTTGTGTTCACACATGCAGTGTGTGATATATCACCCAAAGATCAGCTCTGTAGCCTGGGTTGAAGTCAGTATATGCCAGCCCAGAGATGCAGTCCCTTCCCTGAGCCCTTCGGTAGATTTCTGGCCTCAGGGGTAAATGGCAAAAGCATGTTTCTGTGTTCCCTCTCACATTTTAGATCGAGCACCCTGAGGCCCTCCCAGACTTTGGCATTCAGTCTGAGCAGAAGGCAAACGATGCAGAGCGAGAGGAGGAGGAAGAGGATGTTGTGTTTGCACTGGCAGATTTCTCCCAGCATCCCACCACAGAGAGCACTGATCATGGACCACAGCTGCAGACTGCAGAATTACTTCAGCAGCAGAAGCAGGTACTATACCATTTCTGTATCTTGCCCTGGGAATGGAAACTGTGGATTTTCCGAGAGAGTTCTGTGCTGTTGTGTTAAATCACCTAGAATCACACTTGTGTAAATATTTCTAGCTAAATAGCAATTACAGTGGATTTCATCCATTATATTTAAATGTAACCACGAGCCACGTGATTACTGTTCTTCTGTTGACAGATGCTATCAGTGAAAAATCCTATTTCCTCTTGTGGCTGTTTGCCCAGAAACATCTATTAGTATGTGATGGTTTGCAGAATTTACATGCTCCTCTTGTCTGAGCACATTGTACTCTACTGTCAAGCTTTTAGCAAGAACATGTGATTTTATTTCCTTTAAATAATTTAAGAATCTAG
This sequence comes from Sturnus vulgaris, assembly GCF_052056855.1. NCBI lineage: Eukaryota > Metazoa > Chordata > Aves > Passeriformes > Sturnidae > Sturnus > Sturnus vulgaris. The sequence continues at coordinate 105,881,206 of NC_142243.1, read as the reverse complement.
CACATGTATTTAATGTTTCCCTTAGAGATTACGGGAAAACAATGTAAAAGTTCCTTCCTGTCACTGGGTTTGTTTTTAAAAGCCCCAAATCAATTTATGCTCATTTTTCCCTGGCATCTCCTGCACCCTGTGTGTCAGAGCACTGCCATATATCCTAGCTTTTTCCTTGGTACATTTAATATACTAACTATCCTAGCAATATAAATAGAAAACATTCAAAGACAGATTTCTTATATTTTTTAAATGAAAACTGTTCATATGAGACCATCCTGTTACATGGAGTTATTTGCAATCATAAAGAGAACGGAGCAAGAATTCTATGTGAAAAACAAATTCGGGGGGCGGGAAAAGTCGTCTGTCTTTATGCCTGATGTCCTTTCTCTATGCAGGCCTTTGACTTGGGAGCCCTCTCCACAGTGACAGCTCTCAGGCAAATATGTACTCCCCATGATCACAACACTTTGCTGGAGTCACTGCAGGGCCTGGGGATTGTGTCTCTTTGCATCTGAGTTCCTCACCTGGAACTCCCCAGACTTTCATGATTATAGACAACCTATTTGCTAACTGCCTATGTGTTGCAGCAGGCAACAGGAAAGCTCTATCCTATAAAAAGGATAGTCTTTAACTATTATTTTCTGTGAAGTAAGCTACCAAGTTAGTATTCATTTGATCAGTTTGGCATTTGGAAAGGTTCTACCTTGCTGGTCACCCAGACCCATCACTGTCTTCCTCTCAGCAAGTTCTTCTCTGCTAACAGGCTGTAGAAGGCCATGCAAGAGATGCTCTTGAACACATCATTTGGCTGCATTCCATCTGTAGACTGATTTATTCTGGAATTAGTAAAATAAATAAATACCAAAATGCTGTTTCTGTACAAACTCTATGTACTAACTTTCCATACAGTGCTCTTAAAATAACCAAGAACATTCAAATGAATTATGTACTCTTTGAAATAATAATTGCTTAGGCATTAATCTCAATTAAAGTGGCAGAAATGGGCAATAAATTGATTTTAATTCATTTTATATACATCACAACAGTTCCAGCTAATCTTGCTTAAAGAATTGATCCACATCTCAGTACTCTCCATGATGATAAATAGTGCATGATATCCAAGTGAACTTGTCAAGATAAAGCAGATTCCTTGCTTCCCGACCAGGAAAAAGTGTTATTTCAACACTGCAAGAATGAATGAGTTTGCTAAATATTTCTCATATTCAGCACTATTATTTGTTTTGCTTGTGCACACTAGGGCATCTCACAAGCACTGCTGTGCTGAAAAACACAGAGCTTTGAGGAGTTTTCTGCAGGTTCCTTAAGCCCACAACTGGAAAAAAACCACTGTTTATACAGGGAATTTGGAATGAGTGGTGCAGCTGGAAGTCTCCAAGGTTTGCACCTGCCCAGGAGAACCCAAAGTTGCTGGATCTGCCTGACAAGCTCCAAGATGAAATGCATCAGCACTTACTGCACATCAGGAATAAAACTTTTAGTTAGTCTAGGAGTGGCTGAGATAACTAGGTCAGGAAAAAGAAAGGGCTTATGGTAACCTGAGGTTACCCATATTTATTTTTAACGTTTTATGTTAATATTTAATGGCTAGTATTTTCAGACTGCATTCTTGCTGCTGACTTTCTTACCCTGCCTAGAAAGTGGAATTGCTTTGAGAAGAATTATAAATCCAGAGGCCTTAATTTCAACATGCAACTTTTAATTTTATATTGCTATAATTTGAGATACTCAGCTGGCTGGGAAGTACACCAGTCTGGCTTGCCTGGGATTTTTATTTAGACAGTGTGTGGAGGGATGTAGGAAAGGTGAGAAAAAAAGTAAGCTGATAATAGGCAGAGTAGATAGGGAGTCTGAGAGGGGTCAGTTCATCTTTCCCTGCATGGCATTGTCCCTTGGCTGGTAGCTGGGAGACACAGCAGAAAGTGTCAGGCAAGGTTAAGAGCCAGGCTGGAAGTTTGATCATGTTTAGGAGATAATCAAGCAAGTTGGACTGGTGGCACAGCAGAGGAGGGCTTGCTATAAATCAGTGTTTCTATGTGTGTGGTAAGAGATCAGGGAGAGCAGCTCGTGTATAAAGGAAGAACTTAGTTTCAGTTGAGTATTAGGGGTGAGATGCCTGTTAGATGGTGTAAGATAAGGGAATAAGGAGAAAAGAGTTTACATATCTGTGATCCAGTGGAAAAAGCCATAAAAAAAACACAGTAGTGTCGTTGCTGGGAGGGGTGTCAAGAAAATCCCCAGTTAGATCTCTTTTTGCTCATACACTGTTGGTTTTCAAAGCTTGGCTAAGATAAGAACCCAAAGGAACAGTCATTAAGGCCTGGATATACTAAAATGAGTTGCACCAGGAACCAGCTTATCTTTTGCCTAGATCTGTGATTAGACAGAAAAAATGCACAATTCTCCTTAACTGTTTAGGCTCCTGACCTTCTGTTTTTAATTGACTGCTCTACTAAACTGCTTTTAATACTAGGCTGTGCCTAAAGTCTTCAGTGAAATTTTCAAGTGATATTCTCAGAGAAAAATGAATTGTGGTTGAAAGCAGAACCAAAATGCAAATAACTGCTCTTGTCCAAAACTTTTCTACAGCTGGATGCTCCTGTTTCTGAGGTTGACTCAACTTAGTAAATGCTCTAATGTCCTGGAATTTAATTGGAGTTTGCTACAAAAAGGTTTAGTTTGTTGACAGATGTTTTTTTCTATAAATCCAGAGCTATAGATACAAGTCTTTAATCTTTTGCAAAGCCTTTGTAATTATCTTGTATTAAGTCAGTTGTGAATCAGTGAGATTCCTCTAAGCATCAAATTTTACAAACAGCTAAGGTGCTAAAGGGCCATCTCCTTGCATGGAAGACTGTCCAGGGAATCACAGACATGCCAAATTTCTGCTCTGCAACATGCCTGAAAGGAGGGGGAAGACTATAACAGTACTTGTTGTGAATCTACTTGTGAATAAGCTGTTTTGCAGTTTTGCCAACAAAATCCAAAGTACAGCTAGATGTAAACACTGTATTTCAGAGCACATTCTCTCAAAAGTACTTTCTCTGTTCTCCAAAACCACTCCACTTCGGCAAAACAGAAAAAAAAAAATCACAGACTTCTCCAACTTCAGACTATAAATACAAAGCCATGCAGAAGAGACTTCCCCACAGGAGTACAAAGTATGTAACCAAAATTGGATTTATATTGGCAAGGTAATTAAAATCCCAGCAAGCCGGGGGGTACCTGGGATGCTTGTCTCATAACAATGACATTGATGTAATGCCTCTAGCAATAAGAAATGCCCTCATCCCTGTAGGCTACAAACCTGCAATGAGGCTCTTTTGTCTCCTTTACGTACTAGTCCATATCTTCTTTCTTTGCAAACCAAATTTTATTGAAGAATTATCAAATATATGTGCAGGAATGAGAGATGTAACTTGCTTTAGTGTCATTTGGTTTTATTTTTCTTCTGCCTCCTTTCTCTTGTGGAGCTTTTTGACTGCAGAGAAAGGTTTGTACAGCACACCAGAAACACAGAAAGTGGCTATTGAATGAAAGCACTTCACAGAAATTTGGAGTCGGGGTTTTCAAAAAGGGTGAGACCAGATTTTGATGCCTTCAGTACCCAGCCGCTCCTGTTGTGACATTAAGGGCAACACTTCAAAGGAGCTCTTATTCTGATTATTACACAAGGGGCTTGAAATGTTTGGAGAATTTAGCCTTAATTAGGTAGTGGAACAAAAATGCATGGTGGAAACATGAAATCTCATTGCATATTGAATAGTAGGTGATCTTATATGCATGGTGGAGACTGCTGCTGGATAGCAGGGAACTGCTAATTGGCATTAAATGTTAATGGAATTAATTCTGCTTCTGTGGGTGTGTTTCTTGCAAAACCTCATCTTGCACACCATCACTTTTTATTAGCCCAAACAGATAGGTCAGTCAATGAGCACCTGCAGTCATTTTCCTACATCTAGCATATTTTTGTTGATGCATCAAACAGCTTGGAAAAAGTAGACCACATTTGTTTGTTTTTTAAAGAAAATAAGGCACCTTGGCATGTATGATTAGTGATTACAAAAATGGGTGAGGTGGGTTCAGTGATGCCAAAAATCTGATGAATACATTAAGTCAGCTTAGTTGTCTGCATTAAATTTTGTTGTAAGTATTGCCATTGAAAAAGCACATGACAATTAGTTAGATTTTTTCATAGAAGTTTACTTGACTTGTCTTCAAAGAAGCCCCCATGTAGTTATTTCATGAAATACCAGATAAGAGGGAATGCAGGAAGCCTTCACTTGGGAAAACAAATAAAAAATACATTCAATTAGACTATCATGCCAGGATAGAGACAACTAATTTGAGTTAGGCCTTCCCAATGGAGTAAACACATTCATGAGAGCCAGGTAATTAAATGCTGAATTTTTTGAGTAAGCTTTCCCATTTTTCTGTCCCTTGCTGTGTCTGCTAGTCAAGTATAATTTCCATAAATGTATTTTCTAGTCAGGACAACTTGTCAGATACAATCTCTGGTTACTCCTTGATGTTTGAGAAGCTCATTGGGAATATTTGATTTAAATTTTGGACAAATAAATAATATATTTATGTTTTCTGATTCGATGGCTGCAAAAAAAAAAAAAAAGGTGGGAAATCTTTTCTTTTACTCATCCAGAATGAATATTTAGAAAATGTTGTTTGATATTTAACATAAAAATGGCAGGTTTTGCAAGTGCCCAGAGAATGTGCAGAAAGTAAATGCCAAAAGGAAAAAGGGAAAGATCTACTTCTAAGGAAAAAGAAATAAGATTTGAGTAAGAGTACGTGATGTCAGCTCTGGGCTAGACTTCTAACTTAGCACCATTCTTGGCTTCTGGCTATCACAAGAGCTCTGACAACATTTTCAGTATGGCCAGGGCATTCCCAACAGGACATGAATGGGGGTTTGCTCTTTGATCCCAAAGAAGGGTGCTGCTGCAAAGCTAACCTGGGTGCAGCTGCCTTGCATGGAGCAGGAATATGCAGTACAGACTACTGAAATACCTTAGCAGAGACACTCAGCTCAAAGCCTCGCTGTATTTCCCAGAACAATTTTATTTGTTAATACAAAAGCTTTGAAAAGTTATCCCCTTTCTTTTTATGTAGTTTACAAATATTTGAGATTTGATATGGAGCAACGACTGTATGTTGAGATAGATGTAACTACCCAACAAATTTCAGGAATCATACTCTACCTTTGGTTTACAGTATTAAAAAAGAATTTATTAATGATGCTCTCAGTCCAGAAAGATGCTTAGTGCCTTTTCCAGGGTCACTTAAGTAACTTTGGCTTTCAGGAAGCATCAGCACTAGGGCTGACGAGAAGCAGAATCATAGAATCATTTAGGTTGGAAAAGATCTTTAAGATCATCGAGTCCAGCCATAAACCAAACAATGCCAATTCCACCACTAAACCACATCCCTAAGTGTCACATCCACCCATCTTTTAAATACCTCCAGGGATGGTGACTCAACCATTTCCTGAGCAGCCTGTAGACAGACAAGACATTGCTATTCTTAGTTTTCTCAGGCAAAAGTTAGCCCAGGCACTTTCTCTTCTGTGCAGTGGACACACAGTAATTTTTCATCCTCAAAAATGAAACAGGGGATTTAAGCTATCATCCAATGGCAGCATTTTGTCTGCTTTGTCGTGCCAGGCAAGTGAGAACCGTAAGCTCCTGAACGCTCTGAAGGGTTTGCTGGATGACTTCCGCTCGGAGCTGCGCGACGAGGAGCGGGAGCGCCAGGGGCTGCAGCAGCAGTATGCCCTGCACAGGGCAGCCTGGGAGGTGGAAATGGCTCAGCTCAAGTGTCGCCTCGAACAGGTAATGTGCCCTAAGTCCTGCACCTGAAAAGAACAGCTGAGGTGCTTAATGAAACGGGAAATTCATGACAAACTGAAAAGGGACTTCATTCATGCATTTTATCCTGAAAGCCCTCGCCTGAAGCCTGATCAAAGCTTTGCTGCCTGAGTTGCCTCTTGGATTTCCAGTTGTCCCTGTACAAGGGCCCGTGCAGTGGGCACTGTATGATGTAGGTGAGAACAAAGGAACTGAACTCTTGCTGTATTTTCTCAGCAGAGTTGGGTGGTAATATATCAGCTGTGGTAATGAGACTTGTGGGCGTCTGTATTTACTGAAAAGAAAAATGTCTTCAGGTTGACATGCTCACAATTAGCTCATCACTGTGCCTTGGTATGTAACAGCTGCAGTACTTGATTTATGGCAGAGTGATTCAACAACATTGAAATGATAGATCAATATATTAATATTAAACCAGCCAATCAAAGGTACTGGTTAGTGATGGATGGCACCTCAATGAAGAGAGAGGTCTCGCTACCTGCCATGGGATACTGTTAGAAGTATTTGTATAAAACCTGGTGCCAGGTGCTTCAGTGTCATGTATGGTAGTTCACAGAAGATGTACTGTTTCTGAAGCAGCATGAAAACAAATCAGCAAAAACCACACAAGAATTTATTTCCAAAGCTGATGGCATAAAAGCTCTAATTTTACACATTGAAGAGGGGAGGCATGGAAGAACTAGTACATTCAGATCTTGAGAAAAATCATAGAGCTTCTCTTCAGAAAGAAAATATAATAAAAATATTCAGTGTTGGGAGGGTGGTACATTTAGAAGGATTTACTAAATTTTAGAGGCTCACTGTGACACACAGAGCTGAGATGTGAATAGTGCTTTCCCAGAATGAAGGAGGCAGCTTTCGTTTTCAGCAGTCTTCTCTGAGAGAATTCAAATTCTTATTTCCTCTGCTTCTTAGTGCACAAGCATTTCCGAATAATGTATCACTTGAAAAAGGAAACAAAATCAGTTCCTGTTTTGGCTCCTAAAATATCTTGGTGACAGATTTACCTTAAGCTCGAGGTGGCAACAAAGAACAAAACTTAGAGAAAAGTCTGACCTCAGAACTGCCAAGCTTTCCTGCTTTGCCTTTGCATGGGGAATAAACTTCCAGACTGCCACTTGGGCTGGTGTTTGACACCAGGATGGTGCTGCCTGCCACTCCTGCTCAGGAGTTTCCAACCTTCCTTCTTTTACCAGGCTCTTTGCAACAAAGAGTCACTGTAATTTTCAGCCTCCAGCACAGCAAGTGAAAAATCCCAGTATTCTGGGACCTGTATACTGAGAAAAGTTTGGAAGAAACAGGGAGTTAGTGTTAGGGGCCAAACCCTGCATAGGCTTTGAGAAGTTGCATTAAGGACATGAGACCCATTAAGGATATGAGAGTCCCTCACAAGGACTCCGACCAATAGTCTAGCTTCAGGATGACTGGGGGGAATATTATAAAATATAATATAATATGTGGTGCACAGGTGTGAGACAGATTGTCATATCAACTGTTAAAACAGGATGCTGCTCTTTGAGAATTCATTTTTTTGGTTGATTGTTCAGTCAATTGAAAGAAAACAACTGGACTCTGAAAATTAGTGGTAGAAAATGCTGGTGTTTTTAAGATTTCCCTGTCACTGCAAGTGGCTGTAACAGGATATTCTCTGCAGCTCAGTACAATTCAAGTAACTCAAACAATAATCTCTCAGTCAATTGTTTGGGGAGGTTGTTCCAGAGACTAGTAAGCATCACTTCTGAATCCAGTCTGAATTTTCTTTGCTCAGAATGTTTGGGCTTATTTTCCACATAGGGCAAGGTGAAGGCTTGTCCTTCTCTCTTGCTAGAGGAATATGCTTCCCAGCAGACCTGCTGCCTCTCATTTTTGAGGACAACATTAACTCCAGAGGTGGAAATGAATTTTCACTGCTTTTCACTCCATTTCACCTGCAGAGCTAGGGGATGGAGATGTATCCCATTCTGAGTCACACACACATCTACTGAGCTGTCAACAGAAGGTCAGATTCCAAGGATAAATTCTTCACCCACTTGAACTTACACAAAACAATTGAGCACTTTTTCCCTCTGACAACAGTCCAGCACTGGCCTAGCTTGACCAGAGAGGCTGTGGCATCTCTGCACTTGGAGGTTTTTCAGGATCCATTTGAACAGTCCTGTACAACCCATTCTGACCTCAGAGTGTACCATGCTGGAAGCAGAAGGTTCAACTAGAGGCTTCCTGACAGCCCATGGAGTCTAAGTTTCCTAAGTTTTCCTATGACTCTATTATCTTGGGCCTGCTCTTCTGTGTTTAAGCTGACCTCTGGTCATGAAATCGAAGAAGGGAGGGAGGGCAGCATCATATAGCTGCCCTTGAAATCAGTTCAGACTGCAGAAGCTCAGAGATGGGGGGATGATCTTGGTGCACCTGCTGCTGCTGCTAACACCTTCTCTTGTTGGAAGGCAGGCATACAATAACACCACTGCTGAGGGTTGTTGTGGGATAAGTCTCTTCAGAAGATTAATTCACTCTCCTTAGGATTCAGGTGCACTGGGCAAGAGCACAAAAGCAGAGCAGTAGCTGTGGACATTATCTTGAAAATTGTCTCAGAGATAATGATGAGGCTGGAGTTTCTCTCCATGTTTCCTTCATTACCGGTACCTATATCCCCATCAGAAAGATCGTAATTGGTGCCTTAAGAGCATGAACTGGTATAGATTGACAAGTTATTCTCTGTAGTTTTCACAGTCTTGATTTTAAAACTCTTTCCACACTGAACATATTTGATCCATTTATTGGGATCCTAGGTGTAAGAATTGCTGCTATTCTGCCATTACCTCTGTGAAGTTAGGTATTTAACTCTAATCCATTGTCAGACACAGGTTTTTATTGCAGAAAGTTTAACATCCTAGTAACATTTGACTTCATTGCCAGCTGGAAGGGAAGAGTGAGAACACCTCCGGAGAAACAGGTCTCAGTTTGGATGCAAAGGGAGCTTTTAAAAGGGAAAGAGAGGAGCACAAGAAGCTTCTGGCTGACAGTCACAGCGTGGTGATGGACCTCCGCTGGCAAATCCAGCACAGTGAGAAGAACTGGAACCGGGAAAAGGTGGAGCTCTTGGACAGGCTTGATAGAGACAGGCAAGAATGGGACCGTCAAAAGAAGGAGCTGCTCAGGCGGATAGAGCAGGTAAGGAGCTGTCAGGTAAGGAGTCATCTCGGGAGAGCAGTGCCTGTCTGAAAGAATGAGACCCTTGTACTATTGCTACACTCAGGCCAAGCCCAAGGGACAGCATTAAGAAGCAGCACAGGAATTATTTTGCTTCCTTGGCTACATCAATGTTTCTCATGTTACGAAACAATTTATATACACAAGAGAATAAAAGGAAAATGTTCATAATCCCTATAAAAAACCACTTATGAGAAATCAGCTCTAGGTTAGAGGTCATTTCCTCATTTCAATTACCCTGGACAAGCACAGTCACATTCTGCTTGAAAGCCTTAGTGCATCTGTGTGCTGAAACGCTCAACCCACAGAGTTATTCAAGGTTTGGTGTATATAGCTTCTTGCTGTATGAAAGCAGTTCATCTATGAATTAGCCACCAAAGATGCAGCTGCTGCAACTATTCAGTCTCAACTGAATTCTTTTTCTCTGGCAAGGGAAAACAGGGGCTAACATGAAGAGCCTTGACTGATAACAAACACATTTATCAGTACCAAACATTTGGAAGAATGTTGGTCACGTGAATTTTGTGCAAATCTCTGTTATCATTTGCAAATCTGGGAAATGTATACCTACCCCCTTGTTTTCATGCCTATCTGTATTTTCCTCTGCTTAGTATTAGAGACAAATAATGCCTAGTGAATTTATTATCAAGCTGGAATCCACACAAAAAATGAAGCTTTATGAGTGAGAGTTAAAACACTGTTTTTGACTGAACACTGTTCAGCTCCGAGTCATGCATTCCAGGGAAAGCAAGAGAAACAACTGAAGTTGGGTCCTCAATTAACTGAATGCTTTCTATCCTTAGGACATCAGAAATGGAACCACACCAGACTTGTGCATGCTTTTTAGATAGCATTATACTTGAGCAAAACACAGAGTGCCCTCACAGGTTTAAATCAATGAAAGGCCAGTGTAACTTCATGACCAATTTTTGAAAAAGATTCATTGTCTATGTCTCGTGTTCCCATGTTAGGGCTGCAACAAGAAGTTACAGAAAAGACATCAGGCTGGAAATATTATGAGTACAAGACTAAACCTTGGTTTGAGCTGCAGCTGTTAAACCCACAGAGAAGCACTTAGGAAAATCCCATGTTCATGTGGGTATTTCTAAAATCAATGCTAAAAGTGTAGGTCTGAGTGGGCAGTGCCAAACATGAAGACAAAGAAAGGTGATTTTTTTGAGCTTCTAAATTTCAAAATATCCACAAACTATATTCTGGACTTTTTAATCTCCTATATATCTGAGGGTTTTGTGTGTACTTCATGAAGCTTTTTGAGCTAGCCCTTATAATGCAACACAGTAGTGCATCTCCTAAGATAAAACCTTCAGAGCCTATAAGCCTTATAGCAAAGCTCATCATGCAAAGTTCCTGGTTTGCAGGGTTCAGTGGCAGAAGGTGCTTAGTTAGTTCTTCATGGCTTGACTGGGCTGGTTTCTAACTGTTGGGTTGTAGTGGCCAAACTACCTCCTATGGATTCTTTATGTACAATAGCAATTAAATAACTCTCAGAAAATTTTCTGGTACACAAGGACGTAGACAAACTTTTCTTTGAAGAGTCACTGGTACCTCTTTGGATGTTTATTTTCCTGTCCTTATAAATTGTGGGCATAATTGTTAGATTTATCCTTAATAGCTTGAGGGACTTAACCTGATTGAAGACTGGGTTTTTTCCATTCCCTGGGAATGGGGCACATTGAAAGAAGCCACAGAGAAATTCCTGTTAATGTTACCTGGCTTTCAATTCTCTTAAAACCTGACATAACCTCTCAGTGTCATCTTGGGAGAGCCTGCAGAACAGCTCTTAGCTAGTGCTGGAACTGATTCCTTTTGTTATGTTTCTGAAGCCTCTGGGCTTTAACTATATATTTACTGTGCCAACAGAGTTGTACACAGAATTGGCAATGAATAGGGGAAATAAAAAATATTATATCAAGCTAATTTGAGGGACTAGATGACCAGAAATAGCATTTGAAATCTTGGCTACCTGCCTACAAAACTTCATAACTCCATCTTGCTTATAATCAAACATTTCCCTGTGTGACAAGAACCTTCTAAATATTTGCTAGCTTTTAGTTGAATATCCTCTCAGATTGCAGTCATGCCCTGCTTTATATGGAAACAATTAGTATATCACTGAAGTCCTACTCCCCAGGGTTTTGGTGTGTGTATTCCATGTATGGCAATATACAGAGGATGAGGAGACTACACCACTGTGTATGTTTGAAACAAAGTCTAAGACATTGCAGAAGCACGTGTGCCAAATTTCATTCTAATGCTTTTTGCCAGTCTGCTTTCATACAGCTCCTGAATAATACATGTATGATAAGGGGGAAGTCACACCAATGTATAAAATATATAAAATACTTTACTCTGGATGGTGATGGGAATACTGCTTGCATAGAAAAAACATGATGACCTACTTTCTTCAGAGCTCATAGTTGTTGTTTTTTCTTTTTAAGTACTCTGTCACTTCATTTTCCCTTAGAGAATCTCCCTCCCCTGTGCTCCTAAAGCTAATTGTGCACAGAGCACACTGACAAATATTTAAACCCACAAGATCACCTGTATGAAAAGCTGTGTATTTAAAGGTATAAACACATGGGGACTCAAAATTATTAGCGCAGTATTTGTCACTTTAATTCTTCTGTCAGCTCTCTGAGGTTCAGAGAGTAAGGCAGTATCCGATACTGTTCTCTCATAAAGATTTCCAGGTCATTGTCCTTACAGGATCCCTAAAACACTGAAGAGCTTGCAATTTAAGCCATATATAAAGAAAGCATGTAATTACCATTTTTCCTTCCTTTGAATCTTGCTCATATGCTCAGGAATGCCCTCCAGGATTTCTTGATATATACCTTCCAGACCCTGCCTTTATAAGACACCTCCCTTTAATAAAACTGTTTCAGATTTTGTATATCATGAGCAAAATACTGAAGATGCATTTCCCTTTTTGTAGACCTGAATCAAGAAAAAATCTCACTGTTTTCAGCTCAAGTATAAATATAATTATTTGGGACCTAAAATGTTCTGGGCTAAATTAAGCAATACAATGTCTGTTTATTTTTCCAAATACAAGCAACAAGCTGAATATGTTTTGTAGGTTCTCAGTTTCCAGGGCCCTTGGGAATGACTTGCATTTTCAGTTTATTGTCACTAATGCTGCTCCAGCAAAACATCAGAGCTCTTATCAGATTCCTGCAGTTATTTATCATGTTTGAAATTATCCCTTACTTCATCCATCCTGTTGTGTACAGTTAAAAGAGAAGCTGATCACATAATCTAATTTTAATATTGACAATTTCACTAATGGTTCGTCCTCTCTTCACCAGTTTTTAAAAAGTGTAGAGTTAATGGCTTTGATGCCTCTTCTATAAATGCACATTTTATTTGAACATGTTCTGCATGCCTAATTCATCCCTTTGACAGTGCTGTTCTGTACGAATACTCAATTTTCCAGCCATGCATTCACACTAGGCCATTTATAAAACGAAGCTTTGGTTTTTTGTTAAGCATAGTTTTCCACCTCTGGAAACAAGTGATGTACATAAAAGTGCAATTTTTGTGTTGCTGACCAGAAGAAAAATGTGTTTGTTTTGATTAGAAGGCAATTCACTCCCCCTTCCATCAGCTTCTGCTTGTACTGTTAGCAAGATTGCTTTTAAATAACAGTCTGTGTTGATTTGTTCCTTTAAAAACCAGATTACAGACAGATGCATTGTTTTGTATATACATATATACTCAGTGTGTATATATGTGTATATATATATACATGCAAATAAGCAAAACTGTACATATACACATTTAGTCACTCAAAATCCCTTGAGTAACAGCATCAAAGTTCTAGAGAAGTCTCCCTTTGTGGAGCAACCAGTAGAGCAAGGCCAGTGTCCCTTGGAGGCGCACCCCTGGGGCAGGACTGTAATCCCAGGGCATTGGGTGCCTTGCTCCTGGGGAAGGAGGAGTTCTGCCAAATGCCACACACTGCAGAAGTAATCGCTGCTCCTTCTAATCTGCCTTGTCTCCAGCTTCAGAAAGAAGCGAGCCCACGCAGAGGAGGTGGTTTGCTGTGTGACCAGAGCGAGAGTGGCCGCCGGCCGCTCGCGCCCCAGGGGAATCTCCGCGTGCCTCGTTCCATGGGCTCCAGGTCCTACTCTGACTCCGACACCATTCAGTTTGATGAGCGGGCGCTGTCCAAGCTGAAGGAGAGCGACCGGTGCAGCGCCACGGAAAACCTCTTTCTGGAATCACTGTCACTCGACTCCCCCGACGAGCCTGAGGAGCATCGCTCTCGGCACCTGGAGCGGGACAAATTCTTGACCGGACTAACAGAAGTATGAGCTCTTCTACATCTTACCATGCTGTCATGTTATCTCTTCTGTCAGAGCCAGTACAGCTTCCCTGCTGTAGGAAGTGAGATATTGTGTCACAGGCACTGCTTACAGTTACCCAGTAGTGAATTTGGTATGGACAAGTTTTCATTCCTTGTTATGAGCTGGTTAGACCAGTGCCAGTCACCTGGGAAACTTGGAGCCAGCCTGAAGGTCCCAGAGATTACTTCATCTTATGGCCATTCATATTACATATGAGAACTATATTTCACACAATATATTGGCTTAGAAGGTCTTAAATATTTTCCAATTGTAAGTACATACATATTTATGAAGAAACATGAGCTTTACTTTGTTAGTAAAGCAGCAAGTGCTGTAGAGAGGCACTTCTGATTGTTCCACTGTGGTTGCCTTCTAGACAGATCAGCATGAGTAAGTGAGATGAGATTTTAAAAAAATAAAGTTGTTCATCAGCAAAGTATCTACCCTGAAGTCACACCATAAAGCTATATAGATACAGAACACAGTGCTAAAAGATGGCAGTGGGAAATGGCAAATGAAGGCTGCGTCCTCCACCATGGCAGGCTTATTTCCATCAGTTCCAGGTTTTCACAATTTGTTTACATTTTTCTGAATGAAACCAAGGGTCCCTGTCCCCAAATGCTGCTACAATATGAAAGGATTGAGAAATCTAGCTCTTTGAGAGGAAGAAGAGAAAAAAGATTAAGAGAGGCAAGAAATGTCACTGCCTAGGTAGCTCTGTGTTCCAGTTAGATTTTCTTCCTTCAATGCCATAAGTGTATTGCTGGCATTGGTGTGGGATCCCATATTTATTATTTCTTAGGGTTTTTTTCATACATGTCCAAGTGGTCAGCAAAGAATGTTGGTAACACTATCAGGAAAGTTTTGTGGTTAATTTTGATTGTTGTTCCCATTCCTTCAAATTAAGTCTGATTTTCAGAGAAAATCTCTCTTCCCTTTTCTGATTTTCAGATATTACCACCATTAACAAAAGGATGGGCAGCAAAGTTTGTCCTTGGTGACATTTGCATAGCTTCTTTCCTTCAAAGAATGTTTTAGGGAAACCTGGACGAAGTAATTTTCCCTCAAAGGGTTTGCTGAAGCAAGACTGATTGGAGTTTAATGAGTAGCTTAACTGAGGATGCACAGAGGCAGCTGTATCTTGCTGACTCTACCTTTCACTATATTTTCTTTTTGGTAGTATCTGCAGTAGAAGTCAATCCAGCCTTCACCCTGATTATGCATTCAGTTAGGTCACATTTACTCTGCAGTAACTCCACTGAAGCTGCCAATGTTATTCCAGAATTATACCACAGTGAATGCAAGAAGGATCAGTTTACCTCTATTTTTTTCCCCTGGCCCAGGATAAATACCAGAAAGGTATTTGCTGAGTTAAACACTGCTGTTTTTAAACAGTCCCAGTTTGAAATACACTTTTGGTAGTGTTCTTGATTTCAAGAGGTCAAATAAAATATGTATGGTACCAATGCTCTTTTTTTTCCCCGACCCTATTTTGTATTCCCTGTAGTTTACTGGAAATATAAGTAAACAGTCAGAATGACTGTAGAGCAAATCCTTCAGAAGGAGCTATTCAAAACCCCAACTCATTATGGGAATTTTCACAGGGAAATAACTGCTATAAACACATCTTAATGCTGTTAGCAAGCTGTAGGTATTCCGTCTATGAACAAGCAAGTCTTCCCACACATTTAACATATCAAGCTTTAGGAATTTCAACTGGTGCCACTTGTTGGTTCCTAGAAAATGTATAATGAAATATTATGAAAAGAAACTCAGTTTATCTTTTTTTTCAGCACAGCTAGGCCTCTAGCATAAAGTAGATTATCTCCATAGCAAAAAGTCAGTCAAAAATATATAGTCCAAAACAATATATTGCGGAAAAAAACACCTTTTTTGGCCTACATCTGCTTGTGATTGCATGGGAATATAAAAGTTCAAGGCTGTTGTAGATTTGGCATATATGCTTTACCTGTGCAATGTGTTATCCTGATGGGATTGCCCACTCTCTTGCCTATATACAAAGTGAAGAATATTCCCACTGGCACTTTAAGAATCTATATCAGAGAGAGAAAATCAGACAATTTTTAGAGACAAACATACCTGGTGCAACTAATGGGAAGTGGATGACAAAATACCCATAGGCTAATGCCACCAACACCTTTAGAAATAACTTCTCCTGCTTGTTTCTGTTTTCATTCAGGAGGAAGAAACACACAAAGGAAATCTTCAAAGGTGAGTAAAACTTACAAGGGAAAGCCCAGCAAATACTCAACTGCTGGAGCTATAACTCTCTGCACCCAAGCCACGGCTCCAGGATATAGCTATGCCACCTCCTAAACAGCCTGCAAGCCAGATTAATGGATTTATCCAGAGATTAATTTGTCTCAATATGCTTCTGTTCTACTCTGATTAACTTGGGCCACATTCAGCTGTCATGCACAAAGATCAAACTCTATGAAAGTGCGTGAAGCTGCAGCTCACAGTGAAATCTATGCCTGCCTTAGCAAGCAGTGCAGTACGCACTGCAGACATCAATGTATACAGCAAAACACTTGGTGCTGAGGACCTAATATGCTGCTGCATGTCAGGGATATTTTACTTTGAACTGGTTCTGGTCTTATCCCGTGGGTTGAATACCCACCAAACCCTAGAATGTATTAGTTGTGCTTCTGGAGCATCTTCCAGCTCATTTTCATCCCTAAGGAATGAAGCCTGTGCTCTCTGAGATTGCCTTCCTGATGCAAACCAGAGCATCTGACTAGGAAATCCATTTAGAAACCATACTCACCTGAATCCCTAACAGAGACACACCCAAACTGCAGCGAGAGCTCTTGATTAAAAGCTCACAGTGTGACTTGGCTGTATCCTCTGGATCACTGATCCATGAAAACCACTGTTTGCTGACTTCTCATCCAGCTTCAGTTACCTCATTGAACCGACTCTGATAGCTACACTCATTTTTATTTAGTCCCATTCAAAAATTTTGATACATTTTTTTCTGAAAACAAAGGAGTAGGATAACTCATCTGAATGCCTGTGATTTGTACAAATTAGTGAAATGTGGGAGAGCAAAGAATTCAGCATTATCACTTAGAGATTCCTTTTGGTTAAATTTGAGCATGAGCTGAACTCACCAAGCTAGTTCAATGTACCAGCATTTCTTCTGGTTGTCCCACATCACTGCACACCAGCTGTGCAGCCTGGGCAGTCTCAGGAATGGGGGTGGACTTGATGATTTCCCAGCAGGTCAGAAATACTCTACACTTGCTTTGAAAAGTGTGCCTTGTATTGTCACAAGCACTATTTCCTGTGAATGGTATAATTTTGAGATGCATCCTACTGCTCCACATTACAGATATTCACCAAGCAGTAATCCATGAGAAAGCATTAAATTAAGAGCCTCTAGTAAACCATTTGGTACTTTTAATGGCTCATTACAGATGTTTTTGTTCACAGCTATTTCAAAGATAATAAAAGGGGACTTAAATGAAAGAAAGGGCTAAAGGAAAGAAAATTAGGAAAAGGTTTTTCATGCAGGGAGTACTTGGGCACTGGAACAAGCTTCCCAGGGAAGTGGTCATGGTATCAAGCCTGCCAGAGTTCAGAAAGTGTGTAGACAGTTCCCTCAGGCACATAGTGTCATATTTAGGGTATCCTGTGCAGAGCCAAGAGTTAGACTTGGATGGTCCTTGTGGGCCCCTTCCAACTCAGAACAGTCTATGATTCGATGATTGAAGTGGTTTTATATGTAAGTAGATAGTGAAAGTTTGGTTTCCAGAGTTTGCTGCTGAAAACAAGTTACTCTGTGACAATTTCCAGGTGCATGACTAACTCTCTTGTATTCTTCTCTCCAGGGCAATGTCAGTTTCTTCCATGTCCGAATTTCAGCGCCTCATGGATATTTCTCCATTTCTACCAGAAAAAAATTTGCCTTCATCTGGCAGCAAAGATGATATAACCCCTCCCTTGTCTCCTGATGATTTGAAATACATTGAGGAGTTCAACAAAAACTGGGATTACAGTAACACTAGGAACCATGGTGGGGCAACTGAGAAGCCTGCAGAGGGTTGGGGCGAAAGGACAGAAATTGGAAAAGCTGGGAATGATCCCGCTTCAGATCCATTCCAGGCATCCTCATGGTACCTCACCACCAGTGTCACTATGACCACCAACACCATGACCAGCCCGGAGCACTGCCAGAAGCAGCCAACGAGGAGTCACAGTGTAACTGACAAAATGGGAGTTCGGGTGTTTCACAGCCCACCCGTGGTCCGTAGGTTTGATAACTCAGTGATAGCTGGCAGTGACGGGAAAAACCAGGCTGAGCCAGACTTCCTGTTTTCTGTGACCAAAGCTATGGGGAACGTCACTGAGACAAAAGGTGCTTCCTCAGATATGTTTGGAAGGTGGTCTTGTGACCTGGCCAAACACCATAAAGATTTTCTGGAGAACGGTCTTCATCCCATTGAACGTCCTATTTGCACTACTGTGGGCTTTGCCTCACCCTTGCACAGCTTGGAGATGTCCAAGAACATGAGTGATGACATGAAGGAGGTGGCTTTCTCTGTCCGGAACGCAATACGCTCCAATTCCACAGAGCCGCAGTTTAAGGACACGGCGTGCCAAACCAACGGCATGAGAACGACAGGGACACAGACCACCCAGACCATCAGCGTCGGCTTGCAGACAGAAACCCTGCGCAGTATCACCAGCAGTCCCCACAAGTGTCTGACACCAAAGGGGGGGTCCACGCCTGTCTCTTCGCCATCCAGAAGCCTGAGAAGCAGGCAGGTGACCCCCGTCATTGAAAAGGTCCAGGCTAAGTTTGAACGTACATGCTGCTCCCCCAAATACGGCTCTCCAAAGCTGCAAAGAAAAGTCCTTCCCAAATCAGACCAGCCAAACAACCGGACTTTGCCTGGCACACCTCAGAAAGGATTCAGTGAGTCCGCTTGGGCTCGATCAACTACCACACGGGAGAGTCCTGTCCACACCACTATCAACGATGGCCTGTCCAGCTTGTTCAACATCATTGACCATAGCCCCATCTTTCATGAGACCTTCCAAAAATGCCCCAGGTCTGGCAGCCGGTCCAGGTCAGCAGAACCCAGAGCAGAGCTGGGCACGTTGCAGGAGCCATGTACAAATGCCCGTGGCAGATCGCCCAGTCCTCTCCGGCTGGGGACAGAGACACAAAAGGAAGAAGGAACTGAGGTGACAAGTATTAGGCAGGACTTATCTGCTCCTCCAGGGTACACACTCGCAGAAAATGCTGCCAGGATCTTGAATAAGAAACTTTTGGAGCATGCCTTAAAGGAAGAGAGAAGGCTATCTTCACACAGCCCACCAAATCTTAGCAATGACAACAGCACAGGAGAAATTGTCAAAGTAGATCCAGGGTCCATAGAGGTAATGAGTTTGCTTGTTTTTCCTCCTATAGCTAAGTGCACTCTTCTTTGAGCAAATGTATTATGAGATCTCTTGCAGTCCTAGTGAGTATTTACAGTGAATATCCTAGTCCTGTCCAGGTACTACCAGCAATTTCCATTCATTAAACTTTGGATTAGTCACTGAAGAATGCATGAAGGAATTGAATTTCTATCCTGGCATCTTATTTGGCTTGAAAGCATCAGAAGAGTTTTATCCTTTATAGGATAAAAAATGGTTCTTCCCTGAATGGCTGGGATAAGTGTTTTCTGTCACACAATGCACCACATGTTACAGATGCTCTAGGGACACTAGGTGTGAGTAAATTTTTATGCTGGATGGAAAGGTAGATTCTGTCTCCTATACAAGAATGAGTCTTAACAAGTTCGTGTGAAAAATAGTATCTACAATACCCTGGACCTAAACTTCAGGGCCTTCAGCATGTCTTTTCTGAATGTATCTGATTAAGTTTGGCTCAGGTCTGTGAATGTGATTGAATGACATGATGTTTGGTGCTGACTGCTGCTTCCTCACAAAAATAACAAAAAGCAAAAAATACACATATAATCAGTTAATCTAGGCACATACCTATTTAGTATTTAAGAGCTCCTTGCTGATATTTTGTCATCAACAGTGTAACACTCATCATCTGTCTCAGCAAATGTGTCCAGATGTTGGAGGTCAGGCTAAGGTGCAGCAGCAATCAACAAAAAGAGAAGGTGTAATAAGGGATGAAAGCTTTCAGTTACCAGTATTTAAACCTCCTGTTTCTGGTGAACCTTTGAGAGCACTTGAGAGTCTTACTCTTAAGAAGCCTAGAAAAGCTGAATTATGCCCAGCTCTTACATGCATATGTTGCCTTTCTGGTACAGCCATGAAAAGGGGTGTACTGCTGGGTGGTGACAGTCCCCAGGGCAGAGGCAAGCACTCCTCATCCTCTTTGCCCTGTTCTGTCCCTCTAGCATCCCAGTCTCGTGGTGAGCCCTGGCTCCGGGGAAGCAGCTCCTTGAGCCCTGCACACCCCATACATCCACCTTGCCTTTGCTGGGCAGACTCCTCCTACCCCTGCCTCAGATACCTCCAAAGGGAAGGTTCAAACCCCATTTTCTAACTCAACGTTTAATGTAAGGGATTTCTGGGGACTTGAGAGCTGAAACCTTTGGTCTGCAGTTCACCTTGCCCTACTGGGTGGTTCTCAATGTACAATCAGTTCCCTTTTTGTAGGTACTGCTCAGAGGATGTGATCTCTTTTGCCTAATAGACAATCCAAACTTGAGGATATATTCCCTATGTGCAGTTTAAACAGATATAAGCAGGGAAGTTTTTACATTAAAAAAAAAAAAAGAAACCACACGCACATTATAAATACTAATGAGTGAAAATGTGCACCAACCTCAGAGTGAATAAAGGTGGGAAGTAGCCTCATTTATTTGACTTCTTCCAGCTGTCTGAATTTTGTCCTTAGTTTGAAATACTGGGAATACACTACAGGTCCTTATAAGGAAATGTGTTGAACTCTGAAGTTCAATTCATCTTTTACTTCAAGGTATCCCTGGAAACTCTTTATTTCCTCCTGTATCTTTTAACTGCCTCAGTCGATTTCAAATATAAGTAGATGGATGTCATCTCACATCATCACAAATTGCTGTTGGCAAAACACAGACTAGCAGCAGTACCTGAGTTTGATACAGAGAAAGATTTGGGTCAATGCTATTTAGAGAAAACTCATTGAACATCAAATTGGTAGAAAATTGCTCCTTTTTGTGAATTTTCAGTATTTTTTGCCTAATTTTTTGAGTTATGAGCTCTAGAGCTAAGTCTAGTTTCTCCTTGCAGCTCCTATATGGCTGTTACGACTGTAGTCTAGATGCACAGGTTTTGTTCTTTGGCTGGCCCTGGCATTTCTCAGGAATGTGGATTGAAAAGGAAACTGATGGGCATTCACACAAGGAGCTTAGCTTTTCCTGAGTGAGGTGGTGCTCTGGAAGATGTACTCAAGGGAAGCATGGGTTTGCTGTTGAAAAAAACCACCCACAAATAAGTTTAGACTCTGCAGGTGCCTTGGGTTATTTGTGGATTACCCTGACCACACAAATTACACTTTGTGCAAATTCCATTTAGCCCATTTTGTACAAAGCCAGACACAGCTGTTCAGGGAATTATGATCTTGAAGGAGGCAGGTTTGTGCTTTGGGCAGCGCTGACACAATGCTTCCACCCTCCTGGAGATCTCTGCTCTGCTTCCCTCTCACCTGTTGGTTTCTGGCCAAGTCAAGTGCCCTTCTTACCACCAAACACCTTCTGGGTTCTGCAGCCATGGCATATTAATGACTTTTAAACTTGCATGCAGCACCTGTTGGTGACTTTTGCTTAATTTGAGCTTCTGAGTTCTTGAGTTACATAATTTACATCTATATTCCTGCTACAAATATGAAATCTAGTTCATATATTTATCTATTTATGTAGATGTGCGTGTGAGTGTGAATGTGAGTGTATATGCACACAGAGTAGCAATAACTTCATATTTTCTAACTTGCCCAGAGCTGCTTACAAGCAAATTCATATCCACATAGTGTGGCCTACTAGTATCGTATCCCTAAACCCCTATTTTACTTGCATATAATAGGATTTATAAATTTTAGTATTAAAAACACAGATTAGCATTACCTAACTAGCAACCCAAGAGCTTTACCAACATTTTGCTTTTATGACTAGCAAGGGTGTAAATTGTGGAGGTTACACAACAGTCCTGGACTGGGAGTCAGACCCGTTTCTAGAAACAACACTGTGAAAGGACCATCCACACAGACCCACGGATGAGAGAGCAGGGGCTGCATCCTCTGCTCGCCAGGACAAAGCAATTGCTACAGGCTTGCTGCTGAACCATTCAGCATGGGAGGTGGAATGCTGAAAATCAGGGAAAGTGTTGTCAGAACTAAAGAGCTTTTGGTTAAGCTTGAATTTCCTATCCAGCATCGCTGTTGAAGAAAAACAAAGGGGAAAGGTGAGGTAAAGAGTTGTCACGAAACCTTAGCAATGTAAGTGTAAGCAAAAAAAATAACAGTCATTTTCTTGCTTGATAAAGATTTTCTAAGCAGAAACTCTCCCTTGAAATCAAATGAAGGGAAAAAAAATACAGCTTTATTCCTCTCATGGTAATGTGGTTTTTCCCTAGCTCCAATCAAGGTTGACAAAGGATAACAGATATCTTTCTCTGCTGAGTAGAAATGTTTGATTTGCTTATTGCTATGTCCACTTCTGAAACTGTGCTAGGATTGTAAAAGGTTGGTTTGTTTGCTTCCTTCCTTTCTAAGCCTTTTTTCTGCTAGTGGCTTACCTTTTATTTTTGATTATTAGTTTCCCTGTGATAACACTGGTAACATGATCTGAATGAGAAGTAACATCGGGAGAGTTCTTCCTTGCTGACATGAAATCTTCACTTCAAAAAAAATAATCAATTAAAACAGTTCTTTCCAACCTACTTGCTTTCTTTTTCTTTTCTGTCTGTTCTGTCCAGAACCAAACTGTCTTATTAACTGCCCCCTGGGGACTCTAACCCTGCCTGCCTCACTGCTGTAAGTCCTTTCTACCTTGTTTCCAGAGCTTTCCGAAAGCGGTCACTCTTGAACATGTGTGTTAACAGAGGGAAATAAATGACCACAACTCCAGAGGTATCAGCACTCACCTGACATCCCTGTGGGGTCCTTTATATGGTCCTTCCTTTGTATATCAGGTCCTTCCTGACCTGACAGTCAGGAAGAGCCCGGGATAGGAGCTCATCTGCTGTGTCCTGCAGCAGGACAGGCTGTGAAGGGGTCACACTTAGGTCAAAATTTGTGCTGTTGGGTTTTTTGCTAAGCTTTTAAAAATTGGCAAAATATAAGACCGACACAAAGGTATGCAAAAATGTTGGGGAGGGATTCAGATTTATGATAAATATTTTTTTTCTTTTCTTTTCCCTTTTTTTTTTTGCAAATGCACAGCACTGTGCAGAGCTCCTGGCTGCCCCAGAGCACCTTCCCTCCAGCTCTGGCTACAGAAGCAGGTGGAGAGGGCTGGGAAGGGGGCTTCAGCACCAGCCTGTGGATAAAGGCTGAAATCACCTTTGCTCATTTAGCAGTTCTGGGCCCAGTTCTGTCCAGTGGCTGTGGTTGCCAAAGTAGAGGAAAGACACTGTGCAGCCATAAGCTGTGACCATCCATTCTGCCTCAGAGAAAAGAGAAACCTATTTTCTTTCTTTATTAATACAGGCATAACCATGGTACCTGACGGCCTGTTTTAGAAACTGAAGTTGAATCATCTTTCCCATTTTCAGTGTTCAGGCTAAGAAGTGCTGCCTGTCCACCAACACCCCTGAGCAACTACCAAACTAAATTACCCACTGGCTATTTATTTTTTAAAAAAACATTTCTAGCTATGACAGCTACATGAAGTAAGGGAGGAGGGGTTTTCACAAACCATTCTGCAGAGTTTCCTTGTCATGTCTGGATTTCCATGCTGCAAGTGGGGGTGACTGACTCAGCAGCACTTTATAAGATTATGCTGCCAGTCACTTTTGGCCCTGGAGCAATATCCATCACCAGCACAGCCTTGTGAGGTGCTGGGCATGTGTACATCACAGATAAGATGAGCTTAACCCTGCTGTTTGGTAAAAGCTGACCAACATCTGCAGTCATGCTGGAGAGAGGCTTTTGAACTGGGAGGCAGCAGTGGAAATAAATTTTGTTATTGCTGTGCTAACTCTGATTTACTGCTCTGAAACTAGGATAAAGCAGCTAGGAGCAATCAGCACTATAAAGATATCATTTTAAGCCTCCTTTTTGAAAGAGGCTAAGACAAAACCCGCAAATCTCATAGCCTCAATTCACTGTGCTGTGCTGCCCATGACTGCTGCTGCGCAGATGGATTTCTCTTAACAAATCTGAGTCTAGTGGCAGCTTTCACAGACCATATGCTGCCCCAGGCACAATGGGATAAGGTGAAGTAAGGACACACAGGCAATCTTTTTGTTAGCACCAATTTATACTTCAGCCCTACTGCTGTTTTAGCAAGGGTCGTGAAGTTCATGGCACAGAGATGGGGCAGGGGTTGAGGATGCAGAGAGAAGGAGGTGCAGGCTGAGGTGCTCTGAGAGTGCCGAGGGCAGCTGGTCATAGTTCTTCCTCAAGCACTGGTGTGCAGCTGTAGATCACCCCACAGCTGCATGCTGCCCAAAAGTACCTGGGTTGACCCTTCACTGAGGCTTCCCCAAGTCCAACAATGCACTCTCTCCAAAACAGGTGTCACCAGCTCCATTTCTCATACCTCATTTCTATGTCTTCAAAATTGGTCTTTCTGTCCTATGACGTTCATGTTTGGTCTTACTGCAATTGAGAAGTTCAATGTTCAGTGCTCAGTGTATCACCTTGTTTGTTCACTGTCAATCACATCATGTTACCTACTCCAATATTCTCCACCCTTAGTCACTATTTTCCTTCTCCATGTGAAACTACGTGCTGAATCCTGGCCTTCCTGCTGCCTTGGTATCCCTGCGCCTTACTGTGCCAGAGCTTCACCTTTGCATTGTATATTTTTTTTTCCTCTCTCTTCATTTATCACCAGTTTGCATTCTGACTTTGGTTTTTATTGAACTCACCTGTACCTTCCAGTGACTGCTGCTTGGTGTACACATTGCTAGAGGTTGTCTAACTGCTCTGATTTGCTTTTATAAATTGCAAAGTATGCAGTGAAATTCAGAAGTTTGGCTTTGGCCCTATGAGACTTTCACAGCCACTCATCTTGATGTAGGGAGCATTCAGAGCAAGGCAAGGGGCACAGCTGTACTTTAAGCAAAGTCCATGAATATTAGAGGCATTACCAACTTAGTGCCAGGGTGAAAAATCACAACTGCATATTATTTCTAATTGCAAAAGCAAGCTAACCAAGCCGGAACAAGTGGAAACCTGGTGAAGGAATAAAATTTACAATTTCTTCCATTTCTGTGAATGTTGCCTTTAACATACAGTACCTCTGAATCCTGTAATTCAGGCTTCAGCAGATGGAAGTTAGAAGCGGTGATCCAGAAAATGAAATCTGTAGGTAAGCCTCATCTTTAACCCAGCTGGAGATCATAACCACCCCTGTAGTCATCATTGTGTGCTGAGAAGTCTCCTGCATGTCAGTCTGAATTCTGAAGGAGAAAAAAAGGTGACAGGGGTTGATTTTTCACCCCTCTTGCAAATGCCAAATCTGGCCTTTTTATGCCAGGTCAGCACTTAGAGTAAAGTGTTGAATAGTGGGTTTTCCTGAATTATTATGCAAATGTAATTTTTAGCTCTTCTCTTTCTAGCAGGAGGAGAAATAGCAATTGGAAGTTTGTCAGCTACTCCAACTCACTCTCTTTCTTTCATTGTCTCCTTACCTGTTCCATAAACCATGGCCACACGTGCAGATACCTGGAGCCCACATGCAGCTGCGTGCTCGCTGCTTGCTTCTGCCCCGCGCCGTGCCCTGCGCTTAGCTTTAGTTCTGCGGGTTTGTTCCTTAATTCTTCGCGCATCCCGACAGTCCCTGATGCCACTCACTAACCGCTGTTTTGCTCTCTTGGCTGCCAAGGAACTGCCTTGTTCTGCACTAGCCCCGTCCCTCCAACCCTGCTTCTCCCGGCCAGAGAGACCAGCGAACCGGCGCCCACCGTCACGATGGGCCTCACATTCCCCTACTGCCTCACAGTCACAGTCCACCGGAGACCTGACGTCCTCAGAGGAGCGTGGAAGCAAGGAGATGCTGGCAGAGACCCCCAGCCAGGGAGGAGAGCCAGCCTGACTCCGCATGGGAACAGGGCGGGCCACCACTCGCCTCCTCCAGGTCGCCCGCCAGCCGTCTCTGCCACCAAGGAGGGAGATCCGCTTGGAGAGGTCAAAGAATGTTCTCAGACACAGCTGCTGAATGTCCGACCTGGGAAACAGAGGTGTTTCTAGAATGAAACAGTTAATGTGCCTGTAATAACTTAATTTTTTTCATAGCTGAGAAAACTATTTTTGTCTCCATCTTTTCTACATACAGTATATTAACAAAAACGAACAAAAAAAATTAAAGGGTTAAAATGATATAAAGTAAGATTTAAAATAAAATGTAAATTAAGTTTTAAGGGAATTTGAATACGTGCTCGCGCTCTCTCCAAATACTGACTGCCTTTTGGTTATATTTGCACTGTTACGTTTTCAGTTTTGGTTTTGGGTATTTTGGGTTGTTTTTTTAGGTTTTTTTTTTATTTCATGTAAAACTAGGGTCTTAAGTTAATTTTATTCTATTTTAATGTCAGTGTTATCGGTTTTTAAAGGTAAGGTTCTTAAAGATGCTTCAACTGTCTGAAGCGATACCTTTTAAGTAGTGAAGAAAGCCATTAAGCTCGTTCACTAGACTTGTAATTAGTTGAGATGGAGGGGAATACAGGTAAACACAAGTAAATGTGTAAAAAAAAACAAAGAAAAGAATGCCTCAGAAAGTCTTACAGAGTTAGCTGTAAAATACACCTACAATACTTGACTTGCATGCCTCTGGGTCCTCGCACTTTAGTGCATGTACATACTGCTACTGTACCATCACATAAATGTGAGTCAATCTGTTTCACTGTAATATTGTTGTGAATTTACCTGTACTGTACTTTTATTGTTGGTATTCTTGCATTGACTATACAAAAAAGAATTTTTAAATTATTGTTAGCAGTTCAACTGGCTATGTACAGAGTTTACTGAGAACTTCCTTTGTTTTGGAAAAACCATGGAAATCTCTGGGCATACTAAATTGTAACTGGTCTTGTTTAAGAGTCTGTTGGAGACCATGTGAAGTGGAAATAAAACCCTCAGTATTTACAAGCTGCTCGAGTGCTTCATAATGTTTTTTTTTATGATGGTACTTCCCAGGTTCATTTAACTGGGGGAAATAAAAGCCCCTGAACTCCTCTTTTATTCATAAGGGAAGAAAAAAGCTTCCTTATATGAAATAAATCACAGCAAAAACAAAAATTATGCTGTGCTCCCTCCACGGGCTCCTGTGAACACTGGATCAGACCGTGGGAAAGTTTCTAAATTTCCTCCCTGAACTCCACAGAACATATACTCACACAGATTGTAGGACCCATCCTCTCAGTTTCTCTGAGGCCCTATGGCTTGTTGTTTTCTCACTCCTGGGAGTGAAAGCAAGCCAGCTAAATGGAACACCTGAAATATGACATGTCCAGTATTAATCTAAGCTTATGTACCATCTGCATTACACACAGAGACCAATAAACAGGGAATTTGTAAAACTGGAGGCTAACAATGAGAAGTAAATGCAGCCAAGAATTCATGCATCTGAGAGGTGGAAACCTCTCAAGCTACTTTGGAAACCTCTCAAGCTACTTTGCCTAGGACCATCTGTTTGGCCACATGCTTTCTCTGGAGCCCCAGAACTGCTCTGACTAGTTATCCCATTGCTGAACTGGCTCATTCCTGTTCTGTTTCCTTAGCTGAGGTTTTCTGAGGCTCATTTGTTGAAGAGCACCATCTGGGCTCCCTAGAAGCCTTCCTGGTTAGCTCTGTCAAGAAATAAGCCTTTAACATCCCGTCCTGCTGTGTCACAGCTGGCTTTCTAGGAAGTTTAATTCAGATGTTGGATAAGAACAAACTCCCTATCTCCCAAATCACAGCCAATTCAGGTCTGATTTCTCCCGTATCATGTCAGGCTGTCGCTATTGACCTGGGGTCAAAATGTCCATCTGTGGGTCATCCTTACAAAAATGGCCACTTCCCAAATGGACAGTGACTGAACAGTACTGCTCTCTAATGGCTCTCTGGTGCCACAGTCAGAGCAAGGGGTGTCCAGAGCCAGCGGGGAGCATCAGTAGTCATGTTAGCTGTCTCAAAGCCTACTGCTAGCCTTTTTCATGAGTTAAGTGTAATCCCCAAGTGTGAATGCCTAAAATGGTCTGTGGTGGCCACCCTGTTTGCTTGAAAATCTTCCTCCTGCAACACATTGCTGAATTGTTGCATTAATTTTGGTTTGGGAGTGGAAGGAGGAGCACATGCAAGAAGTATTTTGAACGTGAACCACAGGAGTCACAATGATTACTGGAGAAGACTAAGCCACAACCGAAAAATCCTTGTTTGTTTTCAAAAATTGCCAGTAGTAGCTTTGCAGAGACAAGGGAGAGGTTGCTGCTTCCTTAAAAGCTATTTGTCCTCGATGACGCACTTGGAAGTTGCAAATGAACAAGCAATGTTGACAACCAGCAAGTGAAAATGATGTTCTATTTCTTGTAGCTGTAATTTTTTTTAAAATGATGCACCAGAAAATTCAGGGCACTAATCTGTTACTTTGATGGCAGGAGATGGTATTTGCCTTTCAAGTCAAGGATACAGCAGTTTGCAGAAATATCTGCTGGCCATCCTGAATATCTGTGAGGATAAGCAGCTGCCTGTGGCTTGACAGGTAAAGTGCTTCTGAAACAGCAGGAATCACTGAAGCAAAAGCGAGAGAGCAAGCCATGGCAAGAAGGAGAAGGTTAAGCACAAATAGAGATTCTGTGGGCAATCTTAAAAAGAATGACATTAATTAAACATAATCTTTTTTCTGGTCTAAATAGTGGATACAGAGACATTGAGAAATATCCCATGTTTCTACTGTCTCTTTGGAAACAACAGGACTTTTCCTATATAGCTGCTGATGGGTTTGGGACATTCCTACCTACCTTCACATTATTCCATCATGCTCCATAATTGCTTACATAGATCATAAAACAAATAACATGTCTTTAGTCCATCTGAAGTCCTTTTAAAATCTTCTGAGAGAAAATGAAAAGCCTTTTTAGAAAGCTTGCAGCTCAGTGTCTGTGGGGTATCTGAATTATTGCCACATGAATAATCAGGGCAGGAGAAGCCTCACAGATTAATATACAAGTTAGTGTAAGCGGATGTGAATACATCTGTCACAGCTTTGTTTGGTAAGGCTGAAATAGCTGGATTTCACCCAGGGATTTGTGGTGCCAGAGACAATGGCCTTGGGATATT
The DNA here is from genome assembly GCF_052056855.1 of Sturnus vulgaris. NCBI lineage: Eukaryota > Metazoa > Chordata > Aves > Passeriformes > Sturnidae > Sturnus > Sturnus vulgaris. The sequence continues at coordinate 105,852,278 of NC_142243.1, read as the reverse complement.
GCCTGCTACCGCAATACAGAGGGGATCAGGAGCAGGATTGTCACCTGTGACATCTCTTCCAGTCCAGACAGCTTTTGAGGTGGCTGCATTGAGGAGAAGTCACCCCTTTCTCCCACTTTACTTCCTGCCTCTTCACAGTCACCTGCCCACGGTATGCTGCCCTACATTTTGCAGGCCAGGGAGACATGGATCTATTCCAGTGGCAATGGTGTACAGCCTCTTAACTCACTGACCCAAGCTCACAAGGAAATACCCAAAAGAGAACAACCTGGCAGCACCAACTTGTGTTGTGCCTCAGTGCCTGGAAAATGACCAGGCTTGGACCATCCTTCCCCATTGCCCTATTCCTTTCACATCCTCCTCTGCACAGAGGAACTCTCCATGACCATACAGTACCCCAAGGCATGCATTTTCCCCTGATCTCTTCCTTTCCTGAGTATCTGAACCACCAAGCTCCTCCGTGGTCTCTTTGGAGGCATCCCATTTCTCGCTCACTTCCTGCTCCCCAGTTTTGAGTTTGTTATATGTAAATCATTGCAACTTGCTGGAGTATTATTAAGCTCCTAAGTGCATATAATTTTCATACAAAATGACAGCTAATGTCTTCAGTCTCCACACAGCCCAGCCTGCTTTGCAGAGAGACTTAATAGCTTTGAGCAAAGTCTGCTTCCCTTCCCTGTTATTGTCCTTTTATCCATCGTGCAGGAGTATGAGACATGATGCCTTCAGATTTGGCTAAGAGATGTTACTGCCTTGCTATAGATGTCTCTAGAATGAAAGACTAACATCTGTTGCCGAAAAACACTTTTTATTAGCTATCAGAGCAGATTTAGGACTTCTATCATAATTCAATCTTCCTTTTTTGGCATACACTTTCGGGAAGCCAATCTAATCATCCTCTGAAAAAAATATGTGAGAAATCCTGAGAGCACTTGGTGATTTGGGCAAGATCTCACCAATGAGGGAGGGATCAGTGGGCTGCTCAGCAGAGTCATTGCAGACTCTCATCATGAAGCTGGCCTGAAGAAAGCTGATGCTCCATATTGAGAAACTGTTTGGAGGCAAAGCTGGGACTGGGGCTGCACAGGCCCAAAGTAGCTCATCAGAAGTGCCTGGTTTGACAGCCAAGTCCCTGATTTGACAGCCATCACTTGCAGGTTAGAGCTGCAGAAGGTAAAGAGGTGGGTGGCAGAATATTCCCTTTCTGGGGAAGGGCGGGGGGGGGGCAGGGTGGTAGACTGAGATCTGAGGAGAGAACGTCATAGGAAAAGAAAAAATCAGTGTACTTAGTGCTGCAAGTAGATGGATATCTGAAAGAGGTGGAGAAAGGATATGGTTTGGATATTGAGTTTTATATGTCTCTAGATGGCAAAAAGCCTGGCTGAGCAATGTAAGCAGATACTGCACTAAAAGGGAAGAGTGCTGTTAGGCTATGAAATGTGAATCCTATTAAATCTCAACATAGCAAATAGCAAATTTTGTTTTGTCCTTTTAAATCCCTAGGTTGTTTTTTGGGGTTTGGGCTTTATATGTATATATATATATATATATACCGTAATTGTATTTTTAAATTTCTACAGTAAGACTTTACAATATGTTTACACACAAAAATGTCATGGACTCTGGTACTCTCTTTATCCTCCTCCTGCTCCTCTCTCCCACTGTGATCCCTCTGGATTAGTCTTTAGAAGAGAGAGCTGAGTGCAAATGGATAGACTCATCCCACAGGCTTTGCTCAGCAGGCACCTCTTTCTCACTGGGTTGGCTGGAACCAACCTGCCTCAAAAATATTAAGCCCTGCCATAATGGAATAGGGCATCATTCTGAGATTGAAAAAAATTCCCCCTTTTACATAGGAGATGAGCAGTCCATACATTTTAGCTATTAAGAATTTCAATGTTAAGTGCTTAGCAATTTAGAACATAAATCTCATTGATTTACTGCTCAGGGAGGAGACTTAAGCAACTAAAGACATTTGGGGAACTTTTATCACAAATCTCTGACTATGGCTTCAGCGTGTTTGTCTTTAAAATACAGCCTGGATTCCTGATATTGTCTCGGAGAAGACATGTATTGTGTTGTTCCTCATTGCATTTTCTGCACTCTGCATTGGCAGGACTGAAAAAAATCCACTTTGCATACATGAATGAGAGGAAGAACAATAAAGGCCATGATTTTGTCATAGCTATTTCCATGACAAAACCAAAGACTTTTGAGAGGGAGTTTTTTTACTACAATGTCACTGTGGTTTGTCATGGAAATCACATTTCAAACAAACAAAAAAACCAAGCCCTGGCTTCACAAATTATTTGTGCTCCTCTCAGTCTGTGATGCTTCTGACAACACCTCTGCTTCACTATGTACACGTAAAAATGTAAGTTAAATATGTTGCACAGGCATCTTAGATGTATTACAGGTAGGTTCCCATGTGTGTTCATATTTTAAAAAATAATTTTTTTTAAGTAATAGGACCATTAAATAGTTGGAAGGAAAACAGCAATAGAAGTTGGGAAAGACAGAGTTCCTGGAAACCAACACCCTGAACTGTGTTTGGTAAACAATGAGTCTTTTTCTGATTTCCTGAGGAGCATCCCCAGACCTGTGCCTTGGCTTTACCAAACCTTGAGTGGTGTCACTTTCGTGGGAGGACAGACAAAGGGACAAACCTTGGCTGCCTATAACATTGACAGCACCTCTCAGCAGCAGTCCATATTTGAGTGACAGGGAAACTCCAGATGATGAGCTGCACTGTGCTGTACTTTTCCCAAAAATCCCGAAGTCTTTAGGACAGACTGACTTGCCAAGCCATGAGTCCTGAAGAGCCTGAAGAACACAGTGACACACAGTGGAGGAGACATGGTGAGACACTACTCCTGAATTATGCAACATTTTTCACATCAAGAGCAGAAGCAAAATTATTCAGAAACTGCAGCACTAAGGGATAACACCTCCTCAGGTATGTGGGTTACTTTTACTCAGCAAATAATTAGAGCATCTTCCCAGCACAGAGCTAAATAATTTAGCTCTTAGAATTTCCCCACTTAGAAGAGTCTGCCTGAACTTTTGGTCAGCAGGTCTGGTTTAGGTGACCCCTGACCAACATCAATCCTCCATGAAGCACTGGGAGACCCTCCACTTGCTCTGGACCCTTTCTCACAAGCACCACTTAGCCCCTGCCAGCTCCTAGAACCAGAACTGGTTTATTTGGTTTATTTAGTCCCACTACCAGGGTTTCTGGTTTCTCTGACAGGAGTTAGATATCCTGAGATCATCCCAGCTCAAGCACAGAATATTCTGGTGCTGGTTCTTCAGGTTAGGCAGAGGCAACTCTGAAACTCTAATGCAGCCAGGATGGGGAATGGAGTGAGGAACTAGACCACTGTTACCTGAGGCCACTTCTGACCTGAATGGAAAAAAAAAAACACACCACCCTATACCAAAATTAAATTATCATTTGAGCTACTTAACAAGTTAACTAAATTGACTGTGACCTACATACCAGAAAGCTTTGGATATGTGGAAATGCTTCTTTCCGTGGGAGTCAGGTCACTGAGTAAAATCTAGTTTAAAAATCCACATGCACTTTTCTGAAGCCTCTATAGATCTTGCAGCAGAACCAGCCAATCTGAAGAAGCAGTAGGACATTTTTAAAACTTGACATCTATTAGGTCAGGCCTGCAATGGTTTTAGTCTCTTGTCAGGGTAGCACACAATGCTGACAGATGAACTGATTAGGCTTGGTGCATATTGCAGTGCAGACACAGTAATTACAGCCTAGAAACAATCATTTAAACAGAAAATAATGTATCACATGCAAGAGGTTCATTGCCAGCTGCTTAGAGGCAGCACCTCCACAGCTACTATGCAGAAGTAAAACACATCAGGCAGCATATTGGGCATCAGATCTTTCTAAAACTTCATCAGCTAAAGACCAACAGCTGATGTTGTCACAGAAGATGACACAATTAAATATATGTACTGAAAACAGTTTCCTAAAGGAAGATGGAAAAATAAGCATTGATTTGTCTGTCTGTCTGTCTCTATCTTTAAGGCTGAAAGCCTCTTCTATCTTTTTATATCTAGCAGTGCATATGTGTATATACAGGGGTAACACCCGACCCCTAATAACAGACACTTTGCAGGGTCTGTAAAGTGTCCTTTTCCACAAAAGGGTGGAGGAGATGTTCTTTAGACCAAATAGACTTTCCCAGCCCTCTTAGTATTGTCTTTTATCCCATGTCAGCATCACACAACTTTTAACCACAGACTGCTGCAAACCTGGTCTTTGGAAATAGAGTCATCACATAGTATTTGCTCTGCTGTTTTCAAACAGTATTTGTGTGCAAAGCTCAGCTGAGATTAAGAAGAGAAATACAATACAGATCTTTAAAGATAAGTTAAATGGACAGTGAAAATTGGCCTTTAATCCACTTAGGAAGTCTTTGTGATTAAAGTCTAGCATTTTTTTTTTGGTGCTAATGGGGCAAGACGGTCACTGAAAAAATGTCTGGGGAATAGCATATAAGCCATGGCTGGTGTTGTTGTTTTTCTTTCTAAATCATTTATTTTGATAAATTTTGGATTCTCTTCTGTATCAGCTTGATCAGATGGAGCATATGGACACAATCAAAAGATGCATACATAGGCTTTCAACCTCCATCACGGTGAGTTCTCTTTTTCCAGCAGGCATCTGAGTGTGCTACCACGTAAGCAAACCTCCTTTTGATGCATGTTTTATGCAAACAAGCCTTTGCTTTAGGGAGCAGCAGGCCACGAGCTGGCAGATACATCAAACAGCATGCAAATCCTCCCCCACCAAAGACGTGGTTTATAGTGTGCCATCAGATTGTAAAAATGTAAAACATCTGACAAATTCTGTAGGGCTATGGCACGATGGCTCTTTAGAACAAGCAGGCATTGCTTTCACAGAGCAGATGTTTTACAAAACCTTCCCTGGAACACCTGTGCCCTCAGCTGTATATTCAAAAGCCACAAGAAGCAGCAATTAATAGTCCCAATGCTTCATGGATTTGAAAGCAGAGGGAATGGACATAATCTTAGATTAAACCAAGTTAACTGGAGTTTAGATTATTGCCTGGTTTTCTGGCAACTAGTTTTATCAGCAAGATAAAAATAATATTAAGAAAGTAATAATGTTCACTGGGAGGTTTTGAAAAGTTCAGGGACCATCTGATTGGAACATCTGCACTGCATGGGAAGGTATCACTTGAGGTAGAGTTACTGCCCTCAGTTATCCCAGTGTTTTCCAAACGAGAAATGGGAGTGGAACATTATGTCCCAAATGAAATTAAAGAGGGTTTGTGTACTCACCCCCTCTGAAAATGTTGTTATTAGAAACAGACACCTGAAAATAATTTTCCCTCTTCTACTCAGTCCTCCCACTCTTACCACTTGAGTATTTGAACACTACCATGCTGTGGTTTAATAAGCAGCATGACTAACATCTGTCTCACAGTGTACTTGCTCGTCCTCTCCCTCGGGACAGACCCGTGTGCAGTGGAGACTGCTTTTCTTATGCATCCACACTGAAAAATACATAATTACACAAGCACACACACGTCCCTGTGAGTTTGTCAGGGAGTGCAAGATGAAAGCAAACGTGGCTCATACCTCGGGCAGGGAGTACTGGGGTTCACCCTGAAAGAACAGGGAGGTTGAGGCTTAGGAGATGCCCCAGAAGGTGTGAGACACATCTCACCCTTCTCCTGGATACACCACAGCTGTGTAGGGAAGGTGTTCATTGTCTTTAGCAGCATAAACAACCAGACACTTCTGGTAACCAGTGTGACTGAGTGGTTACAGAAAATTCGGAGTTTTACATGAGTTTTAGCTGTAGCTGCTATATACGGTACCTGGTAATGTGGACCCAAAGAGCTTGACCAATTATCATATACCAGGATTTCATTCCAGTTTTGAGGAGTTTTCTCTATATTACTAGCATTTTACTGGGAACTTGTTTTTATAGTAGTGTCTGCTGTGCCAGAGTGACCTGTAGAAGAAGAAGCCATTTCTTTAGTACAGGAAGAAATTGTGGTATTAATTAAATTTGAGCAGGTAGAGGCAGGAGAAAGGAATTTCTTTGTCTCTCTGTTTTTGGCAGTGAGAGAAACATATTTACTTTTGGAACTTTTTAGGACTGGGCCTCTTTGAATAGGGAATATCCATAACCATTCAGGAAATACATTAATGCAGTAGCCATGCTATGAAATTACCAGCTTCTAGTTATTGTCATAATGCAGGCTGGGTGCCCTTTAGCTGGCTCTGTCCCATGACTGAAGACAGGAATGCTCTTGCCCATTTTTCTAGATGTGTGTGCTCTCTATGAAGATTAATTTGTATTTTTTTAACTTGGATGGAAAATCCAGCAGTGGAAATGGTACTAATCCAGAGAGCTCAGCAAGTCTGAGCAGAAGAGGCCAGGCAGCATCACAGAGAAAATAAGTGACAGCAGACATAAGAAACTACAGCTGCTCATCCAAATTCCAGGGGCCAAGGTGAAGAACTCAGCAGGACTGTATCTGGCAGCCTGTTTTGAATGCACCTATCTGAATTTTTATACTGGCTTCCCTGCTCAGATTCTATATGAGCTCAGGCAGTGCTTACACAGCCATTTGCTTCTCAGGAACCTATGGAAGTTTGTTTGCTCTCCTGTGATGGTTGCTGTTCTTCCAGCTGAGAAACTGAGGTATTTAGATGCCTCAGTTTAGATACCATGTTAAATAATTTATATAAGGAGGTGCAGTAGGGAAAACACCCAGTTCCTGTTCCTCACTAGGCTCCATTGAATACACTAGGCTGCCTTTCCAGTGGATCAATGGCACGGTTTAATAAAAGTTTCCAGAACCTGTGAGTTTCTCCATGAGGCAAGAAGGGGCCATCAGGCTAGAAAAGGTGAGCCTGCTGGAAGAGAGCATCCTCTGGTGTTATGGAGCTGGTGCCAAAACATTTAGTTGATAAGTTCCTTAAGGAAGTAACTGAGCCTCATCTCATACTGCCTGAAGCACCATCAGTGAGTGCAGACAGAGTATTACAGCCACAGACATGACCTCTAGCTGCTGTCCACCTGGACTGGATTCCTCTGGGCTGCACAATTCTGTTCAAGGCAAAACTGTCCAGAGATCAGCTCTGGGTGCTGCTGGGCTCCCTCCATGACAAGGACAGCTCTGGCTGCAAGGATCCTGGCCATAGGCTTTCCATTGCTCGAGCTTCCCAGAGGCAGAGGAGAGAACCTGCCTCCCACCAGGCTGCTGTGCTGCATTGTTGGCACACAAGGGAGAGTGAAGCAGGATAAGCAGGGCAGCTGGAGTGGGTGTATCCACAGATCTGCCTCCATTTATGTTTCCTGCCTTTGCCAAAAAGGACAGCACAAAACAGCAACATCATAAATACCACATTTTAACTGTTTTCCTAGCACTAAGAGTGTGAAATGTGCACGTTCCTGAACTACAATAATGGAAAATACCTCTTAGTTCAGCCGACATCTTTGAGCATTTCCTGGGAGTTGCAGGTGGCACTCTGCCATATAGAGGGATTTAAACACAAATAGGAACTGGTCTCAGTGAGGAGCATGGATCCTTACAAAATATGTTGCTTGCAGGCATGTCGCAGACTGGCAGTGACATCAGTCTCAAAGGTGGCGCTGGCCTCCTGCCACCACTCAGCACATCTAAAGGCCAATTTGGCAAGGAGCAGGACATGGTAGGGAGCTGTTTGTACAGCAGGTACAGTGCTGCAGATTGGGAAAATGAAATCTAGTATCACCTTGAACCATTTCTTTATACTTTCTGCACTGAGAGTGGGACTAGACCTGAGTTTAAAGCAAAAAGAAGGAACAAAACAAAAAGGTCAGTGTCTTAGGCAATCAGCTTCGTTTAATGGCACCTGGATAGCACCAGGTCTTCATCTGTGCCTGCTTGTCTGTGCCCAGAAGCTTTGCTTATACTCTTTTATGGTGGGAACCGGTGTAGCAAAGCAGCTGGGACAGGCTTTCACTGTGCTCTTGAAAGAGCCCTCAGTACCTGCAGAGCTCTCCTTCCCAGCTCTGTCCTTACTCTGCACATCAGGCCCTGGCATGTAAAAGGAGGATTCATGTAGTGCCCGTTGTCTGCTGAGCACTGTGACACCACTCCAGCATCGACCCTCTGGGCACTGGATACCTCTAGAGGGAAATGTGACAAAACTCTTCTTGGAAATCCAGCACTGTTCTCGGAAATGAGTTAAGTTTGCTGTTAGCACCATCAAAGCATCAAATTATTTTTTCACACATTCTCATTAAGATCAGGGCACAATTTTAAAAGACAAAGCATTCTAAATAATCCTGGTATGTTTATGGCTCACCAGTTCAGCTATGACATTCCATCTTTAGAAGAGGAACCTATTTTCTGCCTTAAAATTTGAGGAGGGCAGAAAGATCGTGGGTTTAGAACATTGTTCATCATTATACATTATTTTGCTCTGTTTATTAATAGTTGAATTTTCTCCACTCCTCTCAAATGTCATCCTCATATTTCTTCATAATGCTTTATTGAAGTCTTAAGCATTCAGATTATAGATAGAAACCAAGGCAGACATGGAATAGTATAAATTGCATCTTCCTTTCCTCTTGTGATTCAGTGACTCTGGCCAGTTACTCTTCTTGGGCTCTAGAAGTATTGGTAATTCTGTAATTTCTTCACAGAACTCAGCTTCCCTTTTTTCTGTGGTCTTGGGCCTCGATTCTCCATTCCCCATGAACATAAAGCACACAAGGGATTTAGCAAGGAAGAGTATATGGGATCAGGCCCTGGCAGCATGCAAAGTATAAAGAAACTGGCTCCCACTGGTCCCCCAGCTGGCAGCTTTTACAGCTCTATGGCTTTCACAGCAAATCGATCCCTGTGCCAGAGCCCAGAAAGAGAACCCACTCCTGGCTCCTGCTGGGCAGCAGTGTAAGGGCAGGACACAAAGCTGCTGGGGCCTGAAGAATGGCATTTCATGATGCCTTTGAGATTGGCATCCAAACTACTCATCAGAGGTGTTGTACTCCATTTTACATTACATTTGAAAAGAAGAAAGACTACCTTAGCTGTGCTAAGTGTCCAGGTAAAAAACAAACTGAACAATCCCATGTGTGGGTGCATCTGAAGCCTGTGGCTTAACTGGCATTACTTGATAAAGATGAACAGCACAAGGATTACAGTGATGGAAGAGTACATCTCCCTTCACAGGCTATGCAGACAGCTGAGGAAGCCAAGAACTTAGCAGATACCTTCATCACTGTTCCTCCTCCCAGAGACCACCCTCTGTCCATCCACAGCTTCATCCATCTCTCACATCCTGACATCAATGACCCTCATTCTAAGCAGTTTCTTATTTCCAGCCAAAGTTTCAGTTGTTGCTCTATTCCATTCTTTAACAAAACACGAATGTTTCAGGTCCAGACCAAGATCCTGGCTCATGCCACACATTTTTACTGATTTTAAAAATTTGGTGAAAAAATATATTGCAAGGCTTGATACTCCTAGAAACTTCTGAAGATAGTAAAATAGTAAAATAGTCCATGGATGAAACTCTTTGCAGAATTTACTCTGCTAGTTGCACTGAGAGCCACCAAAGTGACTCAGGCAGAAAGTTCAACCCAGATACTTTGAGTTGGTACCGTTTCTATGCTCTCTGTGAATAGGAGAATGTAGGCACAGAGACCAGAGTACTGCTAGCCACATCTGTAGGAGCCCCCTTACAGATAGAGAGCAGAGATTGCCCGAGGGTCTCTTTTCTTCCACTCCATTTCAAAATATACCCCTAGGTACAATTCTTCCCCAGGTTTTCATCGTACTTAAAATCTTGTCTTATGCTGAGAGGCGTTTCAGAGTCAGAATCAACTTTTCTGTCTTTTAAGGCTTTTTGTTCCTGTCTCCTACACTGTTCAATGTGTAACAGTCTTGCAGTATGTCAGTCATGTTTTACTCCAGATAGCAATGAAAATGAAGATAATGGTAAGGATGCATGATAATACACTGCAACAGCAACAGTTTTTCTATGGTTGGGCCAGAAGAACAATAAATATTTGCTGTCTTGGGGATGGAAGGTTTTCTGTCCAGGACATTATTTTCTCCCTTTTATACTAAGTAGTATTATACCATTTTAACTTCCACTGGAAAACAAAATAGTTCAAACTGTTCTTGCCATCAAGGAAAATTGAGAAAATGCTTTGAAGAGCAGTATCAGTTTTAACCTCTTAAACAGTGGTAAACAGCGATCCTGGTTTTGCCACCATCTTTTCCAAGTAAGAGTTTTCAAGGGCACCCACTCATCCTGATCCTGTTATAGCACTGTGGTTTCAAATCAAGAGATCTACACAGGGGAAAATACTGTTAAAAAGAAAAATGCTTCAATTTTTATTAATACTGTCTAAGAGTCAATACATTATCAGTTTCCTGCTGTAAAATAAGGGTTTTTTAAATATTAAGATGTCACAGAGGCTCCATGAGCTGAGAATATCAAACCCATAAATTACCATCATATCAAAAGTAATGCATCTAGCTATCATAGGAGCTTTCCCCTGTGTACCAGAGAGAGGAGAGTGCTCAGACCCATGGGGGTTAGTGTCTGGGAAAGCATTCAAATTACAGAATCCACAAATGACTGGCAGCCCCCATTAAACTCGTTGTCTTGAATCAATTGGGAGTGGTGTAGGGGATCCCACAACGGGTATTATCCTGTTTGGCCTTAAGCCACTCACTGAAAATATGCATATTGGAGGTGAAATTGAATTGCATAGATTTGTTCTCTAAATATTCACCATATGTTCTCATAAAAGTAGGTGCCAGACCCATCTATAAAATGAACTGTGTATTGCGTAGCTGTTTTCTTTAGGCTTTGCTTCAAATCCTTAGTATACAACATGAGATCTGTAAACATTTGAGTCATATACAAGAAGCAAAATGAGTTTATTCCAAATTTTTAGAAAGGGAGGCTTGACAGCCTGAATGTTTGTTTACACATGGATTGTTCTGCTTTATGTAACTACAGTCACGCTCCAGTCCCTCAGCAGTTTCAACTTATCTCCTTCAATCCTAAAACAATTTGTGCTGTGTCAACTATTGTGGAAAAGGTAAGTACCTTCCCAGAAGGGATCTCATCTCAGTCATCATTAATAAACTTGTAATACAGAAAAGTAACACAAGCCATTCTCTAGTTAATAACATGTTTTGTGGTCTGTAAAAAGCTGGCAAAATCAACCGAGAATTAAAGCTATACAGAATATATATTCAACAGTTATCTACTAAAATAATAGGAATTTTTAATAGCTCTAGCTGGCCTGTGTAGCAACAGAAGAAAACAACTTTAATGACCTTGACATTTTGACTATACAAAGCTAAAAGATGCCTTAGGGCCCCTGGGTGAGACACATTAAAGAAGCCAGGAAAATTTCTGCTGTGAGTAGGCTTGGATTATGTCTAACACTAATTTCACTTGTAACCTGTTTTCCAGGTCCTGATAAATGAAGTTTGGATTTTCAGAGGAAGCCTGGGAGAGATGAACGAGAAAGAAACTCAGTGTCTTCCTGAAGCAGGCACCTGAATTCTGTAGTATGTCCAGGCAGAAATGAGGAATCAGCATCCCAGGGCATGAACAAGGATGACAGATGCTGGACAGAAGAGGAGCATGGGGATTTAGGCTGCCAGGTAAGAGGTATTCATGTCAACAAGCAAGCTGTTCTTGCAACAGCTGGTGGAGATACCTTACAGCTCTGCACAAAACTCCAGAATGCCCAAACTTCTCCTTCTGAAGCACTACTCAAAAGCATCTATAAAGACTGAATCCAAAGACACCGAATCAAAAATGTTGGCTCTGGTGGAAAGACAAATTTGCCTGTTAGATGTCAAAGTATGACCTGTGCAATCTGTGAGCAAAGAGGGCTGGTACTCTCTGAAGAGCCCTCACTGGACCCTGGGGATGGCTTCTTGAAAGGTTTAAGACATGCCATAGGTAAAGCATGGAGAAGAGCTACGGCTGGGAGCAAGAAACACTCTTCCTTCCCTACCACCTCCTGCCTCAAGCATGAGAAACAAAGATCTCACAAATCCCTCTGCATGAGCTCAGTGCAGGGATGCTTCCATACTTTTGTTTACAGTACTTGTAACCAATCTCTCAGCCAAGTTTCCTTCTCAGATCACACACCTGGTATTGATATGTTGTACCTTGAGCTTGGCAATTTTTGCTGTTGTGATGAGGGACTTTGAATATTCCATGACTTCAGGCACTGTTCACGGGATGTGCTTCTCCTCCAAGACCAAATAGAGGCTCAGAAGCAAAGGAAAAGTGCTTTTTTAAACAAAGGACGGCTTTTTATCGCCTAGAGAGACATTCTGCAATCTGCTGATTTTTTTCCCTTGTTCACAATATCATTGACAAGTTCCCAGGAATATATCATGAAGCTCACTAAAAATGATGGCTTCTTGGAAGCATTATCTAAAGAAGCAAATGATTGCCTATATTTCTGCTGTTTTCTGCAACAGAACTCCTGAGTTCCAGGGCATCACAAATCCCTGTTTGTTCTTTCTTGTACTGTACTTTTAGATTCCCATTATGAACTCACACAACTCCACCAGGACATACACTCTTCCTCCTCCTTATAATATGTTTATCATAAAAACTCTGACTGGCCTGAGGCCACATGGCTTACAAGCAATGAAGGTGAAGTTCCTTCTCCCAGCTCTTACAAAGAATCACAATCTTTTCTTGTGTTTGATTGAAGTACGAATGTGGTTATAGTACCCACCTTAAATATAAATTCGTTCTTTCTCTGACATAAAAGTATGTTTATTGTTGATCTCACTTTATATAGATCAGATACACATAATAGCTTTTGGTATATTGTTTCAGTAATATCTTTTATTTGGTAAACTCCTAAGAAAGTAACCCCTGGAGGTTACATATTCATAGCAGTTTAAAAACAAAACCAAAACCACCAACAGCAAAACACAACTCTGATTGAAGGATAGCACTTTCAGTAGAGATGGGATGTTTTACTTTGGGACAACTTAAATTTAGCACTGTTTCTACACTTTCCATGGAAAGAAAGTGCTGACATGAGATCAATAGTGATGACATGAGGGAATTCATAACTTACCAAAGATCTAAAAGCGAAGACATGGAGTGAAAATATCTATATTCATATGGCCTACACTCATTTCAAATGACACAATCCAAGGCTTTTTAAGAATAAGATGAAAAGAGGGACCTGCTGGCCAGAGAGATATCAACACCTTACAGATGTTAATTAACGATGTCTGGACCCCTGCCTTGCAGTTCAATATTTCAGAATTGCTCAGGAGCATTTTTTTAAAAATTACCTATTTCTATACACCATGAGTTTTCTGCAATGTCTTCCCCATTAATAGCTTCCCCTTTACTGATAGAATAGAAGATGATGCTTTTAATGGGCCTTTAAAGCCTTCTTTCCAACAGACAGGCAGCTAGAACTAAATAAAATTCTACTGTACTCCCAGAAGAGATGAGCACACAGTATATCTGTAGAAGATAATACACGGTATGTTTGCAACTCCTACTTCTAAGGAAGGTCATCTTGCTCCCTCTGCCGTATTCTCTTCAGGCCCAGGGCTCTGCACAAGGAGACCTGCCACTGCATGATTTTCACTTCAAGTGTCTCCTGATTCTCTTCTCAGATTCACCACAAAGGGTAAGATGCAGCATTCCTGCGGTGCAATCATCAAAGGTTCTGATACAGCAAGCCACCTTAGATCCTTTCTGTTGTGTTGCTGAGAACTCCATGCACTTCCAGGATGGTTTATTTGAGCCTGAGCCTGTGTGTTGAGCAGAAGTTTGTCCCCAGAAGGTGCTATATTAGGTCACTTGTTTCCCAAATGTTTTGGGGCACTGTCCAGCCCTAAAATCATGTTAAATCAGCAAAATTAAATGGTACTTGCAGAGGTGTTGAGATCTGGTGACAGACATAAAGGACCAATTGGTCTTTTGGAAATTGTCTCAGCTTAACATCTCCATCATTAGCTGTTGATCAGAACAGAGATGGATATCTGACATTTTTTAAAGACAAATGGACCCTGCAAGCTGTCTCAAAGGCTCTGTAGTAAGAATAGCTGTGAAATAGCTGCAAAGATAAAATCCAGATGGATAAGTCATCCGTTTTATAGCCATGGAAACATTGGTGAAACTGTTCCTATTTTAGATACAGGTTAGGAAGCTCTGTTATCCAGGATCTGCTAGAGGGATAAGAAATTATTAATTGTTCAAAATGGGGTTAGGAGAGCTTATAGTCCTCACACCAGATGAACCAAATAGAACTTATCTCCCGGGGAAAATGTTAGTCACTGAATGATGCAGAAGCCCTGAGAATTTCAAGTCCCTGACTTGACAAACTGAAGGAAAGAAGTGGAGGAGGGACGACTACAACCCTTGAAGGAGGTACCTTGATGAGAAGTGAAGAGCTACAGGAATGTTTCCTTGATGTATTTATTTCCTGCAGAATGAAGACAGGTGATCTTTATGATTTGAGCAGGAATGCCAGAATGATTTAACATGTCAAGGCTCTCTCATGCAACATTAAAAGCAAAATCTCTGGAACAAGGGTAAGGGAGTGGGCAGGAAATGCAGACTGGCACACAGAGCAAAGAGATCGCTTCAAAAGACTAGCAAAATTGTGCACAGCTATATTTATTTTCAATTTTGGATTCCCTCCATTCTGTTGGGTTGAAAGAGGAAGTAAAAGATCACCCAACCCTCTAACAGACCAGGGACCTGCTCATTTCTGGAAATGTCCCAGAGAGTGAACATTATGTGGTGAAATGTTTGCAGCAGCAGTGCTGCCCTTGTAACAGAAGGTGGATAGGGACTGCTCTAGCAAATTATTCATGGACAATAAATAATGTATAATGTGTCTCAAAGATTAAGGAAGTGCACTCTGCAATGTACACAATATTCTATTCCAGAAATCATTTTTACTTTTGTTTGGATAGTTTTCACTCATTATCTCTGTGAGTAAGCATGACCCTGCACGAGCCTGAGGGTTTTTTCACACATTTTTCATATGACAATTCTCACATCTAATACACAGAATACACAAAATAAAAAGAAATTTTCTCATGATCCTGTCTTTATTAGAATTTATTTCTTTATTAAGTTAATATATAACGAGGCTAATTTCTTATCTTTGCACACACATTTTCTCGGGGGTAAATTTATCTCTGAATCATATTATCCTGTTGTGTTTAGTGGTAGTAAGATGCCAGTTATAGAGCAGGTTCTGTAGCAGTACGTACTGCATCAGCCTCCTGTGAAATAAGCTCTCCATCCTTGGGAGCCCATAAACCAGGATGTGAGAAGTTGCAGCTGGGTGATGAGGTAACAAGTGAGCAAGATATCATGTCCTAATTAAAAGACTTGGCTTGCTTTCCACTTGGCTTCTGCAGCAAAGGGAGTTACTTGGAAAGTTACTTGTCTTCCTACCTCATGTCTGAATAATGTTTATTAATCATCACTGATTTCTCAGTGATGTGAGTGTACTTCTCCCCTGTGAGAAACAAGGGAGGATCTTTCTCTTTCCATTTCACCCTGTGTGGTTTGCAGCCTGGATGACTCAGGCCAAGCTGGGCTATTTCTTCTCCTTTCATTTCAGGTGATGTGTTTACCACACTGGTCTGGGCTGCAGAGCAGCCTGACCTTCTCCATTAACTATTTAGAAAGAAGCTAGACTAAACTAATGGGTACTTTTGCCTAAGACTCCCTTCCTCCACTCTTATGATCTCTTGGACAAAGGCAGTTGAAAAATGCAGTAAAGTATTTCATACACTCTTTCAGAGGGACCAGCAAACCTTCTTTGAAGATATAACTGTTCTGTAAAAATTTATTTCCAGGAGAAAGTCTCAGGGGTAGTTCCAATCCAATTTCACCCTTATTTTAGGCTCTTCTTTCAGTGGAGATTTAGATCAGATATTAGGAAAAATTTCTTCACCAGAAGAGTTGGAACAGTTTGTCCAGGGATGTGGTTAAATCATCATCCTGGAGGCATTTAAAAGACATGCAGTTGTGGCACTTAGGGACACGGTTCAGTGGTGGACTTGGCAGTGATGGGCAATGGTTCAACACAATTATCTTAGAGTTCTTTTCCCAGTTAAATGATTCTATAATTCATATATTTCAAAGTTCCTTTTCTTTTTATTTAATGCATCTTGGTAAAGAAGTGGGAGAGGAAAACCTATACAATTTTTTCTTTTTTTACTTATCTTTTCGAGTGTCTTCTGTTGTACAAGACTGATATCCTGTAAGTCTTGACACAATATTTGAACAGTGTCTGATTACTCCCTGGAATTAAAATAGTAGTCAGATTTATAAAACTGAACAGATTTATAGTTATAGGTTCTAAATTATGTTTAATCCAGAATTCACAGAAAATTGGTGATTCGCCTAGTGAAGAGGTAGCCACAAAGGTGCCAATTGAACTGAATAAATACAGTACATACATCTTTGAAAGTTAACATACATATTTGAAAGTTAATAATTTGAAAGATCCCATTTATGCTTCAGGTAGTTAGAATTTGCAGGTACTCCAATAAGCCTTCAACATGAACACAGCAAAAAGAAAAATTTCTTTAGCAAAAAAGTTACTTGACTTGAGTCTATGATTAATTATTTGTTAATATGAGTCATCAGACTGCAGCTGTACACATCTTGGGTGCTTCTAAGGTTTCAGATTTGACTACTTTGAGTGCTTTAAAAATCTCATTTCTTGCTGAAGGGCACGCATGCGATTTAAGAGACTATCATATTCTCACACTATTGTTACAAACTGCTTTGCAAACTGCTCTCAAATTGACCTACTTTACTCTTCAAACCAATATTTCTGGAAATGATAGAAGTAATTGGCATGACTGGCAAGTACCAAATTCAGTGGAAGATGGGAGCATAGGAAACATTGAAAAGAAATACATGTCTTGCATTAGAATGATGAAGTCCTCCAAATACTTTGGTGAAATTACACTAGGAAAGAATATTCTCTAGGACAGCTAGAAGTAAAAAAAAAAAATTAATAGATCATTACACCTAAAAACTGTTAACTAGAAATCAGATGGTGACTAGCAAAGATCTGTTATTCCATTATATATAACTCATCCTTGGTTAGTTTTCTCTGGTAACAGGTGACACTCACAGCCTTCAGGTATTGCTGCACCTAGGGCTGTGTTTCAGCAATTTACCCTGAAGATGGCCAAAACAACAATTATAAGGGTCCAATTTGGTCAAGCATAAATCTCACTATCAACAATTTAATTCCCACCTTATGTCTAAGTGTTCCCCAAGAACAGAAAGTTCAGCAAAACTTCTAAACTGCAGAACACAGTGAGCAAATTTATTTAAAAATGGGCTTAGAAAATTCCCTTACTTTGTTGCACCCTACTCTTAGCCAAGTCTACTTGGCTGACACTTTAATGCTAACCTTCATCTCAATTGGCCCCACATTCATTCTTACTCTGCTGACTGGATGAAAAGAAGTAAATGCCATTTCAGTAACTCATAAAATTGTGGTTTCACTGAACAGTAATAGTGCAAAGACTGGAGGTGAGGGCACTCCACTCTAGTCTTAGTACTAGATAGTCCTTGGCCTCATTCTAGCTTCCCACTCTCTGCATAGAAGAAAGCCCTTGGCATGGCAGAAATGAAACGTCCTTCCTCATTCTCCCAGTTAGACTCTTCTCTCGTCTTGGACTCACTGTTGTGGTTTTAAATTCTTATAGTACCTTCGGGCTCTAGAATCACACCTATTCATTAAGAAGAGCAGTCATCTTAAAATCATCTTCTATAGATGTAAATACTGTGATTAAGTAACTTCTCATTTAATATACCATTCCCATCTTTTGGGTGACTTGGCAGTGCTTAAGGAACTACAGCTGTAAGCCCTTGATCAAACAGTCTAAAAATACTCCTACGTCTCAGGATTGTCCATTTTGTTCTTTCTGCTTGTTCCATGGAGAGCTGTCAGAGCACCACCACTATACAAACTCACCTGGAAGACTTAACAAGCAGCAACCAGCAAAAAATGTGAAACTGGAAACCTTTTGTGACAACAGTGGGCAGCTATTCAACGTGAAATCACTGGGATGGTTTGTGAGAGTCTGTCACCTCTCAGCAACGCCAGTAAAGATCTCACCATTTCATCAGATTCCACAGAGGCCTTACAGAAGACTCCCAACCCCTGATGCATGAGGTCTGGGATGCTGTTCAAGAGCTGACATATGTGCTGCAGGGAGGCTGGCTGGTTGCAAACAGATAAACTGTCTTATCTGATGTGACAAAATTTGTGTTCCCCAGCAATTGCCAGATGTTCTCTCTTCAGAAGATGAAAAGGCTAGGAAGACATGCAAATTGTGGATGATAAGAGGATGTGACTCTGACCCCTGGGCCTGTTATATTAGGCTGTTCCTGTGGCTCTGCTATCCCTAGTACAAGGCTCTCCATATCCTCTTGGTTTTCACACTCACATAGCAAATTCAACTTGGCATGCAATTTATGGAAAAGTTACATACCAGTGCAAGAATGAGCTTGTACCTGAGGAATGTCAGGATCTCAAATGTCAGGATTTTAAACCAAATACCTGTTGTTTTTTTTTTCAAATGCCATTGACTTTTGCAGCAATTAGGAGAATGGAACGATCTGTTTAACATCAGGAAGAGTAGAATCATCACAGCACATGGCCTGCCATCATAGGTTTCATCACATGCTCAGCCAGGTTAAAGACACTGAAACGAACCATTCCCCTTATGGGAGAGACAGAACATCCAAAAGCTTGGATTAAATCTTGACCAATGGGCTTTTCTTTGACCCCACACTATCTGTGTGTGCATAACTAACTGTAAATTTATTTATGTCCTGGTATGTAATCCAGCATGATATACAGTAGCAGGAAAATGAGACATGAGCTTCCTGGAGCACTTCCTGTTGCAGTGAAAATTGCTGATTTGAAAGTTGAATCATTAGCTATTTGAATGCTGGTACTCCTCAAGGTAGGCACTATTCCTCAAGGAGTTTTGTTTTGCAAGGGTTTGTTTTCTCCTAAAATGGGATGAATAAATAATGGCTTCATTTCTCATGCTTATAATTATGTTGGTCCTCTACTTTGTACTACCAAGGGTAAAATATATTAAATAAGAGTCTCTTCAGTTGCACTGAAAGTATTTCTTGCTCTGTTTGGCATAAAGAAGTTGGGACCATTGCACCATGGTAATGAGGCTACACTGTCCTTGAGGATCTTCAGTAGGGTAAAGGGAAACACCTCAGCTGCCTTCCCCAATGAAGTTTTTATAAAGTAACTAACACTTCTGTCATGTGTCTGACCTAAAATTTAGCATGTGCTACTAACATCTGTTAAAATCTCTTTAATTGAAGATAAAGTAATTTTTGGTTTATTGGAGACTAAGATTCTAAATTCATACCGAAATGTTTTTTGTGCACTTTACATATTGGCCATAGCCAGGGGTATTTGAATGAAATATGCATTTATATACAAATATGGAAATTCATTTTAAATATGAGGTCTCTTTCTCCTGGAAGATCTGACAGAATATTGGAAATCCTGGATATCATTTTAAACCCTGCAGCAAACTGTGATCAAAGGAATGTTCTTCCTGAACATTTCCTTGCTCCTTTCCATCCCATTTACTATGTCCTTGTGATTCCTTAAGAAAAAATGACAAATAAAACTCCATCATTTCACTTCTAAAATGGAATGTATCAGCATGATGCACTTGCTGACCAGTGCTTTGGATTGCCTGAGTGCTAGGTGACCTTACTTGCTCTTTGTGAGCCAGTAAACCCACTTAGGCAGCTGTGTTATATGCAATTCTCTTTAGCACACAACATTCTTTTTTCTAACTGTTTTAATCTCTATTTTACAAAGGAAATCAGTGTATGCAGTGTATGAAAAACATCTCTATATGCCACTCCCTTAACAGAAAAGGACAAACTGGAATTTCAAGAGAGCTTGACTACATTTGCATTTTAAAACAAACTTTGGATTTAACTTACTGAGCTTCCTTTTTTTTGTTTTGCACGCCAGATGTCTGAAGCATACTGGCCTCCCATCATTCAGTTACAATCTCAAACAACCCCAAACAATTCAGCTACGGCCTATGAGTTTTAAACATACCTTTTCTGGTTGCCCAGAGGTAGGTTTGTTTTCATACATCTGCAAACCAAAACTCTTAGCTCAGCAACTCTTAACTTGGTACTCAAATGTTTGCCACAAACAAAGTTTCTCTGCAAAACTGAAGAGAAGTGGGAGATTCCCTTCAGTTCCTCCCCTTGGCAAGGGTGGTGTCAGGAGCATAGTGCAAACACCAGCCCTGATCTCAAGGAGAGCCTCTCAAGGACTCAGAACTTGCTGTGCTCCATTTTTGAAGCACAGAGAGAGGGTGAGGAGGACAGTGCCTAACCCAAGCTCCCAAGGGGGTAAGGTGGGAAGCTGCACTCTGCCCTTGGTTTGTAGATCCTGTTCTAACATGGGAGGTAGCCCACCCATGACTTATAGCAGGAGAGACTGAGGTGCATCAGTTTGTTGAATATGCTTGTACCCCAAGATGTGAGTGAGACTTGCTGGAATTACATAGCACTGATATGAGACCAAAAAGAACCCGCCTGATGCTCAAGGTGTCCAGGGTACTCTGGTCTCTGAACCAAGAGATTAGCCCTAAATCAAGTCTATCCAATTCCTGCCGGCATCACTTATTTTTATTCTGTGAAACTGAGATACATTTTGTAAGTGAGATGAAGCATGCCTCCTGCAGCAAAACCTTTTATCTCCAGTACAAAATCAACAGGGAATCTATTTCATGCCAGGGAAACATAAACCAGTATGGCTCAAATATGGACAAATTCACCTCAGTTCCCTGAAATCTGAAACAAAGAAGACAGGAAAGAAATCAGTCCCAGGGATAAAAGTTCAACTATCTTTAGTCTGCACTTTTTGTGTCATGCTAGAGGTCAGAGAAGCAGTGTATAGTTATCCCTGAGATGACAAATGAAGATTAAATGAGACTATTCATGTGGAATTTCACTTGTATCCTGAGCACATACTGCTTTGAAATGTGCACAGGATTAGCATTCCTAGCCCATGGAAAACGAAGCCCCCATCTAAAACTTCTGTGGTCTGGACAACACGCAGAGGCTGCTGCAACCTGGCTCTGGGCAGACTTTCTAAGGCAGTGTCAAAGAACAAAAAAGCCAAGACAAGGATTCTCATTTTCAAAAGTGTGCTCTCATCCTGGCTGTGGTCTTGTTCCTCTGCTGACTGCTGTGCCAGCCCTGGAGAATGGCACACACACACTCTGGTTCTTAGCATGGCAAGTGAGTGAGCTACAGTCTCCCATCAGTTTCTGAGACTCCTGACCTTCCTGGAGCTTTTGGAGCATATTGAATTATGCCAATGTTCACAGGCAAGAAATGACTGTTTAAATGAAAATTATTGCTGATATATTTTATCTGTATTGTCAGCTACTGATTCTAGATAGCATTTTTTCATTTATGCAGAGGGGCTGCTCGTACATATGTGATGAATAAAGAAAACACTTGGTTCCTTTGCAGTCCAGGATCATCACTACCCATTCTGTGAGCCGGTCTAAAAAGACTGACTTTCACCAACTGGTCCCCAGTCCCATCTTTGCTCCAGTAGTTTAGGAAGTCCTACAAGCCATCTTCTTTCTCACCAACACCCACAGTGGTTTCTAAATCCATTTCATATTTCATTCTTTTTATCTCTCCTCTCCTCTCCTCTCCTCTCCTCTCCTCTCCTCTCCTCTCCTCTCCTCTCCTCTCCTCTCCTCTCCTCTCCTCTCCTCTCCTCTCCTCTCCTCTCCTCTCCTCTCCTCTCCTCTCCTCTCCTCTCCTCTCCTCTCCTCTCCTCTCCTCTCCTCTCCTCTCCTCTCCTCTCCTCTCCTCTCCTCTCCTCTCCTCTCCTCTCCTCTCCTCTCCTCTCCTCCTTTTCCACATCCTCATTTTGCTCCTTATCTGAGATGCACAGCTCATCCCATCCTTGTGTTGTACCCAAATTCACAGCCTCCTCTTTCTTTTCCCCTCCATCCATTCCTGTTCCATCCCATCCCTCCCTCCTGGCAGTGCACATTGATTAGAAATGACCTTCCTTGCCACCATCAGCCTCTTTAAACAGTTGCCTTGTCGTTAATCCAGGCTATGTGTATATGTGTGACTCTTTGTGTCTAAGTGTAGACAGCTGCAATTTGGCAACTTTGCTGGAAGATGTGCACAGAGTAAGGTTTGTCAGCTGTTGGGCCTCAGTATCCAACAGGAAACAGGAATTTGACCTCAGTAACCAGGCAAATGCAGTGCGAATTTCTGAAAGTAAACATTATCCTGCTTTTGTCTCCAATTTTCCTGTGTTACATGCATAAGCATGTCATACTCTTTATCTTTAAAAATCTCATTTGACCAAAAGACTGGTTTGGGCCTAGCAGAGAGGTCCAACCAGGTCACATTTTTATACACTATGCCTCTTATTTCCCTGTTCTATCTGCACCTGGGCTGTCCCTCTGCTGCTGTCCTTAATTTCATGCCATTTTTCTAGGATAACTCTCATTGTAGCTTTCTGGACAAGAGATTTTGATCCCTGACATAAATCCAGACCAACTCTGCATTTAATGCACTTAAATAAATATATCAGGAAATTACCATTTTTCCCTTACACGCACTTATTAGACATAAATAAGATACTGTAGATATCATAAATGACACTCTGATTTGGGCTGTTTCTAGGAGAAGAGCAGACATTGAAACCAGAAGTGATTTGAGCAGATTTATGGAGCTGTGTTTTTAATTTTGTTAAGGAGAAGCAGACAAGAAAATGTGTCAAATTTTCCAGCAATTCATATGAAACCTCAATGTACTCTCTGAAACAGTAACCCTGATTCTTCTTATCAAGGAGCTTCAGTAATTTGGATAGGCCACAGTGTGTGCCAGCAGCCAAAAAGAAAACAAGGATGAGGGAACGATGCTCCTTTGCAAGCGAGACTTGGCCGTGCCTTACCAAACACAAACCCAATTCATCATCTTCCAGACACAATTTCATACCAACAATTTTGCTGTCTCTTTAAAGCATCTGTCTGTTTATCTCTTCCCAAGCACCATCTGCTTGTCCTGCTCCCTCGCACGGCACATGTTCACAGTGAATACACCTCCAAGGTGACAAATGAGCAGTCGAGCTAATTTCATTGGGATAAACAAGAAAGCAAGAGCCAGATGGAAAGCCATGGAGAGAGCCAATGTCATCTGGGGGGAGGAGAGAGTGTTTGGAGGAAGAATCACCATAACAACGGCAAGTGCAAAGAAGAGGTTTCTATTCTGTCTATCCCACTAATTACTATGAATATTTTATTCTTGCCCTGTGGTTTATCCATGTCCAGATCAATGATTTACTGGCAGATGGCTTATTTTGTTCTGGACTGTTTTTTTCCCATTAAGTTTGACTGTTTTAATTTTCATGAGGTTTGAGGTTTAGGTTTTTTAGTTCTCTTTTAGGAGTTTGGACTGTTTTTATCAGATGCTCACAGGGAAGAAGCACTTGAAGCAGTTTAACGACTTTGTGGATTCTGAAATGAAAGCACCCTTTTACTACAGATTTTAATTACTGTAAAGACACAAGTTGCTTGTTCATTCAGACCCTGCTTTCAGTTTACAGATAATCTTTTGAGACTGTAACTTTTCTGTATATCACCCTTCCAAGCCCTGGCACAGCATAAAGATCTTAAACAATCCTGACTACATTGGCAAAGGTCCAGCTAACTTCAAAGCACCAAGATCTCTCTGCCTGTCAAAACAAAAAGATTGTAGCCATTTAACTAAACTAGTTTAAAAACACACTTCAAGTAAAAAACCGCAAAGTTTAAAGTGTGCGTGTGTATGTGTGTGCGTGTGCAGCTTTAAAGCTATTTTACACTGCTTTAGCCTGCTTCAGCAAGAGACATATCCAAAAGTGACAGAAGAAAACTTGAAACTGAGCAGAATATGTTTATATATAGGCCTTAAGAGTATATGGATTTTAAAAACATGATTTTATTTCGGTTCAGACTATGCTTGAGGCATATTTGTGTAGGACCAAGCAGCACAGTGCAGGTACACCTTAGCTGCTGCATGAGGAGCTAGCTTAGATCTGGAAGCAAATCTCTTTGGCCAGGCTAATAAACTTGTTCCAAAAAGGCACAGCACAGTGTCATGCAGAGATATTTGTGCTAGCTGGGCCTTCCCACATAGTAAAAGTCAGTGACCTTACTACAAAGGACAATCTGGTTTATAATTTCCAGTGACACACAAATACAGAGCTAAGCCAGCAGGCAGAGAAACCTCTCAAGTTCACTGTCATTGCATTCAATAATGGCTCAACAAATTTAACAATACAGGCTCAGAAAGCATTTTATTTTGCTAAAACGAACAGGCAAGGCACTTAAAAATGTCTCTGGTTTTTGTACCATATCAGTATGATTCAGTGTGAATTGGTTCCTATAGCTCAACATGTAATATTTAGAAAAAAAAAAGTGAAACCACCATGATCTAACTAAAATATCCTGCTACCCGAGCTTCCCAAACTTCAATTTCAATCCTGTGTACATTGAGCAATTTCTTCAAAGACTAATCTATCTGCATCAGAAACTCCTATTTCACTCTTTTCAGTGAAATGCCTCTCAGAATAAAAAAAATTGCTCCTTCCCCCAGTGAAATATATACTCTCACTTTGAAGATACATTTTCAAGCAACTTGCTTTAGACCTTTGCTATAAGAAAAGAGTCATTCTGTGTGTAATACAATCATGTACTATAAGCATTGTCTTTTAAAATCAGTTTTAGACTCTGTAAAGTAGGAGGTACTCTGTCTTCATGAACAGGAGCTAATCTGCTGAATGGTGCAGAATCACACCCTGTGCTGGAAAACTTTGCTCTTTGTCTCCCTTCTCACTAAACACATGGTTCTCCATCAGCTTACTCAACCAGTTTGCTTTTGTTATGTTAAACACTCATGGAAAGATTAAGGCTCAGATCCTTCCTATATTCCTGTGTGTTCCAACGGCACTCGATGCTATTTGCATGAGAAGCACTACTTGATTAAATTTTGGGCATGGTATTATGTGGCAAGTTTGCACAATAAAGCGGAGGCCTAGGCTTAATAAACAGAGGAGTCCCTCCTCTTCTATAGCCAAGGATCCTAAGGGAAAGAACACTCGTGGAAAAAGGTCCTTAGTGAAAAGCCTGTTAATGATTAAATTTGATTCTTAAAATCTTATCTAAGGTTTTTCTCTAAGTAATGTTGTACTCCTTGGGAGACAATGCAGTGGTAAATCACACCGTGTATTCTTGTATTTATAAATAAACAAATCATATTGTATACCTGGAGAACACATCCAAAACCTCAAAATTAAGACATTTTAGGATAAAGCATGTTACCTATTTCTATGTGTAAGTAAAAGAAATGTATACAGTTTGCAGATGGAACAAAAAAGGAATAAAACTCCCCATAAATATAGCTCTCACATGAGTGTCTGCTGGTGGACTGGTATTGTAAGAAAGAAGTTCAGGTTCTACTTTTGTAAGATGTGTACATAATCACCATAGCAAGGCAGTTTCAAGAGAACAGGCACAGCTGCCTACACACAAATTATTGCAAAAACTTTTTGCCTCCTCAGCGGCCATGAGATGCCCAAAGTCAACAGAACAGAAGACCTTGAAATACCTCAGAATATTTCCTGAACAAACATCAGGAACTCTGGAAGGCAACTTCATCCAGGCCTCCCTGACAGGCCTCCTGTAGTCTGCAAGGACAGCAGTACAAGAGGAAAATATCTGGTAATTTCAAATGCAGGAGACTTGCTCTATTTTCAGTAGCATCCCCTCTCTCTCCCCTGCCCACAGCAAAATCATCCAGGTGCTCCTGAGGATCAGGCCTGGTCTGGGCAGCCCTCAGTATCCTTATAACCTTTGACCTTTTCTTCTGCCTTTTTTAGGCCCTCTTATTTCTGTTTCAAACACTCTCATCCATCTGAGAATGGATAGATGGATGGATCTGCAACTGGTGACCTTCTGTTCATTGCCAAGGTGGAAAAAGCCAATGGACTCAGTTAACAATGGACATTTGCCCACCAGCATTGCTTGAAATTATTTTCACATACCCTGGATGAAATGACCATAATCCACATTCTCCCTCTGAATTCACAAGGCCTTTGGATGAGTAAGCAGCACCCTGAAATCAGTGAAGCAACTGCATAATGTGCAGGAGCTCTGGAGAGAATTACTGCTTCCCAGGGCTATCAGGATTGTATAATATTAAAAAAGATAAATCCACAGAACAAGCCTTATATAACTTTTTTCAAAAATGCATCTTCATCTATCCTTTTGTTAATCTCTCCTTACACTGACTGCACTTCGTTAAGGATCTCACTCCCACTGTACCTGAAATAAAACGTGGTATGTCTTTTGGCAAGATCAAAGCTGGAAATTTATACCAGGACAAGAGTCTGTGAAAACCATTTTAGAAAATCAATTTCCAGTACAAAAATGCAATAGATTCCGTTTAATCTTTTTGGAACACTTATTTGACTAAGATTTACATGAAGACATAATACTTCAAAACGGTACAGCTCCCAAATCAAAGTACAGCCTTAATAATTAACAATCAGCTTAGTCGTTGACTGTAGTGATGGTCAGTAGAAAATCTTCTGCTGCATTTACCAGGCCCTGAAAATGTGACAAAGGGAGTTAAAAAAAAAAACAAATGTGCGGTAAAGCACTGACCCAAAAACCCACACCTGCTCCTGCAGTTGTATCATCTGAAACCACATTTATTAGAGCTCTTTGCACAAACTTTACCATCCTCCAGCCTGCAAAGCTGCATATCAGAGGAAGAAGTTCTGGATTAGGATTGCCCAGTGAAAGAAGGTTACTTTTCAGGGTAAAGTAGAGTTTAGTGTAAGGACTAAAGGCTTTAACTTCCCTACTGATTTTAAATTGTTTGAGACTTTTCAGCTTTGATGCCTTCATCTAGAAATACTCCTCAGAAATACTGTCCTTCCTCACAGCAGCTTTGCAAGGCTTAGCAACCTGGCACAGGCAGAGCATTTTAAGATGCACATTATACACAGCTTTATTATTTATAGCACTGAATGTTCACTTTTCCTACGCAAAGGTACCAGGTCTCCTAAATAAAATAATTTTAGGCACTTTATGGAAAAAAAATATTAAGAACAGGGCATTAAAGAGCTATTTTGGACTGTCTTTTATCTCGGCATGTACACAGCGGTCAAGCACGGCTTCGTTTAATTCTGCACCAGCCTAATTGCTGGGTACCTTCCACATCCATCTGTGTGCTTTGTGGTGAGAACGTGCACTGAGGCCCTAATGAGTCTGACACCTGCTCACATGAACAAATGGACTAGAATTATCACTGCTAATATCATCCATACATTTTAAGATGCTCTCAATTTAAAAGGAGTGCCAGCGCACCAAAATAAACGAACTGGTAAGATTACTCCAGCCAGGATGCACCTGCAGGAGCAATGACATGTCCCCAGGACCATCCCCTGGCAATGCAACTGGAGTGACTGCACCCACACACTCCAAGAGTGAGAGCCCTTGAAGCAGGGTAATCCTGTTGGGAATGTTCCTGCCAAAGATACTTAGGAATGGGGGCGGTGGGGGGAAATGCTAGTTAGCCTGGATCACCACTGTGATAGGGAGTATTTTAAATCCATAATTGCATAAAAAAACGAATCTCACTGACAATAAATGTTCTCTGGCATTGTTCTGTTTACTGTGACTTAATTACTAGTGAGCCCAGAGCAGAAGTGCTACAGTGCAGAGAGTGAGGCAAGGCACTTCAGTTCAGTGCCCACTACACAAAAATACCGCTTTGTGTTTCCCATACCATTAATAGAATCCTTATGCAATTTTCTGCTCCCAGAAAGATTTTATTATTAAGTAGCTTATACTCTGAGTAACTATAGATATTACTGAGTCAAGCATCCCAAACAGCCTCCCACAGCCAGAAGAGTTGTTATGGTTGTGTTTATGGTGACATTTCAGAAAAAATAATGCAGAGGAATAATCAATAGAAGCACAAATACAACAAGATTATAAAAACCTACTTCATACTCAGTATGTAAATTGGCTCCCTCAACCTTGTTTTCATGTATGTTACTCTAGTATTTAGCTGACATTTCTCTCAGGGCTTTTTTCCAAGGCCTGAAAGGACACAGCTTCCAGTATAAGTTTTTTTCAAAACAGATTTTGTGGCATTCAGTCAATACTCTATTCTTACCAGCATGGTATTCCTGATTGCCCTCATTACCCTAAGATACCAAGACTGGGAAATTCTACCTCCAGAAGAGCCCCACCTTCTGACTATGTTTGCACAGGTAGAAAGGCCCCAGCTGGGACTTTAACTCAGTTCTTGATTATTTCATGTTCATCTTTCCATTCATTCCCCCTTTGAAAGCCATGTGCCTGGGTTCTGCCGTTTCATCCCTCCCTTGTTCCATTACATACAAGTCTCTCTTCCTCATAATTCCTACTCAATCCACTTCTGCTCTGCTTTCTGAGAGACAATCCTTCATATCTACTGAATTATCCTCTTGGCTCCCTTCACCTCACCACTTACATCAGCCTTACCACTGATGGCTAATGGGAAAATGAACATGAATTTCCCACTAATATTTTGTCGTTTTCTTCCACAACCACCATACAGACCCACTCCAGGTACTTCCACCAGAAAAGACCTCAATTAATACCAGGATAAAGACTGAGAGGGGCTGCTCCAGGCCTGGAAGGCTTTTTATATGAAAATGAGAGGATGCTATCAAATTCTTGCTGGTGCATGCTCAAGTACAGGGTGCATATACAGCCATAGAGCCACAGAATCACAGAAACATTTAGGCTGGAAAAGACCTCTAACATCATCAAGTCCTACTGTAAACATGGCACTGCTGTGGTCACCACTAAACCATGTTCCTAACTGCCAGATCTACATTTCTTTGTCTTTTAGCACTTTAAAAATTCTCATATATCATATATATATATATAGAGAGAGAGAGATCTATACTATAGAAAATATTTTCTTTCTTTTCGAAAATCAGCATTTGCATAGAGGCAGGGTGATCTAACAGCAAGGTCTCTGTATTTACAGATTTATGAGTCAGTCTTCACATAAGCCCATATGCATAAATTTAGAATTCAGTATGCAATAACACTTTTGAATTTTACCCCTGAAAGCTTAGGATCAGTTAGAATGATAATGCTCTGGGAAGAAAGGAGTTAGAACATGCTAAAGTATAGGATAAAAAATTA
Source organism: Sturnus vulgaris (assembly GCF_052056855.1). Lineage (NCBI taxonomy): Eukaryota > Metazoa > Chordata > Aves > Passeriformes > Sturnidae > Sturnus > Sturnus vulgaris. The sequence continues at coordinate 105,822,912 of NC_142243.1, read as the reverse complement.
TATGAAAAGATGATGTGAACACTGCAATATAAATAAAGTCTGTCCTTCATATTGGACTGCAGAGAGATGTAACCTCTGTCTGTTTAAGGGTCTCTTTCTCTTGGTTGCAGCCTCCAGGCCAGGTGGAGACATCCCTGTTCCAGCACCATGAGCTAAACTGAAGACGTGGCAGTCAGTTGCTTTTGCTCTGTGTGTATGCTAATGGCTCAGCTGGATCCATTCCTTCATCTCACAGAATCCTGAAAGGTACTTGTTAGGGCCTTGTTCCATTAGGGCAGCACTATTAAAATGCACAAGCAATTCCTCCAGGGCTATGTATATATTATTTGGCTGGCCAGGACACCAAGCTGGGGTTTATTAGTATGCCGTGTACAATAAGTAGCAATCAATACTTCAGTCTTGGCACAATTTAACTCTGCAGAACAGTCTGAAGATACAGTTCATGCCAAATAGCAGCCTAGGATTTAGTGCAGTACAGATGTATCTGTATATTTTAATAAAAAGAAGGATTATGGAAAGCATTTGGCAGTTTCTGGAGCATGCAGCAAAGACTATATTATATACCATCTATAACAGTGTAGCTGAGCATGTACAATGTATTAAAAAGATATTGCATCCATTTCCTATAAGAAGTTTCATCTTTCTGTAAAAAACATGAATGTTTTAAGGTTTGGGGTTTTTTTAAGGTTTCCAATTAGGCTGGATTTGTTTGGTTTGGAAATAAAATCTAATTTGTGCTCAGCTCTACTTATTAATACTCTTGAGATAAGACAAATTTTCTCAAACTCTTTGCAAGAAGGTCCATTCAATAGTTTTCAATTTAAAATGTTCTTGCTAGAACATCCACGAGAAAACTGTATTCTGGACTCTGAATCCCAAATGTTTCTGCTGCTTTTCATTGTGGCCGCAGAAAAAGGCTTTTTATTCCAATTAGCTGGCTTCCAGATGAGGCAGCATTTCAAGGACTGCCACTTCCATGATGAAATCACCTCATGATCTCAGTCATTAAGCTAATGCAACACACAAAACATACACGTTAGAACTAAAACCAAACTTATCCCTTAATGAGCACTCAGAAGGGCTCACATATTAAAGAGTAACCCTTTAAGCTTCGTGGGTCCCTTAGTGGTACAAGTAGCTGTAAAGAGATATCTGATCCATATCTGAGGGAAAAAGTGCTTCCCCCTGGGCCATTAGGGGTGGAAGAAGACTCTGCTGACCATTACTGCATTCATTCATACTTGAAGTTCTGTTGGTTTCCTCACTCTTCCAAGAATGTGAGCAACAGTAGAATAAGTAACACTGTGAAATCCCAAGGAAATATGCAGATGGAAGCTTGAGCAGAGGAAATATCTTATTTACCAGATTCTGTTACACCCAGTCAGAATTCTCTAAGTAAAGCTAATCCTTTTCACACCAGACCATTGCTAAATGCTAGCAACAGGGGTCCCTGGAAAAAATACAATCCCATGTGTCCCCTTCTTCTTTGATTTACTGCATCCCAAAATGTGTTGCTCTCACTGTTGCATCACTTCATATATGAGCAGGAAGGCTACAGGATCTGTAATCCTTTCCATGTCTGCTATGGGAGTCATTGGGGTGTTGGCAGCATACCGACATCTGAAGGAACAGAGACTGGTGACACATTCACCCAGGAAAGGCACTGAAAAGCAGCAGCTCACTGCCTAAATGATGTATTATACAGTCTTTTCTGAATGCACTACAAGGCACAGAAGCAGGTTTGTGTTTCTGTGGTATGATATGAAGGTGATTATGGCATGGGGAGAGTTTGTCAGATCTTTCACTGTCTTCTCACTCATTGCAAAACTGTGTCAAAAATGCTATTGGGCAAAATCTGCTCAGTAGGAAGTAGAGAGGTGCAGCTGTTGTAATCATTGTGGGTAGACGTGATATATTTTAGGTAAAATTGAATCTTGGTCTGGCATGGATCTTTCTTTTGGTATTCTTTGCTGGCTTTAATGTCAAACCATTTGTGGTGTCCATGCAGAGTTGAATCCCCACACACATAAAGAATACCAGAAAGTGAAAGCCTGTTGGAATGATACTTCATAGTTAAGAGCCTAAATTTGGCTTCTTTTCTGGCTTACAGATGTAGTATAATGGCTGGAACAATCATGCCCCACTAGTAATTCCATTCAGTTTTGGTTTAAGGATGACTTTCCTTTCTACCACCACAAAAGAGTTGTATGGTACAGATATTCTGATTCAGTGCTTTAAACTAGTGTCATATTTGAAGCATCTTCTCCTATAGTATTTGCAGAAGGTTATGCTGTGTGATAGATTGTGTTCTGGTTTATGTCATGGTTTTATAGCTGTATAAAAGCCAGTGAGGGGTGTATAAAAAATAGCTGAAAATTTATTCTCTACAACAAATCATTCATTAAAGCAGAGGACTGAATTATTTAATACATAGTAAGTCAACAGTATAGGTGAGTGAATTCTTTATGGAAATCTAGGAATTTGCTTATCTTTGACCAGCTGTCAGTACTTTTACTTGTTAAATTTCAGTGTGCAGTGTTCACTCTGCTTTTCAGAATCTTCTGTCTCAAAATATTTTCTCTTGAGAGCCCTGTAACAAATAGAGTGGAAAATTTTTAAGGTGCTTGCTGTGCTTGTTTGGGTTTGGTTTTTTTTACCTTTAGATGAGTTATACTCATCTAAATACTAAAGACTCAATACTAATATTCCCTAAATGCTTTGTCATGGTAGTGATGTCTTATCTAATAGTGAAAGAAACTTTCAAGTTTCATACTGAAATAAGGGAAAAGCCTCATTGCTTGGACATGTTCCATTTCTCCACATTATCTTACAGCAAATCATTACTACAGATAGTTTTTTTAAAAACTGTCTGTGATGACGTACAACCTAAGAGGCCCTCTGGAACTCCAGTAGGATTGAGACAGATACTGTTTCTGATTATAAAACAGAGATGTATTACAATATCCACTAATGGAGTAAAATATATAATAAATATAGTGGTAAACTATTACTAACAAGTAATAATGCATATATACAAATACATGCATGCATATGTGTTGGGGTAATTCCAGAAAAAAGACATGAAAAGGCTCAGAGGGATGGAGCACATCTCCTGTGGAGACTTCCTGAGAGAGCTGGGGCTCTTCAGCCTGGAGCAGAGGAGGCTCAGGGAAGACCTTACAGCAACAGGAGTCCACAACAGACCAGGAGAGGGACTTTTTACAAGGGCAGGAAGTGATAGGACAAGGGGCATTGGCTTTAGACTGAAAGAGGGCAGGTTTAGATTGGATATTAGGAAGAAATTCTTTACTGTGAAGGTGGTGAGACACTGGCACAGATGGTCTTGAGAAGTCAAGGATACTTCATCCCTGGAAGCGTTCAAGAGACAGCCAGGTTGGATAGAGCTTTCAGCAAACTGGTCCAGTTGTAGGAGGGTTGGAATTAAATTATCTTTAAGGTCTCTTCCAACCTAAAACATTTTGTGATTCTATGATTCTGTTAAGTTTAAGACTAAAAGTTTTTATATTGGTTTCATTTCACCCCGAACACTGATGTTCCCCATGTAGTTGTCTGGAGACATGTCTATTTTGGACACACTATTAACACACCTGTATTTTGTCAGAAGTCTCAGGGAGAAAAGTTATTAAGTTGGAGAGTGGAAAAAAATGTAGAATGATAGAGGGATCCTTTTCAAGTACCTCACTGCAAATTGACTTTTGAAGCAGCTCACAGTGACTTGCAGAGCCAGCTCCTATTCTCCACTAACTAATTACCAAGCAGTGATACACTTCAGTAGCACAAATGTTCACTTTCGGTGCCTACTCAGTACTATTTTTAGCTCCATTTACTGAAGAAATGAAGCCTATTCTGTATCATTGGGAGGTCTATCTCTTTGTCCAAACCAGCAATATTTGGCTGACTTAAATAAAATCTGACGCTTAAAGGCATTAATAGATAATGGGAGACAATTCAATTGCTCAGACAAACATCTAGAGCTATTTTAGATGTCCCATGAATCCTCCATCTGCTGCTCCAGAGAGCTGTAGTTCTTCAATTGATTTTTTTATCTTAGCTCCAGTCCCATGTGCGAGCCTGTAGACCAGGACACCAGCTTTAGGCAGTGACATAAATGTCTAGGCACTAGAATCTTGCCCTAAATCCCAACAATTTTTTTGAAAATGCATTGCCTGCTGAGCTAATGGCCAAAGCATAAAGCTGAACACTTATCTGTCATATTTTAAGTGCCAGTTCAGAGCTGGCCACAGCCAGGTACTGCCTCTTTCACACTGGAAAGCATAGGTGGGGAAGGGCCTGGAAATTCTGTGAAGAGGCTTAAGATTAAGTGGAGAGGGAACTGCAGGAATGACAGGACACTCATAAAAGGCTGCAATTATTGCAGTGAGGTCAAGGCTGGAAATTAAACATGGACTTAAAGAAAACCAGACTTCCTTATTTCCACTGTTTCTCGTGTCTACTGTATCATAAATTGCTTATATGGCTGCTCATTAATCTCTCCAGACACAAATAACCCAAAAGGCCCTGATACATTTTCAGACTTTGTTAACCATCTTTCCTTATTAGTCCACCAGTGATGGTTCTCCTAAGGCAGACCCAAGACATGGCTGCTGAAGAAGCTCCTGCAAGATTGATCCTGCCCCTGGATTTCAGTCAGGGCTGTTACTTGTTGTACCAGACCCAGTTCTGAATATCCCTCTCTAAGATGATTACTGTAATGAAGTAGAATATTTGCCAAATTTAAACTGAACTACTAGTCAAGGACTAATTTAAACCATTGCTCTGTCTGCCTGGTTCTAATAATGCACGGATTAACTCCCAGCAACTGAAGTGCATTTTTAAATAACCCTGTAATCAGTTGGCCATACCCCAAGATAAACAGGCCCTAGAGCTTTGTCAAATATTTCTGGCCTGAATGTTGAATACTGCTAAGGGAGGAAAGGTCCAGATTTACTCTATATTAAATATCTCATTTGTACCTTACTGTGTCAGCCATGTGCATTGTGATGACATTGGAGAACCGAAAAGATGAAACAGCTTTGTAAGAAACCACGATAAAAAGGATGGAAATGAGGACAGGAAACATCAGAACAACCACTCTGAGAGAGAGGAAACAGAAGTTAACTTAGAGTGGGCATATGGTCCTGTTGCACCCTAGAGTATTATACTGGCCCCCTGGAAATAACAATAGCCCTGTACCCAAATTCAGAACCTAATATAATGCTCCAAGTGACTGACATTTATGATGGGAACAAGCAAGAACTGAGACTATATCAGACCCTTATCTTATTATCTTATCATATTATCTTATGACCCTCTTGCTTCTTCACAACACCTCAGAGCAGAAGAACCACTGGAGCACTTACATACCTCCATTACAACACAAGATCTTGGAGATCCCATTTGGGCTCAGCAGGCAGGTATCAGCAGTATTTTATTTACAGTCTGCCATGGAAGGGCAGGTAGAGCAGGTCTGTGAGTCCTAATTCCCTGAGACATTGCAGAAAGGTCCCAGAAATTATCTGTCACAACAGGGAGAGTTAAGTGCCTTCTCCGTGTTCTGGTGATCTACTGGAAATGGATGTAAGGGTGCTGTGTTATCCTCATTATTTGGTTTCTCCACCACTGGGAAGTTAAATAAAATCATAACAATATACTCTTCTTCTTCTTCTTCTTCTTCTTCTTCTTCTTCTTCTTCTTCTTCTTCTTCTTCTTCTTTTTGCATTTGGAAAACTTTGAATGCTTTTTGACATGTGGCTGCTTAAAATTGAAAATTTACAAAATAGTTTGTCTAATGTGATATGTTTGACTAATAATGTTTTTAAAAATAAGCCTGGCAAGTTGTGTAACAGAAATGCTTTCAATGCTTCTTGCTATCTGCAGTTTGCAGCTCTCCCTGGCATTACTGATGGCTAGTCCATCTCTTTCAAAGCCCCAGCACATTAAATCATTTTGTAAATTAAAAGAAGTGTGCTATCTCCAGCAGACAAAGAGTGGAAAGGAGATCTTCCAGGTTAACACCAAGCCCTCAAAAAGCTTTTGAAATCTCATTACTCAGGTATCTAATGGACAGAGTAACAGGGAATGTATTATGTTTGCTGTGTATTGTGTATAACTGACAAACATCAACACTCACTGTGTGGGTAAATGGGGTGGATAATCTGCCAGGTTTTCATTCCCCTTAACACTCTTTTCTATAATATAGGAAATTAATGTTTACATGTATACTTTAATGTTTACATTATATATCTATATGTGTGTGTGTGTTTGTATTTATAGATATGTAATTTACATTATATATATATGTTTTGACTTCAGTTATATAGGGATTCAAATACTATGGCACATATACAACTATTACTTCCTAAGTTACATTTTTCTTTCCAAGTGAGGAGGAAAATCACTTCAGCAAAAAATTCCGCCCATTTCTGAAATAACACAGCAGCATTTAGCAGAATGTACTAACCAAGAGAAAACTGCATATTCCATAAACGTCTAGACATGGATATTCTAGAAAAAGCAATGCAAGCATTTTCAAAGGTACATTACGCTCATCTCACTCTGTTCTACCAGGCCAAATGATCCCAACAAGGCAAAGAGCACTGTTGAGCTCCCCCAACTGCCTTCTGACTTCTGCAGTCAAAAGACTGCAGAATTTGGTTTGAAAAATTGCCAAAAAAATAAATCATCCAAACTTGTGCAAAGAACTGGCTCCGAAACAACCTTGCTTCAATCCCTTTCCTTTTATTTGTGTTTTATTTGCCTTGGGAAGCGTGTGAGAGCTGCTCTCTGCTGTGCACCCACCCTGACTCAAAAGCCCCACGTCCCAGTGCTCCAGGCTGCCCACTGACAGCCAGGCTCAGCAAAAGGCAGCCATGGGCCTATTGGAGAGGTGTGTTTCAGATCAGGAGGCCTCTTACACAGAGCAGATGGGATCAGCATGGGATGAGGAAACTAACTTAATGTCGTGGCTCTAGGGAGCTACTACGTGATGCAAATTTTGGCTTTGCTACCTCTGTTCAGAGTGAAGGGGGTCTCTGTGCAAGCAGATAGAGACAGCAATTACAACTGTTACTGGCTAATAATTATGGGACAAAATTTAATAAGATGATCTTGATTCATAAAACTCATGGCATGATGTGGTATTTTTTCTCATTAGGACTTAAGCTAAATCAAATTCAAGTTTCTATCAGGAAGCTGCCTCATGAGCCAGTAGTGGCATGGTAAAGCAGCTCTCAGCAGCACTGTCCCACAGTGCAGGACTGCCTCAGTTCCACATTTTCTGTCCTGGAAACAATAAGCTGAGAGGCCCAAAACCCTTCAGTTCAAGATGAGATGGACTTTTGGATCCATGGAAGACCTCATTCCAGACCCTGCCAAGTATGGAGCACCACCATCTGCACATTTGTTTAAGAAAAGGCTTTGCACGCCTACCTCTTGAGGAGGCATATCACACTGCAAAAATACCATGTTTTTGGAATTTGCTTTGTGATTTATTTCTTTCTCTATTTCTAGAGAGTTTTTTCTAGAAATTTGGACAAAATTTATTTCATTTCAAACTGGAGGAAAGCCAAATATTAAAATAATTACATATTTCTCTAAAGAACACTTTCCTGGGTTTGGCTGGCTGGACCTGATCAAAGTAAACTAAGAATGAATGTCCTCAAACTGTACATCCACCATTTATCTTGCAGCAAGGAACCAGCCTGTTCTGAAAAGCCCAAACAGACGTGCTGAGCAATTCAAGTGGCCTGAACAAAGAGATGAATCAAAAGCTGAACAAAATGTGTACATGGGAGCAGGCACAGCATTGTGACTTGTGAGCTACATTATCCTGCAATCACAATGTGACAAGCGGGTCCTGTGGCCAGACTGCACTTTAGTTTGGGAAGTATTTTGCATAGTCTGGTTTGCATCTTTCTTTGGGACTAACCAAAAGAAGATGGAGAACAGCCTTTGAAAGGCAGACACATTGATTTGTCATACTATTCAGGTGTCAGATTTCTAGTTCAATGGGAGATTTAATTTACTTTAAAAATCCAAAGATTAATTCCCTTTGTTTACTCACTCTTTCAGATCCAGTTCTTGCAACACTTCATTCTTCTTACGTGTTTTTGAAAGCCGTATGCATTCTTACTGGGAACAAGAATCATCTTAAATTCCTGAGTGACTGGGTGGCTCACCAAGATTTCTTTATGACTAATGAATTTTTTTCACTCTTTCAAACCTTCATCATTAAGGCCATTGTTTCCCCAAGGAGATGTCCTTGCATATTCAAGAACTACATTCTTCCCTTGTACTTTGTGGCAGATGCAGCTGAGGTCTGAACACCTGTGGAGACTCAGCTTCTCTGTGAGCTGGTATCAGCCATTAGTTGGCAAGCTCTAAAGAAAATGTCTGCTCTCATAACTGCACTCTCATTCCTTTCTTCCTATTCTCATTCTACAAAGCTTATGGCAGGGTTGTATAATTTTTTTTTTTTAAAAACCTAAGTCTTCTCTTCACTAGGAACACGGTGAGATATGCTTAGGAAGTTGCAGATTGTGACAAAATGGGATTTCTGGATCCTTGTCTCACCCTTTCACTGTTCATCTGTCTCTGAACTCTCTGTGTAGCTTCACCATTCCCACATATTTTAAAGGCACAGACTTTTGGGGAAGGACTGACAGTGTTAATCACAAAGGTAAAAACAACCTTTTTTCCTCTGTTCCCTCCAGAAAGTCTGTTTCCCTTCAACACAGGAAGTTTTCTGTTTATAGTTGTTGGGGTGAGGAAGTTAGTGGACATCCAGGCTCATGCAAGTCTTGAGTGATGACAAGTGAGAGCAAATATTTTTCTCTTCTGGTTTTACTTGAACTTCTCTAAAGAAGCCCTTTACTCTGAAAGAAACCCTGGCTGTTTGATGAGATGGCCACAGTTAATGGCAGAGAGATCTGTTTGACCTTTGTGTGTGACAAATTTAACTGATAGTTATAGAAGAATTTTTAAAATGCCAGAAGAGGAACTGCTATCCATTTCCCATGTATGTAGGTGTTATACCAGCTGCTCACATAGTCTAGCACCTTGTGGCTGTTATTAGTTGGTTTTACAATTGTGCTTTAATGACTCCTCTCTTCTTGACACAGGTTTTCCCTTTTCTCCACTGAACAAACCTATGGTTTGTACAGCTTCACAACCTGACTTAAATGGCCAGGGCATAGCCTGAAGAAATCCTTGCTCTCTGTATGCAGCAGCCCAGAGGAGGCCCATTAGAGCAGTCAGGAGGAGCTGCTTAGCTTCTCTTTCTTTCATCAGCATCCCGCCCATCCAGGTCCTTCTCTCATTCTGTAGAGATAGCTCTGCCTAGTTGGTTTCTATGACACTGCCCTTCAGATTAAGCTCTTGACATAAAAGAGGAGATATGGCTGACCCCAGGGCAAGATTGGCTGCTGGCAGGACCCAGAGAGACTATTTCTAGTCCCAGCTAAGATCTGAGGTGGGGGTATGACTGTGTATTTTAGCATATTCAACCTGTTAATCACTAATGATAGCGAATCAATAGTGTCCTTTCCCAGGAAACGGAACGAAATCTGTCTAGTTTGAGGATTTTGCAGGGTAAGATGCTGGCTGACAGCTAAGTACAAAAGGGAATAAGTATCAAATTAATCTTGTGTGGGTTTGGGAGAGGACAGGGAAGAATGAATCTTCATCAGCATTTATTCCTCCTTCTTTCTTGCTCTTGACCCAGCTCTCTAACTACACACAAACATGCACAGCTTATTACACACTGCTGATGGTGGTGTTTCCAGTGTGGTGCTGGCAGCAGCCTTAATCTGTATTTGCAACTCAGGTCTACAGAACATTAGTGACACTAGGCAGGATTTTCACAGAAGTCGAGGGCAAAAGGAGCTGAGTCCCCTTCAAGACACTGGAAGTATAATGAATGTCAGAATCATACCCTGGCTGTTCAGAAATTGGTGTCATTAGCAGGAAAAAGCACACGCTAATCAATAAATGTTGGCACTTAATGGCTCTGAAGTATTGGTGGGTTGGTAATTTACATCTACTCACAGCACTGCACCAAGTCACAACAATTTACTGTCTGCTGTCCTGTTGAAACCCACCAATATAAATTGTCTGACTGGCACTTGCTAATTCTTCCTTCCAGTCTCAAAAATTACTCTGTTTAGAAATCAATAAATCTTATATGGGGAATGGGTAAGGAGGCACAGTGCTGTTTAATTATTAGCTAATTTTCACAAGATAACATCATGACTTCCCCAGCAGATTTTTTTCATACAACTCTAGAGATTTACTCAGAAGACCTCTCATGGTGCATGCATGTCCTTCTGAACTTCCAGAGATCAGTTTTCATTTAATTCACTCTCTTCTGAGGTGCCTGGGCTTCCCATATCTCTTGAGATCAACTTCCTTCCTTTTTGTACAGGATGTGCTAAACTCAAAGGGCTCCACAACCTACCCGAATTCCAGCCTGGCAGCCCACCATGGGGCAGCCCAGGCCCTGCCCTGTGCTTGCACAGGAAAAGGCAGAACCCTTCACAGCAGGGGACTGGCTCTGCTCTCCAGATTGCTCTGGTGGCCTTACTCTGAGCAAAATCCACCAGTGGCCAAGTTCAACTTCTCCCACTGAAATCTTCACTCATGAGGTCCGGCTAGCCCACTTCTATAGAGACAGCACTACTCTCTTTTAATGGAAACTTTCCAGAAAAAGGATATTTTACAGAGAATTCCCCTAAATTAGCACAATTTCTTCCCCAATTGGGAAGGGAATCAGCAAGGGACCCTTGTAGAGAGCAACCAAAAAATTTTTTTAAAAATTTAATTTTAAAAAAGCACCAATGCTCTTCTCTGAGAAAATTTTCATATTAATATGGGCTTCTTATATAAAAAGATTCATGGAAGCTTCACCGAGTCTCTTACTAATATGACACAAAGTACAGGATATGTTCACTCACACTCCACTGCAAAATGGAAATGGAATAATTACATCATTCTTAAATGTAGTGCTTGACACCATACCTTCTCTTGCTCATCATTGTAAAAAACATAAAAACACCATAAAGACAATCTTTTATTGTGTTTTTGTTCATTCAAAACAATACCTGAAATTTTGTCCCTAAGATAAGTTTATTGATTTTTGATAGCCTGTTCCCCAGAGAGTTTAGCTTGATCTGGCTTTTGGACAAAATGTAATTATAGAGATGACAGTAAATTTCATGAGTAGTTACAGTGTGTAGAACCAAATCTCTGTTTCTCTCAGGATTCCCCTGTATCAGCATATTAGATCCCTGTCTCAGACACTTGATGTGAGAGAATTAATTACAGGTGAAATGACAATTAGCCTGAGAGATGGAGAAAGCCCATGGCACACTATCAGCAGGGAATGGGACAGGAGAAATTTATTTTATCTCCTTCACAGCTGAGCTTCAAGAAGTCTGAAATTGTATCCCATGGGCCCTTTATTAAAACAATTAATATCTGGCATAGGAAATGATCCCCAAGTCCACAGACTGGACTTACAAGACTTGGTTGTCATCACGTAGATCACCTAATCTGCTTGTTCCTGAGCATCCTATAGAATGTGGACAACAGCAGTGCACTCTGAGGCATTTTGTGGGGACAAACATATGAAGCCTCAGAGTGAGCTCAGCAGCTGTACTGTTAAGGACAAAGCAAGTGTTAAGCAGAATTTATAAGAGTGGTACATATGTTCTGCAAATTCACATTTTCACCCATTTAATTCAGTGCTTCTGTTTCATCACAGATGTAATAATCGACTGAATGAATGTACAAAAATGCATCATAGTTACATTGTGGCCCAAATTCTCAGCTCTCCACTGATTTCAAGGTGTTGCAACAAATCTAAGGCAACCTGTAGGGCCCTTTATGTTTCAAATACTTGTAAATAAATATCACAGATCACACATATGCAGGGAGATGAAACAGCTGCAAATAAAACAGCTTCTCATGTTTGAGAAAACATAACAAAAATATAAGCTATTTTACAGTGTCCCAAAATTATTTGCAATCTGAAAGTAAATGCCTGCTTAGCTCCAGCTGAGCTAACACTTACGTTTGGTCCACCCAAACAGTTGCAGATACCCAGAAGACAGAGGAAAGACCTTGAATGGTTGGACACGAAGTAAGAAATCTCTGTTTTAGAAGTGCCTGAACTGAGTACTGAGCAGAGATAGGCACCTGGGGTGGTGTGAGGAAGTCAGGAATCCAGAAAGCACACCCAGCTATAGAACCACTCTCATGCTCTGGTTGGATCTCTGACAAACTATTTATGAAAGCCTGAGGCTTCTGGTAGAATTAAAATCATAAAAAGTGTGATAATCACATCAAAATAAATGGCCAGTTTTTGGTGAGACTCTAGAAGGATAGTCTCTAGGTAGCTGGAGACTTGCCTACAGCTCCTACTTTCTAGGTCTCTTGTGCTGTGGAAGCCAGGGCAGAAAACTTTGCCTCGCTAGGTAGGAAATACAGAGGAAGAGGGAAAAATACCATGAAAGCTCTTCTGCATTCAGACAGCTCAGAATCACCACCCTACACAAAAGCAGCACTCAGGTCTGGGGGAGTTTTTAAAATGGAAACCAACCTCTACTCAGCCAGCTCTAGAGTGTTCCTGCATAAGAAAAAAATACAGATTCCACTCTGACAGCTGCTGCAAGCAGGTGTGGTTGTAAGAACATGGTCATCCTCAGTGACAAAGGGTTTTGTTTGGTGTCCTGTCTCAGAAAGTCATCTCTGTCAGAAACAATACAAGAAGAGAGACACCTCACTGCAGTATGGCACCTGTATACACCTACTGCAGACTTTGGCTACATACTTTTCTTAAACAAAGATCTGAATTCCTGTCATAAAGTTTAACATCTTGCATTTGGGGGTTTTCTTGGGCTTTTTTGCTTTCTATACATGCACTATATTCTTTTTAATTAGAGTATTCCTCTAGCCAAAACAAAACATTCATTTTAGCATAAATTCATGGATATCAATAAAAGCACTAGCTGAACAAATCAAGCTTGCCTACAATATAACGTTTATTTGGTGATGTTCAAATTGTTTGAAGTCTTCTGGTCCTAGAGGTCGCTGTACTGTAAACTGAGGTAGTCACTGGGTGGCATAGCACGGCAGCCACCAAAAATCTGGCACAGCTCCAGCAACTGCTCCCTAGGGCAGGCACATTGGTGCTGAGGCTGGAGGAGTGGATGGGTTTGCTGTCTCTTGGCATGAAGCATTTGGTGACCTGAGCAACCTGCCTGAGAGGGATGCACATATTATGCCTCTGTGTCCTACAAAAACTATCAAGATAAAATGTTCAGTGCTGTCAATCATTTGCTTTATTTCCCTCTCAGTGTTCAAATCCAGTATATTAGTTTATTAATAAACACCATTTGTCAACTGCATCTCCTGTGTGTTCCCAGTTAAACAAATAAGGTGCGCCAGAGAAGCATTTAATGTTCAGATTCACTGGTTTAATTTTATCCAGTTGCCACTGCTGCCTCATACTTCATCCTACTAACAGATTTATGTCTGGGTTTTTTGATCATCCATAATTTCTTTCACTATTCAGTGCTTTGCCTTTTTGCCCTTATTCTGAGCAGACGGGTGATGCACACACATCTCTCTCTGGGGCCAAAGACTCTTTAAATTCTTCCTCCTGCATTAATAACACATACAGACAACTTGTCTTCTGAGGGTTTTTCACTGAATTTTGTTGCCTCTTATACTACAAAAAATATACTGCTATGAAAAGACTCGTTGCATTCTCACCCCTTATCCTCGGGGTACTATCATTGTTATCTATTAGCTACAGAATAGCCTAAATTTTTCATATTTCTCAATAGTCTTGTTTATTATCTACTGTTCTTTTCTCCAGACTATTGGCTCATTTCTGCTGTCGGCTATGTATTGCACTTTAATCATTATGATTTTGCATGGCTGTTTCACCATCCTCCTATAAAAGCACTCAGAGGAGAGAGAGCCCTTTCGATCCTGCAGCTATGAAAAATGTAACTGTGGCTCGTACCAAGAGGGACTTCTCAGTATCAAATGAAGCACCTTTCTCAGAATTTTCCATAAACACTCAGGTTCACAGAGGTTTGCTTTTTCAAGTCTTTTGCTTTGCTTCAGACTGCCCCCCTTTGACAATGTAGTGAAAGTCTTTGATGATGTCTTGAAAGAAAAGACTAAGGTTTTCTGCCCTGTTTTGGCCTGTGTCTGGAACAAAAGCTCACGGGGTAGGGAGAGCTGAAAACAGGGCTGCTTGGAAGTACATCAGGCACAAGGCTCCATATGAAATCCTACTTCATTCACTGTTTAAATTCTTGTTTGTCTTGTTGTTTAGCATAATTCTGCCCCACATAACTATATCCAGCTGCCTCTCACAAGCCCTTTAAAAATGTAGGTCTTTACACACTCCTTTTTCAGCAACATAACAAGCAATAACTTACTGTTAAACAAGTTTCAGCATGTGCAAGTAGTCTGTTAATGTAAATAACTTTCAGGGCTCAAAAAACCTCTTAAGAGCTCCCTTAAAGGACCATTAAGTTTCTCTTAGGATTTTCTCTTCAGCAGAAGCCCAGCAGTCACAAACAAACAGTGCTTTACATAACATGGGTCAGAGGGTTTTGTTGTGGTGGTGCTCTGTTCTGCTCTGTTCTGCTTTGTCAGCCTGACTGACAATAATCCAGCTCTGGATGTTGCTCCACCCTTGCCAAATGAGAATGTATCAGTAACTCCCACAGCTCCTCCAGGCTTGATCTCAGTTTGGAGACAGGCACAGCTGAATAGGATATTTTTGTACTTAGGGAAGGGTGGGGAAGAAAAGTACCATATTATCAAACTGGCTCTTGCTGAAAATGGCAGTAAATTGCTTATGGCAAATTTCAGCTAATGGTAGCCTTTCCCACCAAAGTACTGCATTTCTTATCTCCAGACTACACCCAAATCCTCATTCTCTGATATTGCTGGCCTTTAGGATGACATCTTCAGCCACACTGTTATTGCTGTTTTTGGAGTAATGCACATCCATGGAGTCATTGGTGAGTTTATTTATGCAAATCCTGCCCTAGTGCCTGGCTCCCAGTGCCAGACATGGCTGGGCAGAGACTCAGCAGCAGGAAACCTGGTGTTGATCCTCCTCAGCCCACATCCAGGGCATTGCTGCTTCCTGCTTCCTAACAATCAGTGGGGCACTACAAAACCCTTCAGATAAAGAAACAACCACCTTCATTCAGCACCCCAGACTGCCTCTACTGAATTCCTTGCCATATGAAGAATTACATGGCCCCATCTCCGTTTCACTCCTTCTCTATCCACAGTGGAAATAGATTTTGGAGAAACAGAGGCACAACAGCAAATCTGCTGTGTTTTTACCTAACCCAGCTAAGAAAAGTGAACACAGCAGGGAAGCACAAAGAGAGGTTCATTCAGAGTGCTCCTTGAATTTTGCTTGCAGCAAAAGATTTTGCTAGGCCTTGCTTTGCATGTGTTTGAAGGCATGGAAGCATATGAAGTTGAAGGCTTGTAAAAAAAAAAGAGCTGAGTCTTTTTTTCCATGCATATAAATCTCAATAATGTACTTGGACTACTTTACATATAAATATATATAACTATGTGAGTGTATGTGTGTACTATACACACATAATGCTGACTGCTTCTTATTCTGCTTTAGCCAGCACGTGTCAGCTAACACAGCTTTGTGCCACCTTTTCTCCAGGGCCTCTCTTATTCTACAGGTGAGTCCAGAGAAGACAGGACAGGCAGGTAACCCACAGATATTTCTGTCACAAAACTCCCTCCAACACCTTCTCCAAGCCCCGACCCTCATGAAAATTTGCCTCTGGAAAGGGGGAAAAACTCATCTCCCTTCTTTTTGCAAGTCTGACTCTCCAGCCCGCACAGCCCCGCAGCCCAGGCTCAGGCGTGTGAGCATCCCGCTGCCCCGGGAGCAGCTGAGGGCACGGAACACAGCGGAGGACATCCATGTGCCCGTGCCTCCCTTTGCCAGCACCCTGACAAAGGTCACTCCAAGGAAGGGATGTTTGTGTCGCCTGCCTTCCGCATCTCCCCGCGGGAAAACCTCCGCTGGCAGACACCGACCGGCGGCACTGCGGGGGCTGCGGCGCCATCGTGTGTCGGGACAGGGACACGGGGACACAGGGACACGGGGATATGGGGACACGGGGATATGGAGATATGGGGACACTGGGATATGGGGACTCGGGGACACGGGGATATGGGGATATGGGGATATGAGAACACAGGGACATGGGGACACAGGGACGTGGAAACACGGGGACATGGAGACACCGGGACACGGGGACACGGGAATACCGGGACACGGTGATATGGGGACACAGAGATATGGGGACATGGGACAAGAGGACACGGGGATATAAGGACACGGGGACCCAGGGGCACAGAGACATGGGGACACGGAGACACGGGGACAGGGATACGGGTACACGGGGAGATGGGGATATGGGGACACGGGGACACGGGGATATGGGGACATGGAGACGCGGACACGGGGATATGGGGATATGGGAATATGGGGACACGGGGGCACGGGGACACGGGGACACGGGGACACGGGGACACGGGGCAGTGCAAGGCGGTGGGGCGAGTGTCGGGCCGGGTCTGAGCGCTGTCAAGGAATGGTGCCAGGCTCCACGGGAGGGAAGGAAGAGCAGAGCTGTGTCCCCGCAGCAGCAGGGACAGACCCCCCAGATGGGGTCTCTGGCTGCAGGCAGGCTGCGCCGCATGAGCCGCAAGCTCTGCTTTTTTGGATACCCTGTGATGATGAACCTTTCCCGTTTCCCAAAGACCTGGTCAAAGAGAGGAGCATGGCTAAAATGCTTGACTGAAGACGGAACCAGGGAAAGTGAAGGGATGGGGACATTTTTTTCCAGACCGTAAGCATTTGCACAAGATTCTAGGTAGAGATGTACTGGGGTCTTCAGTGGTGGTACAAGAAAGAAAGGAAGAATTGAAGAAGTGGGATAGCAGAGTCAAAAGCTACACAGGAAACTAATCATCTGAAAAGTGCTTGAGGGAAAAAAAAGCAGCACAGAGAAGAAAAAGCTACATTGTTAACCAGTCCATGTAGACTTCTGATCCTAAAAAACAGAGAAAAATACCCCTTGGAGCATGGAATTTAACTTCCATTAAATGGAGAAACATTGTAGGGACCCAAACGAAATGGAGAAAATAAGAAACTTAGGAACACAGAAGTATCTGTAAGAGGAGTTAAAAATGAAAGGGTAAATTACTATCCCACAGAAAAGGTGAAGATTTATTTTAACATGACTGAAAATGCACTTTAGCTATAGCATCATTCTCTCAGTTTTACAAGTTATCTCCAAAAAACCACTTCTTTAATGCCGCTAACCTTTGGATATGTTTGTCTGCTACATCCCCCCCAAGGGAAGGCCAAAGCAGGTTTGGGAAAGGATGAACAAAAATACACAGAAGGTGAACGAGTATATTTATAATAAACTGATCCTGAGCATCTAATTCCTATGCACTTAAATGCCCCTCAGGAGAGTTCATGACATACAGCTTTCTTCTTCTGTTCTTTATTTTCAAACATCTATGACACTAAACACTTTGTCAAACATCAATTAATCAGAACTCAATGAGCGGATCTGGGGAATTTATTACCTCAATAAATAATACAGTGTAGTCATTTGTACAAAATATACAACAAAAATGTACATTTTATAATGTCCCAGAATTATTTGCAATCTAAAAGTAAATGCCTGCTTGCATCCAGCTGAACTAACTATTAAATATAAAACTTCACTTAAACATCTGTATGTTTTTGACTCTTAAAAGAGGGTTTCTCCTTTCCTAACGTTAATGGCTGATAAAATGGAACAATAAATCCAAAATGGAACAATAAATCCACATTCCTCAATAAGTGAACGTGCATTTAGCCTTGTTCCAATACATAATTTCCATTATTATATGATACTCTGGTTATGATTATCATAACATATTATGTTTCTGCTTTGAAATATATCAAATTTATTTAATGGCTCTGTGTTTGGAAAGAAAGAAAAAAGGCTGCTGGAATAAGTTAAGAAGCCCAGATGGATTTTCTTCTTGAAGAAGCCAGCATTCCTACCCTATGCCAGAATGGCATCAACCAACCAAATGCCCGAAGCCTCAGACATATACCCAGATGTGCTGACCACATCTGTGAACAAATGTGAGCAAAGGCAGTTTCATTTCAGTGGTGGCAAAGAGACCATAAGTGCTCAGCAAGTATGTGATCAGACTACTTCTATTTAAAGCATGTAGCAGAGATTCAGGTATCAAATCTTAGGGATGATGCTTTGGAAATTGTAGCTCTAGCCAGATTCCATGCTTGGTGATGAATGAAAGGGTTCAGTGCCTTTCCATCAACCCGGCAGGTGAACAGATTCTGCTTTAGTTCATTGTACTGGGCTGTAATGGCCCATATCAGTGTTTCATAAAACAGGTGCTGAGCTCATCTCTGAGTGGAAAAAACATTATTTGCAGTCATAAATCTCTAACTACTTATTGATAGAATCAGCACAGTCCTTGTGAACTCCTTACAACTTTATAAGGTATGGTATAAACTTACATTTTATTATACCCTTTCAAGAGAAGGTATTATCTTCTTGAGCTCATTGATGATAAAACTCTTGCTGCGAGTAGAGAGGAGTAGTAGCTCTGGCTTGGCTCCACCATCAGCTCTGCAAAATTAATTAACATTTTTGTTTTCTCTTTCCACTCCATACTGTGGCAATTTTGAGTAAGCAGATCCAAACATGTGGTTTTAATGCAAGTGCTAGGGAAAGAGTGAGGAGACAACTCAGTCATAACCCAAGGGAATGTTTGTCACCTATAAAATTGATGTCAGAGAGCAAAAATAGAAAGAGTGATAAAATAAATGAAATATGTGATAATGGGTGTCAACATTGCAGACAAAGCAATGAAAGTAGTGCTTTGCCATAAGTCTACTGTGAAGCAAAGATCATGGAGGTTAGCTGTGGGTCTTGAACAGCACCCTAACTAAGAGGCAGAGAGCAAGTGACTGAATAGGTTAATATTGAAGTCAAAAAGACCTCAGTTTTGCTAGATTTTTCAAACAGATGAAGCATTAAATTATCATTTGTGATATTTGCACACCCCTGAAGCCTCTTGTAGTTTTGGCATCTGCTTTTTATCTGAAAATCTCAAGTGTATGGATCATATCACCTAAGAAGAGTGTAACAATATCTGTTACAATGTCTGATTTTTCCCCTTCCCATATTCCCTGCACAGCAAATGGAACAATAAATACAAGGAAGCTCAGGTGATAATTGATTTGTTATCAAAATATGTCTCTAACTATCTGGGGCCTCAGAAAGCTTTTTTGTTTACATCCTGAAGTCTGTGAAGCTCTGGTTTCAGAGGGCATTTTAGAGACTACTTAGAAGGAACACTGTCTTTATGAGAGAGATGCTGCAGGAACCAGCTTGAGCAACATGCTCAAGAGTGAGCTGGCTTGCAGAAATGCCCTGCCAGCCCGGTGTGTGACAGCACAGGTAGATCCCTGCACGTGCCTTCCTCTGTGCAGATACGTGTGTGCATAAGATGTGCTCATAAATATGTTCTAACTGTTAGAGGAACAAAATTATAGCAGCTAGTAGGAGATGGCACTTTTATAACTGCTTGCTAATGTTTCCATAGCTTATCACCAAGCATTTCAGAACAGTGGTCTTGCCAGTAAGTGCCAGTTCTTCTTGTTCAGTTCAGTTTAATAGCTTAATAATGCATAATTTGAGTTCTTCGGTACTGGTAGTGAAAGGACACTACACTCCATTAAGTCCAGGATATTTGTTTTGATAAAAATGAATGAGTGCACAATTTTCTGGGAACGCTAATAGATTAAAATGGATTTCAAAAAGCCTTTTACAATTACAGATTAAAACTCAGCTATGGGTCACATGCTCAGCCCCAGGATGCATCCAGAATTCAGACTGTCACTGAGTTGTTCTGCACTAAAGAAATTCTGTGGATCTTGCCGGGAGTGTCCTTGATTCATTGAGCTATGAATGGGATCAGAGTCAGACCTCTTATTTTTAGAACAGGCAGTATTCTTTATATAAAGATATATTATTTTGAAACATGTTAATTCAGCAGTATATTGATGATTTGGAAGGCTATCCACTAGACGCTCCCCTCCTTCCCCGAAATTCTGGTACTGTCTGATTCATCCACACAGAGGGATGCTGGTCTCAGGATCGTTTAAAGTTCTTTCATTGACTGGTGGGTTTCAGACTTTTTACATCCTCTCTTCCAGAGCCCATGTGTGATTGTCTGTAGTATAATGTAACACCCTCCCTGCTGCTTCCTCTGGCCTCAGCACCATTGATTAGGTGGCTACTGGGCTATAGAGGTCCTTACATAGAGTGAGGGACATCCAGAGCTTGTTCAGCGTTTTTCATGTCTGTGGAACATCACATCTCACACTTCAGATGCCTTAGTTCCTGAGTGTTCAACACAAATATACACTCAGCAATGCATAGTACAGAAGTTGTTATTTTTTAATATCTGATTAACGTTTCTTTTGTGGCTGGAAAACTGGTCAAAGAGATTTGACACTCACCATTCATCCAGTGTGGTAATGCACAAGGCTTGTCTGTGTTTCTTTCATGCCACTGGAGGGAAAGGGAAGTTGGGATATTTTCTGTTGCTCCAGCATGGGAACTTTATTCCCTTCTGATCAGGTTGGTTCATCACTTCTCTCCCCAACATCTCTCTATCTGATACTTTGATCATCTCTAGCTCACTCTCCCACTTGCTAATATAATGTATTCTCCTGAGGAGATGGGATTCTTTTTCCCAGAATGCCTGGTGTAAATGCCTAAATGAATTCCTGACTGTGCCTTGCTTCTCTTGGAAAATCTACTCATTTTGTACCCATGTCACCCATCTCATCTCATGTCTTCTAAATAAGAAACAGATAAAATTCATACGTCCATATGCTGAGCCAATGCTTGGCATATAAACAATAAAGTATTAAAACATATAAACAGTAGTATAAAAAAACCCTAAAATATTTCACCTTTCACTTTTTATCATGTCTCATTTTCACTTGTCACATGCATTTGGAAAACTGTACTGCAGCAATATTTTCCTTTTCAATTTAATTTTTATAGACTTTTCTTTTTTCAATCCCACTCACATAAATATGACAATATGAGTTATCTGTGGATAATTCATTTATCTTGCTGACAGCTAGCCAGTCCAATGAATTAGGAACAATCACAGCTCCATGACATCTATTTATACTTCCCCTCTGGTTTTGGTATGTTTAAGAGGAAAGTACAGTCTTAATCAGCAAGGATGCATATATATATATATATATATATATATATATATATATGCATCCTTATGGGCTTTCAGATATTTTCTTTTTTAATTTTGTAATCAGGCTGACAACACATGATTTTCTGCAAGAAGTTGCAATATTCTATTGAATGTCACAATTATGATACAGTATAATTAATACATTTCTAACTTTTGGTTATTTCTCTCTCTAGCTGCAGTTTCTTCATATGTGATGATGCTTGTATTTGAGCACCACAGACTACCTCACCCAGAAAAAGGCTTTTTCACACAACCACTTTTCCCTTCAGAGAGTGGTTTACATTGTTCTCTACAGAGGAGCTTTGAGCCCGCTCAGCTCTTGAGACTCTTGACCTGGAGTCAACCTCTTGTTATACCCATCTGATGATTTTAAAGGCAGCGATGCTAAAGAGTTTTCTAAGCACAGTTCCCAAGGTCAGAGGGAAAGCAGGATTTGAATCCATATTCCCTAACACTCCCAACTGCAGGGGAAGTCCTAAATAGCTTCTTTCATCACCAGCCATACTGAGGACAAGGATGTGACTTCTTGTTCACAAGAATGCTTCTGTTGTGAGAACCCTTCCATGTTCAAGGACTTCCTTTGAGAAACAGGATTTACAAGTTTGTATCTGCAGTTTCTAGATGAAGATGATCACTAGAAACAAGACATACCACAGAACCTGAGTGTGAACGGGAGGGTCTGCTCCTCCATACCTCACCAGGAGGTGAGGCACCCAGAGCAACACTTCTCTCTGCTTTGAGAACTACTTGCTATAGGAGGGGGTTCTGGCATGCCCAGGAACTTTGCTGCTTTTACCTCCTACTGCCACTTTTTGCGCTGATCCCACTGGTCACATATTGTCTCTGCTTTGGCTGGGATCTGGAGGGGAATAATTCTGCTGTGTTTAGTTCCACATTCATATATATGGAGTTAGTCCTAGGAAAGCTTACCTTTGCAGCTGCCAAAAAGCCATATAACTTTTAATTTCACCTTGCCACCAGTCTTTGGTGAGTGCTGTCATTGACACCAAGGTCATTTTTGCCAGGACGACTCAATGTCAACTTCATAGAGAGCTCTCTGAGGTTGGTTTTCATCCAAACTCACCCACTGCTGGGTAAAATAATGTAAACTGTACAGCAATATATATGAAGGAAATCAGAAGGAAAATGAAAAGATTGTCTCAAATCTGCATATGCTTTAAATTTAATAAAGCACCAAGTGTCAACCAAATGCCTTGTGGTTATGAACAGATGAGAAGTTGAAGGCTAGGAGCCATTAAATTATCAAGATTCACAGATATGTTTTGCATGGCTGCTAGACCTCAAAATAATTAGTATTGAATATCTTTGCTAACAATCTAAAGCAGATGTTGGAAATTAGAAGCTAAATCAAGTAATCCTGGATGCCAAAAGTTTATCCAAAAGTCCTATTTATGGCACACCATTGTTTTGTGGTTTTTTATTTCAGTAGTAATTGAAACATGTGGTTTAGAACCCTAACTGACAAAACCTCATGTTTTAACAACTGTTCTGTGTTTATCTCAGTGTACATATGAACATGTCCATTTGGAAGATTCCTGGCTTTCATATACCCATTTTAAAACTGTTATCAATTTTGGCAAACATCCATTTAAAAGCAAATGTAAAATTTAAAGACAAGTTGCTCACAAGTAGTCACGTTATCATTTACATTGCAACATGCTCTGGGAGCTGTTGTGGGGGGTTGTGGGATGCAGTCATAGAATGAGCCCTAAAAGGGATTTTATTAGAGGAGAACAGGCCCAGCTCTGGGAAAACATTTGTTCACTTGCTTCAGTCAGTCTTTAGTCATGATGGTCCTTACACATATACTTAGAGGAGCATTTCCAAAATTTGGGCTGAATGAGTTAGAGGGAGAATTTCAGTGGCTTTGCTACATTATGAAACTCAGCATGGTTTTGAAAAACAGGTACAGCCCAATTAAAAGATTTTTTTCCTTTGAAGTCTGAGTACACTGTCATTTAAATGGGAGTTGTATATAGTACCTGCAGAAACACCATCTGGCAACTTTCACAGTATTAAAATGTCTAAGCCTTTGTGTAACTTGAAGAAAAAGTTGGAAACTGATTTCTTACATAACACAAAGAGTATAGAAATGTATAGAAAATTACATTTCTTTATAAAGCTCAATGAAGGAAAAAATAGACTTCATTGAAACAGTAGGGCAAACAAGTTCTATTGACAAAAACTTAATGAATTACCTCTTAAAAATAATTAAAATTTTAAAAATATTCATTAGCAATAGTAAATAAATCCCAGGCCCTTCTGTCTATCTGTCTTACAAATCAGGACCACATTTGAGGAGCCAAGGCCTGAAATATTGACCTAAATAATTTGTTTGTGCTGAAACTTTTGGAGCCTGAAATACAGGTCCTGCATTGTTGTCAAAGCTTATCTCCATGATTTGTTCAACTTCAGTATAAAAGAAAATACACAGAGGGACCAATCCAATTGTGTCTTCTCTGTTTGATGTGCAATTCTTTTTAACAATCCAGTTACCTATGGTGAGTTTCTTCAAGTCTTATAGGAAAATGGCACAGAGAAAATGTAGTCCTGGCTTCTCACACATCTTTGTGCATAACAGAATCTTCATGTACACAGGAGTCACATCCTCCTTTTGCCTCAATTTTTTTGGTCTCCTGAGCCTGGGAGACTCAGCCTAACCCCTGTGCCCTCAGGCTGTACCCCAGCTCCTTGCCTTTAGGCAAGAATGACAGCTTTTGTGCACAGGGAGCCCAAAACTGTGCCAGGGGACACAGTAGTGACCAGACCTTGTCATTGCTTTCTTTATTCCTGTCCCCATTTCTCTTTATGGTGGGCTGCTGCAATGCTCCAGCCAGCTGTCCAAAGATCCTGGGAATTTATACTGTCAGGAAATGTACAGCATTGAATCTGACCCACATATTAACCTCATTATTTCTGCACTTGCATGACAACAAGCAGCTTGCTAAAAAAATTAATTTTTTTTTTAAATAGAAAAAAAAAAGAAAGAACAAGCCAACAATAAATCTGTGTAAAAACTGAAAAACAGAGATAGGATAGTAACTGTAAGTCTGATGGCTACAATATGAAGGCTACTGCTCTTTTCCTGTAAGGTTCCATCACAGAAACAGATGAGAAATACAGAAAGTAGGGAGAAATTGCAAGCATTATGAAATTTTGAGAAATGGTTAAATGATCCCAGCATAGATACAATGGAATTTACAAATTTTCTTTTTTCCCTGTTCAAAAGCAAGAAACTCTTCCATTTTTTCAGCACATGCACAATGTTTTATACTAAACTGCAATTCCAAACTTTGCAAGCTGCATGCACTGAGTAATTCAGCTCCTGGATAGCTCTGTTTGCTTAACAAAAAATATTTTTTATAAAGTTAATTATTCCATGAGGACTTCTTTTAAGTTATGAATATGTTAATTGAACATAAAACTTTCAGAATTGCACTTTCACATGAATCATTTTACTTTGTATGCTAAATCAGCACAGTGGCTGAAGGAGCTCTTATGTAAGTATTGACAAGACAGCTGCAGGATGTCCTTTTTTTCATATTATTCAGATAAGCTCATTCGTTGTCCAGAAATCACTCAGAGCCCAAGCTCTTCCAAAATCTGTGTTCAAAACAAGTCCAGCAGTATTCTGTGACAGAATCATCTCCACAACAGAGCAAATAGTTCCAAATATCTCTTGTGAGATCCCTCTAAAAATAGAGTTTTCCACAAAGATATTGCTGAGCGGGTTTATGGAGTTCGACTGGGCTTTTAGTTTAACTGCAAATAATTCCAGCCCCATCAATTGAGTCATTCTAAATTTGCAACAAATCCTATATTTAGAGAAATTACAGGGAAAATATACAACACTTGTCTTCTTCACCTATTTGAACTGTAAGTTTTTCAGAGAAGAGACATTTTCTTTATGATTTTATAATAAAAAGGGCCCTACTAGCAGTTAGAGTCTTAAAACAATAAATAGAAATAATTAATGAAAAAAATGTCAAAAAGTTTTGAGGCTCACTGAGACAAAAGTCTTTTATGTTTAAGAAACAGAATTTCAATAAATTTACTTTACTTTCGACTGTTGTAATAGACACCTGCAGCAACAGGGACAAAATCATTCTGCCTTTTCCAGAAATTGCCCACTGTGTTAGGACAGTTAGGACAAATCAGTTAGGAATCAGTTAGGAGCAATTCTGGATTTCTATGAAAAAGTTCACACATCTTGGCAGTGTATGTCTGTGATCCCCTATCTTTGAGGAATACTTCAGAACACTAAAAGGGACAGGTTAAGGAGAGAATAAATGTGCTATCCATCCACTAGGGAAGCATTACATGTTGTACCTGATCAAGTCAATAGAGAGGGCCAGATTCTGCCACCCAACAAGGCTTTCCTCTGCTCCCTTCATCACCACAAGGCTGCCATGAAGAGTTCACAGGTGCCTTTACATCAGCACTGCAGAACTCATCTTACAGTTTTGGACTGTAGACAGTTCCTGCTCCACTCCACACTGTCTGGAGGTGAGGGGAATGGTACCAGACACCACCATCAAAGGCATTCCCTGTAGTCAGACCAGCTGTGTTGGTCATCCAGCTCTGCAGGGTGGCACCAAGGTAGGAGAGCAGTTCCAAGCAGATATTTATTGGACTAAGGCCTCCTGGCCACTACTAGAGCTAATTAGATTGATTAATTTCATTCTTCTGCTTTGAGAAGGAGCAGGGGTACTAAGAAATCTCTTGTTGTATTAGGAGGGCCCAGATACCCCCCATAGCACAGGGCCCAAGTTGGAGTGTTCCTGTATCCTTGAGCAGTCCCATGTGCAGCTACACCTGACCATGGGGTGTTGAGGTGATGGTGATAGATATTTAATAATTTCTCTGCCAATTTATGCTCCCAACAGTTGGAGTGAGTTGCTATGAAAGCTAACCCTTCTTGAATTGCAGAAAGTGATGTGGGCAACTTTCTCCTCAATCCATGGCAGGCAGGTTCTTGGTTTCTCAACAAGAGCCCTTCCTATCTGTGAGAGATCTGAGTCCCTCCAGCAGCAGAAACAGGGCTTCCCAAAAGCACTGCCTACAGCTCTAAGCTGAAATATGGCATTGCAGTGACAGGCTGTCCACTACTGAGAGCAGCTGGGAGATTCATTATGTGACTGTCCAACAGATCCTTAGGCATCCTTAGAGAAAGAAGCACAGCATGCCAGGTTAGATAAATCTTTCTGTCACACCTGAATAATGACAAGTACCTTCAAAACACTTTCTAAAAGTTCAAAGAATCTTATGTAACAACTCACATCTCAACATGTTATTGCACTGCAAGTTAGTCATACCGAGCTCTTCCTATTCGTTTGTTTCATGAACTGTGTGGGACAATACCAGGAAAAGGCTGCCTTTTTTTAGCAAGGAGAAATATTTCCTCAATTTCTTTGATTGCAGATAGCTTTCCAATCACACACTCACAGACAGGCTTTGAGACTCTCTTCCAAATTCCTTCTTGTATTCTCTGTGTCCCTTCATACAGCTCCCATGCAGCCTGCTGGACCAATGAGTTAAAGTGGAGCTTGGCATGGTTTATGTAACACTGGTGCTACACAGCTACTGAAACCAAGATGGAACAGTGAGGTGCTCTAACTGAAGAAGGTAACATTCATTAGTGATGGGATTAGAATCCATTTATAAAATGTGATTCAGGCACCTAAATTTAGGTGTGAAGAGTGTAGTTGTCTATGATGAGGCAGCTGTCTGTGGCATCATTATACACAAAGGAGGTTGAAGAGTCAGTTCAGCTTCCTAAATCATAGGTGTCCTATGCTATTCGAGACTGTCAAGGGCTGCTATCACAGAAAGCTCACAGGGAATTTGTGTCCTGCTGCAGGGCAAAGATCCTGCTAGAGACCAGGCGGGATGACCTTGGCCTAGGGGCTCTGTTTGCTCCTTCACACATGGGCATCCACTGCCATTTGAGATGCTCTAGGAAATCCAAGGCTAGGAGATAGGGCAGAGGACATCTGGGGGACATGTGCCCATCTGAAATGACAGATAAATATTCTCGTGCAGGCCATGGCCACCTCAACTGGCACAGGATAAGTATTTGAGGGTGATCAAATGATGATGTATATATCCTTGTCCAGGCAAATGGATCACACCTCTAGCCAGTGCAGTTGGGGATGCACATGCTGACATTCAATAATCCTCTAGATCCATCTACTGCAGGGGCAGGTTCCAAAGGAGGCATGGAGAGGATTCATAGACACTGGTCTTGTGTTTGCACTAGAAGTATCTTATCTTGCCTGGTGTTCAGCTGCTATTCCAGAAGATTAAATGTCTCCTGAGGGTCCTATGCCCTACACACTGCATGGATGTTCCAGAGACAACAAGACATCTCACATAGCACCAAGAGCCCATTTTTAGGCAACTGAATCCTGCAGTAGCCCACATTGGTTATAACGGCAACCTCACCACCAAACTCACCTACAGATATTCATTCTGTAAACAGCTCATTGTTCAAGCCTGAACTGGGATCTTCACCTCCAGCTCTGCCCAGAGCCTGCCATGCTGTAGCATTTCAGATTACAGGCTGCTCCTTTACTTTGTGACTACCACTGTGGCACCCTAATGTCAGCTCCTTCCCTCAGCTATGCCGAAACAGAACCACTGAAACACAGAATCAAATCACAGAATACACAGAGTAAGAAGATAGCCACAAGGATCACTGAATCCAGCTACTGACTCCACACAGGGCAACCTAGAAGTTAACCATGTACACAAAAGTGTTGTCCAAATGTTTCACAAATAAAGTTTGGGGCCATGACCTCTTTCCTGGGACACTTTTCCTGTGACTGACCTCCCTCTCACTGAAGAACTATTCTTAATATTCAATCTGAACTTCCCCTGATGATTTAAGTCTTTTCCATGCATCCTATCAGCAGAGACCAGAGGGAAGAGATCAGCACCTCCCTCTCATTGTGAAGGAAGTTGTACACAGCAATCTGTGCTGGCTGTGCCTGGTGCCCTTGTTGTCCTGCATGTGCTGCACGATGGCACTCAGGATGATCTGCTCCAGGACCTGCCCTGGCATGGAGGTCAGACTGACAGGACTGCAGTTCCCTGGATCTTCCTTCCACCCTGCTGGTAGATGGGCATCACACTTGCTCACCTCCAGCCAGCTGGGACCTCCCTGGTAAGCCAGGACTGCTGACAAATGACGGAAAGTGGCTCAGTGAGCACTTCCACCACCTCCCTCAGTACCCTTGGGTGGATCCCATCCAGACCCACAAGTTACAATGACTTTCATTACAGGCAGTAACTAAAACATATCTCACTATTGAGGGAATAACAAGTTTACTGTTTGTTTGTTCGTGGCTGAGCAAATCTACCATCAGAGAAACTGAGCAATTTCCTGTTTGCTCAGTCAAGTTCCCTGCAACACCCAGGATCACAGTGACACAAAGAACAGAGACCTTAATTTTTCCCCCACTCCCATCTCTTTAATGGCTTCCAAATCTCTTCAAGAGCCCTTGTAAACCTCTCAAGCTGCTGAATTCCCAAGTTTTCTCTGCCTTACAGATTCAGCCAAATCTGCCTGAAAATGGATAAAAGGTGGTGAATACCTGGTTCACTGGGTACAGGTTTCAGAGTGTTCTCTGGTAGAGTATCCTGAGATGGAGTCCTCCGAGTGCCATTAATTCTGCACCTGCTCAGTGTGCCCATGGTGTCATCTGATTTTTTATTTTTGTACAATTTCTAACATTTCTCATTATTACTTTGGCACCTGGGGACTGTGATTTGCAGAAAGGGTTCTTTTCCAGGCCAGGCAGAATTACATTATAGTTCCAAGGCATGTTTGGCAACTGTTAATAGAGGCTGGCTATTTTTAGATTTTTTTTCTGTTCTTCTTACAGTTCAGATCTGTCCTATTTACCCCCACTTTTTTTTTATTTTTAAACAGAGATTTTAGATCTGTAATAGTTTTCACTGAATTTTTTGAATATATTTTTACTGCTTTTAAAAAAGTTTTCCATTAGATTGCTTCCAATTTGATTTTTCTAAAACTGTGGTACAAATATTTTGGACCTAAATCTGTACCTCTTCCATGGTGTAACAACATCTCTCAGAATAAGGATTGACTTACCATCTAAACCATTTGTTCACAGGGGATTTTTTAAATATATATATCTAGTAATACCTGGTTTTGACATCTGAATCTGAGGTTTAAGTCTTTATGAGGGTCCTGCCCCTCAGTCTTTGGCACTGATTTGCATGCTTTCTGATTTGCACTGTTCTAATTCACAAAGTCAAAGTTAGTGACCCCCCTCAGTGTCTGAAAATGCTTGAGGCCATTTGCTGAGCTAAGAGTAGCTGAGGAAGTAAAATTTGGCACCTTCAGTACCAGTAGAAATAGGCAGAAAAAACCTGCTTTCTCAGTATTTTTTCACCTGAACCCACACAGGCCCTACGTGGAGCTAATTTTGTCTGAAACTCACGGTTCTAAAAAACAAGGGGAAAGGAGGGGGGGAGATAATTTGGAGGAAAAATGTACAGTGGATTTTCCAAGGCAGCTGCCAAAGTTTTCACACATGCATACACTGAGAGGAAAAAATAGTGCAATAGTGATTCTAGATCCTCTCTCAAGACATTTTTAGCATCTTGCTAAGTGATGACATCCCCAAAGGAAGGGGATGTACTCTTGAATATACATTAAGTGTCCCAACAAAGTACAAATTACATTAATGTGCCATGAAAATTTCCTTGGCAAAGCCAAAAACAAAGATCTGGCTTACTCTTCATTTCACAGGTATCTCTGCCTTTTGATTGCTGCTACAAGCTGATTATAACACTGGGGACATGCTGGCAGGCACCTCACCAGGTGATAAATAAAAAAGGATCCATCTGTGACCTGCTGTGTATCACACATACCAGAGTAATGCCTTCACAGAACATTTTCCCTGGATTATTTTTAAATCTACCTGTTTTCTGACTGTCAGAAATACCCATTTTTGGCTGCTAGAATTCTCTCTAGAGTTGCTGTGCATTGGAGCACGGCAGATGATGAAAAAATCTGACTTGCTTAATGGAGGGGTTACAAGTGGCACATTAGAAAATGGAACATACTTTTCTTTTTCTTGGTAGGTCACTATTGGAAGCTTCCCCAGTGCTGTGAAAACATTTATGAGGACTAATATTGCAACTGCTGCAAGTAAATTTACAGACAGGGAATGAGAAAGATAGAATGACAACTTTAATAAAGAGGCCTCCAGCTGGAAATGCAAGGCTTAGCTCTTGCCTCTGCTGTTCTTGTACAAATCAGGATTAACTTAAATTTTAAAAGAAAGAATTTACCCTGTTTTAAAAATGTGAGATCAGACTCCTGATCTGGATGAATGAGAAAGATCTAGTCAAAAGAGGAACAACTATTATTAGTCTGTGTTTACTTAAAATATTAATAATGTGCATAAGTACATTAGTTTGAGTGCACTTGCCCTGCAATAAAGTCAGAAATTCCATACAACAGAAGAGGTTGTTGTTGCAATTCTGCTCCATATCCCTGGCAACTCAAGCAGCCTCCTCGTCTGTTCTGCATGGGAATTCCCATATAGGGCATAAAAGTCTGTGTAGGTTTCCCTCAGCATTTGGAGAGCCCAAGTGCTGTCAATGTATTAGAGGGCTAATATGAGAGGAAATCTCCATCCCAGCTTTGGCTTTATCTGCTAATATTGCTTTCCAGCCATGTGTGATACTGTTTCTTGTAAGATACAAGTGCAAGAGAGGCACTGTATTTCTGCTGAGGTATCTTACAAGCCAGCCAGCAGCTTGCAGACAGGTAAACAACCAGCTCTGCTGCTTCTTGTTTTGGATATTAGACTATACTGGTGCAGAAACTTTGCAGATGCTGCAACTCCAATATTTGCTGGTTTTGCAACCTCCTTTCCTACTTGGTTCAGGAGAGTTTCTGACAATTTTTGGCTACCTAGAAGGGCTTGGAAATTTTGCCATGAAGTTTATATCCTGGTGGTGTTTTGCTAGTAAAAAAGAAAAAAAAAATGGAAAATTTATTGTGTAGGTGACATGCCACAAATAGTTGCCACCATTTTCCAGCTATATGTTTGATTTACTTTTTCCAAAACTAGCACTAATCATAACTCAGTCTAGTAAGAATTGCCTTAAGAGTACTGTAAGAATTGCTATCTAATGGCCTGGAGAGAAAGCCCAAATGCTGGAAACCCAACATAAAGTGCTGCTCACAGCCATGACAGCCAGCTTCAAAGGGATTGAAACAGCTAAAAAGCATATCCAGGCCATTGACAAAAAGCATGTAGGTTGTTTGCTACCATGCCAAGGCTAATGCAAGAAAAAGATCATCCTTTTAGCTTTTTTTTTTTTTTAGTTACAGTCTCTTCTTAGAGAGACTATTAATGGATTTATGTTGGAGCATAATGATGCTTCCTGTTTCACTAGTTCTTCCTTCCATAATAAATTCTGTCATTAAATTTGCCTTTTGCTTTCCACTAATGTTTTAAAAGCAGTAAATGCAGAGACTGCAGGATGTCTTTTCCTGGTGGTAATAGGTAATTAAAAACCTATCATTGTGCAAGAATAGGTAGGATTCTTTTTCTCCAAAGCATTACTTTGCTTTCCTTAATTTAATCTAATTTGAACTCATTATAGGTCTTCTTTCTTAGCTCATGGCTCCTGCTTCTGTCTTTCTCTCCTTTTCCAGACACAACTGGGTATAATAATGTTGGCTTTGACAGAACTTCCTAGCATTGGATATTTAAAATACAGGCTTCTTTCCAGCAAAACCAAGGCTTCAGCTGCCACAGATTTCACTGCCAGACTTCTGCCCTGTGGTCCTGGCAATAGTTTACAGGACTGGAGTGAGATCCTTGTGAAGACTGCCATCACGAGCAGGGTCTTTTTTTTGTTCCTGCTTGTACCAGGTGAGCAGGCAGTGACACACAGCATAGCTCAGGCAACAGCCAGGGGTGAGTGCCTGAGCTTTAATGCAACTCTGGAGCCATGGAAAGGAAGACCCTTGACAAGGCTTCTCATGGCTTTGCCACACAGCTCTTTTCCTGGTCCCAGGATACACAGTTAAGTCACATCAGGGCTGGCCTTCAACACACAGGCCACTAAATCCCTGTGGTGGCGAGGAAAGAGGCTGCAGGGCATCTAAACCCAGTCAGGACCATGAGATTTATATCTTGCAACTTTACTTCCAAAAGAGGCACAAGATCATCTGTGCCCCAAAAGTGGGGCTTGAATATAAAACTGCTAATGGACGATGGAAGTGCTCTGGAAGGTCATCAAGTCAGCACTGGAAGAAGTGCCACCAAATTCCTGGGAGAGCATAGTCCTTGAATCCCCTCACTGTACATCATTTGTACATCACTGACTGCCCTCACTGTACATCACTTATTGGTTCAGACAATTGTAATGGATTTCTCATTCCCTCCTGAAGACAGTATAAAAAGGGATTCTTGGTATCTGGCCAATATTTAGGTCATTATCAGAAGTAATGGAAAAAATCTGTGTTCCTCTTTGAATGACCAGAAACTGGTCATTTTAGGAGATAATCTAAGGTAGGCATACATTTTCATGGTCATAGAAGTAAAATTCTGTTTTGTTTATTTGGCAAGAATTTAAACACAAGTAGAAAAAAAAAAGAATTTTAATGCTTTGCTAGCAAGGATCCATTCAATTAGTATGATTTTCTAAAGAGAAGGCTTTGAGTTTGCACACAGAAAAAGGTGCAGAGTATTAGTCATAGGAGTAAACCACTGATTGAACTAAGCAGTTCACTGGGAATGAGGTGCTTTATATTCATTGAACCAGATGCTTGGACTTTTGTATCAATTTGTTACATTCTCCCTATTTTAGACACAATTCATTTTTAACAACACAAATAAGATTTTTGAAGCCAGTGTGAAAAAGCAAGCTGTCCCCATCTCAGAGAGACGGTTCCTTGGAAGCCTAGATCATTATTTTTATGGTAATGGCTTAATTCTTAATAGCTTAACTCTCAGGCAGAGTTATGAAAGGGCTGAACTCAGAATGCATAGAAGTAATCTAACTACTTACATGGAAGTGAACCTATTAGAGCTCCCCCAATACCTTTAAAATGGCTAAATTATGCATGGTGTCGAGATGGGTTGTGCTGACTGAAAATCAACAGTGGCATTCTGGAGGAGAATAATAATTAATCTACTAAGTTTATATGTTGACCTTGCTCTCACAGTGGGAAAGAATGTATGTGCTGCTTGTGAAACTGTATGGAAGGAATGCAGATGCAGACTGTTGCAATTTTTTTGGCCAAGATTATGTCATTTAATTTGAAATTCCAAAATAAGGTCACAGTAAATTTTCTGCATGCAAGTGAGAGCTTCTTTTTTTTTTTTTTCTGCTGCTTCAGTTTGCCAGAATATGAGCAGTTGTAAATTTCCACACAAAGTTGAATCCAAAAAGGACAGTGCAGATTTTCCACTGCACCTGTCAGGCAGGCAGTCACATCCACTGACTTCAAGAGACAAAAAGCTGTAACACTGAGTGCTTTGGGTATTGACTCTGGTAAGAACAGCAACAAGCCAAGCTGGAGAGTTTTTGACAGTCTCATCTAGAAAGGAGAAAAATACCAGTGAAAGAAGAGCTGTTTGGAAAGTACTTAAAAATACACAGTGGAAGAAAGATTTAAACTACAGAAGGAAAAAGGATTCATTCTTTTCACACAAGAATTACAAATAAACAATACATTCTGTGAAAGTGTTGTGAGTATGGTGAAATTACATTTTGTGAGGTGCTTAAGATGACATGTTTGCACCTGGGGTTTTTCACCCTGAAAACTGTATTTTGATTTTTAGATTTTCCCTCCAGTGAAATTTAAGTTTACCATGGAAAAATTATGCTTGTTAGTTACAGGGGGTTTTTAACATTCATTGGCTTAGATTACAGTCATAGCCTTTCAGTGAAATGAGGCAAGAAAAAAAGACAAGATTGCCCTCTATCAAGTGACCTAATCTCTTTATAATTCTCTCTTTATATTTTTCCCTCTGGCTAAATGATGAGACTAACAAGCCACTTAGTTGTTTTTCAAAGACATGATACATTTTGATGGCCATATTTTTATAGCAAGCACCTGACTTTATTCCCAATTGGTCAAGCTAATGCATGTTACAATTTCTTCGGTATTGCTTGATTTGACACACTTGATTTTAACCAGGTTTCAGCTGGAACTATTTTTTAAAAGATAGAGGAATAAGACGATGAAAAAATATTTTTAAAGTGTTTTTGCCATTCTTTTCAAAGACTTTGTTATCTTTTTTCTCTAATTTAACTTTTTTAGACATATAGTGCAGTTAAGAGATATGATAACTAAAAGTTATCTTCTCAGATTTCAACAGATCATAGATTTTGATAGAGTACCTGATTTAAACATACTCAGAAAATAGGAAATCAAACTCAGAAAACTACTACTTTCTGAGTAAGAAAGAATTAGAATTTTCACCTGATGCTCCTGCTATCTGAAAAACTATAAAGATTTTTTTATTGATAATTCAGGAGCTTATCAGAGTTGGAAGCAAATTCTGAGTTTAAAAAGTCGTTTATTTCCTCAGAAGCTGATTAGGAACCCATGGCCATGTGACAATCAGGTTCAAGAGCACCTGCAGAATCCGAATATACCTAAATCCACGGCACCTGATGAGGTGCATCCCAGGGTACTGAGGGAATTGACTGATGTAGTTGTTAAGCCACTCTTCATCATATTTCAAAAATCATGGTAGTCAAGCAAAGTCCCCAGGAATGATGAGTGAAAGGAGGACCCTGGAAACTACTGACCATTCAGGCTCACCCCCATGTGCAGTAAGACCATGGCCCAGATCCTCCTAGATTTGCTGAAACATATGAAACATGGAAGACTGGGAGTTAATTAAAGACAGCCAACATGGTTTCTCTACGGACAAATCACACCTGACTAACTTTGTGGCCTTCTCTGATGGACTGACTGCACCAATGGACAAGGGAAGGGCTACAGATGTCACCTACCTGGACATGTGTAAGGCCTTTGATATGGTCCCCCCCAACACTATTATCTCTGAATTGAGGAGATACAGGTTTGATGCATGAACTGCTAGATGGACAAGGATCTGGCTGCATGGTTGTGTCCAGAGTTCCAGGCAATGCCTGAATGTTCAGGTGAAAACTCATGATGAGTGGTGTTCCTCTGGGGTCCATACTGGGACCAATGCTATTTAATCTCCTCACCAATAACATGGACAGTGACACTGAGTGCACCCTCAGCTAATTTGCAGACAGCACCAGGCTGGGTGGTAAAACTGATGCACTTCAGGAAAGCGATGCCATCCACAGGGATCTTGACAGGCTTGAGGAGAGGGCCAACTTTTTACCAAGGTCTACATGATAAAACAAGGGGAAATGGTTTTAAACTGAAAGAGGATAGATTTAGATTAGTCATAAAGAATAAATTCTCTACTTTAAGGGTGGTAAGACACTGGAAGAAGTTGCCCAGGGAAACTGTGGCTACTCCATCCCTGTAAGAGTTCAAGGTTAGAGTTTTGAGCAACCTGATCTGTAGCAAGAATGGCATCCTTGCCCAAGGGAGGTAGGTTGGAACTAAATGACCTTTAGACATCCCTTCCAGCCAAAATTCTACTATGATTCTCTGATTCTATAAAATATGTGGCTAGTCAGACATCTCCTGAGATTAGCATAATTGACCAAGGGATTAGCTGAGTATGGATTAATAGCTCAAGAGGAAGGAGCTATTACAGCTCCTAGCCTCTCTTTAGGATGACATTTCAGCTCTTGCACATTAGTCTTAATTGTTCCAGTAAAAGGAATGATCAGTTCTTATGTTCCCTGCAGGCTGGCAGCCTGAAATGTAATCTGCAGCCCAAGGGTAAAGATCTCATCTGAGTCACCTTTGCTCAAGATGAAAACCTAAGGAATTTTGTTTTAAAATCTTCTAGGTGAGTTAAGATAATACCTGCAGGACAGCATGACTGTTCAACCACTTTTGCTAATTTCTCAGCACTAACAACTACATCAAATACATGTTTGACATTAAAAGCCCCTTGTGAAGAAAAGCAGTGATACGGTTGAGGGGGAGGATTAGGGCCCCAATTTTGATCCCCAAATAATGACATCTTCTCTCTTCCTCCTCTGCCAGGTCTCTGATTCCCAATTTGGTGTCATGTTGTGATGATGGTTATTCAGGCTTGCAGGACCATAATCTCTGCACTGCAGTAGTGTTTACAGCTACATTTCCTAGTCATTCAGGAGCCAGGTCTGTCCCTGCTTCAAGCTGTGCAGAAGGCAGGCTTCTCTCTTTCTGGGTCACAGGCAATAAACAAGCATGGCCACCTCTTCTCCAGGGAACTCAGGATATTTCTGCTTGTGTCTGCATATGCTCTCACTCTGCAGAAAAAATAAAACATCTGTGGAGAGATGAACACTTGAATGCATTTTTAAAAAACATTGGTGACTTTCTGCATTTAAAAAAGTAACCAAAAAACAAAACCAAAAACAAAATCAAACAGATTTAATTAACAGTTGTTATAATCAACAGTGTTAGGTAGGGGCTTCAAAATGTCAATGACACTCTAAGTAGTGACTAATAAGAGAAGATTGATGTTCTACAGTAGCTACTCTCCAATAGATTCTACATTTGCTCTGATTTATGAAGAAAAATAAGGTTACTCTCCCTCCCTTTTCCCAAGTGTTAGTTGTTAATCTCAGTATTTCAGAGGTTATTTAAGCAGGTAGGTTTTCAGCCTTCACAAAGTACTCCTCCTTTACTGGAACCACTCACAGTTATATGAGCAGAACAAACATTAAAAGGGATACTGATCCACCTCTCTGGCCCACTATCTTCCCACCGTGCATTTCCTACATTTTCTAAGCAATTGTGGAGTATGATAGTTGAATGAAATTTGTCTCAGTGGTTAAAAATCTGATCTAATCACCCTGTAGCTCCTTAGCACAAACTCACTCTAAGACCTTCCACAAGTCCCAGACCAGGACCTTGGGGTATACATTGGATGCTAGCACTTCAGGAAGTTGTGACCCATAAGCATGCTGCCTGGTTCTGGGAGAGCCTTCACAGAATGTGGATGTTTCTCTCTTCCTCCTTCCCCTGCACTTGGGTGTACATCCCAACCATTATGAAATTCAGTCTACCTCCCTAGATCAGGCTGAGAAAAATGAAGGGGCACTGGTTCTGAGATGTGAGTTGGAATAATGAAGGCAGTGGGCTGGACAAACCCTCCACAAGCCAGGATTTACAAAGGAAATGGAAAATAATCAATAAGATCTAGAATGTGAAATTGCTTGTAGTGAGAAAAAATAAGATGGAGAAGGATTTGAATTAAAAATAAGGTCAAGAATAGTTGTTTAGATGGGAAAGAGTAAACCATGATTCTGCTGCCAAAGAGGAAAGCCAGACTGAAAATGAGCAGGGAGAAGAGTAAGAAAGTCTGTGTTCAGGTGGAAATCAGTCAAAACCAGAGACCTATCTGCTTTTCACAAACATGTAAGAAAAAATACCCTGTGCAAATATCATTGTAGTGACCTAATGTACACACTGCACAAGATAGATTAATCCTACTCTAAGCATTGTTGTCCTTTCTTTTCATTTGGCAATACTAGTTTGGTCATAAGGTTAAGAAATCTGTGGAGTTACCTCGAGTTTTACCCCAAAATAAGCAAAGTGCTGGCTGTTTTTTAAACAGAAAATTCTTTCTCCTCAGAGGAAGCCAATAC
This sequence comes from Sturnus vulgaris, assembly GCF_052056855.1. NCBI lineage: Eukaryota > Metazoa > Chordata > Aves > Passeriformes > Sturnidae > Sturnus > Sturnus vulgaris. Next base: position 105,784,725 of record NC_142243.1, on the reverse strand, counting down.
CTCCTGCTAAACTCAAAAGCCAGATGGTGCATTTGGATGCATTTAGACATGACCCACTACACAGGAGGGAGTGCTGCCGATATAACATGATGCCTTTACCCTATGGATTTGCAAGAGGGACCAAACTTCAGCAGGCTGATAAGGCTGAATGCAGAATGATGCTGAGCCCAGCACTGTTTACTGCAGGAGATTGATCACAATAGCAGCTCAGCTGGATGCATCAGGAATTTAATGCCTTCCAAGGGGCAGCTTTTTTCCACCTTAGGACCTAATAGTTTGTACAAATGAATAAACTGTAAAAGTATCTTCTTGGACTGGCTTAGGGAAGAAGGAAAAACAGAGCCAGAGTGGATGAAAGAAGCCTGTCTTTCTTTTCACCCACATTCCTAGCTTCAACTTTCAGAGCAATTCTTGGTTTGGCTCTCCAGCCATATAAAAACATCTGCTCTGAGTCTCTCGAAAGGAACTTGCTAATCTGAAATGTTTCATGCACACAACAAAACAAAACCTGGAATCCATCCTATGCATCATATGTAGCTGAGTGGAAAGATGCCTGTGAAATTAAGCTGAGCAAGAGACATGTATTTACTTATTCACAGCTATAAAGCACAAATAATGACTCAGAATGTCTGTAAGGGCCTTCACGTTTCTCAAGCAATACAAATCGCTGGAGTCTGCTCACTTACAGGTGTTCACTAAGGTGACAGTGTCTTAGAATCACAGAATGGTCACAAGGGACCTTTAAAGGTCATCTAGTCCAATTCCCCCGCAGTCAGCAGGGAAATCTTCGACTAGATCAAGTTGCTCAGGACCCCATCCAACTTTACCTTGAACATCTTCAGGGATGAGGCATCTACCACTTCTCTGGGCAACCTGCCCCAGTGCTTTACCAGCCCAATGGTGAAGAAAAAAAAAAAAAAGAAAAATCCTTATATCTAACTTGTATCTACCCTCTTTCAGCCTAAAACTATTATCCCTTGTCCTGTCACTACAGGCCTTGCTGAAAAGGCTGCTGTCTTCATCTTTCCTATAATCTAATCCCCCATTAATTTTGAAAGGCCACAATGAGGTCTCACCACACCTTACTCTTCTCTCTTTGTTTCCTTTTAAACCTGAAACCAAATGATTTCACTGAGTATTCTGTAGCTTTTATACTGTGAGAAATAGTGAACAGCTATTCCTCAACTCCCTTCTTTGTACTACTTGTGGTATTATAAAATTTAACACATCTCTCCCCCTTCCCTCCCACAGTGTGTTTTCCAAGTTGATGGTCTTGAGATTACTTACTCTTTTTCCTGTGAGAGTAGCTGCATTTTGCAGATCAATGTCGCTATTCTTATCAGCACCCTTCCCAGCTCAAGTAAAACCCTTTCTAGATCAATGACAAGAATTTAATTACATGAAAAATATATTTGTGAAAACAGCATGTTAACTCCTACATTTGTTTCCCATTTTTCAACATGACATTCATCCCAAAAGGATCTCCTGGTTTAGCTCATGAGTTTTACATATATTTGATAAGAAATATTTTTGAAATATTTTTGAAAAACCATATGTATGAACATCTGTAATCATCTGCTCATTGACTCCTTCAAAAGACTGCAATAAACTTGCAATTAAAAAGAAATCTGAGCTGATGTTTCCCCTATATCTCATATTTGCACTTTGTCCATTGTCTGATTTTATTAATTAATCAGTAATATATACTTCATGACTGAAAAATAGTTCAAGTAGACACTTTACAACTAGTCATTTCAGTAATCTATCAGTCTGGGGAAACATTATAGCAGCCCTCCAGTACCTGAAGAGAGCCTAAAGAAAGAGGGAGAGGGACTTTTTACAAGAGCACAGAGGGACAGGACAAGGAGAAATGGTTTTAAACTGGAACAGGACAGGTTTAAATGAAATATTAGGAAGAAATCCTTTACTATGAGAGTGGTGACAGACAAAAATGTTTCCCAGAGAAGCTGTGGCTGGCACATCCCTGGCAATGTTCAAGGCCAGGCTGGATGGAGCTTTGAGCAGCCTGATCTAGTGGAAGGGAGGTTGTACCAAGATGATCTTTAAGGTCCCTTCCAACCAAAACCAGCCTATGATTCCATGACTCATCTGCATTGCCTTCACTTTCTTTTAGATCTCAAATCTTGTATATAAATAAAGTCTGCACATGGAGATTTCTTTAGCAATTCCAGTCTTAAACGGAAGGTTGCAAGCCTTTCTTTCCACTAGAACCTGAAGCCAAATGCCATTTTTCTTTCATGGAAATTGACAGGTATAAAGTGCAGTATAGTCTTAACATCAACATACTGAGAAGCCCGTGTCTTCATTGCTGCATTTACAAAGTCCTGGCAACACATTTCATTATATAAAGTTAAAAACACAAATATATATACTAAAATCTAATCTAAAAGTAAAGAATCTGGTGAGTTACTGATTGAGAAATTAAGAGATGTTTCCAGGATGCTTGCAAGGATATACAAATTATGTATGGCTACTCTGTAGTCCTCATTCAGGAGAAAACATACACAGGAGTCTCTAAGATTGAAAGCACTAAATGGAAAACTGAGAAACCAGGGAGCAATTTTCCTGCTTGCAGGCCTCCATAAAAATCTCTTATAATTTACATCTGTGGGTTCTCTGCCAGAGGAAAACAGGTGAATAGTGTGAAAGTCTGAAAAAAGAAAGACTATTTTTCTCGGCTGAGCCGATATACATGCATGTATGTCCCATGTATCAATGCCATGCTGTGCAGAAATTTTTCTGAGGTTGTCAAGAAATATCCACAATTTTACAAGAGCTTTTAGTTAATATTGTCATGACTCTCGGGAACAGAGAGGGGATGAATACACTGAACACGAAAGGTGTACCTCCAGTAATAAGACCCATGTAAGTAAAAATAAAACCCACTTTTGCTTTTGTAGAATATTCTACCATCTGACTGACTGGAATAAAAATATCATTGTAGTCCCTGAGATCATCATCTGCAGGCTTATGTAACAGCAGAAACTGTTTTTCAGGAAAAATATTAATTGCAGCCTATTATTAGCCATTAAAACATTCTTCAGTGTTATGAGTCATGGTTCTTGTCATCAAGCTAAATGCCATTGAAATGTATTTCCTAAGAGCAATACCCTTAACTCTACTCAACACAGTGGTTGTGTTAGTGTGGTTAAATGCTGGCTCTCCAACATTTTATTGTGAAATAAAATGTGGATATATGGAAGGACTTGAATGGCATCACATATATTTGGACTTCCAAACTGGAGGGCTGATGCTGCCATAGCAACAAAGCCTCTGGACTGTTTAAATTTGAAAACAGTGCCATTAAACTCCCTGTTGTGATAGAAAACAGCTGTATTGGTAGCCTGAGGTCACCCTATTTTTGCAACTACAGTTGTTTGCAGTATAGTCCGTATTTGTTATTAGAGACTGCATTTCTCTAGGATTTTACAGACAGACTGGTGCCTCTCTTGTCCTTCCTCCCACCTGACCAAGAATTTTGTCAAGACCAGATTTTCAGAAGATAGAGCTCCCTGTGTATGTGTTTATGTACATAGATACCAAAGCTGTGACTGAAGCTGGATGTTTCAATAGTAATATTGTCTTGATGTTGCTATTATTTGCTTGTAAAGTAAAATCCCTGTACTTGTAAATAAGCATATTCATATTTTGGTATTCTACTTTATGTATTTATATGCATATATTGCATCCTCAATCAGGAACTAGGGACAGTAAAATAAGTCTTTTGCCAGACATATTTATGTGATACTTCTGTTCTTTCTGAATTTACCAGAGGTCTGGTTTAGTAGATTACCTCCCTGCTTAAAAATTCTGATGCTTGAAAGTTTGTTAATGAGAAAATTTTAATTTCTGTCTTTTCTGGAATTAGTGTTTACAATACGATGCTTCAGATTTTCCAGGGTTTTTCACAATTATTGAAGCTGTAATTATATTTATCAAATATTGATCTTTTTTCATATACTCAAGTGTTGTAGCTATCTACCTCAGGGGCAAATAGCAATAGGAGAATATGTATCAATTTTTAATCCTTTTAATGTATTGAGTTCAATTCCTGGATTACATCTCTCCATTTCTCAACTGTTAGTGCTTTACCAAGTAATTCCATATTTTCTCTATCTGCAGTCATTGTTACTCTGAACTTGGTTCTCCCTGCTCTCAGGCTGCTTATGTCACACCAGTGGAGTAAAGGCTCTATCTAAAGGTAGATTATATTTCAATCTACCTATTTTCAGGAACTTTTATGTATAGTAATTGTGTTGGGTATCTCTGAGCTGAAAGAGAATCAGTTGTTCTGGTGTATTATCCAGCTGTGCTGTAATTTGCAACAGTTCACAGCCAGAAATGGTGTATTATGAAAGAGCTGCTACCTTTTAAAATATTTCTGGTGGGAATCCATTAGTGAAAATTTATGTTCCATTAGTGAAATTAGTTATGTAGCCAACATAGCTTTCTACTAAGGGCTGGATGAACACTCCTCTCCCTCCCCATCTTGTAACTGGCTACACAAGTCATAGCAGAGCTTCTGACCCCTGCTACCCCAGGGAAATAAAATGGAAGTATTTTTGGATATAAAGCCACTGCTACAAAGCAGAAATTTTCCTGTGAAGTGAAATTATCCGTATAGATATAAGAACACAACTATAGTTACACTGATACTTTTGACATGGTGTGACAGCTCCTGTAGGTAATTTCTCTCATGATTTGGAATATTTTCAGCTCAATGTATGTCTCTTCAAAAGCACTTCAAGCCAAAATAAAAACAAACTTAAAAGCACATAAAGATTCACAAGACTAAAATTAACTCACTGTCAGGGGTATAATTAAACTAACGTATTAAAAATTTCCCCAGAGGAAATAATCCTTAAACAAGTTTATTAATAAAAGGTGTGTGAAACACAAACTCACTATCACATAAGCTGTCATGTCTCTTGGTACCCCAGGGAATGAGATGGGTAGGCATCCACATGACAATTCTGAATACGGGCATCTCAGAGGAACAGTTACCCACTGGCTCACCTTACTGGGGAATTTATTTCAGTTTTCTGGCTCTGAAACTGTTTGGGGAGCACTGGGCATCCAGGCTGCTGCATTTTCCCTGTGCAACACCAAAGTTTCCTTGAGCTCAGCGCCATAGTATGGAAAATAGATTATGAGACTTAGTCCCCACTCGTGTTTTTAAAAATAAACACCTTTTAATCTTGTGACCAGAGGCTAGCACAGGCTGTTCTACTGCTCTCGATTAATTTCCACTGCCTCTGAAAACTAACCAGCTTAGGAGCTCCTAATATATCATCATCATCATTACATTTGCCTTTGGTAAATTTACCTAAAATGTCTTTCCAGAGGACTAAACTGCAGCATAGCAGGGGAGATGAGAAATTACTATTCACAAGTTACTGCCTTGCTAAGGTTAGCTTATAAAAATGTGTGTTGACTTAGGCAGTGTTCTTCATTGCCATTTTGGGGATAAAGATTCAGTTACATTAAGATTTCTTAATATTAAGTGGGTGTCCTCACACATATATAAATAAGAGGAATTGCTGAACTCTGAAAAAAATCACTTAGCTTTGCTTGTAGATTTTTAGGAAACTCTAGGGGCTGTGAAGATAGAAAATTTGCTTAAAATACTTCCATTTGTCTTAAAAAATGTCATTTTTCAGTACTTCCTCCAAGGCATCTCCCAAGGATAGTCAGGACACAGCACTGAAGAAACAAGTCAAGTGCCAGTTCTTGGTTGACAAGGTAATTTGGAAAAATTGGAAACACAACACGTATGTAGAGATCTTGTCCCACCAGTGGCTGGTCTTCCATGGACTACACAGGATTATCAATAACAGTAACAATAACAATAACAACAACAATAACAATCCCTAATAAAAGATTTTGACAACAGGTAACAGTTGAGGTGACCTTACTTGGCCAGGTTTTACAGTTTTCAGACAACACTTTGTTTTTCAAAAGATAAAAATCAAGTAGAAAAGAATCTTTATAAACTTAGAAATCATTAAGTTGTCTGAAGTTGTAAGGGTGTATTCAGATGTTATGGAAGTTATTAACATGTTAAAATGACGAAGAAAATGTCTAGGAGTTAATCTGGTGATATAGGACTTACACATGATGACAATACATTCCTATCATTTAGTATGATTCAAAATTTTATTACATGAAGCTGCACATCCCTAGAATTTTACATGCAAATTAGTGCCTCTTAATTCTTCCTCCCATATGAACCACAGCATTAGCTGGACCACATTTTCAATAAGGGGAGCTCCATATGTGTATGTTTGTGCTTACATGTGCAAATCCCAAAGCTCTCCTTGCAGCTGAATGTATCTGTTATTTGCATGAAAATTGTTGTTACTAAGGGTAAAACATAAGTATGCTTTGTATCAAATTATAGGTCTCAATTTCCTGGAAAAATTTATGCACATGAATTAATATAATATAAATTATATATGGCCTTATCTGTTATCTCCTTTAGGCTCCTAAAAGTGGTAGAAATCTACTCTGTATTTGGGAAATTAAGACATCTAAGCATCATATGCTGGCCAAAAACATTGCAGTCCCTGAGCCACCAAAGGCACGTTGGATTGTTCAGGCATCTAAAGTGGAATTGTCCTATAAAATCTCAAATTGCCCTTTTGCTGGCTAAGTAATGTGAAGAAGTGCACGCTCTTCCCAAAGAACTGCTGTATATCATCTTCCTGGTCACAAGGCCAGGAAGATTTCCCTTTCCAAGAGGCAAAGAACATGCTTTGCAAACAAATATATATTTGAGGCACAGCACTTCCTTGAGCAGACCAGTTTGTATAAGATCTTACAACTTGCTCTAAGCTCTTCCTGAGCATAAAGTCTTGTGCCGGAGCTTAGCAGGGTCAGAGCAGCATGCTCACATTTTTCTTGAAAGTTATGAATTTGGTTGTAATAGTCAGGGATATTCTTAGCTCTTTTTTAGGGCTCTAATTTCCAAGGGCTGCTTTTATAGTCACTTCATTTACACAGTATTTCAGCTGTTGCAGATTGTAGAAAAAGTTATCTCATTCCATTGTAGAAAAAGTTATCTCATTCTGTTGGATACAGGATAAACAAAAGGAGGCTAATTTTCATGGCAACATTTAACCTGTGTGAATAGCACTTAATTTTTCAGTAGGGTTTTTTTTCCCCTAACATTTCTATTAAAGGAATCATCCTAAATAATGTAAATTATTCTGACAAAGGGAGCCACAAGATCAAGCATGGAGTGTCTGGTATCTTTTCCACTTTATCTTGCATGCTGTCATCAGAGGATAAATTTATAAACAAAGACTTCCATGATGTATTCCAGATTTGTGAAGAACAGCATCATCTCCTCAGTCTCCATCCTTCCTCCGTGTCATATGTTCTGTAGCTTGGGAATACTGTACATTGTCTACTGCAGGCATGTGTTTTGAATGTCGGGAATGATCTAAAATTTATGTAAGTGGAATTTTGCATTGTGACAATTCCCACATTTTACCAGCCTTTCCTCAGTACAGAGGAACAGGTACTTCTCAAAACACTGCTCCAAGTGGCAGAGAATAGAGCCACCTATTGATTGGGGGGGTACAGCAAAGTCTCCCTTCTGACATTCACAATGCTTTGGGAGTTTATGTGCTACCTTTTGAACACCAGCATTGTTTTCACAAGTTTTTATTTTGGTAAGTGCCATACTTCACAGATACATTCTTGAGAAGGAAAAGACCTAACCCCCACAGCTCCCAAGTGTGATTCTTTTAGCAATTAAGCATTGTGATCTAGAAAGCTCGTACGGGACTTTATTCCAAATGTTAGGTAATTACTTTGGCCCTCTCTAGTATTTAATTTAGTAGCTACCTAACAAAAATGTAGCAGTCATGTAATAAATTGCAAAATACCTTATCCGCTCCAACAGGCTTTAGTTATTAAAAAGATACAAACAATATCTGTTTATGCTAAGCTTTTATGGAGACCTTATGCTGCTATGGTTAAAGTTGAAATACTTTATTAACAATATTTTAAAAAGGCTGTATACAAGGCCACAACGAACCCAAAAAATAGAAATCCCTGGAGAAAATCACAGACGAATGCAAACAGAATCTTTGCACAGTCAGAGCTAGCAGACATTCCATTTGATCTATTTCATATGAAAATAAGTAGTCCTCAGTTTTTTGTTCAATTAGCAAAAAAAAAAACCAAAAAAACAAAAAAACAAAAAACAAAAAAAAACAAAAACAAAAACAAACAAACAAAAAAAACAAAAACAAAACCAAAAAAAACCACACACAAAACTAAACTAAAATAAAAAAAGCGCTGCCAACCCAGCGTGCCTTGTCCCTGCAGGCACGTGTGTATTCCCGGCTCCATTCCCGGTAAGGCAGTCCCCACTGGGTGGCACTCCATACCCAGGCTCCGGCTCCTTTCCGAGCCTACGAAGAGCTGCTGCCGGAGCTGCCCCGCTCCCCGCAGTATCCTGGACCACAGCTGGATGTTTTCCATCAGCTGGGCCTTTACAATTGGCAAAATGCAGCACTGTCCTCCTCTTGGGGCAATTGGATCACAGGATGGAGACAGCAGCTGTGACAGAACAACATGACTGACCATCTCTCATATCAAAGCCTGACCTTTAATTCATCCTTTTGTTTTGTGATAACAAGTCAGAATAAATTAACCTGTCAAACCTTCACGAAGAAGCTCTAAGGCAGTTGTTGACCAAACCTAGTTTAATATACGGTGCTCAATATAAAGAAACAAATAAAGGCAAACTTTGCATTTGTTAGCATGTAACAGTGCAGCCTCACAAATGCCAACCTTTCAAGACTATGTGCATTCTTCAGGACTCAAATCGAGTCTTCTAACAAACACTCATCTTAAAAAAAACTTTCTTTAAAAGTTTCTCACTTTTTTTGCGATGCAAACTTGTTTGAAATGAGCTGATTATCTGAAAAAATCCTCACAGGGACTTAGTGCTTATGATTTTGCCTGCTAAAACATGGTATCAGCATAGGCCTTTTTCCCCTTATATGGTAAAAAACAGTGTGTGAACATGGAATTGGCTGCAGGAGGTCACACTGAAGACCCCTCCAGTCCAGCAGTGGCCAGCAATATGCCACATTTTAATGGAGCAAACCAAACACTGATGACAAATGTTTGCAGTTCCCAGCAGGCTGGAGCTCAGGCACTCACACAGAGGTGATGCTTGTGCTTCATATCTTTTGGTGGCTTTTTTGTTTATTTCGTGGGGGTACAAATAATGAATTTGGTTTTTTTCCATTTTCTCAACATGCATACAATTTGCCTTTGGACACTCTGCACTGCAATACGTTTCACATTTAAGTACACATTGCTTGAAAGGAGAGACTATTTCTGTTTTGAACAAGAAGAATCTTGCTGGATGTAAGTATGTGTTAGACACAAGGAGAGAAGTTTGACAGTTTTAAATCAGGTGGGAGGGCTGCCTAACCAAACAGACTTACATATGCTATTTGCATCATATATGATAAAAGGAGTCATAATTATTTTTATATCTTCTCTGAAGTCAGATGACTACAGCATCTATAAGGCTCAGCTACAAAGGCTATCACCTTCAGAACCAAACTAGAATAATGTTTATCCAGGCATTAAGATGCTGTGAGGATAAAGCTCAGGCCTTTCCAGACTAAGGGAGAAGTGTTATATTCATAAGGACATATGAGAAGTATGGTGATATAAAGCACTGAGGTGAGATTCTGTGCCATGCTTGAGTCATCTTACAAGATCTTTAGATGTGAAAATGGTTTTACCTACCCAGTTCTGAGGGTGTCTGTGCCTGAGGAGCTCTGCCTGTTAGCTCATGCTGTTTAAACTTCTCTGAGGCACTCACAGGGTCACAACACTGCCTCGTAACACCTCCTTCTTCTAAAACTTTTTCTATGATACAAAATACATGTTGTATATTTGAAGTCAGTAAAAGGTTCAGCCTCTTTGAACTGACTCTAGACTAAATCCAACAAGGAGGTCTGTGGTTCCTCCTTTTGACAGCATAGATCTTAGTGCATTGGTTCCTTTAGAAGTCAGGCCAGGGTAATTATGAGTGAACCTGCTCCCTTAAATGAATGGGAGAAAGAACTTTTCTTTGGAAAACAGTTTAAAGACCAGTGGTTGAAAGTTTTTTTTAATTGAAAATACAATTAAAATCTAATGATAAAGACCTGGAAGTTTTTTACATTTATTCACAAGTGTCATTTTTAACAAGTGAAAAATGGGCCTTGGCATTTTCCCATCCTAAGGTCAATCAAAGCTAGGTGCAGACATAGAGTTTAAAATTAATTTTGAATAAATCTGTAAACAAAACTAACTGGACCACATTCCTTCCAGCTGAACCTATGTGGAGCCAGTTGAATTATGTCAACAAGGAAAAAATTCAACCTATCTTGTTTGTAAAATGTTGCGCAAATACAACAAATACATTGAGTAAACAGTTCCAGAAAGAGTGCAGCATCATCATCCAAAATATGTTCTAGGAAACATAAGGGTAGATAGTGAGCTGACGACTTGCATCATGGAAAAAAAGCTAAAAAAGGATTCAAATCTCTTCTAACAAATTTAGCCTTGCTGCTCTTATTTCTTTCTCTATTTAATTTAGAACAGAAGAAAAATCTACTTATCAATCAGACAGAACCAAATTCACCTCCGGTTTAACTCAGCTGGATTTAAGACCAAGACTGAATCAATATTTTGATTGCCAGAGGACGACACAGAGTGTGCATAGGTAAAGTGCAGGATACAATTCTATCTATGTATATTGACTATCCAAAACAATTGAGAATACTTAATGTTCAATACATGGATGAAAACACTCGAGTATTTACTTGCACAGGAGACCTGGTCTATTGGACTCACAGATATCCTGTTCCTGTTCTCAGCTTCTGTGTGGTACTACATCCCCTGGCAGGAGTTTCATCTCGGGTCCTGCAAAGCCTGCTAAACTAGTGTTGGTACCAGGATCTGCCTTTTGCCGACTTTGCAACTGAGCCCTGGGGACCACTGTAATGGAAGAGTTCTGAGAGGGTGAGCCAGTCAATACTTTAGGAAGGCATCTGTTTATGCTCAGCTTTTAGGCAAACCTCCTGTTAGCAAACAAAAATCAAGCAATGCTTAAACATACAGACCTAAACATGAAGCCTTAGATCTACAATACTGTGACACTGCTGCATTGTGGTTTCTGATGGTTACATCATTTGACAATTCTTGGCCTCCAAGGCAGTGGTGGCTGAGTTTGACAGCTCTCCAACTTCTCCATGGGAAGCCAGAACTAAAGGGGGCATATTCTCCCTTCCCCAATCTCCACCGTGTATCACTTCTATTTACACATAGCTTTCCTGTGGATCAAGACCAGTCTGGTCCAAAGGTTTGCTTCCTCTTTCTCTAGGTCAGAGCCAGTATGTTCTGTCTGCCAGACAGACCCTACACCCTTCTGTGTGCAGGTCCAGTCCAGCCTCCCCAGCTGGGTATTTTGCAGACTGCATGCTGACCATCTGATTCAGGTCTTTGCAGTCTGGGTATGATTATCTCAGCTCTACTATTTTTGTGTAACTATGCTGAGCAAACAGGTATTGCATAATATTTCACTTCCTAAGTCAAACAGTCTTGTGATATGTCTGGGTACAAGGCAAGCAGGACGCCTAATGTTTCTGCTTTAACTCAAGCAGACTTGTAGCATATCTGAGTATAACACAAACAAAATATATTTCTCAAAAAGGTCTTCTCACTGCAAAGTTATCCCTACTGAGTCTTGGAGGTAAACTAGGCCATCCTGCAACTGAGCACAGCACAGCATGACTTTCCTTTTTTTGGCCAAATCACCTTTTACTCAGCATGGAGCTACACATTGACTCACTCATCTGAGAACACCCTCTACTCCTCCTCTACCTGATCCTCTGTAAACTGTCTTCTCTTATCAGTCAAAAGATAAATGTGCATGTAAATATTGGGTTTTCTATAAAAAGGAATAGGTCATTCATATGCTTAAATGTTAAGATGATGATTGTGCACTTCTCTGACTTACAACTTGGTAGCAGTAATGATTACTGGTTTAATGAGGGCTGGATACAAATACTAGAGGGAATTTATAATCTCCTGTTCTTCAGCTGTGAACCACAGCAGATGGTTTCAGTCTATGCAGATTAAGAGCACAGTACCACATTTTGTATTTCCATAATAAATAAGAATAACTTAACACCAATTACAGCTAGATTGTGCAAAATAGGAAAGACAGTGTTCCAAGCAGTGAACATGTACAGATTTGAGCAGATTTTGAGATAATAAATATTACATTTGGCAGTTTAGAATCATCCACACCACAAATGGAGGAGAAACTGTGAGAGAGGAGAATGCATCTGCCAAAACTGGGATTTGGTTCTCCTTTCCTTTACATCACTCTTCGACTCAAATCTTTACAGTAATTTCCAATATAGTTCTTTTTATGTTATAACTAGTTTGGTCACCGGAACAGTTCCTCTGAGTAAAGCCTCTCTTACATCCTATGTTGTCTCCAGGAGGTTAAATCAAAGCAGTAACAGGAGAGGACAGATGGGGAAGTGCAAGAAAATGACACATCAGTACCCATCAGTGTATTTGCTATCAGTTCCAGCAGTCTTAAGTGTTGTCATCAGAGCAAAGAAGAACCTTAACAAGGAATTTAAAGGTTGTATTAGATATTCATACACATAGGAAATTTCTTCCTAGTAGGTAGCACAGGGTAAACAGGAAACAATTGGGCAATGTATATTGTAATACATTTTCCACAGAACCCACCTCAACCAGACCTGCCCAAGAGCCTGCCCAGGAAATCCTATGCACTTTGTTTTTGTCCATGACTCACCATTCTGCAGCCCCGGTGGCTGAACTGATGCCAAACTTGAGCTGGCAATTCGAAGCCAGGCAATCTCTTGTCACTTCCCAAGGACAGTGTAAAAGATGGAGAGAGAGGGCATTCTCTGCATGACAGCACCTGCAGTGGAGACAGGCATTTCTGTTGAGTTAGTGCCAAGGTCCTTGCTTACCTTTGAGGAGTTAGCAAGTGTAGTGCAGATTGAACTGTGGATTTAGTCAGGAAAGGTCCAGGATACAAAATGATACTTGGTGTCTTTGCTGGTCCCATAGTTCATGATGTCACCCAGTTTCTGACACAAAATAGCTGTTGTACAATTGAATCAAAATAATTACAGGGGTTAAATAGAAGAAACTGTTCCAAATGAAGCTTGTCTTGAAAGCAAAAACAATTCTTTGGAGAATAAAGGAAAGACAGAACTTTCCTGTATTTTGTGGCCAAATTTAGGGAAAGAGTGTTTGCAGCAATTTTCTGAATGGCAATGAATGGGAAAAGATTGAAATCACAATTTGTTCAAGCGAGGGAAAAGAATGTGAGAGTGACAGAAATACATAATAGACTTAGAAGGTAGCAAAGCACAAGGGCAGAAGCTGCATTAAAGTGGGAATTTTTTTAATGAAACCCCATATAGGAATTGTATGCTGGGAGATGTAAAGAGAAAGGATGATAAAGCACTAAACAGGAAAGGCAGGTGAATTCAAGAGCACTATTTTAAGACGGGAGGGGTTAAATCTTGCCTGGATCCGTGAAGAAGACAACCCAAAGAAGAGTGACTAGAAGGGCCGATGATGATTAAAGACAGTGTGATGAGTGGGCAACAGAAACTAAAAGAGAGGATAAAATTAAGCTGTTAGGAACACGGTCAGAAGAGGAAGACAAATGGGAAATTTGAAATCTCATTGTCTATCATGGCAGGAATAGCAAGCTGCAGACGAGTAAGGGCATATATATTCTTGGGTCTGGAGCTCTCCCCTGTCTCTTCTCATGCTCTGCAGTGTGAGCATGTATCACTGTGTCAGCTTTCATTACAAAGTCAGGCTCAGTCTCTGGCAGTCATGCTGTTGGCACCCTGGCTGAGTGCTGGGCTCCTGAAAAGTGTGAGTGTGTAGGGGAGTGTGGTGTAGAGTGTGTGAGAGGCTCTCGTGTTGCAAGCAGGATCTGTGCACCAGGATGCTCCTGTCAGCTCGGCTGCAATTTGTTTCACCACAGGTGTCAGAAGTGTGGAACAGCTGGATTCTAACAAATCACTAAGGTATCAAATCAGCACGTCTGTTCCCAACACACTTAATTACTGTCCAGGTTTTGGATACAAGACAAACTTAATTCCTGTGTTTGTAATTATTATCCACAGAGCTGTGAAGGTAGCTAGAGTTGGATGCATGTTTTGGTTTACATTAGGTAAAACAGATTCCTTCCCTGAGGATCTACTTTGATGCAAGGGAACGGCAGATCTGACCTGGTGATAGTGACAGCTATGCCAACAGAAGCATAAAGTCCTGCCAGGACCATCCAAGGTGAACAGATCAAAGATTAAAGAACAAATGAAAATCAGCTTCTGGTCATCTAGGATGGTGTCTGTGTAATCACTCAGGAGAAAAAAAATTACTGAAATACAGTATAATTATTGGAATAGACAGGATAGTAGACAAGGATGGCAGAAACTTACTGTGCCCTAGGATACCTGACAGAATGAGCAGCATTTGTTTTTAGACAAGATACTAATGCATTAGAAAGTCAGTGCCCTAAAAGTCTTACTAGGCAAAGTAAAAACAGCCCTTTAAACTGCATAGGAAAAACAACTGCATAATAATAATTTGACCAGAAGTCAAATTAATTCCTGGTAGAATTTTGTTGCCTTTAGGGGTAAAATGAAGATGTTGTCTCCTTTCATGCACACATTCATTGTGTTGCAGTTTTTGGTTACTATTTTTTGTAACCTCAACCCCAAGAGGTGTCATGCATTTTAATTTCTCTTTAAGTAGGTCACTGGTTTTTCTTTTCTGCACTGCCCTCTTTCTAAAACAACTTGTAGTCTAAACCTTTATTTCTTCTTTTTATGAAGAAATAAAAAGATGGGGGGGGAGCAGGGAAAAAGCTCCACAGAAATTTCAAATCTATTTTGGCAATTCTACTATATTCGACTTTAACCTCACCCACCCAATACCCACCAGGCTGTTCTCAAGTTCTTGCTTTTCCATCTGCTTTTCTTCACGGAGAAGAATCTGGGGAAGAAGGCATCCCAGAAAGATTAATCTGCATACTGCAGAAAAGAGGAACCTTGTTCTTAAAGACCATGACAAAGCAATGTAACTTGTTACTAAAACTGTCACCATTCTGGTCATGCAGGGTTTTTGTAAAAAGACAGTGTGTTACTGACCATCAGAAGCTTAAAAGAAAACTGCCTAAAACTCCATCCAGTTATGGTCTTCCTGTATTTATCTTCACCAAAAATTACAGTTAACTCTTCTCCCATCTCCCAGAAGACTTTCAGAGCTTGGTAATACAATAGCTCACAAAACGTCAAAACAATAATTTATCCCAGCAGGAGGTGGGGAGAGACCTCAGTGGGGGATTGACAAGAATTAGAGCACATGCAGGGAGTAGCTGTCTACAGGACGCTTCATCTCTGAGTGCTTGCCTGAAAGGTGGAGAGAGATTGCCTCAGTAAATTCTAAGCGTGGGATGCTACAGGCTGTACCATCACTGTTGCATTAGGTCAGCACCAGATTTCAAATCCAGGGTCATGCCACAGGGACTACTGTGTTACTTGAAGCTTGTGAAAGCAACATTCAGACTCCTATCTCTGCCAACACAAGATGTGAAGTTCAGAGGCACTGTGGGAGGAAGATATAAATAATAAATGAGCTAAATAATGACAGCTAGCTGTACCTAATTATAGTTTTAGTTGCCCTTTTGAATAAAGAAAGTTCAAAGCTGCTGCAAAAAGAGGCTGATCCCTATTCTGAATGGTGTTTGAACTTCACAGATTATTAACATGAAAAAGTGAGGAGATGCCAATGGAAGCCACACCAGCCTGTCATAGCCTTGTTCAAGAGGGAAGCAGTGTCTCTAACACCAATTTATTTACACATCAAAACATTCTCCAGCTTAAATTAATATTTAGCCTGAATACAGAAGCAATGTATGAATTAAAATTAAATTGTGTACATCATTTGGAAGATGTTCTTCCTTACATCTTTTGCTACCTGACTTGGGAGACTAATTTAGGAAAGTAGCTCTGCAGGCTCTGTACCTAGGGAGCACAAGGGTCAGTTAACTCCAGAAATAGTGCAGGTCCCTAGCCTGGGCATTTAAGTGTCTAATGCTAAATGTGTGAATGTATTTACCTCCTCATCCTTCTCTATGCATGGAGAAGAATCTGTTCCTAGTGCCCTTCCTATGCTGCAAATCAGGGATTAGGAATGCCAGTAAGGCCATGGAATAGGATGGCCATGGAATTGCTGGGCTTGTACTCTTTTCCAGCTCTTGGCGACTTCTTGTGGTTTACTGGGGGTCCGTACACATTTTCCTCATATTTTTCTATCTGTAAAATAAATTCAGTAATTCCTAATCACATTCTAAAAGACATCTTCACCTTTGGGTAATAAAGTTTTAATTAATTAATTAATTAATTAATTATTTTATTCCCGGTGCAAGTATATATCTGTATGGGTACATTTAAGTTATCATTACATATTTCTAAATAATCTGAGTAGAAGCTTAAATTAGGATTCTTTTTAAACTTTAAGTGCATTTACACTTGCATAGATAATATGAAATGCACTTTTACCTGAAAGTTAAATTTAAACTGCGAGAGCATATTGAAACAACTGCATTTGTAGAAATACTAAATATAAATAAAGGACTTATAAAAGTACAGTACCTTTGGGCAAACAGTTAACAAAAGTAATTGTGGGTTGTTTTTATTCCATGTTCCATGTGCCTTCTCGTTCTCTTTTCAGTCTCTGTCCTCTTGTAATTATTTCTCTAAAGAAAACTGTTCTGTGGAAGTGGTTCCATGTACAATCTCTACACTACCCATACAGTCATCTTTTCTTGGAGGAATTCTGTGATGCTAATAAATACCCATTCTAATTTTTACAGTTCTTGGGTGAGTGTGTTAAACAAGCAGGCACTTCACTGCCTGCTTTGTCTCTACTTTGCTTACAGAAATGGATCTCAGGTCTTATTTTACACTAATTTTGCTTATAGTACATATAATTTTTGATTAATTTAAGTGCATATCATTTTTTGTTTAATTAATTAAACTAATCTATCAAAAGGATAACAACACTTTTTCATCTGAAACACTCCTGGGTATAGAGGTTGATTATCTTTACAGTGCTGCAACATAAAGATTGCAACTGATAATGTTTTGTTTTCCAACGTTTTATGGTCTTAATTCTTTAATATGATCTCTTGTGTTTGTCCCCTGTGTTTTTACACTTCCTAAAATAGATCTCTGTACTGGTTAAATACACACATACTAATGTTTTTAAAATATTTTTTTTAAAATGGAAAGACCAGAGAGATCTTAATAGCCTTTATTATTTCTCTTTTACATAGTTGACAGCAGAGCTGATTGAAGGTGTTTCAATGGGATAAAAAACTTGTGATATCATTTGGTGGATTTTAGGGCTCTCTCCAGATTACTTGCTTCCAAAAGAATCTCTTCAAACGGCTTGCCAATATTCACAGTCCCCACACTGCAAACCACATACTATTTATATTCCTTAGTGTTCAAGCATGTATTTGTGGATGCCCCATCCCTGGAGGTGCTCCAGCCCAGCCTGGATGGGCTCTGGGCAGCCTGGACTACTGCGAGCTGTCCCTGCCCACGGCACATGATGTGTAAGTTCCCTTCCAAACCAAACCATTCCATGATTCTGTGATCTGCAGTTCCAGCATTTGTACTGTATTAACTGGATCACGAGAATGTTTATCAGAGGCCAAAAAGACAATCAATGTTTATTGCTTTTCCTGAAGGCGGACAAAACATAGGTGCAAGCAGTTCACACATTAAAACCCCAAACACCAAATGGGCAGGAAGGTGGAAAACACCGGTCTGAAAAAACCCTGATGATTTTCCTGCGATTCTCAGCTGTTAGGATCTCATGAGAAGCTGGGATTCCCGCGGCCCGGTTCCCGGTAGCGGCGGCCCGGGATCCCCGCGGGCACGGCCAGGACAGCCCCTGCTCCCAGAGCGGGCACGCGCGCTGCGGGCGCGCCCCGGCGCATGCGCGCTGCGGGTCTCCTTGGCGCTGCGCGGAGGGCGAGCGCAGGCCTCAAGGAGAGGGATCGGGACAAGGAAGAGCAGCGGGAGCGGGGATCGGCGCTCCTGCCGCCGCCGCCATGCTGCTGTGCGCTGCCCTGCGCGCCGCGGCCGCACGCTCGGTAAGGGCTGCCTGCCCCCGCCGGCCGGGAGCCGCAGAGGCCGCGGGAGAGCGGGGAGGCCGCGGCGGGGCGTGGGGAGGGGCGGCTGGGGGTGGGTGGCTGCCTGGAATCCAAGTCTGTGGAGCACGTAGTCCCTGCTCTTCTGCAAAGACAGCCTGATCAGCTCAGTCTTCCTAGCTGCAGTTGCACCTGCAGTGTAGTGTCACAGGATGGTTGCAGCCTTTCCCTGTCATATGACCTGTCCCATCCCTGGGAGCGTTCAGGGCCAGGTTGGATGGGACTCTGAGCTGCCTGGTCTAGTGGAAGGTGTCCCCGCCCATGGCAGGGGATTGGAACGACGTGATCTTTACGTCCCTTCCACCCCAAACTATTCTGTGATTCTACTCTAAGAAACCTCGAAATTGCTCAAGAATTAAGTATAAAACTAAACCTAATTTAATATAAAACCAAGTTTAATATAATAAATATTTGGGGTAAAATTATCAAATCTTACTAATACCGGCCGGAATCTAGAAATCTTGATCTGTTCTGGCATGTTAGAGAGTACAGAGAATAGTTGAACAGAACTTGAATGTGGATGTGTGTTCTGTTCATTCTCCAGGTTTGTGTTTACATTTGCCCTCTTATACCAGTTTGATAAAAGCTGAAGAAGCATTTAGATGCTAACTGGAGAAGAACTTCAGTAGTAGTGGTGGTTTCTGCAAACTTTATAGTATATAGGATATAAAGTCACAAACTGGGAAATTCTTCATGAAATGTTGGATGAGAATTTGTGTTCAAGGCACTTAAGCAGTAGCAGAATTAAATCCTTCAATTTCTACATTGTTTGAACTGGTCAAGGCCAGAGTTGAGAGATTTGCTCTCCTAATAATACAGGAGAGCCCTTAATAGTCTGTTCTTGACTTATTTTAGTGATGGCAGTAGAATTAATGGCTTACAGTTAGAATGGAAATCAGATTGGTTCTGAAAGCAGCCACTAGAAGTATGTGCATTATTAACACTGTATTTTGCTTGTAGGTAAAACAGATCCGATACTTGCATGGAACAGCAGAGCGTAATGCCACTGGAGCCTTATTTGTGGTAAATAATCTTCTTTACTGTAAGGGGGATGGGTCAGAAGAGTTTGGCATGTGCTTTTTAAAATCTGCCTAAAAGCTTCTGATGGGCTATAGAAACCCACTGGCATTTACAAAGAAGAGGGTTTTTTCTGTATAATCTTCTACTAGAATTGTAGTGAAGTATCAAAGGTCTTATTTTAGTTTTTGGCTTTTCTGTTTCTTGCCTTATATAGTGAAAATGCTCCATAATATGTATGTGATTGCAGATGAGACTTTGCTTAAACTTTATTTCATTATAAACCATTTCTTGTTTCTTCTGTTTATTTTAGTTGAGTTTGTAATTGAATCTCGTTAAACTACTTGCAGGTGCAGTTTCTTGCTTTCTGAAATTTGCTGCGGAATTACCTGTGGGCTCAGGTCCTAGCTGTGTTTACAGGTGTTGAAAAGTACAGTTCTTGTTCATGTTCTGTGTGATACAGAAGGTCATATGATGAGTCGTAATTGAGGCTATTAGGCACTGTCATTAAAGGCATAAACAGTAGCAGTGACTGTAAAAAGTAAAAAGCCCTTGAATTTAAGTGTGTAAAAGCGGCTGTGTTGTCTGTGTACCTCTGAAGAGAACCTGAAGCATCTCAAGAGAGTGTGCATTTTGTCCCATTCTGCTCCATTCAGAGCTTTGGCTGGTCTGCAGTTTAACAGCTGAATAATTTGGCATTTTCCCAACATTTGATAAAATCAGCACTTGACTAGAGAGTTGACCACTGTTGAAAACAGGTGCTCAGGATTTTTGGATACATTGTTGTTGTCCTTTTTTTTCCTGCAGCTGTCTCTACAGCTTTAATCATAAAATGAAGTTAATAGGATCTCGGTATATGCTTTGTATACTTTTCCAGAAATCTGAGCAGGAATTGGTGATTTACAGGGTGAGAGCTGGTGCTCAAGGAGTAGAGGAAATGCTGTAGTCTGGCAATTTAGGAAACTTGAAGTGTAGTTGGAGGCTGGTGAAGACAGGCAAATTGTGTCGTTGGCACCCTAATGGCTGTTGATGTCGGACATATGAAGCTAGTTAGCTTTGTAAATTCAAGACTTATGTAATTGTTTAAGGTATTTGCTGCAGGGAGGAGCCTGATAACAGAGAAAGGCAAGTAGAAAAGCTGAGTGCTTTGCAGATGTTTATTTAATAGCATCATTGATGACTTATTCCACAGCAGAATTTTTGCGACAGGATCATAAGAACTTGGTTCTGTGGGAGTTTGGATTTTTCTTGTTGGTTTTTTTTCCTCAGTTGTTGTTTTTTAATAAGGTAATATTTGTTCTTCTCTGAAGTAAAAGATAATGGGAAGAAGACAGTTGAATGTCATTGCATGTGTGTGTAATTGTTTGCCCTAACTAAATTCCAGGTATTACTTAAAATGGCAAATTTCAAGGGAAACTTGTCCTGCTGGTTTGAGGTGAAGGCATTATTTTAATCTACACCAGGTATTCATATACAATCAGAAAATTGGACTCCCCCTGGGTTTCTGTAGAGGAAGAAAAAATTTAAAGTCTTCTTTTTTTTTTTTTTTTTTTTTTTAATTGCAGGCAGAAGAAGTGTCAAATTTGTTTAAAAACTGCTTGTGCAGGACTAATGGCAGTAACTCAAACCTGTTGTGGTGCTCTCTTGGATTTGCTTTACGAAGCTTATTGCTGCTTCTTCTTGCATTTTTTATGTGAGGAAGGTAAAGGCATGCAGTGTGTTGATGTTGTAACAGCAGAGGACAGGCTAGCAAGGGACCTGGTTGTCATAAAATGTAGTATTAAAAGGCATTTCTGGTTTGCATGCCTATGCTTCCCTTTGCAAACATGTAAGCAGAAACACACAGAAATAAGAGAACTTCTGCTGAAATGCATTTGTATTCTGAAACAGCCAGAAAGAGCCTTTCTCTCAATTATTAAATTCAACTAGCTGCCATCACAGGCAGCTACATCACACTTCCAGTGAGAGGATATCAAGTACAAAATTAGGTAGATAGTTTGCCCGTAGGAATGTAAGAGCAATGCTCTAAATCTCTTAAGTTCTGATGGCTAGGGAAGGCCTGATTCCAGAGACATTTAATACGATTACCTTTCTTCATTGAAACATGCATTCTCTATAATGACTTTACCCGATTCTAGCCTTCTTAACAGCTAAAACTTAGCTCTTCTGGTTTATTGTTTTCAATACATGGACTGAAGTTTCCTTAACACATCAACAGCCCTGATGTGGGCTTTGTCATGGGGCTGCACAGGGGGTTCAGCACATGAAGAATTGCTGTATTCAAGTTTTAGCTACTTGTGAAGTTGGTCAGTGAGATACTCGGGTTTGAGAGCACTTCCACCACTCTTAAAGTAAGAGGGGTATATCTTGAGTTCTGTTGGAGTAGTGAATGTAGGGTACTTTCCCTTTAGAGGAGGAGTAACACATATTTTTTCAATGCTGATTTGATATGAATTCTGAACAGTTTGTTGCCCTAAATATCGCCCCTGCAGACCACCCAGTTCTCTCATTTTGGTTTACAGTGCTTTGGACTGGTGTTTACCATAGGGCATAAGTCAAGTCTCAGGCCAATTTTTTTGCAGTATACATAGAAACTAAATTATTCTAATTATTCTGTTGTAATTCTTCAGTGCTCTTTAATAATTTTCTGTGTCAAGAAAGACACAGTATTAGATCACTGGGAAAAAAGAAAGCATACTAAAAAAATGGCCCAGGTCAGTGTAGCAAAAAGAGTATGAGGAGACCATTCAGCAGCTTTAGTGGCTTCTATGGGAGGGCACTGGCATCTATGGCTTGGGTAGCCTTTGCAGTGAAGGTGTTCCTACTTAAATAGGGTCTGTTTGGAAATATGAAAACTTCATGTAAGACTTCGGGAAATTGGGGACCACTACAAGGACTTGGAATGAGACTTGCATGGGGAGAGTGCAAAGAGAACAGAGCCAGGCTCATTTCAGTGGTGCCAAGTGACAAGACCAGAGGCAATGGCCTCAGAGAATATCAGGAAACACTTTTTCACTGTGAGGGTGACAGAGCTCTGGCACACGTTGCCCAGAGAGGTTGTGGAGTCTCCATTATTGGATATATTCAGAAGAAACCATCTGGACAGAGTGCTGGGCAAGCAGCTCTGGGTGTTCCTGCTTGAGCAGGGGAGTTTGACCCAGATGACTTCCAGAGGTTCCATCTAACTTCAACCACTCTGTAATTTATCTTAGTGCTCTTTCCAATACTGTCCTTATTTCTGATCTTGCTCTCTAGAATCTGTATCTTAAAAAAATATGGAAGTGCACCCATGTCATTTAGGAGCACATAAGTGCATGCAAGTCTCAGATAAATTGCACATTGTCAGACAAATGTAAGACTAGAGAACACATAAATTCCTAACTGCCCAGGAGTCTTAGAACTGTGTAAGCTCTTGATGAAAACTGTCAAACTCTCCATGGCCCAGAATTAGATTAAGCCCTTTCAGGAAAACAGCAAACATAAAAAGTGGCATTGACTTATTTATTGCTCATCTCTGCTCCAGCCTTTACAATATATTGTAAGACCTTGCAACAGCTACACCTGTATCTTCAATATAAAGTTTTTATTATTCCTCATAACATGTAGGGCATTTAAGGATATCAGTTTAGAGATGACACACTGAAAAGAACAGCTGCTCCAGACAGAGGGAGCTTTTAATAAATCAAACACGTTTATTTGCAAAGGATTTTGAGATGAAGTACAATTGCTAACTATCAAATAGCAATGGAAGGCAAAATAATAGCAAAATAGGCATGCAGATTTGAGAAGGAAAAGCTAAGTTATGGAAATACTTATAATGAATCGTGGAATTGATCTGTGCAGCTAAGACATGGAAAGGTCTGTAAGGGAAAAAATAATAAAAGTTGTACAGTATTTCCAATCAGTCTTTTCTCCATCAGCCCCTTTTTTTCCATTAAAATTGGTAGGAAACACTCACCAAGACTAAATATGATTCATCAAATCCTTTATCTAGAAGGGTCAGTCTAAAATAATGGGAATCGTGTTCCTAAAAGCTCTTTTATGTTACTTTGTACATTACACCATAAGCAAGAAATTAGCGCTTAATAAAATATTAGCGTGTTCAAAGGGCATCAGTCATCTTCCTGTAATTCCTGTTCTTATAGGAAAGTCATCCTTTGTGAAGTATTTACCAATGGTAGTTTTCTATTGGACTTGAAACTGTGGTGAAGGCACAATGCTTTCAAACTGATGGTGGCAGTCATATTGTCTGCTTTGGGATATAGACAGGATAAGCAAAGGTAATCCCTGGACAGACCCACAGATGTAATTGAAGTATTTGCCTGTGCAGTATTTCCATATTAAAATTGCTAAATCCAAGAATAGCTGTGGACCACACGTGTTCTAAGTTCTTTCACTGATTATACATACTTCAGTATGCAAGTGTCTTGGCAATGTTAAGGCTTTCCATTAAATCCTTTGCTGCTTACTAAGAAGAGTATAGTGTGGCAACTGCAAAATCACGCTCCGTAACTGGCGGAAATGATCCAAGTGGAAGTCAGTGGAGGGGGTTTCTTTGTTCTAAATACTCTTCTAAAGCTTTTATTATTGGCTATTTGTGGATTGCTTTTACCATCAAGCCTCAAGTATAGCTTGTATTTTCCCACAAACTTTCCATTTAATTTGAAATCTTCTCAATTTGAAAACTGTATGAAGTTTGGAATTAGACTTAACTATAGGTGTTTAACAGAAGCAAAATGAGCTGCTTAGAGACAGCTAAAAATTTTGTGCAGGAACATTTTTCTGGTGGAAAAGGATTTTCATCAGAACTAAGATTTTACTACAGGAAAATGTTATTTTTTCACGACTTCTAAATTTTTATTTTCTGAATACAGAAGAACTAATTAAAATTTGATGTTTCCCTAGAAGACCACTTTAAAAATAACCTTAGAATACCTTATTTTGGAAATACTAATTCAAATTCTATTTCTTACATCTTGATTCAGAATTGTATATAAAATGAAAATGTTGAAATCTATTACAAATCAAAATAATGCTAAAATTTATTAATAATGTGTTTGAATGTGCAAATGTTTTAATTCTACAGCAAACTTCTTGATGAATTGTGAAGTTTTCTTAAAACTAATATTTCACGGTAAAGGGAAAAATGAACTGTTGTTTTAGTATCTTGTTTATAAGGTATTAACCAGAGCATTCTTATTCTGCCTATTGTAAATTTGAATATAATTGTCAAACTGTATTAAGAGTGTTAAAATTACGTATTTTGATAACACCACCGTACATTTTCTCAATATATAATTTCATGTATTTCTCAGTAAGTCATGTAATAGGAATAGGTTATGATTTTTAAGAGTGATGAAATAATTATCAATATTTTTGATAACTGTCCCAAATTTATTTAATCACTTCAGTACTCTGGACTGTATAGTTTTTATTCAAGCAGCTCAACTGTAACTGTGTAACAAGAAGGTATTTTACAACAGTAAATATGTCTTGAATAATTTCCTAACCACCCATTTTTACATGTTTTTCTTCTTTTCTTGAAGCATAGAGATAGTCCTGAAAACAATCCAAATACTCCATTTGAGTTCACACCTGAAAACCTAAAGGTATGCAGACAAAAAGAAATTTCAATACACAGACTTTGTCTTTAGAGCAGTGCTGATTTGTTTTCCTGCTTTCTCTTTAACAAGCGAATAGAAGCGATCATAAACAACTACCCAGAGGGACACAAGTCTGCAGCTGTCATGGCAGTGCTGGATTTGGCCCAAAGACAGCATGGATGGCTGCCCATATCAGCTATGAACAAGGTATTTAGTACTTAATGATCTTTCAAGCATAATTTTATTGTTTTCTCTCAATATCTTACTAGAATATTAATTAATGAAAGCTTACTAACATAGGAATTTACATGTGGCACAGAATTGTGAGAATTCCCTATGAGACTACATTTTTTAAAATAAAAGGGAAAACTAATGCAGAAAACTCAGGGCTCTGTTTACATACTAGCCCATTGCTAGAAACCAAAAATCAAATAAAAAATTAGATAAAGCCTATTCATATAGGCTCTTCTCCCAGAATAATCCTAGAATTAGGAACAGAAACTCGACTTTGTTCACTGCTGAATATGGGGAAAGAAAAAAACGTAACATCAGTGGACTTTTCTTCCAAATTAATGGCATTTCACACATTGCCTGGATTATACTTAATCTCTAGGTCTGTAAGAACTCTGCAGAGCAGTTAGTGTAGTAGATGTCAGGAGTATTGGGTAACACCTCACAGCAAGTGCCCAGAAGACTTGTTGGGTTAATTATTAAAATTGTTTCAGAATAACCAGGTAAACAACTACACTGCTCTGAAGTAAGAGGCTGCATGACAGTAACCAAATACGAAGAAATAAAAGAATCTGGTTTATATTCATGTGAATAAATCTGTTGTACTCTGTGTTATCATCTGGCATATCATCAATTTTAAAGTGAAAAGTTTTAAATTTAATGTGAGGACTGAGAGCATTAGAGAAATGACTGAAGGTGGTAAATGAGCATTTAAAGAAAGGCAGCTTATGTCTGCTACAGCTTCTCTACAGCATAACATAAAGCCTCAAAGCTCCATTAATGCTGGCAGTGTATATTTGTTCATTTAAGTTTCAGGTTGAAATTCTGTTAAAAATGATCTTAAGGCTTTTACGTGAACAGATATTTTCCATATTATGTTTTTCGCCTGCTAGAGAAACTGGAACATAAAACAGTTTCAGTATTGAAACAAGAGCCAGTTCTCAACTTGTGCAGTTTGCCAGGGTTCCAGGTTAATGAGATCAGGGATACTTGTACTAGAACTGGCTCCATGGAGATCATGCTTCACTCCCTACTTAATAGCTGTGACAGCAATCTGCAGAACCTGAGGGAGACCTGCTCTATATGAATTACCTAAGCACAGCTTACCGGTTTACAAGTAAGTATTCCTTACCAAAATACTTCCATGGATTAGTGTGGGCAGGATCGTACAGGTTTGTTCATTCACACAGCCAACTGCAGTGTGAGCTGGAACTGACAAGGAAAGCCCAAACCTAGCTGACTGCTCCCATCTCCTTGTGTCTGACAAGAGATGCTGGATGGGAGCTGATGAGAGCTCCTTGCTGTGCTGATCGTGGCTTAGTGGAATTTGTGCTTGAGCAGGGTGATGCCAGTCAGAGAACTCAGGTGTCCAGTCCTGGCACTTGGAGTATGTGCTTTGATATCCACCACCACCCTCTTACTTACCTGTTACTGCAGGCAACACAGGTGACTTCACTGACATAGTTTGCTAAATGCCTTTATTACTGCTACCCTCTGAGAATTCAGTATAGCATGTTTTCCCCTGTCACAGGTTGCTGAAGTTTTAGACATGCCTCCCATGAGAGTCTATGAAGTAGCAACCTTCTACACCATGTACAATCGCAAACCTGTTGGGAAATACCACATTCAGGTCTGCACCACCACGCCGTGCATGCTGCGAGACTCTGACAGCATTTTAGAAGCCATTAAGAAGAAACTGGGTAAGACACAAATTTGTAATATACTTTTTATAAGTTTTTTACTTTTAATTATACTGAAGTAAAATTCTTCATATAATGGAAGAAAAAACTGGCCTTGTTCAACTTCATAAGGTTCACATGGGCCCACCTCTTTAGTCTGTCAAGGTCCCTGTGGATGGTAACATGGCTTTAACATAATTTATGAACTCTCCATGGGAAAAGTCAATTGAGAATGGTGCATCATGGGATGTAAGGAGTACTCAGGGGTTTTGTGTGTGGGTTAGGGTTTTTTTCCTTCTTGGGTGGTTATGGGGAGGAGAGGGTAAGATGAGCAACTAACAGTTCTTCCCCTTCTCTGAAAAGTTGTGTTAACTTTTTCTAAGAATCAGTGATGAGCTGCCTATTAAATCTGTCATTTACTATACTCTGTTGTCAGAAAAAAGGCATATTTAGATGAAATGTTACTGCATAGATAGCTTCATTTCAGCATTCTTCCTTCCATGGAGTATTTTGTAGAGATCAGACTCTGAGATGTTACTTGGACTAGCTCACCTCTGGGGAAGGTCTGCACCTCTAGCAGTAGAAAAGTAACATGCCATGGATGCTAAGTATGTGTATAGTTCAGTAAATCATCGTTGTGTATAAACTTGCAAGTTGTTTATGAATTTGTTGCTAACAATTCTTGGATGTTGTTTAATTTTGGAATATTCAACACTGTATTAATGATTTTTCCTACCAGCACATAAAAGCTATGTGTTCTATTTTTTCCATTTTATTGTATTGATTACTAAAAATATTGAGTAGATGTGTTGTGTTTCTTAGAATTGTCATTTCATTGTTATTTTTCAATGAATCATACCTGTAAACAAGGTCTCAAAAATGTATCTGAAAATTGACTTAATGGTTTATTAGAAACTTCGGTTTAATGGAAACATTTTGGGCTCATTAAAGGGCATTTAATTTTGCAAATGTTTTTAAGGCCAAAATACAAGTAATACAATGTATGGAGTACTTAGATTCATGCTTTATTTCTGTTGTACATAACCACTGCTGAGCCTAATTAATTTTTTGATTTAGGTATTAAAGTTGGGGAAACAACACCTGATAAGCTCTTCACGCTGATAGAAGTGGAATGTTTAGGTGCTTGTGTAAACGCACCGATGGTACAAATAAATGACAATTACTACGTAAGTACTACATCCCCCTTTAAAAGATTAAATTTCTTTGCTGGCTTACCTTTATTTCCCAGTTGTTCCAGATTGTGAAGTCGTGGTCAGTTTTCTAATTCCCGTTGGCAGGAACAATTCATTGTGTACCACATCTTTTAGTTTCTTGGCCTCTTGCTAGAACACTTCATTTGTATCAGGTGTATCATTGTATTATATACAAGAGGAGTGAAGCATTTTTGTGACTGTGTTCTGCCTGTAAATTTGGAATTTTTAAATATGTATGTGATAAGCTTCGGAAAGCACTTCAAAGCAGTCTGTTGGAAAGTATGGACTAATTTAAGTGCTGTCTTGAACTATACCCAAAATATTTTTGTTGCAGCCGACACCATTCTGCAGTATATGTCATGGCATGTGGGTAGGCAGAGATCCAGCTCCCTAATACCAGGAAGCTGAAAACACAAACCCTTGGCCTGCATCAATATTGTTTTAGCATAATGTCTGTAACTACACATGAAGTAAAGTCTCAACATTAAAATGACAGTAGACTTCTCATTCTTTAAGCCACTATGTATGTTAATGGATAGGATCAAAAGTACCTGTGCTAGGGTTACATTGATCTGATAAATTTTAAGTGCTGCATTTAGCATAACTGATAACTCTCTCAGTTTATTCAGTGATTTTTTTTTTTTTTTAACAGGAAGATTTGACACCCAAAGATATTGAAGACATAATTGATGAGCTAAAGGCTGGCAAAGTTCCCAAACCAGGCCCAAGGTATGCTATATTTATAATAAGCTATAATATATAATTGCCTGTATTTATAAATTATGTGTATTGTATTGGTCACCTACATGAAGGGTGATTCTTCTGAGAAACTTTTTCAGTTATCTGAGTTCACAGCCTACAGCTAAAAGGCATTAAATAATTTACTGAACAGAAGTGCATGCAGTCAAAGCCAAAACAAAACTGGAAAGAACTGAGAATTTGCATGTTCTTGATGACCGACCAGAGGAGCACGAAATGTGAAAACATGAATTCTGATTTGTCTTAATAAGTAATAGGTGAATGATGTCACCTGTTGGAATTTCTGTCTAGATAACTTAAATTAAAAAATTCCTGATGGTTGGATTTTTTTCTGATTTCTGACAAAACTCGAAGACTGTAAGTTAGTGAGAGAGTTGTTATTGCTTAATTTTTCTTATCTGTTATTTCCCACTGTTCTTTGTTAGTCCACCTACGTTTGTGTCAATGAGGAAATTAATTTGACTTGGGTGTTACCTATTCCTATTGTTTCTATAAAGATGTTTTGAATACAAGAACAATAATCTTAAAACAGTTACAATTTCAAAGAAACACAGGGAAGCATCTGTAACAAAACTATGATTGATAAAATTTGATGTTGTCTGGCCAACCTATAAATGAATATAAAAGAAAACAAGTGGTCCTACCTTGCATTTCAGTTATGAAATTATTTGTCACTGTCTGAATTTGGAATCCTTTCACTTTAACTGCTACATCACACTTTTTCTGAAGGTTGAATAGGAAGAACAAAAAAGAAATAGTGGCTTTAGCCTTAAGTCAGATGTGTGACTGTCTTCTATCCAACAAGTAAACAGAATCTAAGGTTTTAGCAATACCAGCAATGAATAAACTGATTTCATTTTGCAGGAGTGGACGTTTTTCTTGTGAGCCAGCTGGTGGCCTTACTTCCCTGACTGAACCACCCAAAGGACCAGGTTTTGGAGTTCGAGATGACCTCTAAGGATTTTTGTAATATATGAACTGTCTGAAAAGAATAAAGTATCTTCAATCTCAGTAAAATTATGTACATTGTAATGTTTTGGTTTAAAAAAAAAATATCAGCAATTAGACTATCCAACTTACTGTGCTTTTAACTACAGACCAGTTTAATCATAATTCACGATTTTAAGAAAAGTGGTTCCTGTGGACTGTGTACGGTGACTGCCTGAAAGTCCACTTACGGTTAACAAGAGATGAAAAGCTCCATCTTTTGATCTGTCGTTGAAAATTCTTTCAGCTTTTTCTACAGCTCTTTGAAGAAGTGATAAAACTCACTAAATTACAAATCGGGCAAATGCACAAATGCACAAGGAATCAAACTGAAAGATTATCAGACAAAACTGCATCATGTTACTTTTATTGGCAACTTATAAACAAACAAACACACAAACAAGAAAGGTTATCTGAGCTGTGCCGTGTAAAAAATCTCATAGGTTCAGTTAGAAGTGGTTCTTCTTAAGCTTAATTCTTCTTAGTATCATTCTGTAATCAGGAAAAATGTAAAGCCCCAAAGAGCAGTAGTGTTCTAATAAAAGAATTAATAGCAACAAAAACCAGTTAACTTCCTGTGCAAATTTATGTAGTACAGACAAAGTACAGAGTTGGGGGAAGACAATATATCCCAACAGTTCAACATGTGCCTAAGGGTAGTAATATCTGACACTGGATCTTTGATTCACAGACCCTTCTTTGACCTTTTATTACTCTGTAGTAGCTACTTTCAAGAACAATCTGTGTGAAACTGAGGAATTTCTTTCTATATAAAAATGTTGAAGATAAGTTTTTTAAAAATTGACTGCATACTGACACTTAATACCTATGCTTATAAAACTGGGCAAATAGCTTTAGCTATACAGACGTACATTTCCATGTAAATTAGGAAATGTGGACACATCAGTCACCTGAGACCACATTGTGTCATTGGAACTTATATTACAATTGATGAGACAGATGAAGCTTTAACTGTATAATTTATATTAGTTTGTTTTAATAGTCTGATTAATAGTATTTCACCAAACTATTTTCCCTCTTCGGAGTTAAATTCTGTTTTTACAGATTACCTGCATACTGGCTATCTCACGTGGTCTGTTCATGCACCACCATTATTTCAATAGGGCCGTTAAGAAGGCAGTATTACTGTTGGTAGTTCTGGGAACATAATATATGTGTAAATCATTTGTATGGGAAACTTGTTATCTCTAACATATTACTGTATTTATAAAATGAAACTGTTGAATTGCATACAAACAGAAAAGGAAATTCAATAAATACATACAACTCATGAGTGAAGCAGTTTCCAAACAAGCATGAAAAAATACTTGCATAGAAGTAGTACAGAACATAGTGCACAGGAGAAAATAGTACATGGATTGAAATCTTATCTGTCATTTAAAGTTTCTGAATGCTCTTCTGAAAGGTCACTCCATGTTTGTAATAGCCTCAGGCCTTGCAGCAGGCCAGGCATCTGGCACTATGTGGCACTTCTCTAGAGACATGAAATGAGGCAGACGGCATCTCACATCTTGATGCAAAGACAGACTCATTTTAGTATCCCAGTCTGACTACGCTGACTGTTCCATTTTAACAACGAAACGGTAGTCTAGTTCTTACAGCCTTACCTTATTCTAACCTTTGAACTATATGTTGAATACAAGTGAGAATGTTGCATGCATTGTGGAACTATACTGTGCTGCAGTTATTCATGGTTTTGTATGTAACTGAAATCCTATGAGATTGCATGATCGTGTTAAAGGGAAACAAAGTTTTGGACCTGCCAAGCTTGAAACTTCCAAAGCTTAGAATGCCAGACTCCACCCATTTTTAAAGCCAGACAGAATTTCTATCCCACTTTTCTCCCCAATTTATTCCATCTGCACATGACAATTTCAATGTCAATCTCATGAGCAGAACATGGACTTCCACAGTTCCCATATTTTGGAGATTGTTAGCGATGTTCCACAGACAAGCTGTCAGTCATTTTGATGCAACATGTGAGAATCTGCCAATCACTTGACTAGAAAAGGATAATTTACGTTATCCATACTGCATGGCAGAAATCTGATACATCACTCTTTAAACTGAGTATTGGAGGGCAGCTACAGGACTGTGAAATGATTGCAGAGAAGTAAGAAAATAACTACTGCTCTTCTCTCTCATCTTACCCACTTCATCAATTATATGAGGTTTTATGGTCCTGGTTTCTCCTCAAAAAAGTCTGGGCAATCATCGTATTAAATGGTTAAAAAAATCCACATCTTGCATTATTTCAGGTTTTGTTGAAATTTGAACTTGCTTTTACTGGTAGTAAAAAAGGTGTATTTTACTAGTAGTAAGACATTTTTGGTAACAAATATTAACAGGACATAATTTTTATTATCCTCAATAGCAGAGGGTCACTAATATTAATTCTAGGCAGTAGCACTAACCTGTCAAATAATTACACACTTGCAATTCTGCAGTTTCAATCGAGTGGTTAATATCCTGGATTGTAAGAGTACTGGGTGGTGAGTTAAGCCAAAAATGAGTCAACTACAGCACCAGTCAACACATTCCTGAAACTGGTACTGCAGCACCAACGGAACTGATTCTGTGTTTTCAGTGGTCTTGTTTGCATGTCCTTGGATGAGGGAAAAATTAAAGAACTCACATACTATATTAATTCTCTAAAAGTAGAAGGTAAAGAAGTAAATGAAACTGGGGAAGAAAAAACATACTACCTTGAGAAGATTTTAAAATAGGTAGTCTTGAGAGAGGAAATGTGATTTAGAACACAGAAGCACAAGACACCAGAAGAATCCACTGGACTCCAAGAGTGGGAGGTGATGGTTCTTTGCTTTGGTGAAGACAGAAGGAAATGTGGAGTAATAGGAAATTCTAGATATCCAATGATGTGGATAACAGAAAGGATTTCCATGAACACCACACACTGCTACAAAAATGTTATCTGGAACAGTATTCTGTCATTAAATAGGAAGAAGCAGCAAAATCCCATTCTGCCTGTACAGGATGTTTGCTGGCACCACGGGCCGACCTGCCAGTTACCTCCTAGAGGTTAGTGCACACGCTTTCACCTGGGTGGCATCCTGTAAGTTCTTACGTCAGGTCTTTGTACTGCAGCCTGAAATTTTCAGTCTTTTGGTTACTAGACTGAATTCAGCAATGACACAGTTCAACCAGGTGTTGGACCTGTTTGTCCTAAGACCAATAGTTCACAGTGCTGGTGACACAGGATGTTCCCCTGGGGAGGGCAGATCAAGGGAAGTCCTGTGCACACCAACACCGTGCAGCTACAAAAGCATCTTGCAGCTGTGCTAGATGTAAAAGGGAGGGGCTGCTGGAAACAAGGGCAAGAAATGAATGTAGGGGTAGCAACTAGCAGCCAACTGACTGATGCTTTTCCTTAGTCCAAATAGTAGTTGTTACAAAAGGCTTAAGGAACAGTATTTTTTCCAGTTATTGACAGATATTATCATCAGATCTTAACATCTGCTGCTGCACATACTGCTCATGAGACTCGTTCTCTGTTACCTCAGCTGCTGGTTGTGAACACCTAACACCTAATTTCTGGAACTCCACACTATTCATGCACAAAGATCAAAATGCAGTATCACAGTGCAGGCCACATCTGCAGTCGGTCATGTTTTACAGTGTGGATCCCTGCGTAATATCATGAGAAGAAAAATAATTCTGCCTTTGAAAACTGCTCTTACTCCACTTATGCTGACATTCCGTAGGCTGTCTGCTATTCAATGAGTTTGCCACTGCTAGAGATAGCCTCTGCCATCGAACACAAAAGAATATGAAGGCAACTCCCTTTGTTACATGGTCATTCACACTGACAGTGCTGTTCCTTGCCACCAGACAGTATCCACTGTATGCTAACAGAATCAAATGAAACAACACAAATTTACAACACAAATTATCTTTACCAGCATTTGTACAGGAAGATTGTGAAAGCAAATGAGAGAAGTTTGTTTGAACAGTAAGTCGTGGGGCATGGGAATATGAGAGATTTTTTATGCCATCCTCTATCCATGCTGGTACATCATCAATGAGGATCAGAATATACAGCAAGTCCACAGAATAGGTGGCCTCAATCAAAGTAATCTTTTATTTCTGAAAAAAATCACTTTTCTGATGAATAGGCGCTATTAAGGATTTTCTACCCAGTAACAGACTAAACCAATCCAGCAGCAGAGTGACCACGGCAATTATGACTATGCTAAAGGGCTTTGTTTAGCTGCCGTGTCAAAATACACCTGGCAGCCCTTCAGCACCTCCCAGAAGCGATCTGGAGAGCATTAACCGAAAATCCACGAGTACCGCACCAGTGTTCCTTAAGCCCTACCACATATTACTATTGTTATAAGCAGATGCAGAACCTTTCACGAATGCAGAAGAATGACCCCTTTCCAAGGCTGCAACTAGGGCTACATCATCAGTCAATTCCGTAACTCCTTAGATGTCTTTATATGAGGTCTGGCTCATTGGTGCAAGTGGGGCACTCCCAAAAACCTAGTTCGGAAACCCAGAGATTGTTTTATCCTGCAGAGGCGGACGGATGGGAATTGTGTCTGAGTTGGGGGAGAAGGGGAGAAGCAGAACGGACCAGACCCCCGGGCACTGCGGGATCGGCGTTCCACAGCCTTTCGCGAAAGCGAACGGCCACCCCGGCCTCTCCGGCACCGCGCCACACGCACCTGCGTCCGGGGGCTTCTCCCAGAGACTGCGGGGCCTTTAGCGGCAGCCCCTCCGTACCCGCTACCGCCCAGTGATGGGATGGAAGAGGTTGGGATGGAACGGGATGGGCTGCGCCCGCCGCGCACGCGCACTACGCCGGACAGTTAAAACTCACTGCGCCATCACCGCCGGAAAAACCCCTCCCCGGGGAAGGGGCGGCAGCGGCAGCATGGGGCGAGGCAAAGCGGGGCGCGCTGCTGGCCGTAGGTCGGCTCCCGTCCCGCGGCAGGGACCGGAAAAGCTCTCGTCCGCCACCTCATCCCGTGACCAGACGAGGCCGCCGCCGCCGCCATTTCCAGAAGGTTCCAGCGGCCGCAGCCCAAGAGGATGCGCGGCTGCCCCAGCAACCCCCCCTCGCGCATGCGCAGTGCTCGCGCCCTACTCCCCGTCCTAGCCCCGTCCGGCCGTGGCATCCCGGGAGCCCGTTATTTCCCGTCACCCTATGGGCGTCCGCGCCCGTCTCCTTCAGGATGGGGACGGCACTGGGAATGGAGAGAAGAGGTGCGGTGCCTACCCCGCCCCGAGCGCTCTGTCGTTGGCAGCGGCACCGCTCGCCCGCGTCCCGAGCCCTGCGCGAGGCCCACGTGGGCGGCGCGCGGCCAATGGGAGCGCCGCTGGGAGGGGGGCGGGGGGAGCCGAGCGGCGGCGCGGGGTGTGAGGAAAGGAGGGAGGGAGAGAGGGAAGGAGAGGGAGAGAAGGAAGGAGGGAGTGAAGGAAGGAAGGAAGGAAAGAAAGAAAGAAGAAGGGCGGGCGGGCGGGGTGTTTGCAATCCCCGGCAGCCCCAGCGCCCGGAGCCGCGGCTGAGCCTCAGCCCCTGGGCACTGAGGGCGGCACTCGCTGCTCTGCCCGATTCCCCGCGGCCGCGCCGTCCACAGACACAGGAGCAGCAGGAGGAGGAGGACGGGTCCCGCTGCCGCGCTCCTGGGAGAAGGTAAGGACTGGAGCACACCTTCCCGGCGCGCGGTGGGGACCCTCGGCCCCACCCGGTACCCACGGGGTGCCGCCCCCTTGTCCCTGAGCCCGGGTAGCGCCCACTCGGTGCCCGCCTCGGCGGTGTCACCGCTGCCGCCGTGTCCCCCCGGGCAGCGGGCACCGCGCCTCCCGCCCGGCTCCGTCCGGCCGTGCTGTCAGCCCGTCAGCGCCGCGGCGGGAGCCATGGCCGCCGCTGTCACCGCCTGGCCCGCCGAGCCTGGCTCCTGCCCCGCCGCCCGGCGTGAGGGGCCCGCCGCCTACGGGAGGTTCCCGCGGGAGGCCGGGCGGGGAATGTGTGGGGAAGGTGGGGAGGCGGCACGGGCGAGCGGCGCGCGGGTGCCGAGCGCGGCATGGCAGTGTACACACACAGGGCACACACAGCACACAGACACACACGCACATAACACACACGCCCCGCCTCCGTGTCGGGAATTTCGGCTGCTCCCTGCAGCCTCGGGAGTTGCTCCGCCGGTGCCGGCCCCGCCGAGGCTGCCTGGCTGCTCGGCAGGATAACGCGTTCCCTGCCTTCCCTGGCAGCGCCAGGCAGCCGCCGATGTGGATGGAGCGCGGCAACTCGCGCTGCACAGGTGACAGCAGGCAACAAAGGAAGGGCAGGGAATGAGAGGATGCCAGGCTCAGTTGCTCAGTTCTTCATTCTAGTTCCTGTCAGACTGTCGAGGTACCATTGATGATGTTTAGTCTTGTTTGGTTGGGTTTTTTGTTTTGCTGGAGGGTTTTTTGGTTTGGTTTTTTTTTTTTTTTGTCTTTTTTCTCCCTAAAGACTGTGTATGCGATAAGAAATTAAAGGATTTTTTTCTTTTACTTTAAACTCCCAAATAAAATAAATATTTTGCAAAATCACAAAATCAATTAGGTTGTAAAAGACTCTGAGGTCGTTGAGTCCAACCTGTGACCAAACACTATCATGTCAAGTAGACCATGGCACTAAGTGCTGTGTCCTGTCTTTCCTTAAACACCTTCAGGAGCGTTGATTCCACCACCTCCCTAAGCAGCACATTCCATTATCAGCATTGTTATTTAATATCAGTATTATTAGCTAGACCTCCTGTGGAAATTGCCTGGACACTGTCACTGTGTTCCATGCCTTTCTTCTGTAGCCCCTGTGATACAGAAGAAAGGGAGTCTTATGCTTCTGAATTACAAGGTAACTCATGGGATCAAACAAATCTTTAATGAAGAAAAGTGAGTGAGTGATGATACTTATAGGAACAAAAAAGCTATTGGACAGATGTGGAGCAGTCCAAATGTACTTATGTTCCAGGAAAAAATTGTCTGATCTTGGAATGCTAGGAAAGGGTGAGATCATGATGTCTATAAGAAATCATTGACTCTTATTAAAATAATTGTTTATTGACAGGCCATGATTTGGAGGTTGAGGGCACTTCCTTCTCTCTAACTTTGAAAGAGCAAGGGTGTGGGTGTTTTTCAATATACAAGTTGATGGTAGCTTGGTTGTTCTCAAGTCTTGGTTACTGTAGGTAGGGAACATGGTGAGCTGCTGTGCAGGTGCTGTGTAGCTGCAAGGAACCTGTGCTTTCTTTCCTTCTGCTGTAATCCTTTGCTATAGTTCGCTGGGTAAAAGTCCCCAAGAGCAACAGATCTTCGGCATTATCTGAGATGTCAAGGTATTTCAGCTGTTCTTATTATTTGAGGTTTGTGCAGGTGTTGGGTGTCTCTTGCTTTTCTTCATTCTTTGAGATGGAAATTCAGACACCCTGCTGACCTTATGACTTGATCTCGCCCTCTGTGAATTTAGTAGGTTTCTGTGCAAGCTTGAGAAATGATCTGTTCAAATAAAATTGTAGGGTTTGAGGTACAGCAGAATATTTCTTTGGGAAGGTAATGGTGAAACCATTGACTGTCTGTGTCTTTTTACACTCCACCTCCCCCTTAATGGTTCTACTTTTCTGTATGTGTTGTGCAAGCTAAAATGTCAAGGAGTACCAATGTTTTTCTTGGCACCCAGAGGACCATGATGACTTTTTTGTGGCAATGTCAGTTTTTCAATGTGGTGAGTCCCTTTTCCTATTTCCTGGCTTTTCTGTAGCAGTCACTGAGTGTGGGCAGTTGATCACAGAGTCTTTGATTCTTTCACAAAGATGACAACTCAGTCTTTCAAACATAAATATTTCTGCCTTTCTATTGCCGTCTCTTTGTGTGTTCTTCTCCCACCCGGAGGATTATTCAAAATCGTTTGTGAACTCGGAATACTACAGACATTAAAGCTTAGGACAGATGTTGTGTAAGAAAGCAAGCCCTATGCCACAAACTGAAGTCTGCATGCAGTTTCTTCCAACAGGCTTGCACAATAGGTGACTTCTTAGAGGAAAGGGCCTTTTAATAAGCAGGCTAAATGAATGCTTATGTGAAGCTTCTGTGTTTGCTTGGCATTAGTTGCAGGAGGTACTGCTATGTTACCACTTAACCATATGATTAAAAGCATACACTGAAAGTTGAATATCTGTGTTTATAAATCAGTGGTCATCAGTCGTTCTCAAAAAACCACTTTCTTTGCACCCTTAGATGTCTGTTTAAATTGCTAGAAACGCCATAAGCTGTTGCAGCTTTAACTTAAGTAGGTAGAAGGTCCTGGGTGTCCTTTTTAGTGGAAGCACAGGCACCTAGAAATGACTGAGTTAGAACTTCTTCCTCAATATTCAGAACTTCTTCCTCAGTATTGGGCATACAGGTAGGAAAACAAATTGTATTGAACTGATTGACCATGTTTAGACAATATTAGGCAAATGAAATTGCCTGAGAGTCTAGTGCAGTTGGTCTTCTTTAAAACTGGAAAACCTATTGATCCCAAAATACATAATGATTAACCTGCTACACACTGTTAATATAAACACTCAGAACAACCTACTTTTAACATTTTTTTGGATCTTATTTACAAAGTGATGGGCTGGGCATGACTGTTCCGTGTTTCTTCTTTTCCGTGTTCTATTGCAGATGGAGTATTATAAATGTTGATTGGTCATTTAGTCTCCAAATCAAACTATTTTTTAACTACATCATTAGACTCTACTTAGACTCTAGTGACAGATGGTATGAAATAAATATTAGCACAAACTCAGTCTTGCATTTTGTGTTATTACACTGAATGATTTTATTAACAGAATAACAGAAGTCAGAGCTCTGCTAACATCTTCAGGTTTTTTTTCTTGTCAGTTCATTATTATTCCAGAACCTAGAAAAGTCTTACAAATTCTTCTGTAAGCTTATGGAGGCAGTTAAGGACCTTTATTGCCACCTTGCTTAAAGGCTAAATATTCATGTAGAGACATGAAACCCTTGAGAGTATGACTTGGCGTTAGTTTATTTTAGATTATTTCCCTGGATCTGATGAAGCATCCTTATGTCTGCTACAACTGCTTTTGTCTTTTGCAAGCAACAAATTAATAAATGCTCCTCAGTTTCATGGCTTCTACACAGAATGCTCTAGGTAATGATAATGTCACAAGAGGTTTGATTTTACACTGGTTTATGTTTAGAAAAGCCATTGGCAACATTAGAGACAGAATTAGGGGCTATATTAGAGGCAAAAACTAAAAATGCACTGTGAGGAGAAAAACTATATATTTTCTGCTCTGGTCCTGTCATCTGCTTTCTACCCATGAGTAGCTTGCTGGAGTTAGAGAGTAGTGGAACAGCTCTTTCCTTGCATTGTATGCCTTATGTTCACGAGGCTGGAAAGCATGGAGGTAGAAAGCACTTTGTTCCCCCTTCTCTGGGCTTCAGAATGTGTTCAGTGCAACAAACCCCAAATAACTCTTAGACATTTCCAAGTGTTCTGTGGTAGATCTTAAAAAGTTCCATTGTGTGATGACAGCAGAAATGAGCTTGTGTATAAAGACATTTCCTATGGTTTCCCCTATCTTTCCAACCTTTTTGCATTAGTTCTATTAAAGAGGTGTCTGGCTATCAAATCTTTCAAGCTCTGTTGGCCAGGTAACTGTCTTAGCTGGTTTGTGGAAATGTCTTCCTCTTGTTTGCTTTCTTCAATATTCTGTGCAACAAACCACTGAGAGAAATCAACTTTCTATGGTGCTCTTCAGCACCCTGCTAATCTGGGTTCTTACTATTAGTTTAATAATGAAGGGAAAATGGGCCTTTCATTTAGTGTTATTTTCTTTCATGTGTGGGTAATGCTAATCTATTAATCTTTTGACTTCAAGAAGAAATGTGTTTTGACACCTGTTTTACCTTTTAAAAGCAAATAAAAAAGAATCCTGTTTTTTGTCTTGAAAATAGCTGGTTGTTTGCTTTCCAATTCCTTCTATTCTCCAGATGACACAGTAGAACTTCAATGAAAGTTAACTGCAGTACTCACTGTAGTTTTACAGCCCTAAATAGTTATACTTGTCTTCAAACAGTATTCTGCTTGTTCTCCGTTTCCTCTCCATCTGTTCCCTCGCTATCTCTTTTTCCCCTGAAGAAAGATTATTTCTGTAGGAGCTGACAGATGATTTTGTTGTTATTTTTGTGAGATTTGGTGATGGCCAAGAGGTGACAATAAAGCCTGTTGAATATGCTGCATGTCTTCACAATTTAACCTGGACAGAAGCCTCTGTTATCCAGCTGGTAACCCATGAGTAAGCCAAGATTGCTTTCTGTCCTGCATCTACTGCTTTAGATTCTTCTTATGAGTGGTAGCACTCCAGCTACCTGCTTTACCTGTCCTGAATCCTGCTGTAGCTGAAGGACTGTGTGTAGGTGTTGGCAGTTCATCTGTTCTTAGCCTGTGAAGGGCCTTTGTGTGTGTTTTAAGTAATGTTCTTTCTGGTAGTGCTGCAGATAAGTTGTGGGTTTTCTTGGTTTTAGATTGAAAAATTATCATTAGCTTATGAAGATTTAAACAGAAATTACTGAGGTTCTAGTAATAACATTAAGCTATGAAATCTAATGTCCTGGAGATCTGTAGGTTTCCAGAGAGAAAGTAGATACTGTGGCAGGAGTTGAAAATTGTTTGGCAGTAGGTTTGCTTATCTTATGTTTGTCAAAGTACTGATAAGAAGGCTTTTAAGTTTTATTCTGGCAGATTTTGCATATGTAATAGTCTTTCTTAATTGAAAAATATTTATTTAGCTACATCTTTAAGTACTAACCAGCAGATCAAACCTGACGTTTAGGACTCCACTTCTCCAAGTAGTTTAAAGAGCGTATCATATTAAGCTAAACTGTGCAGGTGTTTCCTTTGAACCCATAGCTCATCCTAAAAAAGACTCAAGAGGAAGCACCTGTGAACTTTCAAGTTTATAGACTTGTAGATTAAATGGCAGGACTAATGGATTTTGCAATATGTGCCTTTTGCTCCTGTGAGCCAGAGTTCTTGGGCTAGCATATTCTTTTATTTCTCTGGAATAGCATTCCTCTTTGTAGAACCAGGGATCTCCTTTCTTTTGAGAGATGGAGAATAAAGGGCGATCCCTTTAGGCACTCCAGAGACTTATCTGTGTCTGATTCTAAGACATGAGGTTGTTTTTCTGTGTAAATGTTTATTTTGATACCTAGGTCTTTCCCTCAGTAGGAATATGATGTTTGCATTCTACACAGTTGTCTTGATATGGTTGGAGTTTGACATTCATACTCACAAGATGCACCGGTTCTTCTGGCCACCTATGTGAGGATTTGTTAGAATAAATGCAGTCCTGAGTACGCAGCAGAAGTTTCTGGAGAGTGTTGAAGACACAAACTTTGTCCTATGCTGAACGTGTCAGCAGGAGGAGAGAGCATCCTGTAGCCATCCTGCTGCTGAGGTAAAGAACATCTGCATTTCTGGTTCATGGGACAGAATCACGGACTAGCTGAGGTCAGAAGGCCACTCTGACTCCCCCATCTGACCTTGTCATCTAGTCCCTCCCAGGCTCCCTGCAGGCTCAGCTAGAGCAGTGTGCTTATGGTCATGACCAGTTGAACCTGGAATTTGGCCCAACAGTGCAAGTAAAATATTACGTTCCAATTTTAGTTAGTCTGTTTGGATTCTTTGCTGAAGGCCTTTGTTGAAGGCTTGATAAACTGTCAGACTTTTTTCTCATTCAAATATATAAAAGAACTTCTTTTTCAGCTGTTGTAGTTAATATGTTTTTCCTGACTAATTTAATTTTTAATAGTCAAAGGATGCATTCTTCTTGTACTGCCTCTGTGTGGTAGTCTTGTAAAGCTGTGGTACATTCTACCAAGTTCTGCTATACAGATTCCTAATTAAGTAATTTTAAAAAAATTATTTAAATTACTAATTAGCTATTTGCCTAAGTAAGACTTCTTTACACTTCATTTTGCCTGTTAAAAATGCAGATTCTGATATTTCTTTCTAAAGAAAGACAAATCCATCTATGTCTTCTGTACGTTACTGGTGCTATAACTTAATGGAAAAAGTCTCTTCCGGTGCTTGACTCTGAGTAAGCTTGTGAGTGAGAAACTGAAAGTGAAACAATCTTATTTTCTGTTGCCGAAGGAGAAATATGAAAAGAAGCTGAAGTATAATTAGCAATAAGAGAATTTATTCCGAAATTATTATTTGAATATTGAGACCATCTGCAAAGGAACTTAGTCCTTTTCTTTGATTCTTTGGAATTCTTTAAAGAAGAAAAACAATTATTTATTCAAGCCATTCTGTTTGTACTGGTGCTTTCTGTTTGTTTCTTTCCAGTGATTCCTGGCAGAACAGCCAGGCTGTGTAAGAACAATAATGCTAGTATCCTCCTTGAAAAGACAAAGGGTTAATCTGAGAACAGAGAAATGCACTTGAGAATAATACAATACTGACAAGTGTTCTTCAGATTCATCTTGAATTCTGGCACCGGTTCAGTTCCTTACTGGCCCACATGAAGGAATGCTGTAGAAATAATATAAGTGGTTCAGAAGGAACGATGCCACTTGTCACTATGTGGGAGCCACTCCTGCCACACTGAAATGAGGGTTGATGTCTGACTTCTGAAAGGAAGATTTCTCACCATTCTGGGAGAGGCAGTGCTTTTTTTGTTTGTTTGTTTCTGGTTGCTGGTAATGCCAGGAGATTACCAGAGATAACCCTATTCCTAAATATTCATTTCTTATATCTTATCCTTCCCATGTTGTTGTAGGGAATGTGTATTTATATACATAAAGAGAAGCTTCAACACAAGTCTCTCTGAATCAGGGAGGAGTTTCTGCTTTTAAATAATTCCTAACCATTCTTTAATGAAAATATCATCTGGTTTATGTTATGCAAGTTCCACAAACTTGCAGCTTTTGTACTTTAAGCTGTTCAGTTTAAAATAGTGCTTTCATAAAACATAAATGCTTTCAATGCAGCACTTTTCTTGATTTTTGAGAAGAAATTATATGATTGAATAGATCATGGTAATAGAATGGTCTGCCTTTTTTTCCAAGATAATTTTGGCTTATTGATAAAGATTGTGCCATTCCTGTGCAACCTGGGATGCCATTGTGATATCAAACGTCCTACTGTTTTATGCTTTTCTAGAAAAGTTGCCTTTTTCCAAGCCTGTTGTGTAAGTTATTAATGACTTAAGACTATGGATTTGCAAGTTCATTTGGGATATATGTGTCCAGTCTATGTGCTTCACTATTGAGCAGTCGAACAGCCCTTCAAAAACTTCTCTGAAATATCGGAGAATTCCATAATCTTAAACTGGTAGAACTGCTGTTCTGAAAGTCTGTCTTGAATATATCCATCTGTACTATTTCTGTATAAATCAGAGAGTACTTACTGTAAAGAGAGTTCCTTGGCCTTATGTGTTCTTTTTACTAAACAACTAGTGTTTAGGATATCAGACCTGTGAAACTATTTCTGTTAAAAAATTTTAAAAAGAAATCATGGTATTTCATCCTGCTTTCCTGTTCCTTCAGGTACCTGCTCATCAGTGCTTTCCCATTTCAACTCTCTGTTTATGTCAAATATTTTTTAGGGATCCCTGTTGCAAAGCACTGTCTTCCCTGCTTACCTGTTCTCAGGGTTGTATCATCCTGTCTGTCCAGGTCGTGTTTGTCGACATTGTTTTTTCACCCTAAATAGCATTATGTAAACAGATTAATTCCAAAGGCTTTTTTTTTTTTTTTTTTTTTTTTTAAAAGTATGGTAGAGAGAGAGTCATCTGGGAAAAGAATTCATCTCTTCCCTCCTTCTTTTACTTTTTACCCTTTCTCAGCACCTTACAGGGCATTGCTGGCGGTTTTGAGGTGTCTTCTTTTGGATGGGTCTTGATGCAGATGGGTTTATGCACGTTTAGGGTCCATAAATCTAAGTAATTATTTGAGAGCGTCCCATCCTTTAAAAATGGTCTTTTTGGATACTTGGTCTTCAATAATCAGTGTACCTCTGTGAGATATTAAAGTAAAGCCTACCACGCTTTGTTTTTTGGGTTTTTTTTAGTTCTTCTCTGTTCAGTTATCTATGTGGAAGAACTTTAAAGACCACTTA
Organism: Sturnus vulgaris; assembly: GCF_052056855.1. Lineage (NCBI taxonomy): Eukaryota > Metazoa > Chordata > Aves > Passeriformes > Sturnidae > Sturnus > Sturnus vulgaris. The sequence goes on along the minus strand of NC_142243.1, from coordinate 105,740,731 downwards.
TAGATACCTGAGATCCGTCTTCTTTTCCTCTGTCAGGCTCTGCTAGTAATTTTTAAGTCTTACATGCCAAACAATATTTAATTGGTTGACATAGCACCTGCAAGGATATTTTGACAAAATGTTAGTTTTTTGTGCGTTTTTTGCAGTGCCTTGGAAAGACATAAACAGTAATTAATTCCATATGAGTTTAGAAGTGTGATACCAACAAACTGCTTTGATATTTTTTAATTTTTTTTTCCGTAATCTTGATACATGGAGTGACATTTGCAGTGGGAGGATCTCAGAATATGTTTGAGACTGGAAACTTCAGAGAAAGTAGAGGAAGGAAATGGGAGGAGTGCGTTGCAAAAGAAGTGAAACGAGTGCTTCTTGTCTGTATTTGCATGACTTCTTGCTGTGTTCTAAAGTGTGGCTAACCTTCACCTTCTACAGTACCAGAAATGCTGTCTGCTCTAAATTAGAGCAGCACTGCTCATTTGCCCTGCTGCACACAGCAGAATTGCATGATGAGCTGATGGGTTTTCATTGATATTCCACTTTAAATGATGAACTGTATCAATCTCTGGGGTTAAATGCATTTGTGCATTCTAGGTTACTGCTTCAAGAGTCCTGTGGCAGAAGCTGGAATAAGTTTGCTAACTTAGGAATAGAGGGTCCCATGTTGTTTTTTCAGTCTGTTTTGGAATTTTTGTGAGCTATGGGCTTTTTATGAGCACATGCTAAGTGTTTTCCTCACATGGAGATATCTGCTTTGAGACTGTTTGACCTTTTTCCTTCTGCAGTGGAAGGACTGGTTGCTTGCAGAAGTTGAAAATTAAGTCAATAGTAGCTATGGTCTAATCAAATATTAACTACTATCTAATGCAAAATAATCCGAAAAATAAAGTCTTTATTTCAAGTGTGGCAAATTGGTCAAACTCCTCACTTGATTTTTTTTCTTCCCTTCATTATTTCTGTCAACCTACTTTGCCGTTGTAAAATGAAGGAAATGATGCATTTTCATCTTCCAGCAATATTGTGAAAATAAATTAATATTTGTGAAGGAAGATGGAATTTGATTTATGAATAGTAATTTCTTTGGAGTAGTCTGGGATAGGTGCTGCTTTTTATTTAGGATGTTGTTGGAGTTTGGTTTTTTTTTAAAAAGGTGTGGTAGACATTTTCTTCCCTTTAAGAAGGTAGAAATCAAGGCAAGCTGAAATAGCAGGAATCATATTAAGAGTGAGAAATAGATTCTCTAGGAGCAGGTGAAGCCACTTGCTGCTGCTCTTTGTGGTCATTGGTTCCTCAGAACTTCACCAGGTTGTCAGCATGTTGGTTTCATTCTGACAGGTATAATTTGGAATTTTAGTTGAGAATTTGTGAGGCAGGAAATGTCCAACTTACTCCAGCAAAAGTTTCAATCCTTACTTGGCTGACATTTAATGTAGTTGCAAGAAAACCTTTGGGGTTTTCTAATGCCAAGCTATGACATGGAAGAGGAGCCGTCCCTTGCTCAGATACAGCCATTACTGCAGCATTATCTCTTAATGAACCATATTATGAACCCATAGTACCTTTAAACTTCAACTCGGTCCGTGTAACACATCTCAAAGACATACTGGGGTGTGGTGTTCTAAATCAGTAAGTAGGATTTTGTAAATTAAATCTTGGACCAAGGTTTTCTCTTCCATGGTGTTCTGCTTGTGAAGTGCTGCTGCATGATTTATAGGTGCCTACAGTTAGGAGTTTTATACTTTCCATATTTCTTTTACTGTGTTTTCCTGCTCGAGTAACAAGCCCAGCCTGGTCTGTGTAAAGTTCAACTAAAGCTGAAAATGTCTGACTGGCTAGGTAACTGAGAGACTTGAATGGACCTCTAAATGTCTCTTCGCCTCAACTATTCTTTAATTCTATGTACAATGAAGTTCTTGTATTCTCTGATAAGCATTTGTTTAGTTAAAATAAAAGCAGAGAAAAATCTTACTAAAGGTTAATTAGACAGCTGTAGATTCAGTCACGCTCTTTAATTGAAAATATTTGTTAAAAAGAAGTTGACAAGTCTAGGTGTGACTACTACCACAGAAATCAATTGAAGCATGTTGTGAAATATGTGAAACTTGACACTTGAAACCAAGCACAGGTAAATTAAAGCTCTTAAAATAGGGATTGTCAGTAGGAGCCCAAGGTCCTATATAGGCAGGTGCAACAAAACCACTGTAAATGTTTTGTTTGTTTTCTGCATGGGAGAGAGTTGTATGTCCTCTCTTTTTTTTCTTTTTTTTTTTTTTTCTCTTCCTAGTAGAAATTCCTAGACTATGAGATACATTCCTTATTTTGGTAGGAAGCAGTGGCAAGTTCCAGCTGAAGTATTGGAAAATCTTTCTTGCTGCCCGAGTGTTGGCTGTTTTTTAGGGACTTCATCCTATCCCTGTATAGTGTAGTCTGGCATGCAGTGAGTAGGTACTTCAGAGTATATTAAAAGCTGTTCTGGAGATTGTGAGTAGTCACTGCCCATGCCTGTTTTACTGTTATACTTTATTTTATAAAGGACACATCTATAAAATGGAGTTCAAATAAGTAGTTTATTTTGCTTATTGCAGAAAGATTTGTACAATTCTTATGTTTAGATCTCAGTATCTGAACATTTCAAATTCAAATGTAGGAGTACTCTCTGATAGGACAATAAGTCCGTTTGTTAACTGGTATCTGAGGAGTGTCCAGAGTAATTATATATATATATATACAATTTATCTCATGGCACATATTTCCAAAATGTATGTTTATTAGGCTGATGCTTTGTTTTCTTCAATTTTTTTGAGATATCCTCTAAAATGTGGTAGGGCAAACTGCTGCAGGGGAGAGGTAAGGCACTGTTTGTGAGATTGCACAGTATGTATAGCAAAGGAGTAGAACTAATCCTAGCATTGCATGTTCTGGGCACAAAGTTGTCTCAAGTATTGTGCAAATCTTAAAGAAAAATTGTAATATAAAAGAATTTCTCACTTTTGAACCAAGAATGTTTTGTCATATTTTTATCGTCAAATGCTGTAAAATCTGCCAAATTTGTGACTCATGTCTGTGATGGGTACTGCATTTGCACTTAATACAGCAACAGACTGTTGCCTTAGGCACATTAGTTTGAGACTGTGTTGGAGCTTAGTTCTTTCATCATAACCCTGACACTGGAATGTGCACGCATTGAACCGTCGCAATTGTGTGAAAAGACCTTGTGAATATTTTCCAAATAAAAATGTTCTTGTCACCTTTCATCTGCAAAAGCCACTGCATGTATTCAGACAGTGTTCTCTCTAACATACTCAATTGCTGTGCTACCTAAAGTCAGTAGTGGTTAGTAATTTATTTGCTGGTTACTTCCAGAGAACTAAATTGTAAGTACAATGAGACACCATGGAGTGCAGGGCAAAAAGAGTCTGGTAAATTGTTCTGTTTGTTGTATTTGAAGGTATTATAGTGTGTACCACATTCAGGAAGTGGTGATGGTAAAAATACAATCTCAAATAGTACAGTGTACACAAATAGCCTTTTATTTAATCTTTTCTTATGCAGAATGTGCTTTCCTTTGAGATGGTAAAGAATAGTATAGTTCTAGCGTGCAGCACACTTGCCAGAAGGGATGAACTGCAGTGTATATTTAGTCCATTATAGCTGCATAAATCTAATGTATTACCAGCTTTTTAAGAAAAAATATTTTACTGTCTAGATTTCATACCTAATCAAATCTGACTTTAGCACCCAGGGAGTTAAAATGTTCACTAATCCTACTTAGCAGTAATATGTGCTGGACTACAGCAGCATCCTCAGTTGCTAAATGATTGAGAGGAAGTCTTTTTTTGGGGGAGCCATGTAACACTGTTTTCATAGGATTTGTACAAGAAACCTAAAACTATTTCTGTTCAAATAAAGCCTTTAATGACCTTTTCAGTGTGTTCATTGTAAAGATCAAATAAACTGCTCTAATGATTATGGAATAGCTGTGTGGATAGTTTTCTGCAATGAAGACCTTGGTACAAATGTTTTTCTGGCTGCAGTCACTGAAGTTTTGACCTTTCAGAAGAGTGTTTTGTATGATGTTCTGATGAGATTAAGTGCTTGCTCTCGGCAGATCCTTTACCATGATTTTGACATTTTCATGAGACATCAGCAATATTTGAGTCTTCGTTTCTGCAAATATGTCTGTCCAAGAAGGTAGTGGAAAATGGACCACAGAAATAAGCTGGTCATTCTCCATTTAAACAAAAAGGATATGGAATGCTCATGCTTTTTTACAAGGGATAGGAGTGGCAAGACTAGAGGTTTTTGTAACAATAAAAAAAGTAGTCTGGGGAAAAAATGTGTGTTGATCATGGAGTCCCCTGTGTTTTCCTCCCAGAGACAATTCCTTCTTGGCATTGTCCTCTCAAGTCTTTCTGCTGCTTTCTTGTCACATTCTGTCATTTGGCTGATCTGAAGCTTTAGACGTATTTCTGTGTGGGAGATACCAGATGTCCTTTTTGTCGACATCATGTTTAAATTGCAAACCAGAAAAGTCTGGCCCTGTACTACTTCGCTGCCCTCCTAGTGTGTGTTGTAACCTGAATGGTCTCTTTCCAAACAGTATCAAATTGCTGGTCTTGTGCCTCTTAGCACGTCCTCAGCCTCTAATTGAAATATCCTGAATAATCTCGTGTTCTATCTCAAGCCCTTTTTTCTTACTGGACACTGTAGGTGAAAAGGTAGATGCTTATCTGGTAACATGTTCATTTACCAGGAGCCATTTCATTGCATAGCAGTTGGCTCTGGTTGAGTAACTGTGTGTAGAAGCACTGAATTCCATAAGAAGAAAATAATTGGCAGTGCTGTTACATCTCCCATAACACATTTCATTTAGCATTAGTAATTAGTTAACCTCTCTTTAGGAAAGAAATCACTTCTCTGAGCTGTTAGCTGAAGGATGCTTTTGTTGTGAAATAAAATACTGAAGTCATTTGCACTTTCCTGATAAGAAGAAGAAAAAAGAACACAGAGTGTTAAACTTAGTTAAATGAACATCTTTTTGCTAAAGCTCTGCTTCTTATAGGATTTAAAAATGCCAGTTTTCTGTAGCTTTTTAGTCCTTTGTACTATACCCATTCCCTTTCTCCCAGTGTGTTAACCTCATCTATCTTTGACACACTCCCACCAGAATGCAGATAACATTTGGTATGGCTAGGCGTGAGCTACCTACATGCTTCTTAATTAGCCAGTGTGTACATACGGGTTGACCAGCTGGCTTTCTCTGAACAGAATATGTAATGTTGGCTTTTGCCTGCCTTTCCCTCTGTTCAGCTGTTCTTAGACATCTCTCTTGTACTCATCCACTAACTTTTTTTTTTCTTTTGGTAGACTCTTAATAGCTTTGAAATCTAGATCATATCAGTCATTTCAAAATAAACTCAGAAGAGACAAATTTCTAGGGCTGGGAAGGAGGAGATTGCTAAGAGAAAATCAGGTCAGTCTTAGTTTAAATCGGTGACTATCCTCTCTCATCACTATAGTTTAGTTTGCTATGTGTAGTGTTTTCAGAGCTTGATTCCTCCTGGTTTAAGCTGAGAGATGTGTTTAGGAATTTGTTGAATGTGCTCCAACCTTTAATGTGCATTTAGTACATGGAACTGCACTAGAAATAGTCCAGAACAAATCTGCTAAATGTGGCTAATATATATTTGGGATTTTTGTTACCAGCTGTTCCACTCCACAGATCCACTCTTGATAATTCTTTACTTCTTGCTAATTTAGATGTAGCATAGTTGTGATTTTCAGTAGTTTAATTTTATTAAAACATTCTTAAGCATTCCTGTCAACTATTTATAGCAGAAACTTGGTATTGTTGATTCACTGTTTCCCAGTCTGGAGTAAATCCTTGTTGAAAGAGAGAGATTTTTTTTGTTTGGTTAGTTTTTGCTTTTGTTTTTCTTCTTCCCTGCAGATAAAGATATGGGAAATACAGGAAAGCAGAGGTAGTTGAGAAGATTACCCTAGTCTAGACCCCTGCTTTTTAAATGCAAATGCTTTCTAGGGCAGGAGGGTAGATGTAGTGTCTTGGAAATTAACTCATCTACTACTGGTATTCTCATAGAAGGTTCATCTTGTGCCCCCTTGCTTTGATGGAGTACTAGCAGTCAGCTAGCCTTCAAGATCAGCTGTACAACAGGGCTACCAAAGAAAACCTTCCCAAAGCATCCTGTAACATTTTGCTGTAGGTGTTACAGGGAAGACACTGAACCAGAAAGGAAACAAGTAGTTCAGTGAGCACTAGAACTAATGCTGCTTAATTTCTTAGCAATTTGTGTCTTGTGACTGACTCTGATAATCTGCAAGTCTCAATTTAAGCTTCCCCCCATAGCTAAGAGAAAAAAGGTAAATGATTTAGAAAGGCCATCTCATGTGGAGTTTTCTTACAGGCAGTATGGCATGAAGCTGATATTGAAGCCTTCCCATGCAAAAAACAGTGATGTTGTATTAATGTTATTCTTATTATCCACTGGCCACCTTTGCCATTAATTTTATGAGTGTTTACTTTAAAATTTCTGCTGCTGTCAAATTCAAAGAAAATCCATCTATAGGCTTGGATGTCTCATTAGTGAATCATACATATGCATCTAACACGAACACGTGGGCCTTAATTCTCAGAAGACCAGGCTGAAAGATGTAAAGGGGTGAATGACAGTGGCAGCAGCACCATTGTGGTACTTCATGAATTCCCTGTTTTTTTACAGAGGTAAAGATAAGCTTTTTCATCAGTGCTAGATGTAATCTTATACAAATTAATAGAGTAACTTGTTGGTATTAGAGATTTATTATATCGCTAATTTTCTGTAGCAAATTATATCTGAAGTTCTGGTAGTTGGTGGATGTTTTTGAGATTGGTTTTATGTCCAGGGTTATTTATATGAAATAATCCTGGTGTTTTATGTCACTGCCCATAGATCTGTCTAAATGCTTACCTTTGTTACTTCAAGGAGAAATGACAGAGTTCAACAGTATTTCCAATAGTATGACTCATGATTGATAATGAATGTGCAGGAAAGAAGTCCAAACATAAAATAATAATATCTGATTTTGTTACATACAGAGAAGTTTCTTTAGTAGGAAGCAGATTCTGTTGTATTGAAAAGCTTGAAATCAGTTTGTTTGAGGGAAAGCACAGCTGTGCCTGTGTGTCAGATGAAAAGCGAGGACGCTGCTTGTTGTGACAGAGGAGAATAATTTTAATATAAAAAGTTTAACTTTTAATTTAGGGTTCTGGTGGTGTAAAATGTGCCATCAAGATTGCCTAATAAACCAGTAATTGCATTAAGAAATGGCACTGAGGAGAACTCAAAGCAGACAGATCTAGGTTCTAGGTTTCCTCGGAAGACCCTGTTAATATTCTACATTTTCACTATGGATGCAAACACTTGTGTTTAAAACTTGAGTTAAAATGGCATTGAACTCCAGACATATGGGGTTAAAATGTCGGTAAAATAATTTCTTCCACAGAAAGTGTTATTGTTATGTACACTGTGAAATAACCGATTGACTAGTTTCCCTAATTTCTGTGCCATCATAGTAATACTTTAATAATTTTTTTAAACCTACCCTTGATGAAAAGTATTTTTTCTCAAATATGTGAAGCAGTTATGTCTGTTTTAAGTTTTGCACAGCGATTGTGCAACAGCAATCTGGTACTGGAAACACTTTATGGAAATAGTGCTGTTGGTGAGTCTTACAATGTGGTGGTTCTGCTTTGATAATCCAGTGTGTGACGCTCAGTTTTAGTGAACTTCCAAAGCAGGTTTTTTCCAAAATATATTTGGCTTGGGTCAAGAATTCAATGAATTCACGTTTGCTTTTAATGGCAGAATCACAGAATAGGTCAGGTTGGAAGGTACCACAATGGGTCATGTGCTCCAACCTCCCTGCTCAAGCAGGGCCATCCCAGAGCCCACAGCACAGGATTGTGTCCAGAGGGTTTTGGAATATCTCCAGTGAGGGAGATTCTGTCGTCTCACTGGGTGATCTGTCCCTGTGCTCAGTCACCTGCACAGTCAAGTTCTTGTCATGTTCAGGTGGAGCTTCCTGCACATCTGCTTCTGCCTGTTGATCATTTGGTAAAGAAAATGAAAACATCCTATGCTTTCTGTTTTCGTTTACTTCTATTTGTATATTAAGCTAACTGTATTATTAAAAATACCTTTAAATTAAATCTATTTTGAAAGTGTTTTCATAATCCTCTTGTCCCTATACAATACTTGAGGCTGGGTTTTTTTGTTCTGCCATTTAAAAAAATAAACTGTTGCTCTCCAGGTAAGACATGCAGGAAGGATGAGCCTTTTGTGAAGGGTAGCTCTGGTTCATGTGGTGTAGCCCCTGCTGGTGAGGCAAATGAGATTCAGGGAGCTAGCCTAAGCTAATAAATTTTACTAAGCTCATGAGGTTTGGCTTCTTGCTTTCATAAACCAGGGAATGGCATTTGAAACCAGGAAAGGAAGAGAAGCAAAGCAGGAATGGAGGTAGTTTCAGGGAGCCAGGTAGCAGTAGAAAAGGAAGGGAAGGAAACAGCAGCATATGCAATGAGAAATATTCTGATAAAAATAATAAAACTTTGACTTGTTGATTTTTTTTTAAAGTAGTTGTAGTCATGATATATACCATGGCAATTGCTACAAATGAAACTTAGAAGATTTGAGAGACTAAATGATCAAAAGCATATTCATGACTTGTCACTTTTTAAACCCATGGAAACAGATATTTGCAGCTATGGTAATACACTAGTTTGGTCTAATCAGCACAATAGTATTCTGTGAAGATAGTAACTTGTTGCTTCTTTTAAGATTAAGGAAAGTTGTTCTTTTTAATTAGAGGAAATGCAGTGTAGTGTTTCTTTATCTTCTTTGAACTGATAACCATTTTTTGTTACTGCAGCTGTTATAAAAAGTGACTAAAAACAAAAGGCTGATAACCATATGCTTTGATGTTCATTAAAATTGAACAGTTACTCTCTGTATCAGTAGGACTGCCTAAATCTTGTTAACACTCCATAAATGAAGGGAATATACTAATGTTTCTTTTGTCTTAGGTAAGAGTAGAACCGTGTGAGTTCCACAATATTGTATCATGTATCGTAGTGAAGACAAGATTCATTTCCTACTTCTCTGTCTCAAGGATTTAACTTTTTGAACTTTTCCTCCCCTCCCATTCTGGAAGATTAAGGAAGTAGCACGTTACATTGTTGTATACAACAGTATTAATCTTAAACAAATATTCCAGTTTTCCTTAGTTTAAGCCTTGTGGGGTATGGCTGTGTGGGTGGAATGTAGAAATTTGAATATCAACGTCTGACGTGTCAAGTGTAATGTGCAAAATGGTTTTCTCAAAGTCATCTGCACCAAATCTATTGTCAGTCAACTGTATCAAACTAAAATAGTGGCCATGGTCCTAAAACAGAAACAAATTCTCTAATGATGACCCCAAAGTCTTAATGGTAAAGCAAACCATCTTTCATGGTTGCACCTGAAATGATGACTTGATCAGGCATAAAATTATGACAGCTCAGTAAGATTGTGATCACATAAATACTTGTAACAAAATACATCAACTCAAAAAGAACCATAAAAACTCACCAGCTTTAAAGTGTTGTCAAATGCAGTTTTACCTTTTGTGTGACCTTTCCTCTCAGCCATTCTTACAAAAAGGATTGCTTTTCCTTCTGTGGAAGAGGCAAGTCAGACCTCTTCCATTATGTGAGTCTCTAATGACACTTGTTTGGTATACCATGGAGATAAAACACCACACAGCTCTTGGAGCTTTATATAGATATAAATATATATCTGTCTCTAGTGGTGGCTTATGTAATTGATTTGATAGACAGTGGAAATTAAGGTTTCTAGTTCCAAATTTAAGCTTTGGAAGATTTCTAACAGGCATCTCTTGATCCAACAGAAAGGATAATAAATCACAAGACTTGACTTCTTTTCCATGCTACTTTGACTATACAATATTTCAGCTTCCCAGGCTAGGAAGCTTAATTTCTCTTCCTAGTGTAGCTAGAAGTCTTGTTCGTTTTTCTAAGCCTTAGGACATTTAACACGAAGTGAGATATTGAACCTGTGAACCTATTAAAATAGCCAAAAATGTTCAGTCTTCCAAAAAGGTAAGCTAGAGGGATGAGGCAGTTTAGCAGCTGATTTGGTCCTTTTTTCATGACATCATCCCCAGCAGAAGCCGTGTTAGACCTTTTGGGGTTTTGCCCCAAGATTTGAGCTGCATGTGAGGAAGGTGCTTGAAGCCAGGTGTCAGTCATCTTTTTTGGGGTACTATTCAGCTCTGCTACCATCTGCAGTAGCATTTGTCCTGAAATGACACTGCAGTGTGTGTATTTATGTAATGTTGTTTGTTTGTTTTTCAGACACAGGATGAGCCCACTGATACAAGATACAACTAGCTAAACAGCTATAAAATGCCCAAATTTGGATCTACAAAAACAGTTCAAGTTGAAAATTCTGACAGCAATAGCACCATGGTGGAAAAAACAACTGCAAGAAAGGTAAAAATTATATTAATGTCCAAATAATTTCAGTAAAAGGAAGTATATTTCATTTTTTTGTTGATGTAATTGGAAGAAATAAATATTAATCTGTATTCTGATATCTTCAGTATTGAAAAAAGATACATTTTTATATTGATTTAACTGCAAGTTCATTTGTGGGACAGAATTCGACTTTTGTTAACTTGCAAGTTAATTTAAAAGGAAGCTGTATACTTCGGTTTTATTTGATGTGAGTTATTGTATAGTCTCCCTATCTTACCTAATATGAAGTCTTCATATACTCACAAGAACAACAATCCTTATTTTATTTTATTTTATTTTACAGTGTATTAGTGTAACAAACAGACAAACATTTGTGAAGGCCTATGACAGAGCACAGACCAAGGAAAAAGACCAGTTTCCATTATTCCTTTATAACACAGGACTTGTTCCCTCTGTGAGGGAGGAATTAAAAGCCGAATGCTGCACAAAGCTTAAGAGTAGCTCCTGTACAAGGCAGCTACCATCTAAAAATTGTACAGCTCACTTTTGAGTGTTGGAGAATGAAGGAATATGGGAAGTCCAGTCATGCTGAAGGGTGGTTTGGTGTTTATAAATGTGAAGTATCCCATGATTTTCAGAGTTCTGGAGACAAGTTTGAAATCACCTAGTTCTCCAATTTGTCTGCCTAGTACACTTGTACAATAGACCACAGGTTTAACTGCACTACTAATGAGTAACAGAAGCTGGAATAATATTCTGCATTGAGAATGATGAATGGCATGTATATATTGCCCTAAGGAGAGAGAATCTGTTTGTTTCCCACAAATCTTTAGAATTCTCTTCTCTAGGAAAGGATTTTTGTGTGTGTATGTGGTCATACTTACTCTTTTGTCAAAATCTGTATTCTCTGCAAGACCATTTGATGAATGGATATAAGACAAGAAGAGGTTAAAAACCAGGAAGGTTAGAAGATTCAGCATCTACTTGTAACTTTCTGTCTTCCAAAAACATTCATAGAAACCTTTGGACCTTTTAGTCTCTTTCTAGTTTGTTTCATTGGTCCCAGTAAAGTGAGGCAAAGGTAATTCTTTCTGCTCGCTCTGATGATCTACTTAGATAAGAAAAGGAAGATAACAGAGTAAAATGGGGAAAGGAAATTGGCTTAGTAGTAAAGGTATGAAATAATATTGCGTTTTCTTTTTTTTTTTTCCTTTTCTATTTATTCCAGTCCTTGTTTGGGATAGGGTCAAGTTAATTGGATTGTCATTCAGTAATTTAGGGAAAGAGTAGGGAATGGAAGTCTTACAAAGGCTGTGAATATGGAATCCCAGTGATGGACTGATTATGCAGATACCAAAAAGTAAGTTGATAAACTGCTTGCACTGTTCTAACAAGTGTTGTTTGCTTTCCACACTGGTACAGTGTACAGTTTGATGTTAGAATAAATGTAGGGTTTGGTTTGGAATTGTATAATATAAAACAATGTATAATATAAGATCCTAAATAAAAATGGAGGATTATTATTATTAACGGAGAGTATAAGAGGTTCAGTTAATGTTTCTGTATTCAGATTTTTAGCATAATAAATACAGTTGTCATATTTTGAAAAGAACTGAATGCATGGTTATGTTAAATAGTCACTTAAACTGTCACACACCTGTTCTCTAACACATGGACAATTGTTAGAAATGTTCAGCTGGTCTTTGACTAATTTGCACTCTCCAGAGTGGATTAGAAAAGATAGAGGAAATATTGCCAAAATGTCATAATTTAGATTCAGCCAAGAAAATTATTTTAAATTTGGCAGGCAGTAGGCTAAGAGTAAAGTGTGAGTTTGAACAACACAAGGTCATGAAGGCAAATCTGTACTACATAAACAAGCATGGAACTCTGAAGGAAAGATTGACCAGACCAAATCAACAGTGATAATTTTAATGGAATATCTTTTAAAAGGTAGTTGAAATATCCATAAAGCAAATAAGGATTTTTCTCAATGCATAAAATGCATTAATTTAAAAGTAATAGTTCTTAAAGCATTAGAAGTATGAAAAATGTTAGTGATTCATTAGCTAATGTAATTCATGTTAGGAAGTGCTAAGGCCTAGTGTGAAATAATGTTCATAAGAAACAGTACCTCTTACAAGTGAACAGTAATGCTAGTTTTTAACTCCATAAAAAAATCCTCATTCTTCACAAAATAAAGACTGTAATGACCTAAATGGCATAAGACTATTACAATGGTTAACGTAAGATGAAAGAAAAAACACTTGCAGGATTTTTTTTTTTCCATTTCATAGTTTTAACACTGTTTAGCTAGTTCTGATTATGCACTCTTAGCTGTAGACAGAGAAATGTAGTGACGTTACTATTGTTATTATTAGACATAATCTTACATATTTGTCCAGAAATTAATACTTATTATGCAGCTCTAACAACTAGTGAATAACTGTGTGAATCAGCTATGTGTTCAGGTCTTCTGAGAACTCAAAAGAACCCGTTAGAAATAACATGGTGTTAATAAGCCAAGTTTATATCATGTATGCATTAGGGTACATGTGTTTTTATTTCAATTGCTATCTGGCAAGCATAAAATAATAGTATAAGTGTATACAGCAGCTAGACCATCTAATGTTTGCATGAGGTATTTTGTAAACATATGAACATGATAAAATTTTAATTTATCTTTTAATTTATACTTCATATGGCCAAACTCAGAAAGTGAACTGTGGATATGTCATCCAAAGGAGAAACACATTTGGAGTTTGTAAGAATTAATTCTCTCCTTGGAGGACTCCAACAATAGTGCCTGAAACCATTTAATACCATACAGAACACACTTCAGTGTGTAATTATCTTTGATAGGCAGAAAAAGAATGCTTGTTCTCCCAGGGCTTAGAACATCTGCTAGATTATATAGCTCTCTGTTGTCTCTTTTTGTGTCTTGTCATTGATTGTAGCAGTACCAGACAATAGAGCTGGAATGGAATATCAAGAAATTGTCCAGACTACTGTTTGTTAGCTTTCTGAGACAGTTCCTGTTGTACAGATTAAAAATGTGTTCCTCATCATAGCACACTAGTATGGTTTTGTTGACAGAGAAAATTCTTCCTTGTTACTACATCCTCCAGTGAGGCATGCATTAAACGTGGAGACATGCAGATCCAGTTCATCTATTTGCCCCAGAGTAGAATAAGCTGTACTCAGTTCCTGACAGATGTTTGCCAGACCTTTTCTTTAAAGGCTTGCCTGCTGGAAATTCCTGTCTCCTTGGGCAGTTTATTCTGATACTTAATTATGCTGACTGCAATAGAGTTAGATACTTAGTAGAAGGATAAATAACCTTTGCTAGTCTGTCGCAGTCTAAAGCCATTAAATGTTCTCTGTAGTGTTAGCTGTAGTGGACATGGAAAGTATTCAATGCTTTTCACTTTGCAGCGGTAGTTTAGTTTTCTGAACATCAACATGTCTTCAGTGTTTTATCTGATTAGCAGTTTTCACTTCAGATGAATCAACCTCTTTAGAAGGTCTACAGGTTTTTCAGATTATTTTATTAAAAATGTCAGCTTCGTTTTAGGTTGCTTCAATGGGTCACATTAAAGTAATGTAACAGACCTGTTGATACTGAGTTTTGAACCTTGCCTTGGACCCTGAAAAAGAGATGTCCATGCTGTTGCAATGACTAGAAATAGTTGGAACAGTGAATGTTCACTCTTTAAATGGAATTCCTGGTCTAACCTGCAGGGTTTCTACTTCCTCTTCCTACTTCTACTTCCTTTATTTGAAGTTGAACCCAGGATGCCATTAAGAGTTGTCTATCTTTTAACATAGCCTTTTGTGATTGTACACTTAATTAATCAGTTTGTAGGACCTTGGTTTTATCCTGGCTTTTCCTATTTTGTTTTATATTAAGAATGCTTTTCAAATCAGTCAGTCATTTTACATTCCCTGTGCCAGGGCTCTTTGCTTCTCCCTCTCTTTCAGTTGTGATGATGTCTGCATATTTGATTGTATCTCTATTTCAATATTGTCACTGAAAATAATAAATAGCATCAACTTTGTACAGACTTCTCAGACACCTTGTTCATTGCATCTTTTGGATTGGAGAGTCCACCAGTGAAGGCTGAATGCTTATTTCCACAGTAGCTAAGGAACAAAATAGTCTCTTTCATAGTTTTATAGTTTCTGTGTATTCCATGTATTGACTTTTTAAAAAAAATTTAAATGTGCTTTAATTTATCTGAAAGTATGCGTTTTGAACTGTCTTTCCTAATTAGAGTATTACAAAATTAATTTTCAGTCATTATTCAAAAACTAGTGCATCAGTCATAATATTTAACATAATACATATAAGCAATTTAAGAATAAATGTAAAGCTATCAAATTACTTAAGCAGCCTGTGCCTCTTTTTGAGCACCTACTGATGTATTTTACTGAGGAGTGCCCCCAAAAAAGGAACTCTTTTTTAAAGATTACCAAAAAAAAGTTGTGGGGTTTTGTTTTTTTTCCCTACAGAACAAGTTGAAACCAATGTTTTCTGTTTAGGAATATTAAATTATTTTTAGATCATCCTTTCTATTGCATAGTCCCTAACGTAAGGTAATATTCTAGAGAAAGAAATAAAATTTTGATGCCACTTCATCATATTATGGGAAATTCACATACATAGATAGGAAGAATAGTTGGTTTGTTAGAAACAAGGGATGAGAAAGCTCTTGGTGAAGTTGAGCTCAAGGGGGCAACTTGTGTGTGTGGTGGAAGAGGTGGGAAAAAGCTTAATGGAGTTTGGATCTGCTCTTGCCAACTTAGAGATGCATTTGGAAATGATGACATGCATTCTTTCATAACTAATACCACAGGCACTGTATGTTCCAAGAGCCTAGGGGAGTCTTAAGGGGTTTGGGGTTTTAGATTTTCATGTTCTAGCATGTTAAAAAAAAAGGGAGTGGGGGAAGAGTGTTTTTTCCTCTGGGGTTTTGAAGGAGGGTTGGCTTTGTTTTTGGTGTGTGGGTTTTATTCTGCATTTTGTTTTGGAATTTCAATTTATTGGGTTTCTAAACTTGGAGTGAAGAAGATAGTGCTTCTCTGAGGGCAGCAACTTTGTACTACAGGAATTTAGTTGACACAGACTTATGCCTTCTTTGTCATTTTCCTTGTATAGATATTTGTCTTCTGAAGGTTATAGGGTTTGTTTAACAGGTTCTTTTTCTAATCACTTCTGCCTAACTTTTTGGCAACATTTTAAACTCAGCATGTCAGATGATATCTTCCTACCTGAGTTTGGCTTTCTTTTTTTAAAAAAAGGAAAGGTGCCTTTGAGAACAGTACATTTACTTGAAGTTATTTTTTTGTTTTCCTCCAGTCAATAAATCTTCAGATGTACCAAGGATCAGCCTTTTGGTTTTCAGTGATTGGCAAGGCAGTGTATGTTCTTTCACCTTTAGGAAGTTAATCTATTAGTAATTTCACCTGATCATGTGTTAAGAATAATGTAAAGCTGTGGAATTGTGATAGCTGACTGGAGAATGTGTTTGTGCAGCATGTAATGAACAGAGAACATGATGTCTCTGCATTGCCTCTCAATTGGTAGGCTAAGATATTGGGGTTTGCAGAGGGTTCTCTCAAGTAGTCTTTACACTGACCTGGTATCTTTTACATTCTTTCCTCCTATACTAGTGAAATAATCAAGTCTGAGTTAATAGTGAGCCTGCTTAGGTTTTTCTCTGTCTATTTGAAATATGGTTTATAAACCAAAATCTCTAGATTTATACAGCTCAAGAATCCCAATAGGTTGTACCTGTTTTTTCTAAAATTTGGTATCAGTTTAAAAAGTTTCTTCATAGATTTTTCTCAAATGAATCATTACACTGTTATTGTTGAAATAGAAAGGGAGTTCTGTATTGATGTATTACAGGGTGGGAGTAGAGATAGGGAAGGGTAATTAGAAGGGTTTTGGAGGGTTTACAATTCACAATCTGAATTGTAGTGTGGGCTTTTAATGTGCTTTTAGTGGGATTGTTATGGTCAGGGAAGGAAATTGGGGTGGTCATCAAGACTTGGCAAATTCTTTTTCAGTTTGTGTTGTTGCTTTGCTAATTAATTAAGCCTATAATACTGAACAGCATTTCTACAGTGAAGTATCTGAAAGTAGAAATAACATAGAAGTTAGTAATTTTAAACAGAAATGACAATTTATTATTTGGTTTCCTCAAAAAATTTTGTAATACACGTACCTACACACAAGCACATACATTCTCACATACCAGTCATTTCAGTCTGTGTACATTATAAGGCTATCCTGCTTTATGCAAAAATTACTTAGTATACTTTTTATTTATATTAGAGCAAGGACAAGATTGCATCCTACAGCAAAACTCCAAAAGTGGATAGGAGTGATGTGGGGAAGGAGATGAAAGAAAAGTCTTCCATGAAACGTAAACTTCCTTTTACTATTAGTCCATCCAGAAACGAAGATCGCAATTCAGACACAGGTAGAACCTTTTTATTTCCTTAACTAATTATTTGTTGGTAAAATACATCCTAACTTAATTAATTGTATATTATGTTTTTACATTGATTTTTTTCTCTTTAAAAAGAATACTAAATATAAAAGTTGCTTGCTTGCTTGCTTCTGACTGTTGCATCTCGCTCTGATAGGCTTTCATCCTGTCATTAGCAATGGCCAGCATGCCACCATAGTTGATCTGTATTCTCCAGTTGTTTCCTAACCTCATTCTTTCCTTCTGTTTCAGTAACAAATCTTTCTTTGTATTGTCATCTCTAGAGGTCCATTTGTTCAAACAAGTAAACAGATGAAAAACCATGCCAATGCCTTGATTTGAGAGACAGCTGTCAGCCTTTCGTAGGCTTTTTCGGGGAGAGAGCATCGGGTAGATTGGTAGATGTACTGTCCTTTATAGAAAAGGTTGCTAAGGTGACAGAGCTAACTAAACTAACTAAACTAAACATGAAGAGCACAGTTTCCTTTCAGTTTAAGTTCCTATGATATGTACCTTTTCTGCACAGGCTGAGTAGTTCTTCCCAGCTTAAGCTTATTTATATTAGAACTGATTTCAAGGCTTCAAACTGCCATTCTTAACAAAGTTCATTTCAAATCAAGATGGATGGAGCTGGATACATTCCGAGAGGTACAGTTATCTCTGGGTTTGGGTAATTAATTATCTGTGTCATTGTGCAATAATAGTCCAGTAATAGTTTGGTTGATAATCAAACAGTATCCATGGCCAGCTGAATGCATTGAAATTCCCCAAATTTCTCAAAGGCTCAGTGCTATAGTTTTTTTATACATTGCTTATTGTAAGTTTGAATATTTTCATGACCAGATAGTTCCCTTAGTATGCTTAGATTTAAATGCAAGGTAGAAGTGTATACCCCAGTATGTGTTTAATTTTTGTTCAGGACTGATTTAATGCAGAAGATTTGGCTCCTTGATAATACATACTTTTATTATGGTAAAGACACTGTAGTATGAAATCCATATTTGAAATAGTCACATTGCAAAACAATGCTCTTAACTTTAGTTCTGTTACCAGTGGTTTTACAGCATTCTTGAGTCTTACACTATTGACGATACCATTTGATTCTGAAAAGACCATGTCTAAATTAGAAGTATGCTCCCAGCAACTGCTTCATTACATTTTTTGCTTTATATTAAACCATAACTATTTTTTCATAATGGAAGTAAGTGTATTTAGATGTAACATTTAGTATTTATCAAAAGTTTTCTGTGTTGAAAATCTTTTTTCATGTCTCCCCACCCCCATCAACTTTAAGTCAGTCATTGTCCCAAGCATCTTGTAAAGTAGCAGAACTTTCTGTGTGCTTTTTGCTATAGCATTTATTGTCACAGTTGTCACAAACAAGATTGATTACTTCAGACACTTAGACATACACAACACGACAATGGTCACACTACAAAATTTTTTTGTCACAAGTTGTAGCAGGGAGGTGAAATAGGCAGTTCAAGTAGGGGCAAGAAATATTTAACATAAAAGTAGAAGGCATGTGGTTCTTAACTATGGTAGCAAACATCACAGCTTGGTGAACATTTCATCTCTGCTGAGGTAAGGAGGTTAGAGCAACTGCCATTTTGCAGCTGGGAAAGCTGGTACATAAACCTTCCAGAAACCTTATAGCAGGAGCATTACTAGGATGAAAAAACTGTAATGCAGATTTTGTGCCTTACCAATTAGATTAGACTGTTAGGAATTAGACACTTACAGTGGTGCCAAGTTTGACATGGCTTAGGACTGACATCAGTGATCATGAAATGCAGTGCTGCTTCTGGCACAAACTTGGCATTATACATGGAAAGGGTTAGCTCTCACTGAACTGTTACCTCTGACAGAAGTGTCTCCCTGATAGCTGTGTAGAGAATGGTGAATGTTGAGAAGGAAGAAAGTTTTTCGAAATGAGAGTGTAAGTGGACACAAAGGAGAAAAAAGAAACAGTAATGAAAAGCTACTTACCAGCTTCAGGGTCTTTAAAAATATATCTGAGTTTAAAACCCCCCAAAACATAAAAGTAGCTAGAGGTACTTAAAAAAGTAATAGTTTAATAAATGATTTATCCACAAGATACATTATAGGGTCACTAGGTGATTGTAGAAACTCCACGATAATTGGATTTCATCCTGTTTAGGCATGTAAATGAGTCAAAGAGTGGGGATACCTCATTTTTATAGTTTTTCATCATTAGAGCTTTCTTGGTTCTAGCTCCAGGATCTTCTGTAAACTAAAATTTTGTCCTTTTTTAACTGATTTTTGTAAAATTGCTCCTTTGTTCCTTTTCCTGGTGGGCTTTTTTTTGTTTGTTTGTTTGGTGTTTTTTTCAGATATTGTCTAAGTATTGTGAGTGATAATGAACAGGGACAGCCAAAATGAATGTTGACGTAACACAGAAATGTTTGGGGGTTTTTTAATTTGATTTCTGCAACACTATACACAAAGTACATTTTACACTCAGTCAGTTTTGTCAAGATTGAAACCAAACAGCATTGGTAGAGTACTATGAGTCTAGAACAATTACAGCCCATTTCTTTATCTAAATTTAAATCTTATTTTTTTCTTAAGAAAATGCTGCAATAAAATTGTATTCAGTATTTGAAGATTGAGCCTTTTAGTTACTTTCTTAATAATTTAATACCCATGAAGATTGCATCCAGTTGTGTGAAGGCAGTCCTGCAATGCCAGTTGAGATGCCTGCAGGAGCTGTAAAGATAATGTCCCAGGAGACCTGTGGCCTTCTGAAGAGGCTCCTGGGAACAGGACACACCTGGAAGGACACTCTGTCCCTGTCTTTATCAGCAGCATCCTGTTGTGTTCCTTCTGTTGTTCTTCTTCAGCTGTGCCACTCCCCTGGCGGTGGTGGCTTCCCAACACTGAGGGCTCTGTTATGACATCCCCATTCTTGGTCAGAGCGACTACAAAAAAATAATACAATGTATACATCCTGCAGGCAAATTTATTTATACTGCAATGTTTATAAGTAAATCGTAGGGAGGAGTCTACAAGCAAGCTTTGAGTAATACTGCTGGATTGGATGGTTGAAGCAGAATTATTTTTCATATATTTTAAAATAAATTCTCTGATTTTAAGTCTCCCAATCCAAAACCATAATTTGATTGAAAAGCCTTCAGTTATTTAGACTACTTAAATAGAGTTATTTAAATTATCTTAATTCATTTAAGTAATCTGGTTAGTTTTAAGTAACCTCTGATGTGGTTATTGGAATAAGAACAATAGAGAAATGTTGATTTTGCAGTGGTCAGATTTGTTTGATTTCTCCACCTTACTGGTCTGAAAAGAGAAATTTGAATTTTTCATAATAATTATACATAACTGCAGATCCTAAAAATCTTTTCATTTCATTTTCATTTCATTTTCATTGTAAAGAGAGTCTTGTTACAGAGTTGATTATTCAGGAGCAACGGTGAGTTACAGTGACACTGAATGTGGTAATTTGTTGATCTTTCTTGGAAATTATGGTCTCCAGATTTACTGTTAATAGCAGGATCTTGGTTTTGTTTTCTGACCCCTTCAACTTCAGTCTTTAAAGTAGTCCAAATGTGGCACAGTCATATTTCTTTTAGTACTTAGTTGACATCCAGAGGAGAAAAACAACTCACCTCTTCATGTTTCGTGGGTACATCACAGTAACACAATTCCTGTGCTCGTGCTTTCTGTAGTTAGTGAGGGTGTTGAAGGGACTGTTCACACACTGATTGCTGGATTTGGGTTTACTGTTCAACTATAACAAGTTTATTTAACTGTTGTTTGGGCTACAGACAGGAAAGTGGAGATGGTTTTGTGTGTTGGTTTCGTTAAATAAATATGTCATAAACTTGATTAATTAGATATCACAATAGTACCTTGAAATCTCTGCATTGTTAAATGCACCCTGGGGTCTCTGCATCGTGTTCTGAACTTTCTCCTTCCCTGAGGGTAAGAATCACAGCCAGTCATAATGTGTTTCTCTTGGAAATAATTTCAGCCAGGTTGCAATGATAAGTAAACTCAGTCTCTGAAATTCATCATTGGCAGAGTTGATCTTGACCTAGCAGTGAACGTATCATTCTTTGGATGTATGTCATTGAATCTTATGACTTCATAATGTCTATTTCAAGTAGTTCATATTTTAATTTTGCATGGTCCTATTTTTTGATCCTCTTATTCTTTAGGATTTGGATTATAATGGGAGTCTTTTTCATAAAAGCAGACTGTCATGAGCCCTGAAGTTTGAATTTAGGGTTGTTTTCGGGTTTTTTTGCTTAATTTCCTTTATTCAGTGAGGTGATTGTTTTATCAAATGAAATACTCTGTTAGTTTGGCATGATTTGTTTTGAGAAATCCACGTATTACGTAACTTAATAATTTAATTTTCCAAAACATTAAAAATTACTTGAATGGGTATTTGTAATTTATCCAATTGGACAAAAAAGCAAGCAAACAAAAAAACAGATACATTACTGGTTGCCTTGGGACAAAATCTGTCATGCGTAAATTATCCTAAATAATCACCAGTGTCTCTGATGTTCCTCTTGCCAGTAGATTTTAAGTATTGTGAGTGGATCTCATTGAGTTCTTTTACAAATAAGTGCTCAGATGCTCCTGAATTCCTGTTTCACATAACTTGATTATTTCGAAATAATTTTTTCAGGTGTTAAGCTGGTGTTGCCAAGGGAAAATCTTAAAGAGATATTGTCCTGAGGGATTGTCCACCTTCAGCCAATAAAGGTGGTTGAACATGAAACCACTTGAAGAGTTCTGATTTTTTTTTTTTGTTGGTTTTTTTTTTTTTTTTTTTTTTTGTTTTTTTTGTTTTTACATTTTGAATATTTTGTTTTCAGGTTCTATGGAATACAAATATCTTCTTTTATATTCACATTCTCATCACTTTCTACCATTCTGCAGCAGTTAGAAATGAACATAAGGGTTAAAAATAGAACATAAGAGATTTTTTCACTTTAATAAAAAAACTAAAAACCACAACTGATTGAGTTAAATAGTCAATTTTACACATTAAATTCTACCTTAATAAAAAACTTAAATTAAACTCTTTCTTCCACCTGCTATAATCTTGAGATTTTTTTGGAGTTGCTGTTGATCATACTGATTTTTGTTTTTTGAACTGTTTAGATTTACTGAAAACATATATGAAATCTAATATCCATTTTAATAAATTTGTGTCTTTTTTTGAGCATTAAGTGCATAATTACAGTATAACTTGGTGAGAAGAGTTGTGTTCCTATTTGGTAATTTTAATTTTATAAGACCTAGAAATGCTTTGCAAACCCTCTGTTAATGAAATGTAATAGAAGAATAATTTACCTCACCAGTGAAGTGCAGCACTGAACACGAGGCAGGAATAATTTGTGCTGATTAAAAAAAAACCAAAAAACTCAGACAAGCCCAATGTATAAAAGAGTAAAACCTAGCTAATCAAAAACTTTATTTCATTTTTTTTATATGTATTATTTTCTCAAGCTGAAAATAGCTACAAAATAGTAAGGAATAATTCAGAATTAAAAGAAATGTGTTTTTCAAGGAAAGAATCATGAGCAGCCAGACGCATATGCTAAGAAATAGCTGATTTTGCTGGTCAATCTGAAATATGTTATTTTGATGGAAGTACTAAATTAGTCAATAAAGGGTATGCTGTACATTATCTTTTCAGAGAGAACAGCATGCTTGCAGTGAGAAGTTGAAAGTACAGTTTTATTGTAAAGGGTTTTTAAAATTTTCCTATGCAGATGTTTTTACCAATAGGGCACAACACAAATAGTGTTGATTTGGGTATTGAATTAATTTTTTAGATATCCAAGACTGTGAGCTGCCTACAGTTTAGGAAAAAAACCATCATTTTATTCTGTAAAAGAGATCCGCTTTCCTTTTTAAACATGATGGATAAAATTATACAGGTTTTAAAAATACATATGTGGATCTGTAGCTTTCCATTTGTAAATACTCTTGCTGGCAATAATTTAGCCCATAAAATCATATATTTCTTATGGGTCAGTATGGAATTCAAGATAAGAACTGTTGCTGTGGCTTCCTGTGCCTCAAGAGCATTGCATTACTAGAGCTTGTGTCTGTAATCAGGACAAGAAAATGAGATTTAGAGAAGGCTAGGACAGCAGAAAATGAGTTGAGAGGAAACGAATGGAACAAGAAGGCATAATTGTGGAAAGTGAAAAGATAACTAGGAACCTCAAAGGGACTTAATTTTTACCTCTCTCCCAAAGTTCAGTGAAGTCTTCCTCAGTGAAGTCCTCTGTTTTAAGGTTTTCTGCTTTTGCACATGACAGGGTTTCTTGATTTTGGTGGGAGTTTTGTTTTGTTTTGTTTTTGATGTGTTTACTCAGATGTGTAATTTTAGCTCCTGGTTTAAAACTTGGAGATGAAATATTAAACAACTTCTGTAAATATTGATAAAAGGAAAGAAGTTATGTATATAAAATAGCTGTATGTTTTTGAAGGATATGAATTATGGAGAAGTTGCTTTAAGATAACAGGATGAGTTTGAGTGAAACAATCTTTTAACCAATTACTTAGCAGATACCAATATTTAATAATCTTTTCCTAATTTTTAACTTGATGTCTTGAGAGAAGTAGAAGAGAGTCTAGTCTCAGATCTGTATTCAGTGTTGAAAGCTGATTGGCTGATTTTACACAAATTTTAAGTTCCTGACTTTAATCTCTGAGAATTAAAGTTGTAATGTACACAGCATTCCTTCTATGAAACAGGTTTTTCATCTGTTTTTGGTAATCCTGCTTGCAGCTTTAAGTGCTTTATCTCAGTAGCTTATTATCTTAATATGATTATAACAAGTAACCAGCACTAATGCAAATGCAGTAAGTTAGAGGTGTCATTTCTGTTTTTCATCACCTGCCACTAATCACAAGTTTACAGACCTTGAGATGGTTTTATTTTTAGAAAAATATACTGATGGAACTGCAGTATGAGTCTTGAAATGTTCCTATTTCTAGAGAAGGAAAGTCCGGAGAAAAAGAAAATGAAGAAAGATGCTGGGAATAAGAAGTCAGCACCCGTTAGCATTCTTTTTGGTTACCCTCTGTCAGAGCGCAAACAGATGGCACTTCTCATGCAGATGACAGCAAGAGACAACAGTCCAGGTGATCTTGCACAGTTAACAGTTTTCTTCCTCCTGCCTGTTTAATTCCATCCTAGTCAGAATATTTGGAACACTGATGTTTCTCAACAATCTTTGATGTTTTTTTCCCCGTATTTTAAATCATTCATACTTCAGTTAAAATTTATTTCATGCAGTTGATTAATCTGATGAGAAATTCTTGATCTTCTATGTATATGTGAAAAGCTTTGCACTATGACATCTGTAAAAATTGAAAATTTAATTTCTTCCTTTGTTGATTTTTACCTCTCAGACACAGTTCTGTATGGATTATTTAAAGCCTGAAATACTTTCTTATTTTTATTGAAGCTTAACTGTTATCTCATTGTCTCACTTTGGAGCAGGATTTTAATTTAGGAGGAAATGAGACCATTTCCCTCTGATTTAATGGGAGAGGGAAGACATCGTGTTTGTAATTCACCATTTCAAACTGTCCTTGGTCCAGCTGCATTTAAAAAAAAACCCTTTATGTATGTATATGTTCTACAGGTGTAAAGTTTTTACAAAATTGCTATTTAGAAGCAAATGACTGGGTTTCCTTAAGAAGCTATGCAGTCCACCCAGCTGTGTTGGTACAGCTGAGGATTTGTATGTAGTACAATACAGAGACTGTAATTCCTTAAATTGGCATCTCACTACATAAAAATATAGTGGAATTTTGCTGGAGGAAAGGGAAGCAGGGTAGATACTGATCTGCATGATCTCACCTTGTCTTGATTCAGGAGAATTTATACCAGAGTATGTGAACCTTGTACTTTGGATAGACTTCATCTGTCCTAGAAACTTGTTTAAAATATTAAGATTTTGCAAAATACCCCTTTTCACATTGAAAGTCAGCATTATGCTGACAGTGTGAAGGGTGAAATGTCTTCTGTTTAAATAGAATTATTCACTGGTCGTTATCATCTTTGATGGCAAGTGTTGGCAATCTGTTTACTTCACCTCAATTAACTTAACAATGACCATTTAAAAACTTGTTTTGTAGATTCCACCTTAAATCATTCCTTACAAACAACACCGACACAAAAGAAAACTCCAACCTCTTCTTCAAGACAAAAAGACAAAGTTAACAAAAGAAATGAAAGAGGGGAAACTCCTCTACATATGGCAGCAATTCGAGGGGATGTTAAACAGGTCAAGGAGCTAATCAGATTAGGTGCAAATGTAAATGTAAAAGATTTTGCAGGTAAGTTAATATGAGTACTCTTTGACTGTATAAATTAAACGTAGCACTGAAGATGTTAACAGAGGTTTCCTTTTGGTTCATGTTGTATGCAAATGAAGAAGTATGGCTTCAAAGGAATTCTCAAAATTGTGTTTTTCATTTCCAGTGGCAGTGGTAGTACTGGGATGCTATAGTACATTGCTTATTATTAGAACAGTGTTTTAATACCTAGAGGTTTCAGTTGTGTCCGGGGCCTTTGGCAGTAGGTATTCACAGAAGTCTCTGCACCCTTGCTGAACTTGATAGGATGATGCTGGACAGAGTGAAATACTGAGACTGCGGGCTATGTGAGGAGATGCAAAGTTTAGTAGGGGTGGAGGTGGTGGCACTGTGATGTGCATGCACTGTGTTCACTGGGACATCTGATATGCACCAAGGCAGATGAGAGTGGTATGGTTGCAGTTGTCATCTAGTCCTGCTGGATTAATGACAGCTTTGACATGTCAGTATTTGCTGTGATTTAAGCAATGATTGATGAGCTTTGTTAAGTTGTAACATATACGATATTTTTAGGTTTATGGGTTTTGGTTCATGGGTGTGAATTATGTTCTCAGTGGGAATGTCAGAGAGGAGTTGAGGTAGCAGGCCCCTGTGGGAGAAACTTAAGAACTATATAGCACAGTTAGTTGTCAGCTCAAACTTGACATCAAGAGAAGATATTAATGAGATGAACTGAAATGTTGACTTTAGGGAAGAAATAGATCCGTAATTTCTTGGTTTGAAGAGGGTAGCTGAATTTGTATTTGAACATGAAGCTGCCCAGGACTGGCATGTAGAGGAAGAGAAGAAGACAAGTGGAAGTAGAACACTGTGAGATCTTCAAAGAAGTTGAGAGGGGAGATGAGAACTTGTTGACAAGAGCAATTTTGGAAAAGGAGGGGGAGGTTCAAGGGAAGACAGGCCCATAGAAATCACTGGGAGAATAATAGAAACACTTGAAGAGATGTAGTGGGTTGACCTTGGCAGGCTGCTGGATGCCCACCCAGCTGCTCTCTCACTTCCCTTCCTCAACTAGGTGTGGGGAGAAAATAAGATAGAAAAAAAGCCCTTGTGGGTCGTGTTAAAGATCATTTAATAAGAATAGCAGAAGCTGCATGTGCAAGCAAAGGAAGAAGAGGAATTCGTTCACTGCTTCCCATCGTCAGACAAATGTTCAGTCCCTTCCCAGGAAGCAGGGCCTCAGCAGGTGTAACAGATGCTTAGAAAGACAAATGCCATTACGTACAAACTACCCTCCTTCCTTCTCCTTTCAATAAGCTCTTACTACATGACATCCTATGGCATGGAATATACATTTGGGTCAGCTGTCCTGACTGTATCTCCTCCCAAACTCCCATGCAGAAGGAGGGAGAGAGAAAACCATGACACTTCATAAGCCCTGTTCAGCAGTAGCCAAAGCACCAGTATGCTGTGAGTACTGGAGTAGCCCCAAATGCAATGCATATTACTGTATGGGTTGCTCTGAAGGGAGTTAACTTCACAGCTTCATGCCAGTCTGACCTAGGGCAGATACTTTTATTTTAAAGGCAGATGAAAGGAAAAAGACAATGGATGAGAGCTGATGGTTCTGAGAATCAGTTGGAAACAAGTATGTTGGAGACTTCATTCAGAGTTCTGGAGGAAGTGTTTGGGATCAAGTGAGATTTTTTTTTTATTGGTAATCTGAAGTGAGAAGCAGAGATGGCTGAACTTCAAAACACTGTGCAGAGGGAGAAGTCAAGAAGAGGGGGAGGATTGAAGCAGTGAGTCATGAGTGGAGAAAAGTAGGAATTTAGGATGCAGTGTAGTTTAGAGAATTGGAGGTTTTTTAGCAAAGGATTTGGCAGAACTAAAGGAGCAGAAAATGAATTAGTAATGGAGGAAGTAACCCTGCTCACGGGATATCTGCCAGAATGATACTGCCATGTGAGAACAAGAGTAAAGGAAACAGATATTGACAGCAAGCCAGCACTAGAGTTGGCAGGCTGGGCATTGTGAAAGGATGGAAAAGCAAAGCAGTACACTATGGAGAAAAATAAATTATGGAGATAATTAATACAGGGAATAAAAGGGATCAGAGGGCTGAGATCAGAAGAGTTGTTATCATGTTGGGTGAGTGTGAAAAGGGCAAATAGCAAGAAAATGGAAAGAAGGAGGTGGTAGCCAGACAGTGCTGGAAGTGAGTAACCCAAGTGATGATTGAAGAGAAAATTTAGTGTATGAAGAACAGAAAGAAGTGTTTTGCTTTAGAATAGCTTAGATGCTTTTTTATTTTTTTCCTTTTTTTTCTTTTTTCTCTTTTTTTTTAGCTTTTTGTAAAATTTAAATGAGTGGCAGCTTGGAAGTTGAGTGAAAGATGAAGGTGAGAAATCCCATTACTGAAGGATTAGATAAGTTAGGGGTTTCTTGTACCTCAACTTCATGGATCTGCAAGACTGCTACTGATTAGACACAGAGTTCATTTGATTAAACTCTTTTACTGGTTATGTTGGAAACATAAAAGTTGAATGCCTCCCCAGAACTGGGCTTTGAGAAGGCATCAACAGCAGTTCAGGTCAGCTATGTAGTGGAAGTCATCAGGCTGGGGAGAGGAAGTATAGGTAAGGAGTATAGCATGTGTGGGTTGTCATCTTCAGTTGACGTTCTGCTACAGAAAATGAGCACTGAGCTTTTGGAAATCAAAATTGCAAACAATGACTAGTGTTCTGGGAAATACCAGAATAAGTTCTCTGCCATTGTTTATTAATAGCTTAATATCAAGCTGCTAATGTTGTTAATGATTACTATTACATTACTAAAGGACCACTGGTTATAGTAATTTGCCACACTTACTGTTTCCAATAGCGTGATTTTCAAACGGTTTCCATATATTATAAAATTATAATTATATTATAATATTATGATATAATTTATATCTGCACCTAACACAGTTCAAATGTTTACTAGTCAAAGAATCTCTAGCATGTTTAGCTTGGGGATTTTTTGCCAGATTTTGTCTTCAACGATTTGATTTGTGATTCCCAGCATTTAGTTTAATCTCAGAAAAACTTGGAATTTGATGGGAAGTTTAAAGTTGATAAAGCATGTGTTGTTCATCAGACAGATGGCGTTGCTGTTCTGCCAGGTACTGTGTGTGAGAGTGTGTTTTGAAACGTCCAGAAGCAATAGAGATCTATAGCACAGGAATGAAAAACCAAATCTTTGATCTTTGTCTTAAACCTACCATTCTTCACTCTAGGTTGGACACCACTGCATGAAGCTTGTAATGTTGGTTACTATGATGTTGCTAAAGTTCTGATAGCAGCGGGAGCAGATGTGAACACACAGGGCTTGGATGATGATACCCCACTTCATGATTCTGCTAGCAGTGGACATAGAAACGTGAGTGTTCTGGGAGAGTGGGAGGGGGATAAATACATAGTTTGAAATGCTGAAGCTTCAGAGCAAATCCTAACTGTCCTTACTGCCATTGTATGGTCTTCGTAGTTCTGCTTCTGCTGTTTTGGGAGCATCTTATTGTTTTTCTGATTGTCTTTGTTTCATCTGACTTCTTTTGCCAGATATTTTCTACCAGTATCTGTTTTCTTAAGCATTTAACTTTCATCTTTAGTTTCTTAATAAATAAGCACTTGAATGACTTTTTTTGAGAAACTTCTACTGTATAGAATTCTCAAAAGAAAAATGTCTCCTAACAATATACTGTGGGTTTGTGTACATTATACATATATGTTTATAAATATTTAAAGGTATATATCTTGTATTTCTTTTAAAATATTATTTATGGCATTGAAATATATAATTGATGTATATATAGTCTCATTATTTTTTTAATTTACCAATCAACACTTAGTGGAGAAGATAAATTGAGCTCTGTAGGTACTTTACATTAACTTATAAATTTGTTCTTGATACAAATAAGATGCAGAAATGACTCTGCTTTCCCTTTATATCTTTTTTATTTCTTTACTGTGTGTGTCATCTGTTGTATAAAGCAAAAGATAAAATTTGGAGCAAGAGGGTGAATCAGGTGCAGAGGAGTAGAGAGGCTAGTAGGTGGGGAACCAGACAAATTCTGTGAAGAAATGCTAGAACAGCAAGAACAAAAGGCCCCTGTTTCTTTCTTACATAATGATGCTGTGTCTGTGTAACAGAGGATGGCTGTCTCTAGTCTTCCCCTTCACTTCCTTTACAGAGCAGACTATGTATATACTAACTGGACTTTACATTTTAGTTGCTGAAGTCTTGCTTTCCAGTATCAGTATCGTAGATAGGACTTAGGATTGCATATCATGTTACTCATATTTCATATGCAACAGGAGATTTTTATGTTGGTCGAGTAACATGTCGTGGATAACCTAAAGGTTAATTTATTTAATGCTGCAGATTGTGAAGCTGTTGCTTCGACATGGTGGAAATCCATTTCAAGCCAATAAACATGGGGAAAGACCTGTTGATGTTGCTGAAACTGAAGAATTGGAAATGCTATTGAAAAGAGAGGTGCCCATCTCTGATGATGAGGACAGTTGCTCAGGTAAAAGTAGCTATTTAATTGCATACTTAAATGCTTCATTTCACCTAAGGTGAAGTGTCTTAATCTTCTGCAGAGTGCTAGCTATTAAGACTTGCTTCAGGTAACAATTGATATTGCTAAGGTTATCTTCCACTTTTATTTTTAGAGATAGTTTGTTAAATTTTTCAATTGAATTACCTGAAATGTGTATTCTGATTTTTTTTTTCCACTTTTCTCTCTGCCTTTAATAAGCCATTCCCACTTTGCAAATCAGCACTATGTCAGAATGGTGGTTTTACCAGGGAAAGATATGGAGGAAAATACTGTATTTGTTATGATAATAGCATGTTTCTGAGATGGTTTGTTTCATGGTGAAAAATATCCCCAGAGTCGCTTATTTCCCACCTTTAGTAGATGAATCAGGAGTCAGTGTTTCACGTGGGTATAACTTACTCAGTGTAGAAAAGTTCCTCCCAGTGGGGAAACCACTGGTTTCTGTGGGCAACCAGGTAAGTAACTTGCTGAAGTGGAGGCAGTAATTCTTGCGTCCTCCTGTGTTTCTGCAGATTGAGAAGTATGTAACATCTCGTGGAGCACAGAAAGCATTGTTGCCTCCTCAGAAGCAAAAGATTCTTGACTATGAGTAACTTACTTGAGTGCCAGACAGGAACTTTTCATTTGGCTTTCAGAGTCTTCAACAATTCAGAATCTTTTAGGTAAAAGAAATGAGGTGGATTGGAAACAGCCTGAGCACCTAGGCCAGAAGGGTGGTGATTAGTGGCACAAAGCTTATTTGAAAGCCAGTAGCTGCCTGTGTATCTTGATCAATACTGCATCCACTCCTGTGTAACACCTTCATTAATGGCTGGGGTAGAGTGTACCATCAATAAGTTTCCTAATGACACAGAACTGGGGGTTCTAAGGAGGAGTGACAGTTACATCAGAGCTGTGCTGCCATCCAGAGGAACCTCGCTGTGTTGGAGAAGTGGGCTTGTGGGAGTCTCATGTAGTTCAACAAGGAGAAGTGTGAAGTCCTGCAGACGGGGAGGAACAACCAGCAAGCATCTGACCAGCTGGGAAAGCAGCTTTGCAGAAAAGGCCCTGGGTCATGATGAACAGCACCAGCTTGACCATGAGCCGGCAATATGCCCTTGCTACAAAGAACATCAGTGGTGTCCCAGGCTGCATTAGGAGGAATATTGCCAGCAGGTTGATGGAGGTGTTCCTTCACCTCTGCTCAGCACTGGTGAGGCCACAGCTGGAGTGCTGGGTCCAGTTCTGGGCTCCCCAGTGCAGGAGAGACATTGACATAATGGAGAGAGTCCAGGGAAGGGCCAGGAAGATGATAAAGAGCCTGGAAAAGCAAAGGCTCAGGGGAATCTTGTTGATGCCTAAAAATACCTGAGGGGAAGTTGCGAAGAGGACAGAGCTGGGCTCTTGTCAGTTGTGCACAGTGAGAGGACTGTAGGCAATGGGCACACAGTGAAACACAGGAAGTTCCCTCTGAACAGCAGGAAACATTTTTTTTACTGTGAGGATGACCAAGCAGTGGCACAGGTTGTCCAGGGAGGCTGTGGAGTCTCCCTTCTTGGAGATAATTTGAAAGCTTTTTGTGCAGGGTCTTGGGCAGCTAACTCTTCGTGTCCCTGCTTGAGCAGGGTGGGTTGTGCTAGATGATCTCCAGAGGTCCCTTCCAACCTCAACCATTCTGTAGTCTGTGAGAAGCACATGAAGAAGAGCATCATGTCACATGATTGTAAAAGTTGGTTTCTCTTTCCCAGAAAAATAAATAAAAAACAACCCCCTAGAAATGTTTTCTATTCAAAATTTTGCTATACTTC
The DNA here is from genome assembly GCF_052056855.1 of Sturnus vulgaris. Classification (NCBI taxonomy): domain Eukaryota; kingdom Metazoa; phylum Chordata; class Aves; order Passeriformes; family Sturnidae; genus Sturnus; species Sturnus vulgaris. The sequence continues at coordinate 105,708,976 of NC_142243.1, read as the reverse complement.
AGGGAAAAAAGTCATATTGCCCTGTGTTTTGATGTAGTGTTAACTTTCCTAAAATGCAGTGCATGGCCCTTCTGCTCTGAGGGACAGTTGTGGCATCACTTCACAGAATCAACTGCAGCTTAGTTGAAAGCATTAATCTTAAGACAAATATTTTTACATATATGTAATAGAAACTTGTTGCTATTTAGCAATTGATTGCTCAACAGTCTGTGCAGAATGTTGTCCTTTAGAGTCAGGTTATACAGTAATTAATGCACAGTAGGTGAGGTTTTCAAAATTAAAAGTGCATTACTTTTATTAGATAAAAATGTTAATTAGTATTTTTATGTGCCTAAGTAAGAGCTGTAAAGAGAGTGGTGAGCTTTGATTTCATTACCTTTTATTTTCTCTTTAAAGGCTTAATTCTAGTGAGAAGTTTTGTTGTGTGTTTAAGGTAGATTTTATTCTTTTTTCATTTGTAAAGAGGTGACTGCTGAACTGAACTCTATTGTCCTGAAGTGTGACAAGTGTCCCATCAGTATTCAATTAATTTTTGGCTTTCTTACTCTAGATTCTGAAGAAGCTCCATCTGTAAATCCTTCCAGTGTAGATGGGAATGTTGATTCAGAAGGAGAAAAGGACTCTGTAGCCAACAACAGCAAACAAACAGTCTCTAGTAAGCCACCACCTCCATCTGCTCTAGATGAGTATGAGTTCAAAGATGATGATGAAGATGAAATGAAAAAAATGATTGATGACAAACATATTCTTAGAAAAGACCCAAGGAAAGAAGATGAGACTGAAGTTGAAAAGACCAGTTTGTTTGTGAAACAAGAAAAAGTTGTCTTTTCAAAATCATTCAAAAACAAAAAGCAGAAACCCTCTAGAGTTCTTTATTCAAGTTCTGAAAGTTCAGATGAAGAAATACTTCAGGACAAGAAAATGGTCTCTCCTTGCTCTGTTTCAGAGACATCAAATTCTGATGTCAGGGTGAAGAAAGAATATATGGTTACAAACGAACACAAGCAAAAGGGCAAAGTTAAAAGGAAAGTAAAAAATCAAAGCAAAAATAAAGAGAATCAAGAAGTAAATCAAGAAAAAGAAAATGCCAGGGTAACAAATATAGCTACTTCTGGGTTAGAATCTTTAGATAAAGCTAGAGAGGAAGAAACCTTTAAGAAATCTTTCACCTCAAAAGAAGATTCTTCTTTACATCTGTTTCATATCACTGCTGGAAAATCTCCAAAGCATCCCTGTGGGTTAAGTGAAAAGCAGTCAACGCCATTAAAGCAAGAAAACACCAAAACTTGCTTATCACCAGGAGGTTCTGAAATAACACTGCAGCCCGAAATAGTTCGGTATGATCACAACACTGATTCTGATTATCTGGTTGAAAGTTCTAGTGGCAAATCTTGCAAGCACAAAGAAAAAAGCAAGCATAATCAAAAGGATTTTCACTTGGAATTTGGTGAAAAATCTAGTCCTAAAATTAAAGAGGAAGATAATAGCTCAACATTTGAGAATTCAGAATATACTTTGAGAAAAATTGACAAAGAAGGTAAAACACTTAAAAAGCATAAATTAAAGCACAAAGAAAGAGAAAAGGAAAAGCACAAAAAGGAACAGGATGGGGAGAGGGAGAAACACAAACATAAAGATAATGTTAAAGAGGTTCAAAGAAGTATTGAGTTTGACAGAGAATTTTGGAAAGAGAACTTTTTCAAAAGTGATGAAAATGATGATACGTTGATAAATACAGAACATGAATCTCTTTCTTCAGACAAAAAGTCAAAGCTAGAAAAAACTGTGGCAAAAGAAGATAAGTTAGTTAAGGAAAGACAGTTTCAGAAAGAGAGAAATACTAAAGATGAGAAAGAAAAAGAGAAGAACAAAAAGGAAAATGAGAAGTTTCTCAAGGATGAGAAAATAAAAGACACAAAAGAAGAAAAAGAAGTTACACTTGCAGATAAAGAAATAGAATTGTTCTGTTTTGGTGTTAAAGATGATGCACCCAGCGTGCATATAGTAGAAAGAGAAACAGATACTGAAAAGCAGGAAAAGAATTTAAAGGAAAATAAAGAAAAGACAGAAAAGCGATTCTCAAGCAAAGAAAAAGATGTTGAAAAGATAGAAAGAAAACATGGAGAAAAAGAGAAAAAATTAAAGCATGAATACAAAATGGAGAAAGAAAAAGCAGAAGTAAATGAAAATACAGAGAAGGTAAAGGAGAAGTCTGGTTCTCAGCAAGCAGAAAGGTGTCATAAGGAAAATGATAAAGTAAAAAGCATGGGTACTCTTAAAAGAGTTGATGACAAGGAAAGAAATAAAGAAAAAACTGATAAGAAACATGATAAAGAAAAGGCTGATAAAGACAGACATTGGGCTGAAAGCAAAGAAAAACACTGTACTGAAAGAAAAGTCAAACAATCCGAAAAAGAATCTGAATATACTAAATCAGAAAAAAACAGAAGTAAAGAAAAAGAATTTGAAAAAAAAGAGAAATCCAAAGACAAGGAGACCTCATCATTAGCAAGCTCAAAACATATGCAAGAGGAAAGGAGATGCACTATTACCGAAAGTAATAAAACAGTTCATGACAAACTGTCATCTTTGAAAGAAAAACCAAAAGATGATTTGTTGAAAACTCCAGATGGCAGAGAGAAAGATAAAAAAGATAAAGATATAGACAGATACAAAGAGAGAGACAAGCATAAAGATAAACTGCATCAAAGTGGTTTGCTTAAACTAAAACTTGAACATGAGAAACTTAAGCCTAAACCAGCTCCTGCACCAAAGGATGCTCGGCCTAAAGAGAAAAGGTTAGTCAACGATGATTTAATGCAAACTAGTTTCGAAAGAATGCTTAGCCTTAAAGATCTGGAAATAGAGCAGTGGCATAGAAAGCATAAAGAAAAAATAAAACAGAAAGAGAAGGAACGTTTGAGAAACCGCGCTTGTTCAGAACATAACAAAATGAAGGAAAAACCCAAACACTCAATACCTGAAGTAAAAGGCAAAGAACTGATTCGTTCAAAGAGTTCAGAGTTGCCAGATGTTTGTATGAAGGAGAAACAGCAGAAAGATGCTACAAGTAATAGATCACAGTCAGTTGATATGAGAAGTGTCAATATTGCAAAACCTTCGTTGGCTCTGGATAATTTAAATAGATCCCCCAAATCAGAAAGTGAAAAGATGGGGCTGAGCTCCAGGTCAGTGTCCATGGTTTCTGTTGCGAGCTCTGAGGATTCTTGCCATACCACAGTAACTACTCCAAGGCCTGTAATCGAATATGATTCGGACTTCATGCCAGAAGGTTCTGATTCCCAAATGTCTTTTTCACAGTCACCATTTTTGGCAAGTGCCAAATCACCAGCCCTTGTGGAAAAAGAGGCCGATGGTCTTGCTGAGTTGTCAGATCGCATTAAGCCACCTTTCACGAACAGGCTCCCACAAATGTATGTTAGATCAGCATCTGCTGAAGATGTTAAGTTGGTTTTAAATGAGTGTAGGCCTGTTATAGAGGTTCGAAGATGCAGCATGCCTGCTGCAGTTTCTGAACACAGCAAACAGCCTCGAACATCAGAAGAAAACAACCAGAACACACTGCCGTCAGTTCAGACTTACGGTAGCACTTCTCCTAAACCAGAATTACTGTGCAGCACACTTGAAAGAGATTTTCAAAGCAGTGTGACTGTTCTGCAGTCAAACTTCACATCATCTCCAAATAGAGCTGTTAGCAACAAGCAGGCGACAATGGGAACAAGTACCATTAAAGATATTGCTCAGATGAGCCCTTCAGAAAACTCTAACATGCATTTAGAGCCATGTAGTCAAAGTGGTGTAACTCAGCAAACCAAACCGTGGGATGTGCCTTTTGACAGACTTAATTCATTAGACAGTGACTTTAACAGCTCAGGTTGTGGTGTATCAGAGCAAGATGCTAAAAGCGTTATAGCAGTGCATAATTCTGAGAGCAGGACATTAAAAGAGCAACAAGTATCTGAATTTTTGCCTCAGTACCTTGATATTAAGGGAAGTTCCAGTTCTCAGGAGTCTGCATCATTTTTGCCTTCACAGTCGCCTTGTTCTTTATCTCTCCAGCCACTTCCAGTTGTGTCAAAACACATTTCTTTACCAGGCATGATCAGTCAAGATTCATCACTTGTACAGCAGCAAAATGCAGTTCAAACTACAACTTCTGCTTTGGATAGAGATGCTACTAGTATCAGAGAGCTGGAAAATTCTTTCTTCCCTTCAAACATTAAGAAGACTGATGCACCCATGGCTGTATATTCTGAGGGCTCTGCAAAAGATATTTCACAGAGCTCTGAAAGGGCAAATGATTTACCAATGGTACCATTAGAGAAGGATACTCCTGAAAGTGATAGCAATTCACAGTTAAATGTGAATTCGTACTCATTCAGTAAGGTTGTTTGTAAGAATGCCCTGAGTGAAGTAGATGGTAACACAGCAGATACTTCAGATATTAGAAATGAAAAAGACCAGCAAGAAAAGTTGGTCTCTGTGCATGTTGATAGTAGAGCCAATGCTGATCTCTGTGAACTAAGTTCAGGAATATCAAAGGGAATTACAAATGAATTGGTTAATAAAAGCCCCTGCACTGCAGACAGAGAAAATGTGTTGGCAGGTGATCCACCACAGCACTCCTCTCTATCCAATTTGGAAAACAGTTCACAGCAGATTACACAGGAAGAGGTGCATAAATACAGCCAGACAGTTAAAGTAGAAGAAGAAGTTGCTGAGGATCAGAAGATGGAACAGCAAGAAGTACCTCAAAGAATCACGAGGAACAGAGCAAATTTGCTTGCTAACCAGGGCAAGCAGAATCCTCTTGGCTGTACACAAACATCAGAAAAAGAGTCTGAATCATCAGCATCTATGAAAGCAAGAATTAGATTAACTGAAGATGATGATGCTCAGGTACATCATCCACGTAAAAGGAAGGTGTCACGCGTGCCTCAGCCTGTGCAAGCAAACCCTTCTTTGCTGCAGGCCAAGGAGAAGACCCAGCAGTCACTGGCAGCTATTGTTGATTCTTTGAAACTTGAAGAGATTCAGCCATACAGTTCTGAGAGAGCAAACCCCTATTTTGAATACTTGCACATAAGGAAGAAAATAGAAGAGAAGCGTAAATTGCTGTGCAGTGTTATTCCTCAGGCACCTCAATATTATGATGAATATGTGACCTTCAATGGTTCCTACCTGCTGGATGGCAATCCCCTGAGCAAGATATGCATCCCAACTGTAAGTAACATGGTCTTTCAATATGCAGTGCAATGAAAAACATGTTTTGGTTTTATTTTTGTAACTTCCATATTCTTCCTAACTTGATCTGAATAGTCTGCTGGAAGCAGTAAGTTGACATATGTCAAATTAATATTGATTAATAGCATCATATTTAAAAGCCCCATTCACTGGAAACACAAACAGTGGTTTCACAGTCACTGCGAGATAAACCATGTATGACACCTGTCAAGGGCATACAGACAAACACTATATTTCAAAGTATGTAAAGCCTACTGTTTCAGAAATGAAGTCAATTATCGAGAGCGTCTCTGAATTTCTGCTGTCAATAATTTCATTAAAACTATATACTCAAAGCTGTTTCGTTTGGAGGGGGGTGAAAGTGCAGTGCTTCAGAATACTAAGTCCATTCAAATACTAAGTCCGTTTTAAGTAGGAGAGTGCCTCCCAGCTATCTCAAAAGCAGCAGATAGAATCTGCTGTGTCCTGGCATTTATAATCCATCAATCTAAAGTGTTCATAATTTCATTAAATAACGTCAAGGCTTTTTCTCTTTTTACTGAAGAACATCTGTAGTTCAGAGACATTTGTTTAAGCTCTCAATTTCTGAATGGACAAGTTACTATGTCAGCTCATTTAAAATAGCTCACCCTTACCTGAGAGTAAAAAAGCTTTAGCTTTTTCCATTAGAGTTGAGAAATTTTTTGATGAAGCAATGAATAGAAGTTTAATATGTAAATTTAAAACTGTTTGCTTCATTACACAGCTAGTCTTAATTCCCTGTACAAACTGTTTGTTCTCAGTTTTTGGAAGTAGTAGGCCACTTATAGTCTGAGGAAAGATGTAGGTAACATGACCCTTTTACAAGGTCTGTAAGTGAACCAGAGTGTGTGGTAAGCTTCACCACAACTTACCAGGCTGGCAGCCTTCCCAAGTCTACAAATCTTTCTCAGTAGCTGTTGCAGCTTCTGTAACATCTTTATCACTGGAGGCATAGATTTCCTTTTGTTTTTTTTTTTTTAAAGCTGCTGCTAGTCAAGTACATACTGTTTCCAAGCTACAGCTTAATGCTTTGGCATCACACTTCACTGCTTAATGTGGGATAACTGGGAGGTAGAGAAGCATAGCATATATTTTTCCCTGGCCCATCTCCTACTTGAGCAGTAGAATTCAATTCCCAATCATAAATGGCAATGTGTGTAGACACCATAAAAAGGGCAGAGTTTTTGACTTGATATTAAACACTGCCTTATAATTCCTTCCTGTCTCTCTTACAGAGTATAATTAGGATCTGCAGTTAATGAAAATAAATTTAGGTATTGGTGAGCAAAATCTCAGATAACAGGTTCAGAAAATAGATGGATGTGTGCTTCCTATGCTCAATGACTTTTAATTAATTGTTGAAAAGAAAAATTGATAAAAATGCAAATATGTAGTTGAAGGATTACAGTTACTGATTTTTGTCTCATTTAGATTCGTGGTTTGCTTCCTTACACATACATGTTCTGATGCTAATGATGTTTTAAACAGTTAATTGTTTTGTATCTACTTTAATGGTCCTGGTAATTTTCTACAGATGTAACGAGAACAGGTAGAACTTTTTATTTCAATCTCCTAGAAGCAAAAAGGAAGAAGATAAATTTTGAAAAACCAAAGTGAATTACTAGGAAATTGGTGGTTATATTCATTAGAATTAAAGTGTAAGAAAAAGCATGAGTTTTTTTCTAAATAAGAAGATGCTCTAAGCAATTCAGTTTTGTGTGCAAACCCTCCGATGCGACTAAGTACTTTATTTAATTACTGTCACTTGTGTAGATGTACAATTTTGATAAAAATTTTCATGTTTTCTTTCAGAAAAAAATAAATGGTTAAAAAAATTGGTAATAGTTCAGATTTAACTTGTTGGCAGAATTTGCCTGTGTACACAGCTTAATTTTATTTTGTCACTGTTGAAAATCACAGTCATAATAATTCTTGTTACAAATACCATAAAAAGGAGTATTGCTAAACCAAGGATCATTTCATTCTCAGAAATGAGTGTTTGTTTATTATAGACATTATCCAGCAAAGTGAAAATAAAGGCTCGGCTTAGTCTCTGAAATTGTGAAATATAATAACGTATTGTTACACCTATAATGCAGGATTTAATAAGCAATTGTAAAATTACCTTTTTGTCGAGTTTGTTTTGCAATTTTTTCCTTCAATTTTCTAATGATTCCCTGTTAACCAAATTTTTGCCTCATCAATTTACATAGCAAGAAAGTAGATACTCTTCTTTTTTTATTATTCCTGTGTTACAGATGTGCTTTGTGTAGGTCTGTGTGAAGACCATATATTTAGCTCTGACACTCTGAGACTCAGAATGGTTGGTGTAACATAGTGTTCTCTTTATTGGAATTTTAATGATGCACTATAGTTTATCTGATGAACTTCAAACATGCTGTAGGTGGGAACTAGGAGATGGTGTGCTAAAAGCTTGTTTCCACTGCCTTGTTTATATATTGTAATTTACAGCCCGGATCACCTAAGGCTGTGAGAGTATTCACGTATGAATTACGGCTTCCCTCTCACCAGTACAAATACAAAACATAAGGTAGGAGACGTCAGGTCAATTCAAAATAGAAGGAAATAAATCTGAATCTTCTAACAGAGTACATTTCAATTGTACTTGGCTCTGTTGCCTTTCAGATTGTTCCATGTTCTGCAGAGTTCATTCATATTTATCTGTATTGTCTCCTGAGAGGAGGTACCAGGAGGATTCACTGCCAGCCTCCAATGGCTGTCTAGCAGATATGTTTCTAGTAAAGGGATTCTGTCTGGTCTCCCTGGCATTGCTGTAGAAACTCAAGTGGTAAAATCTAATTTTAGGAGTATTACCAGAAACTTGTTTTCAAAATGCATGAAGTAGAGCATTAGAGCAGGCCAGTTGTTTGGATGACATAGAAGAGTGGAGGTTTGTAGCAAGCACAAATGGGGATTGAATGTTTATAGAGTGAAGAGCAGAACTCTTGTTGTAGTTGTTTTGAAGCATGCAAGGTCTGCAGGAAGGTTGCTGATGGATTTTGATGTGTTGGAGATGGGGAGGGCATGTCTTGAACATGAGCTCTTGCCAATCAAACCTGCACTAATGGCTGGCTCCAGGTGAGGTGGAGCAGAGGCACAAGGCCAAGTTATGTCTGGCTTTTCTGTGTCATTTCTTAGACTGGGAACAGAGAATTCTCTGAAGCAGGGAGGGCTCCTTTGTTTCTCTCTCTTATGAATGCAGTGTGGGCCCTTAAGAAAATAGCTTGATATTTTGATTATGCAAAAAACAGAGGGCCCCCTTTTTTTTTTGTGGTGTTCAGTCTCATGTTCTTGCAAGTCCAACCTATGTATTTGTATTTTCCCTACACAATTTTTTTGTGTTCTCTTTAGTAACAGTTTCTTTGACTAGAAGGTCTGAGAGTCTCCTCTGACTGTTCCTCCCTTAAAACCTTTAACTTGGACTTTCTGGTCTCAAAGAAACCAGTTTCCTCTGTCTGAATCCAGTGCTGGTTCACAAGCTGGAATTTCCAGCAGGTGGTGTGCAACTGCCCGAATCCTGTATTCAGACTCTTAAGGATCTGAGACTCACTCTTCCCAAGTTTCCAAGAAGAGAGGAAAAAACAGATCATTCCATAAATTGCTGTAACCAAACCTAGTATTTAGCTGTACATTTTGGCAGGTGGTGCTGGGCTGGGCGAGAGTGAAGAGTTTATGGATGTATCCAGTGGCAATAGGAATCTCTGGGGTCATGGAGATTTGTCAATGTCTCCATGTTCACAAGTCTGAACATGATCTGTGTTCAGGGCTGAACATAATCTGCTGAAACAGAGTTCTGCATGTTTAAATAAAAGTCCACACAGCTCTGCTTTCTAGGTGATCAGCTCCTTGTCAGGTTACTTCTGTGGTGTTGATATTTCTTTCTCTTGCCCAATTAAACCATCAGTAAATCTAAGGGAGTAACATTTTACAATATTTGTCACAGGACAAGGGTGAACGGCTTCAAACTGAGAGAAGGCAGGTTTAGATTAGGTATTAGGAAAAAATTCTTAACTGTGAGAGAGGTGAGACACTGGAGTAGGTTGCCAAGAGAAACTGTGGATGCCCCATCCCTGGAAGTGATCAGTGCCAGATTGGATGGGGCCTTGAGTAAGTTGGTCTAGTGGGTGGCATTTCTGCACATGGCAGTGGGCTCAATGACCCCTAAGGTCCCTTCCTACCCAGACCATTCTGTGATGCTGTGAAATTGTTCAAGTGATACGGATGCTTGCCAGCTCTGAAATTTTTATTTCTGGAAAATTTAGATGCAGAAACCCAAAGCTTATTTATAGACAGATTCTCAGTCTTGCTTCTTATCTGTGTGCCTTTCTGTAAGCAAAAGAACAGAGATTTTGGGAGATGTTTTGGGTTTATTAAAATTGAAGCTTGATATTACTTATGAGCATCTTGTCTTATTTTATTGAAAGTCTGTGACAGCACTATTGCACTCTACCATGAATGCAAAGTTTTCAGGAAAAACTAGACTGTATGGGGTATATTTGTTTTCAATACTGATGTTTTACACAAAATGGCATATGTCATAAACATTACTGGTTTGAGAGCCAAACTCTTTTCACTAAGAAAAATTAAGTGTATCCTATTCTGTAGTTTGAAATGTGAAGGAGTTGAATGTTGCTTTATACCATATAATAATTTAAGGAATGAACTGCAACCAGTTACTCATTTTATCTTCTATAATTCCAGATACACTGCAATTCCAGTTGGGGAAAAATTGTCCTGAAATAATTTTCCAATATAATAATAATTCAAGCGTTTCTGGTAGATAAATCACTACTGGAATGTATAGGTGCAAGATTGATACTAGTAATCTAGTTTAATCAACAGTGTGTCTGTATTTCCATGATGGATTTATTACTTCTTGACAGTTGAAGGATCTGTTTTATTGAAGAGAATTATCTTTCTGTTCATGTTAGGAATGAAGTAGGGTACAGTAACTAGCATAGTTACTATAGTTACATGTAGCAGGTATGTATTTGAGCTGTGGTTTTTGAGTATCAGAGATAGTAGGTAGTGTTTCATGTAGTTTGAATGGGTCTTTCCAAAGCAGTGTCAGTTGTTAAAGCCCATGCCGAACTGTCAGATAGAACTGGCATAAAGAAAAGTAAACTTTGGGTGGAGCCTTAAAACTCCCAAGATTTTTATCAGTTACTTCTCAAAAAGCATCTGATTTCTACAGTTGCCAGGAGGGCTCCAGGTGCCTTGGCAGTGTTTTTCATACAGCTCAGACCAGACAGTAATTCTGGTTGTTTACTATAATTGACTGAAGATGCAGAATGTTTATAGTATAGCAAATCACTAACAGCATTGATATGTCACTCGAGTCTATTTGATTTTTTGAAATTTTCTTTTTAAGGAGTAAGTTTTTTAAAAAAGCTAATTTGAATAACTGACAGGAAGAAACACTTTTTCAAGCTACTGACTGGGTCTCTAGTCTGCTTTTTGTGCTTGCCTGTGTTCTGCATGATTGCAAGATTAGGAGTATGATTGGTTATCTTTTGTGCACTATAAAATGCTGTTGCTGCTGTATTAATATATCAAGTGGTTTGGGGGGGTATTTTAGCAATACTTCTCTTTTTTCTTGCTTTGCTCTTGCATTTTGCTAGGCATTTTTATCTTCTCACAATGAACAGCTGTGCTTTAAAGAGTCTAAAACTGAAAGCAAGATGTATTCTTACTATATTCTAGAGTATAGCATTTTAAAAAGAAAGCTATGGAATGCTGATAATGAGTGGTTAAAAGCACTAAACAGCTTGAAACACCAATTTCACTTGGGTTTATTAATTTTATGGTATGGAATCCTTAAAACCTTTTGCACATTGAATTCACATAATTAATGGAAAGTAAAAAGCTCATATTTTTCTTTAAAAATGCCTTGCTTATTGTTTCTTGGGTTTGTTGTTTTTTTTAGTAGATCACATAAGCAATGCTAAACATGTTAAATATATATTCACTATACTATTTTTAAACCATTTTTCACAGATTACACCACCTCCATCGCTGTCAGACCCACTTAAGGAACTATTTAAACAACAGGAGGTTGTGAGGATGAAACTACGTTTACAGCACAGTATTGAAAGGGTAAGACTAATTTAATTTTATGTCCTGGATTTAAGCTTTAGGAATTTTTGCCCTTTCAATGAACAGACTACATTTTTCTCAATTTAACAATGTTTAGAAGTAATCTTCTTTCTATCCAAATTTATTAATTGGAGCAACTTCTAAGCAGGGGGTGGAAAAATGGTTTGAACAGCTGTTAGCAGTACCTTCAAGTTGGTAAGACAGTAGCTTTTTCCTGCTAATTGCTCTGAATTGTGCCCCAGATTTATCCTAAAGGTACTGTAGTTTTGAAAGCTAATGATGGTTGTAGACTTCAGAACCAAATTGACAGAGTTAAAAGAATTGAAGACGTAATCAATTCTGTATTGAGAGGAGACACCTGTGGCTTTGAGACTAAAATATGTTTGGCAATATTCTGCTCAGAAACTCCCTAAAATTATATTAGAACTACATCTGTAGGCATCACTGATTTTGAGCACAGAAATAGAGAAAATATTCCTGGTTTAGGAGTGTTCTATATTTTTAGGTTGCCCTTTTTCCTTGGTAACATAGCTTTAGATGCCAGTATCGTGTGCCAGATAGCTTGTGGGCACAGCAGAACCCCTTTCTGACATAGATGTATAAGGATTTCCACATAGTTACACAAGGAGCTGCCACATCAAACCCAGTGTGATGCTTTTTCAATTGACAATTTCAATGTGACTTAACAAGCCCAGCTGAGAGAGGGGTTTTACTTGAATTTAGTATTTCAGTGAAAAGTATAAAATAAAAAGCACCAAGACTGTAAATATGGTTCAAGTTTTGACTGAAAATAAATCAGTTGCAGCTAAAAATACAGTGGCCAGCGGGGCAAGGGAGCTGATTCTGTGCCTCTGCTCTGCTCTGGTGAGACCCCCTGCCCCCCAGAGTGCTGTATGCAGCCCTGGGGTCCCTGATAGAAGGAGGGCATGTACCTGTTGGTGTGAGTCCAGAGGAGGGCCATGAAACCAATGAGAGGGCTGGAGCACCTCTCCTATGGAGAACAGACTGAGAGAGTTAGGGCTGTTCAGCCTGGAAAAGAGAAGGATCCAGGGAGACTTCATTGGGCCATTTCAATATTTAAAGGGGCTCATATAAAAGAGGGAAAGTGACTTTTAACACGGGCAAATAGTGATAAGATAAGGGGAGGTAATTGTAAACCAAAAGAGGAGAGATTTAGATTAGAATATTAAGAAGAAATTCTTCATTGTGAGGGTGGTGAGGCACTGGAACAGGTTGCCCAGAGAAGCTGTGGATGCCCCGTTCCTGGCAGTGTTCAAGGCCAGGCTGTGTGGAGCCCTGAGAAAACTGGTCTAGTGGAAGGTTCTTGCCTATGGCTGAGGGATTGTAACTAGATAATCTTTAAGGTCCCTTCCAACCCAGACTCTATGGTTCTAATCAAAGGAAAGGTGCTCCTTTTCCTGTTTTCTGAAAAATGGGAAATACATTATAATATTATAATCCACCTTATTTTATTTTGATAAGAATTAGATCCGTTTCATTGTAGAGCAGTAAACACACACAAACATTCTTCTATGTCTTAAAAAATTGTGCATGTTCATAGTTATCTTGTTCATATGGGCTGTTCTTCAAATGAAATCCACTTTATACAACTGTAAGTCAAGCTTTGTCAAGTGAGTTGTATTTTTCTTGTCTCAGTTGAGGAAAGAATATTTATGCAGCTGTGAATTTGGGGAGTTACAGCTTGATGTTTAAAAACAATTATCCTGCAAATTACATTTCTGCTTCAGTTTGCTTGGCCACTGCCTGGAGTAAAAAACATCATACACTTAACATTCACAAATCTGTATCCCCATCCCTATGCTCCTTCTACCTTTCATCTTTCACCACCCTGAGTAACTAGAACTTGCCTCAATAAGTGGAAACATTCAACCATCAGTTGAGGCTGGGGCTAAGGAGATGTTTTCAGTTCTGACATCCACACACTCTTTGCATCATTAAATTGAAATTTTGGATTTGATTAGAACACCTACCCCTCCTACCTTTAGCTGCCCATTTCTCACACTGTTCAAAAGTGTAAGCCCTAAAAAGAAATTCTAAATTAGTGGACTAATTTTTATGAATCCTTAACTTACTAAATGTATATTTATATGTTGATATCTTAATTAGGAAAAGCTTATTGTCTCTAATGAGCAAGAGGTTCTACGTGTTCACTACCGAGCAGCCAGGACCTTGGCTAATCAAACTCTGCCCTTCAGTGCCTGCACTGTGCTGCTGGATGCTGAGGTGTACAATGTGCCTCTGGATGCTCAGGTAAAGATTTGTCCTTCACAACTTCAGACAAAAAGGTCTGGCTAGCCTGGCTTAAGCATTCAGAGAGAATTCTGTTCCCATAGCAAAATTGTCATTGATTTGCCTGCCCACTACAGGTTGTTACTTATATTGGGCCTCAGTTGAGTGTACAGTAATAGGAGGATATGGCTGTATGTACGTGTTTTTTCTGTTTTGTACCATGTCCAGTTTTCTTTTACCTCCAGGAATTATGGGATGGGTAGAATAAGAAAATTTTGTTACAAAAAATAGGTTTCAGTCATAAACAGCGTAGCCGTGATGTTTAGGGTATTAACCCTTTAGATGCGGCAGTAATAAGACACACAGCTACATGGTCGTCTTTCATGACAGGAAAGAGAGACCAGTTTTATTCAGAAACACACTTGTTTAAATAGAACAACTTGCAATCCAAGGGCAGAATAAAGATGATTGGTACAGAGAGAAGACACCTCTTTCCCAGGGCCTGGTCTCGCACCATAACAGATGTTCTATCTTTGTTGTTAATTCCTCTCCATTTTGGCCAAGTTATCATCCTGGGAGAAATTCTCCCTGGCCTTCAGCTGAGCCAGCTTATCAGCCTGAGAGCAGAGCTGAGAAGCTCCGGCCTGGAAGATTTTCCAGGCTATAATTTTCCTAGCTCTCTTAAGTGAGTGTCCACAAAACAGAACATGTTTTTCAAACTTACAAATAGAGTTTAAACAAAAGCAAAGACACTATCAGCGTAGAAGATCACATCTATCAGTAATGCAGATAATTGGAATGCAGTGGTGTGTGAAGTGATGAAATTGGTTTATGAAATTTGGAAATGTTTTGTGGACGTATCCACATTATACTTTCCTCCTCTGTACAAGGCAGTCACAAGAACTGTACCATAAAAACAGATGACCAGCAGTGAAATGGTGAATGCTACCAGATGAAATAACCTTTCTCAAAATTACTTCATGATCCATGTGACTTACTTATGCTATGTTATTTACATGTTCACTGTGGGCATTTAGTCCTGATGAAAACATAAAATAAGCAATGTGCTTCACAATCTGTGTTTGTTGTATGTGCTGCCACTCTAAGTTGGCTGCAGCTGTATCTCTAAGAGAAAAAAAATCAATCCCCAAATGGGATTGGTATTCTGTGAACAGTTTTTCCAACTAACAAACACAGAACCAGCATTTGACACCTGTCACAGTGACTTTATTATTGCACATAATGCAAGGAGGAAATATTGATGTTTTGGGTGGAATAGAAGTGTTGATGCCTTGGATGTTGGGCATTTTAAAATGAAATATATCCATTTCCAGGGCAAAAATTTTTCTCTTCCAAAATTCTGGATATCCTTTGCTTTATTTCTGCTCCAGTTCATAGGCCTGGAGCTTTTTAGAGATGAGGAATACATGAGTTGTGCATTTTTGTAGTTAACATGTTACAGTTCTTTTTAAGCTGATTCTGTATTTGAATTTTGTGAAACAAAAGGAATCTTCGTTGGGGGAGAAGTTGAGGTGTTGTGTGTGCCCCCCAAGTATTGCCCTTTTTTTTGGCCATCTATATCATAACAAGAGCAGTAATAAAATGCCTCTCCTTCCCCCTCACTACTTCAACAGCTTTGTGTTTCAGTCTGTGGTAATGTTTCTTAGGAAATTACTTCGCCTATAATGTTCAGCAAATTATAAATATTTTATGTAATGGAAATCAATGTTTTATACTACCAACTTGATGGTTTGATATAAATTTGTTTAATGAGAAGAATGTAGACACATAAGAAAATATTGTCTTGTAATGCATTCTGCCATTTTCCTGTTAGCCTATTAGCAAATACTAATTTTCTTCTCTAGAAAGGTCAGTCTTTGCACATTTTGGTTGGGCTTCTTTTTGTTCCTTCTGCTGCAGTGTACAAATTCCTGCAGTGTCTTCTTCTCTCTCTGAAAGAGGAACAGCAGCTTGTTGTATTTAGTGGTTATTATTTAAATGTCAGATTGGAGATTGGCATAGTCTGGCTTTAGGACTATTTATAGAGTATATCTAGTTTCTCACAGTGGGCAGATGTGACATTCCAAATCCTTAGGAAATAGTCGAAATTTAAAAAAAAAACAAAAAAACCAACTATTTCATTAAGCAAGACGTAAGACAGGTCTGCTCAATTTTTTTAATCTCCTTTTGGTTATTGTGATGGCAAAAATATTTTTTAATTGCATTCAATACTTGTGTAGTCACTTAAATCAGGCTGCTTAAGTTTTCCTTTATTAAAGTTTTTGCTTTTCCCTCAGGGATATTGATTTGATTTGTTACTGAATTTTAAAGAGAAAAAAAAGAGACAGTAATTTTTAGTGGAAGGATCTGCCTTTTATTAGTTAAGACTTCAGGGTATAAATCTTTAAGCTTCCCACTCTAAATTTTAAAACCAGAGCACAGTAAATAGCTTGAGGGAATGTGAAAATACCCATTTTTAGTGAGCAGCTGGCTCACAGTGGAAGCGTTGGTCAACATTTATATGCCTTTATACTTTGAATCTGTTTTTCCATGGGAGGTAGTGTTTGTGGGATTATTTTTTATCTCCCTCAGAGTAGGTTTTATGTTTTAAAGTATGTTTAAAAATTGAATCATCGAGTTTGAGTAATTTTTTTTTTCAGACTGATGACAGCAAAACATCGGTGAGGGATCGATTTAATGCAAGACAGTTCATGTCATGGCTGCAGGACGTCGATGATAAGTTTGACAAATTAAAGGTACACTCCTGGGTCTTTCCACTTTAAAAAAAAGCAAACCAAAATTAATGTCATTATGAAGATGAGATTAATAAATAGTACATTTATGTGCAGTATCATGGGCTTTTGTGGAGGCAACACAAAGGAAGGTCTATCAGCATATAAAAAACCTAACTTTCGTTGCTGTGTAGTGTAATGGAATATTTAGTAAATTTCTAAATATATACTGAGAGAATTATTTACTAGCACCAGAGGGGCTCTTAGATATATTTCCTGTGTTCAAACTTGTTGCAATAGTATTTTTTCAAATACTTCAATAACTTCTTTCTTTATTTTAAACCAGACGTGCCTTTTGATGAGGCAGCAGCACGAAGCAGCAGCACTGAATGCAGTGCAGAGACTGGAGTGGCAGCTAAAACTGCAAGAGCTTGATCCTGCTACCTACAAATCTATCAGCATTTATGAAATTCAGGAGTTCTATGTTCCTCTTGTTGATGTTAATGATGACTTTGAATTGACACCCATATGACAACCAGCACCGTCTGGCTCTCCCCCTCCCTGTGGACAGCTAGAGCCTGAGGTGCAGTGATGCACAAAGGTATTTTTCTTTTGAGACAGAGCACTTAATTCTGGGGAATACTACCTTTCTCAATAATTCAAGTGTTCCTACGGAGAAGTGTGGCACTTGTTCAAAAACAGAAGATGGATGCTAATTTTAAATTTTAAATTCCCAGTAACTGCTGTTATCTGTATTTTAAAATTGCCTGTAGCTTTGGAGCTTATTGCTGAAAAGTATGACAAAACTTGATGAGTTTACAGCGCTGGAAGCTGTTAATATCTAAAACATCCACCAAAAAGCAAACGATACTTAAAATCTGCTATAAAGCTTTGTATTATGAAACTTCAGTAACAGTTGAACTCCCACAGAAAAATGATGAGAAAGCCTGTGGAAGACTTGGAGGAAAATAATCAATCTTATTATGTTTTGTAAATTACTGTACAGATTTCTTTTTGGAAAAAGATGTAATATTGTCTTCATTTTTAAATAATTTATTTTATACATATTGTGCAAATGTAAATAGTCTTGTAATTAATGTTCAAACCTGTATAAAATAGATATTTTAACTGTAAAACTGTTTTTGTCTAATGTTTTATTGGACCAAAGTTGTCGTTTTTATTAAGTGTAGTGTGTTCCTGGTTGGCAGTTCCTCGTTGTATGGCATGCGTTTGATTTAGCTGCTTGTTTCATCACCATAACTGTAAAAGGATTGAACTGTATTGCATGCTCCACAGGACTCTGAACTCCTTCCCTTCAATAACTGATACCTAAACTGTTGTAATATTTACAAAATCATACTTCATATTAGTCTGCTGTTGTAATGCCATACCTATTACTTCCTATACTGAAAATATTTTTGTGTAAAACAAAAAACCCCTTTTGCTCTTATATGGTGGTCTCATAATAGAGCCTATTTTTTCCAACAAAATGCCTTTGAATTAAAATTCTTAAATTGTATATTGTCTATTTTAATATTAATCTATGGAAGGGATATGTAAATAGTTGTAAATATAATACTTAATAAATTTTATTGGTCATGTTACTAGTTGGAATTTCTTAATATTTGAACACTTGATACATCAAAGCTTAGCATTCTTGGAATATATAAGGAGACTCAATGGAAAAGTGAAAAAAAACCTATCTGTGTTGTGAAATTTAATGCTTTTTTATTCTTAGTACTGTTAATGAGCAGACAGTTAATTATTTATTAGTAGGAGGTTACAGATATTCATGAAAAAGATTTGTTACCCTCCAGGCCATAAATTATTCAAGAGTGCTTGGGATCTGATGTCTGTGAAATTATTTCTGAAGGAAACGAGGTTTGGGCAGGACAGCTAGTTACTCAGAATAAGAGATTTAAAATCCTTACTTTGAACTTATTTTTAATGACTAGGTGAGCTACCACAGAGACTTTATTCCTTGTGCTTCTTGTGCTTGTGTGAATGTCCAGGGGGCATTTCCTGGGGCAGAGGGCAAACGGGGAGTGAACAAGAGGCTCTCTGGACAGCAGGCTCCTTCCATCTGCACACCACTGCTAGTGCCAGTTTAGAACAAATAGTAACTCAAGCACAGTAAAGCCAATTAATATGTAGTTCCTACCCTGTAACTTTTTTTTTTCACTTTTAATTTGTTAGGTACCTGTGGAAGGAGAAGTTGTTCCTTCTTTTATTACAGGAATATCTTCCTGACCTCATTCAGAATGGAAACTATTGAGGAAAAAGCAGATTTCTTCTCAAAGTTAAATACTCTTCTGAACATAGCTGTAAAATCTTAAAATGCTGCAGAAATCTGTATTATCTGCTTGAAAAGACGAGGAAAAATGGATAAAGCTGCAAGGTGTTAACTAGTAAGTGGGTACAAGTTACTTCTATCAGATACTAGAGCAGTAAAAAGTAACAGACATGAGTGGAAGTTGCAGAAATATGAGATTGGAGTAATTAAGAGGCTAGCAAAAAGAACAGAAAATAAAGTGGGTTGCAGGCTCTGTTAGAAAAGAAGTGTGTGACAAAAATACTTGGTATGCAGGAGACAAGAAAAAATATTTTGGCAGTATCTTGTAAAGAGATCTGAAGACAGATGTTTCTTAGCATTAGCCTGTGTCTTTATAAGGAGAAACGATTTCCCGGTATCAGTCTGTGCAATAGAGTTTTTACAATCGCAACTTCTTAGTAAGTTTAATTGCTCCAAATGTTTCAGTCCCATAGCTAATAATCTCTTGGCTTCTCTGATTTGAATCCAGGGTTAGTTCCGGTCTTTTTTTTTTTTTTTTCCTGAGTTTACTCTGTGGGATGGTACATCAGGTGTTGTTTAAGGACACCGGGCTCAGATTTCCCTCAGAAGAGTGGCAGGAGCTGGGAAGAAGGGATGAGACGAAATACGGTACTAACTCTTTGGCGTGATGGCCCTATTTCCTCGCAGGGTCCAGCTGCCTCCTGGGAAGCCCGAGAGGAGCTACTCTTAAGTTTCTGGGTACCCAGTCAGGATCCTCTTCTTCTTCTTCTAGGGCCCAAATTTGTTACCTTGGTCCCTCGGAACTTGGCACGTGGGAGGATAAAGCCACCGCCCAGCAGTGTTTTAGAGGTCCTGGGAGAGGCTGTCCGGAAACCCAGGGTCCCTTCGCAAAGCAGGCGACCCCTGCCCTTCCCCGGGCACCTGCACCTTCCCAGCCTTCGGGGAAGTTCATCGCCTTCCCCGCTGGCGCTTCCAGCAGCGCTGCCCCCTGGTTCCTTTTCTCCCGGCTCCCTCCGGCACGGCAGCGCTGCCCCGGCCGCCCTGTGCTCCCCGCAGCCCCGCTCCTCCCGCCCTGGCTTCCCCGGGCTGCCTTTCCTGCCCGCAGAACCCCCGAGTTTCCCCCTGCTCGCACTCGGGTTGCGGGGGGATATTCCTTCGTTCTCCCCTGAGGAAACCCCTCCAGAAGCAGTGGCTTGGCTGTGTCCCCTGTCCCGTCCCGCTAGGCACGGTCCGGCGGCAGCTCCCATCCACCGGTCCCTGCCTCCTCCTCCCGCCCCGCTCCGCGCAGCCGCCGCCCGCCGGGGCGGAGGGTCCCGGGGGGAGGGTCCCGGCGCCTGACGGTGCCCCGAGGCGGGGCGATGATGCGAGGCCGCCGCCTCCGCGCTGCCTGCGGCCGAGGGGGGAGCAGTGGGACGAGGCGCGGGGTTGCTGCCGCCGCCGCCTCCGGAGCAGCGAGAGCCGCCCGCGGAGCGCGGGGTGCCCGGCCCGGGGCCGCCCGGTGAGCGCCGCGGGGGGAGCGGGCGGGGGACGCGCAGGGATGGAGCCGGTGCCTGGCGAGGAGGAGGCGGAGAAGGCGGCGGAGCCGTGGCTGTTTCTTTGTGGCAGGAAAGTTTCGGTGCGGCTCTGCGCGGCCGCCCCGCTGCCTGCGTGCCTGCCGGAGGAGGAGACCCGCTCCCCGTACGGGGCCCCGCCTGCCCCGGGCCGCTTCGGCGAGGGGGTGTTCTCCCACATCTCCCTCCCTGTCACCGGCCTCCCGGCCCCTGGCAGTGCCATCTTTGGGGCCCGGGCCTCTCGGGAGCTGCGGCGGGTCGATCGGCCGGAGCGGTTTTTTGGGGTGTTTTCCGCCGCGGGTGCGATCTCGGCGGGGCGGGGGAGCGATGCTGAGCCGGTGCGGCCGGGGTGGACTGTGGGAGAGGAGGGGCGGCGGGCGGGGGTCCTGCTCCACGCCGGATAAAAAGTCCGGGAAAGCAGCGGTCGGTGAATCGGAACGGGAGCGGCGGGGGGAGGCCAGGAAGGGGCGCCCGGACCCCGCTGCACATCCGAGGGGTTCGCCTGGAGACGGCGCCGCTCGGCCCCGGGCTCGGGACCCTCGGTGTGAGGCAGCCCCGGGAGCGAGCCGGGCGGGAGGGAGCACGGCCGGATCGCTCCCCTCGCAGGCGGCGTGCTCGCCTGGGCTCCCGCGCCCGGGATGCGGCACCCGCCGGGTCCGGGCCGGCAGCTGGAGCTGCGGGAGGGAAGCGCTCTGGGCTCCGGAGAGCAGGGAGGGAAAGCGGTGAGGGAAAAATCCCGAGTTCTCCGTGCGTGCCCCCGGGTCTTGCAGGGGGGTCTCCCCAGCCCTGCTTGGTACAGATGGCGGCGTGCCCAGCACAGTGAGATTCAGAGGCATTTAACAACCATTGTAAGAAGGACTAATCGGACGCAGACTTTCAATGTCCAGATCGTGCCTTCTTTATGTATTTTCCACTTCTTTGCTCATTGAGGGTGTTGGGTTTTGTAGTTCATAAAGCAGGAAAACATTTCTAGATACCAAAAGAAAGCAATCCAGTGCTCCATTAGCATTCTTTCTCTCTTAGGAGAACAATACAGGCTCACTGTAAGCTTGCCCAAACATGGGCTGCCTTTTATTATGTATTGGTACAGTGCCTGGTGCAATAGGTCCTCTTTTGGCCGGGTTCATATGCGAAGCACAAGTGAAAACGGAGTGGCACGCTGCTAATCGTGATATATTTGTCGCAAATACCACCTGCCGACAGGCTGGGTTTTCACAAAGGGAGAAAGGTGGAATGCTTTGAACAAACCCGGTTTCCTTGTCTCTTTGATGTACCAGATGCTTGTCGTCTCTGGTTGACCTCAGACACTTGCTTGGCTCTTGGAAGTTACGTTGTTCAAAGTGTCTGGTACTTTTTTTTTATGTTGTTGTCTATATTTTTAAGAAAGAACTTAACAACTTTGTGTTTGGGTTCAAAGCCTGTGTGACATCTAAGGATCCATGTGAAAACAACTGCCTGTCTGCATTAAAGATGACAGGGGCAGCTTGTTGTAAAAGGTTGCTGTATGGCCTTGGTCCTACAGACCTGTATGTACCTTAGCCTGAGAAGATACTACACAAAACCCATCTGTCTACTTTGGGCATTTACAAAATTAGGTCTCCTGTGGTGGGTTTTCTCACCCGAGGCATTTTTTTAATCATTGCTGCTTATAGGATGTCATATTTGATACTGCAAACTTGAGATTGCTCACCCCAAGCTTATCGCCGTTTTAATCCAAAGGTGCGACAGCAGAAAGCTTTGTATAAACAAGTTAGCTGGAGGAGGAGGGGTTGGGTTTGTTGTTAAATACCCCAATTGGAATTTTTAAAAAAATATTGATATTTATTGAAGGAATTGCAAGGGGGGAATGGAATAGAATTTAACTTGTGTTTCAATAGCCTTTTCAGTCGCTGGTTCTTGTTGCAGTGCTGGTTGAAGTCCTTGTGAAAATTGCTCAGCTGCAGGAAACATGAGGTCACAGTACATCACGGCACCCACAGTCACTGTCCTTCTGTTCCTGCTGTGGATCCCACCATCAACAGGCTGCAACAAGGCTCTCTGTGCCAGCGACGTCAGCAAATGCCTGATACAGGTACGAGTCCTGTGTCCTCTGTCTGCTTTAGAGTGTTCAAAAAACAGTCCTGAAACTGCATCCTGTAATGATACAAATAACTGGTATTTTATGTTGTGCCGCTTTAGAGAGGTTGGTTTGGTCTCCTACCCATGTAAGTGCAGATTAACAACCATTTTACAGGGAATACCAAGTGCATATTTATATGGGCATGTTTCTTTTTTTTTTTAATTGAAACTTTTTCAAGCCAAGGATTATGCCTGTCTGAGGTGATCCCCTTAACTTTCAGTTTGTCCAGTTCCTTAAATCTCAAGCAGAGTGTCAGGAGTTGATGCCTGATGCTCTCTATAACATCAGGTTTGCACAGTGAATTAAAAGATGCCTAAAAACCAACCCAAATACTTATGAGGTGGACTGGTAGGAAATGGATGTTAAATTCACATGCTGCTTTTGACTCACTGCATGTCTGTACAGTGAAAGAAACAGAGTGAGACCAGGTTGCTCTTCTTAGAGTAGCAGTTAAGAGATGTGGTGTGCAGCAGAACAAAAGGGCCTTTTCTAGCAAAATGACAAGCAGTGCTGGTAGCTACCAAGTATTTTTTTTTAGTAATGGTAAACAGAGCATGCTTCTTGACTCCTGACTGAAAAAGGAGGGAGGCTTCATGTGGTCAGCTGCAGCTTCTTTAAAAGCAGCTGTTTCCTACTGACTCTTTGTAGATTGGAAATGCAGTAACAGAGAGCACCAACATCATATGGCAGTAACATGCAAGTGTGCTTACTGTAAATGCATGGTCACAGCCTGAAAGAAGCATCTCTTTCAGACAAGTGCCCTCAAGCATTTCCATGTTTACTTCATTTCGCTGACTTCTGTTTAAAATTTGTCTGGGTTACAAATAAAAACTGTTGCCAGATTCACAGATCTATCCTGTGGAAGGAAGACTGACTGTAGGCTGAACCATCTTCTTTCTTGGTTCTGCACCGCCTTTGCTTTAAATGTAAAAAAAAGAAATTGCTGCTTCTTCCAGCCCCACCACAGTCTGTGGAGTTGTTAAATAGGGGTGCAAGAACGAGATTTCTGATTTTTACTTTTTCAAACAGAACTCCAGTGGTTTCACTGGCATGTTGGACATTGTGCACTGTGACAAACTGATGCACTTATAAGCCCCTCCTCTTGCATTTTTCAAAATCAGCTCTAGGATTGAAACCTGTGAGAAGTAATATGCTAATTGTGGCATTGGATGTACATGGCACTTAAATAGTAAATCCAGTGGTACAGATTTGTTCATTCAGGGGAAAGTTGTTGGTCCAGGTGCTGGATTTCAGTCCTGGAAGCTGTTGGTCTACTGCATGTTTTTCTGTAGGCAAAGGGGAGAACAGGGAAGATGTGTCTCCTTTTCTGGTGCCACTGATGGAGTCCATCATCTATGAAAGAACAGATACCTCCTCGAGTAATCATCTCTTATCGAGTCAAGCTTGAGACAGCAAGCATTTAAACTTTATTTTTGTGGGGTCTGAATAGAGCACAGCCCAGGAGGGGTGGAGTTAATGCTACAGGAGTCCTTACTCAGCTGGCAATAAATGGCTGAGGTTCAGCAGTGCATGGAAATGGCTCATACAACTGTGCTTTCCTTGGACTATGTTGGCATCTCTGTAGCAACACAGCCCTGTGCATGCAGAGAAACCACTGAACTGCTTTACTTGTGGTAGGTATGTTCTGTCTTACTTTGTACAGGTGATGTGGAGTCCCTTTTTAAAGCATTTCCCTAAAATCAAAATCATGTACAATTCTCTGAGACCCTAAAGTAGCCTAGGCTGTGTGAGTTGCAGGGGAATTACACTGTTGATTTCCACCATCTGGGTGCTGTCCTCCTGCACACAGGCCTGACTTACCAGTCAATATTAATTCTTTACAGAAGAACAGATCAGGTCAGACTAGTCTGATTGTGTATAGGAAGTATCCTAAAGCTTTGACTTAAAGCAATTGTCATTTTCTTGGCTTTTTCGTTTGTTCTAAAATTTCAATGCTGTTGTGGCAGAAGTGCTGCACTGGTATATGAAATGCGTGTTCTTTCCTGGATAGGTATGCAAGTAGAGTATATCCATGTAGTTTTTTCCTCCTCTTCTGGAGGAATCTGAACTTAAAAATAAAATACCATGTTGAGGGAGGTTGCTTGACTATTGCATGACATTTTTCCCTCACTGACTCTTATCGCTGTTCAAGTTTGGCAAAATCCAATTATCTTGTGGCCAAGATAATGTCACTTGGAGACAACTGGGGGAGCAAACAGATTGTGAATGTTTGTCATCTGCATCTGTGTGCAGAAAGAGAGGCTGCCTGTCCTGAAGACAGAGAGACAAGAGACCTGCTCTCTCAAAAAGCATACGGTTAACATAAATATTTTTGCCAGCATGGCTAGAAGTCAGTACAGTCATTACTGCCACTCCTTAGGAGCTGCTTTGCGTAAGGGTGGTCCCTACATAAATATTTATTTTGTTAGATCCAGAACAGTGCATGAGATCAACAACTCACATGGATTCAGCCTTCTCTTTGCATCTTGGGCTCTAGCTTCATTGGTGCTCCTCTTTTTTCCATAAGCAAAGATCTGTAAGAAAATAGCTTGAGGCATCTCTGCATAAGCTCAGCCTTTGCTAAGAAACTTTGTGGCTTCCCGTAGTTGTTGAGAGAGTTGTGGGTAAAACTTGGGAGTGTAGAGAGTGAGTCCACAAAATTAGTTCCCTCCAAGGCTCTGGCCATAGCTCCTTCCCCTGTCCGTGGGATTGGGGAATTGGAGTCCATGAGCCGTGCATTCCAGGTGGAGCCCTGGGTGCACATGGAGCGTGTGCTGTAGTGTTTATTGCAGCACATCTGCTGTTGACTTGGCCGTGTGGGTTGTTTTGATGTTTCCATGTGTGGAGGAGATGAAAAGGCCAGGCTGGGCGGAGGGGAGGCACATATTGTGTCCTTGCAACATGGAGGAAATCCTTGAAGGCAGAAACCTCGAGGATGAGACGTTCCCACAATTGTTCTGAGTCCCAGGTTGGCTCTTGAGGTGCAGAGCTCCTGGCAGGAGTCAGGCTCAGGTGGAAGCAATGTCAATGTTGTGCTGGAAGCTGAGCTTTGTTGCCTCATCTGCAACAGTGCTTCGAACTGTTGCTGTGCATAGGAAACAAATGGTGTTATAATTCAGGCATGATTTTATAGTCCTAAAGAGAGGTTGTTACGTGGAGAAAACAGGATTTTCTCTCTCGAGCTCTACAGACCTGCAGCCATCTCAGCTGGTGTGGTATCGTTCCAATTAAAATCTTTTTTCATGTGTTTTTTGCCTCCTGTTAATCTTGTGTACAAACTTGTCAGCCTGAAAGGATTTCCAAGACATTTTAGCCCCGTGGTATGAAATAAATGCCACTCCTTAACTTCAGGGCTTCAGCATCTAAAAATTACTTCCAGTGTGTGTGTTGTAGCTGCAGTACATAACCCAGTTGGGTTAACAAAACAGTTCTGGTTGGTTCACTTCCAGGAGATTTTCTGTTATTAAACTGTTCTAGGAAAAAAGCTCTCTTTCTTTCACTCCCCCTTTCAGTTTGCAGAGAGGTTTCCAATGCCTTCAGGTCCTGCTTCTCCCTGCAGCAAGAAAATACTCTCTGGAATTTCAAGAAAGCTTTGAAAAAAACTCGTATGTTAAATATCTTCCAAACATTTTTGTTTGTTCTCTGGAGCAGGAGTATCTTTATTGTACAAACATGCCTACTTCCTATTTAATACTGTATTTTTAAACAGTGAGGCTTATTTCTTGCCTAGCAAAATACATTCTCTAATGCACCTTCAGTAGTTCAGCTTGGGAAGTTGCCAAGTTGACTTATGAGTAATATTTTCTTCCACTGATGCCTCACCACCCCCAGCTATCAACAAGAAACGTTCCTTATTCTGCCTCGCTTCACCCACGTCTCATGTAAGCATTCTTTTAAAAAGATGTATCCTGTACCAGTATCCAGTGTGGATGAGTCAGGCAGGAGAACTCAAAACTGGTTAAGGAAACCATGGATGTGCAAACAGATATATGGAAAAACATACAGTTATTGCCCTGAAGTGGCAGAAGACTAATTAATTAGGTTGTTCTTTCTTCCTTCCTCTCCCTCCAACTTTAAAATAAAGAAGTAATAATTGAAACAAACAAACAAAAACCCCAAACAGCAACAACAAAAAAAAATCTAAAATATTGCGTTGCTCATAAGCCCTTTCTGTAAAAACAAACTTGTTACAATACAAGTAGGTTTAATGATGCTGTCACCAAGTCAGTGTTTGCACATATAGATGCTAAGCAGAATTTTTTTTAACAGATTGCAAGCGCAGAATTTAAGGTTACATTTAATTCTCTGAGAATACTCTTCCATAAAACTGAAACAACTTCAGTTTAGTGAACTTTTTATTCATGCATTACATTTAATAGTTTAGTGAGAATTGCCTCCTCACACATGATGGCCTGTTGGTGTTTTTAAAATGTAGAAGTTGTTTACCCAGCTTTACTGTTGAAGAATAAATTGATATTTTTGATGAAGAATAAAAAGAGATTTTTAATGCGAATATGTATTAATATTATTCTCTGGCCAAAATAACAGTACTCGTGGGTTTTTTTAAGTTGTTTTATTCAGGCTATTTATTCTAAAGGCTGACAAAATCTGTTTATCAAATGGTAAGATAAATATTTTAGAAGTGCAACGTTAATTCAAATAAGTAATCTTTCTAAGTTTGTGGCATCTCCTCTTGTGGAAAAATGTACATATTTTTTTAATCGGCATGTTTTTATCTTTTACTTGGAAACAACACAGTTTGTGTGGAAACAGTGATAGATGCCATTCATAAATTTTGAGGATGAGAAAGTAATAAATCTGAGTAGTTTTCCACTCTGTAAGTAAAAATTCAATACTTACAAGGGCTGCCTATTTCAGAAGTGTGTGTGGAGCAGGTGTTCATTCTCAATCAGACAGTGGGGCAAACAGGTCACAATAAACTCTGCAGGCCACAGCATTTCTCAGCGTTATGTATCACAAGCAATAGTTGGTGAATTTTGTTTCTTTGCTGGATTCAAGAGGACTTGTCATCTGGGATGAAGTGAATGGAAAAATAAGGATTCAGTGGATTTATACTGCATTAGTACATTGTAGCTTGTCTGCAGCACATTCTAGGGCTTGTTCAGTGTTAGTCCGGACCTGGGAGCCTTGCAGCTCCTGGAGGCCTGTCCCCAGACAGACTTTGCTCTGGCCCCCCCTCTGAAATGCACTCCTTGGTCTTCTGTGTGCCCACATGAGTTGGTGTGAGCGAGGGGTGGCCACTGTGCAGCTCAGCAGGCTGTGGATATTTGCAGTTGCCACTTTTGCAGAGTAAAGAGAGAACAGGGGTCATATGGGATCAGGTGCAAAACTGTACCTTGCCTTGCCTTGCAAACGTGCTCCCAACATTTGGTTTAAAAATGCCTCCCGTCTCCCCTACCTTATGCTTCTTGACAATAGCAAGCAAAGAATTATTTAAGAAGGGGAATTTTGCCTCGTGAGCTTCTTCCCAAGGTGCTTCAGAAAGAAATGCCACTTTGCAGGTGACATTGGAAAGGTGCCCCTGACCCAGCTGGGGTGGAACCATGGGTGGAGACTCCAGGATAGGAGAATTTCAAACCAAACCACCTTCCTGCCTTTCTCTCCTGTCCATGAGCATCTCCTGCAGTGTGTCCCCCCTCTGCCTCTGGATAATGGGATCAAAGAGATGGGATGGGCATCATCTTCTCCCTGGGCTGGTGTGTAACGGATTTGCCAGGGGTGGAAAGATCCAGTGGTCAGTGTTTCCAGTAACAGGATTTTGTTTTCTCCCCAGTTGTGTGTAATGTGATAGTTAGACAGACGTCATCAAAACCAAATTCTTAGACAGGACGACCAAAGGGACTTCTTGGCTTGTCTGTTTTTTGTGCTATGATGTAATTCAAGGCTGTGAATTATTGTCATGTAGCCACAGTCTTTTAGCCAAACCGGAATTACTAGTATGGATTTGAGTTAGAGGGAAGGAGACTGCCTGGTTTTTAGATTTTCTTCATCCATGTAGGCTTTTTCCATGCTTTGAGGTCCACAAGTGTGTGTCTCCAGCAGGACTGCTAAACCAGTGCTTTTAGTTTAGGTAGTACGAAGAGAAATATTTGTCTTTATGCTTCCACACCTTTTCTATCTTTTTCAGTTATTAATGGTTAAAGAAAAATACGTGTATAGAAATCTTGTAGGCATCCCAAGGTGTCAGTTTGGAGGGACGAAACGTAGGGTTGTTTTCATAATAGCAAAAATGAATCATCTGGACCTGGGGCGGGTGGGGGGTGGGAATCTGGTCACTAATGTTGCAAACAGAGAGCAATGTGTAACAAGTGTTTGGAGATGCAGAAAATCCTGCGGTCAGAGGACTTAAATGGGTAAATTCCTCTTAGAATGCAGGGATAGGTGTGATGGCAGACATCATGCACGTCTTGAGTGGGCACATGTGGCTTTTAGTAGCTTTCTTTTTTAGCTAAATTATAATGTACGGTCACTATTTCTATATAAGGAAGCATCCTTCTCCAAGTTTCCTGTTGTGATGGGAAAAACATTAAAAGAACTTGTAGATTTAGGCATGCACATGCACAGAAGTGCACACACCTTTCCCATGAATAGAATTTTTTGTCTTTTAAATGCGTGCTTCAAATTTCTCTTCAGAATGTCACCTTTAAGGAAAAAAAGCAAACTTGCATAAGATCCTTTTGTAAACTTGGATCAGTTTTTGGCTGGAGTTGTTTCACCGTTTACTCACTGTATAAGTGTACTAAGCTTTTTTAATGCCCTAATTTGAGTTGTGGCTTGAGGAAAAATCACTCTGCTGTGTAGTTATTTTACATCTGGGATTGCTGCAGTGTAATGAGTGTCTGTTGATTCCAGGAGCTGTGTCAGTGCCGCCCTGGGGAAGGGAACTGTTCCTGCTGTAAGGAGTGTATGCTCTGCCTGGGCACACTTTGGGATGAGTGCTGTGACTGTGTTGGTAAGTTTGCATTTTGGGGGGGACTTCCTGCTTTTTTTACATTGCTTTCTCCTGCCACATGCTGAGCTCACAGTCTTAAAATAGAAGTAAAACACTGGGACAGAATCTGTGCTTTAAGCATCTTACAGCTTCGTTGTGTGGGTATGGAATAAATTACTGTGGAGACCCAAACATCTGAAGGCTGTGTCTGCTCTATGGAGCTGGGGGTGGCAGTAGTCCAGGTATTGCTTGTTAAATGTCATCATAGCTGGTTATTAATTTTGTCCTTCAAACACAAAACTCCTGTTTGAATTGTCATCTTGAGGAAACTGCACAGTGCCTGCTTTGTGGGGTTGGATGCTGTGTGAAGGTTTCTGCCTGTAAAGGGTGCATTGACAGGTACAGCACTGGGACACCTTTAGGATTGAGTTGGGACCACTGGTAAATATGCGTGGCCCAGTGTTTCCACTGCTCTTTTATTTACAAAAAGAGCTCTTTGTGAAGGGTAAGAAAGAAGCAGACAAGGTCTTACTGTAGGACTAGATGACAGTCTTAAAAAGAACACATTGCTGCTGACAGGTGGTGTTCAGAGGGCCCAGATCTTTGCATGTCAGTGCTGTAAGCTGAACCTGCTTAAGGAGGTTGCAACCTAATTCTGTTTCTTGTTTTATATGTAACAAAAGCTTCGTTTTCCTGTGGTTTTTGTAAGTCTCCCTGTGCTGCCATCCCAAATCCTGGCTTCCATAAAGGGATGCATCTTGGGTGCTGTACCTGGTTTCAGCTTTTCTAGGTCAGTTTTCTCTGAATTCATGGAGGTGATTAGTTTCAAAATGCCCATTTTCAGTGCAGGTTATTTCCCTAGTTTAGAAAGCAAGGTATAGTGTACTGATCTCTTGGGAGAGGAAGAACCACCTCTTGGGATTGTGAAGTCCACACATGAGCTTCTTTTCATAAATCTGCAGCTGACTCACTGTTCTGCAGCTCTTTCCCATAGTGCTTTCCAGGAGAGGAGTTAACAAGGTTTCAGGTTCAGTTTCCCAGTATTGAGCAAACTAAAACTTCTCCTGATGGTCCTTTGGGTGCCTCAGGCCTTTTTGGATTCTATGGCATGGTCCTATTCTTCTTCTCTTCAATGTAGGGTCATCCTTGCTGTAGCTTTATTCAAATGAGGAAACAGGAATACATGCCATGCCTGACTCCCTAGATGGAGTTCTTTGCTGATACCTGAGCTGATATTTAAGTTTATAAGCTGATCATGTCTAATGTAAAAGCAGGTAGATTGTTGTGTCTTACATATCATGTCTGCCTTGAGGTCAGGAATTACCTCCTGTCCTCCACCACTAACTTTACTGTGCCATGTTTTGTGTATGTCCTCCCTTCTCTGACAGGGAAAAACGTGCTGGAGGAGAGAGAGCAGCAACAAGCCCCCATTGCCTTGAGTTAAGCTCTTCTAGTCACTTGTGTAAAGGCTTGTCTGCTTCCATCATTTTAATAGCCCATTTCTGCATCTTCTCATCCATTCCCAAGCAGTAGACATGTTTGATCCTTACAGGTTGCTCATAAGTTAAACTTTTAAATTTTCTTTTGAACCAAAGCTGTTATTTTATAATATTTACTATATAAAAATATTATTATAATTCAAATGCTTTTAAAAAGAGTAAGAGTGAAGGATCTTTGTGGATGAGAATTTACCCGTTAAAGGCCCACTGGTTTCTATTTCACAACATTAATACAAGGACATCAGCTAAAGCATATATCCCTTGATGTATCTGTACAAAACTCTTTCCTGGTTTGATATCTTCCCAGCTGATTTTCATGTGGTCATCCCTTATTCCAATTGTATGGTTCATACAGTGCTTGTTAAAGTATTGTTAATACTAGTGCTTATTGAAATGTAGTAAAAAAGAGATAGAATTTTTTTAATAAAGCAGTGAGTCTAGAAAGGTCCGTGAAGAACAAACCTAATTGAGAGAAGTGGGAAAACAATCATTTACAGTAGGATGTTTGTGTAAGTGGAATTATTTTTTAGTATGACCTGATGTTGTTTGGAAAAGAGGCTTATCTTTTTTTCCTACTCTGTACTTGGCTCACCTTTTCATAGGAGCAGACTGTCGTGGAGCATTCCTATTACCAAATGCTGGTAATGCTAACCACTTGCTTAAGATTTGCTAGATCTTATGCTAATCGCTATGGACAAACTTCCCTCTGCTTTGTTCACTGTGGAAATCCATCTACTTAGGTTGAGAAGATTATGGGTTTGTATAAGGCTCTAGTTAAACACAATTATTTGTGAAGCTGAAGTGCTAGTGGATCTATGGGGCAGAAGATACTTCTCTGGTTGTGTGAGGCACGTGGACTTTGAACATTCATGTCTCAAATCGCTTTTATACTTCAGGAATTGGTATGCTTTGCAGCTGTAGCTGTCTAAACCTGTGTTTGTGAAACTACCCAAAATTATATCCAGATGTACATGAGGAAAATGGATTTGCCTGTCTCTTGACAGGTGACTTCTAAGTGTGTTTTATGGCTCCTGAGTTTAAAATGCCTATGCAGATACAAATTTTCTTTTTAATCTTGGTAGTTTCCATGGATTGGACTTAAATTGAGATGCCCTTCGGTTTCATTGCTAGTAATAAATGTTAGTGTTTTTAAATGGTTAACGAAAAACTGACACCGGCATTGCATATCACAAAATCATTTTGTAGCCATTGGCAAAATGAAAAAAGATACTACAGAAGATGTTGAAAAATAAGGAAGAGCTAACCTAGAAATTAGGATTTTGCCTGTTGTGTCCCCTCCAGCTAAGTAGCAAAATGAGGTTCATCTTGGCTGTCTCTACACAAGTAAAGTAATTCAGACTCATGCTCTGTCCTGATAATGATCTTTGGATTTCTGGCAGATGACTAAAAAGATCTAGTGCACTGCTGCACCAGTTGAGATGGAATACTTGAATTGTGATCAAAAGTTTCACGTACCTCAGACTTACCAAGACACTCCCTTTGTTCAGTCCTAACCTTGCATTCCAGGTTTATGTTCATATTGATTATACTGTGCTTTGTCTCTTCTCCCAGGGAAAACAAGCCTTCCACTGAACCTTTCATTTTCTAAGCTGTAATGCTAACACTGAAAGGGCAGCAAAGTGCTTTTTTAGATGAGGTTTTTCTTTTCACAAGTCACAGGTGTGTTTTGTAGAAGTCTGAGCAATGCGAAACCTGCTGTTACTGAAAGCTTGTCCTGCTATATTTGATAGCACTTCTGCCATTGGGCTGAGAGTGGGATAAATATGAAAGAGTTATATTCTTTTCAGCAAAAAAAGAAGCAATTTTAATTCTCTAAATATTCCTGCCTGTTTCAAGAAGAAGAGCTTAGGGAGTTCTGTATAATTTTCTGTTTCCTTCCTCTACAGGTATGTGTAATCCTCGCAATTACAGTGACACACCTCCAACATCCAAGAGCACTGTCGAGGAGTTGCATGAACCAATTCCTTCCCTTTTCCGGGCACTGACAGAAGGGGACACTCAGCTGAACTGGAATATTGTTTCCTTCCCTGTGGCAGAAGAACTGTCACACCATGAGAACCTCGTCTCCTTTTTAGAAACAGTGAACCAGCCACAGCATCAGAACGTCTCTGTTCCAAACAACAATGTCCACACACCTTACTCTAGTGACAAAGGTAATGAGTATAGTGTCTAAATCTCTAGCATTTCCTCTTGTCTCTTCCAGGAACATTCTTGGTGCATATCCTATGCTTCTCTGTGCTCGCTTCTTCTTTTCCCTTAAGAATGTGTGAAAGATTCAGCCTAATTTTGAGCATGACATAACAGAAGGAGTGAGGCAAAGGTGTTGAGAAGCATGGAAGATAGTGTTTAAATGACTGATGCTCTTAGGAGACACTGAACCACGTGAGTTTATCTCCATAATTACTCCTGTGGCATGAGGCAGTTTGTTCATGTTGTTTCATGTGCACTGGTGTGCTCTCTCACCTAGAAACAGTTACCTGTAGCTTAGGAGACAGGATAGACCAGAAACTGAATCCAAATCATGTATCCCTGCAGAGGTAGGCAACTGCAACATGGCTTAAGAGATCTGAGAAAAAAACCATGTGCCGTAAGCACTTATATCTGGGACAGTTGTTTATTTCTTTCATCTGTGCTGGCATAACTTGCAATCTTTATAGGGATATTTTGCATGAAATCCAGGATTAATAGTAAACCTAAGCAAGATTAGAAGGATTGAGGAAGGAAAGATATGTGACAGGCTGTCCTCAAAATAAGTAACTTGGTGGTAGGGGTTCAAGTTACAGATTCATTCCTCCTATTTTATATGAAATTCTTTATATTCTTACCTCCAGTTTAGAGGAGAGACTTCAGAATACTGTTAGCTGTGGGGGGAGGATGAAAAGTTGGAGGTAATGTTAATAGTGGTATAAAAAAATATTTCCATACTAAACCTGAAACAGTTTTCCCTACAAATCATTACGTCAGACTTTAAAAATCTCATAAACAGTTTGTCGTGAAATTGCTGCTTAATAGGGGAAAAAGAGCATCTGATTTATTTTATTAGTGCAATTAATGCTTTGCTTTCCTCCCAACATACACTTTAAATATTGGTAACCCCATATGTTGCTGTTGTGATGGCCCTTTTATCTTATCAATAAAAGATACCCTAATTGATGGACACGCTGCTTTTCCATAGCAGTGTGAACCATTGACCTAGTTGTGTTTCTGAGTAGGACTGCTGCTGATTAAATGGAACAGTAATGGCAACTTTTCTAATTTCCTTTGGCTAAGGCACATTAGAAAAATAAATTAATTCCAGAACTAGGAAACCAGATGGGCAGAAAGCATCTCATTCATATGTCTTTGATGTTATTAAAATGCTTGCTTGCTGTTATGAGAATAATGTACAAAGCCATGTAAAATGGAAAGCCACAAAAAGCCCTGTGTGCAAAGACAACAGTACTTACAGTTATAAATTAAAGTCAGGGAAAAAAAATATGTTTAGTACAGCCTTGAATATATCCCACTGTACTTAGGTACTGCAACCCAGATGGCTGTTCCCTGACAGTCCTTTACTACCAACAGGATGGGCTAATGATAGTTTTGGATTAAACTTGGAATTTGAATTGCATTTCAAGGGTGTGGAACAGTTTTGAGTTCAACAACACAGACAAATACATAACACTGCCATTTTTTCTTAGTCAAAAGTCTCCTTCATTTCTTTTTACTAGGAACATATTAGAGATTAGGTTGAGAGAGCTCTTACTGGAATGATGACTGTCCAAAAACAACAGTTTTATTTGGAAATAGTTACCAAATGCCACTGGCTTTCAGGCCTCAGCAGACACTTAAAACAGAAATAAATGTCAGAGCTGTTCTTGTAATCACTGGCTATGCCTTCTCCATCTCAGTGACCAGTGAAGAACTGGAAAAGATAGAAAATTACTTTCCACATCCTATTCTTATACTTTCAAGTATCTAAATACGTAAGCCTGCTGAAGAGTCTCTTTTCTCTGTGTCACAGTGTAGATAATTTTGCAGTGCTCTACTTTCTCAAAAGTCATATTAAATTTTGCTTATAAAAACATTGATGATTTGAGCATTGAGAACAGAGGAGGTGGAAAGAAAAATTAGCATCTGGCCTTGGTCAGTTGATGTTTATTATGGTGGAAGCAGGACAGCTGGGGAATAGTGTTGGATGTTGTGTGTGCCATAGGTAGCATTGTTTCTAATACTGTTTTGCTGAGTTCATTGGGAAAGCCACAGTCAAAAGCTGGAGGGGTAATAAGTTGGGACTGAAGAGCCTTGTGAGCGTGGGCACAGTGAGGTAGCTAAGGAAGTTCCTGATGGCTTCTGCCATCAGTAGAGTACATGTCATGTAGAGGTCAGTCACACAATCAGGACACTGCTTTAATAAGCTGGCAAGTGTTAGAGCCACTGTAAGAGAGGGAGGGTCCGTGACCATGTCTTTACCCTTTCCTACTCCCCAAAAATGCTGCTAGGCTTGAGGGCAGGTCTTACAAGTGGAGATACCCTTAAGGTGACTTGCTAAGTAGTTGTCTTCGAGACTGTGACAATCAGGGATTTGGAAGAATACTCATGTGAGCAGAAGCACAGATGCCTTATGTTTTCTTTGCAGTGCTGTGCCTCCTCCATTTTGTGGTTCTTCTGTGGTTCCTTGCATGCTTCCCTGCAACATGGTGTGCTGGCAGCAACCGATGGCATGGCCTGTAAAGGGAGAGGGATTAATGAGAGGTAGATGTTGTAGGGGGCAATGGTCCCTGTGCTGTCTTCTGGAATACATTCCAAAATTTAGAAAGGCTCTGATTTTAGTTTTACTGCACATTCTCGCAGGGATCACCGTTATGCTGGCCCAGGGTGCCAGACTTGCTTGATGCAGTTCTGGGTGAGTGCCAGGAAAAGCAGCACCAGCCACAGGAAGCACGAGCTTTGTGCCTGAGTGGCGTGGAGCCACCGCCAGGGAGGGCGGCTGCGGATCCGGGAGGAGGTGGGGTGCGGTGGGATATAAAGCATTCCTTTCTCACCCCAGCCTACTCTGAACTCAGCCGCCAGACCTTGAACTTCCCCGTTATTTTCCTAATGAGTGTCTTCCCTTTCCTCCTGTGAACTGACTTGTAATGGTTTAGCTGCCAAAGTTATGCATGCGCTGCTGGAGCTGCTGTAGTTCTTTGTATCAGTTGTTTCTGGCACTTGAGCCTCCACTTCAGAAAGGATTGTGATGGTTATTAATCTGGACCTACATTTGTACTTCATTCTCTTTGCTTTACTTCTAGCTGATACCCTCAGAGCTCTGAACTGTGAGTTCAGAGGTTTAAATAAGCTTAGTTTCAGATGATGACAGGATGTTGGAGAGAGGGAGAGGGGAGCTAGATAATTTTTTGGCAATTGATAAAACAAAATCTATGTTGTAGTTAAGGGTTTCTGACTTACACTGTTTGGTGACACAGGGGATGGTGTCTGCTCTGCAATTCTGCTCCCCTCCAATGCAACAGGGAGAGGAGAGCTAGACTTCCACTGAAAAGACATCTACCTCTGTAGCTAGTCTAGGAAGATTTTTTTTTTAACATTTCTTTTTATAAATTGATTGACATAAAATTGACTTGTCCAAAAGTAGCAGATTATGTAAGTTGATTGTTCATAGTCAGTTGCGGGTTGATCTCCTTGTTCTTGTTTTCCCCTCCTGTCACTACTGCACTAGACTAGTGTTTTTTCAAGTGCAAGGTATATCCCTGCCAACAGAAGGGGAGTTGGAACTAGATGATCTTTGAGGTCCCTTCCAACCCAGGCCGTTCTATGATAAAATGATATGACTGCTGGATGAACAGTGACCTTTTTAAAGAACTTTTAGAGCTACCAATAAACTTAGCAGCAGACTGCTGAAGTTATGTATCACATTTAACTTCAAAGATCCCATACAGCAAATTATCATTAAGTGGGAAAGTTCTCTGAGTTGCTAAATTCTATATTAGACCAATACGGATAGTTTTGTAGCAAAGTCTGGTAGTTTCTTCTGTTCATTTTAAATTTAGACTTGGTTGTTGTTTCTTCTAACAACCTTCACTGAGTATGAAATGTGAGGGGGAAAAAGGTGAGAAATTAGTGTTCCAGGAAAAAAGTTTACTGCTACATCCTTCTCTCTCCCTGCATCTGCAGTCTGTGGTCCTTAGTGTGTGAAAATTGTCAAAATGCAAATGAGAAAGCTGTTACTGCACTAAGTAATATTTTTTTATCTACACTGAGGGAGCCAAGTGATGACTCTGTAATTAGGTTTGTGAAACAGTTTAAGTACTCTCTCAGATCCCAGCTGAGCCTGTAGGTATGTATTTTTTTCCCCTGTGTAACTCTCTTCCTGCAGTCTATAGAGCAGGATTTAGTGCTTGTGGGGAGGAAGGAACTCTCCTGCTTTCAGTAATTCAACCTCTACATGAGCACAGAGGCATTGCTGAGGAAGGGACCAGGAGTGCCCTGTGACAAACAAAGTGCACCCTGGACAATCTGACTTGTTCAGACCTGGCAAGTCTTTCACTGAGTGAGACATCGGAAACAATTTGGTAACATCTACATGGAGCATGTTCTCCAGCTGCTTACAAAAGCTACTTGGGACCAGATGGATCTACTGCTGGCTCTGGCCTGCCACATGCAGTCTGCTCTCTCTCCCCTTTCCACCATTTTTGTACTGATGCCACCTAGTTTTGCCAGAGTTACAGGCCAGGTGCTGCTGCTCCTCTGGCCTCCTTTACTGGAAGAGATGTCTCCCTGTCCAGTGTCATCCATCTTTACCTCCTAGAAATTATAGGTTCTCCTTCTCCAGGGAAGTTAATTTCATTTCTGCATGCATTAGCTGACGAACTGGGGGCTTCACCAGGACTTGTGAAGCAGTACTAACACTGCTGAGGCTGTTAGAGAGGAGGTTAACATGAAGGTGAGCACAGATATCTCCTTACGCAGAAGGGACTGGACATTCTCTGGTGTGAAGACAGTCTGTAAGTGCTGGGAGCAGTTAGCACACCTCAGAGTGTGAACAGCTTTCCTGTCAACTTCCCTGACCTACCTTAGGCTTTCCTTTGTGTGTTGTAAGTTGGAGTGTCATTATCAGCAGTTAGTGAGCAGTTCTGGCAACCCCTTGCATGGCTGCTTCCTTTAAAGAGATGTTTCACTCCAGTCTGGAGATAGCCATGAATCATTTTGCCTTCTCAGGCTTAGCCAGAGACTAACTCAATCGGCTGGAGATGGCTTCCCAAAAGGTGGTTTTGCAGGAAGAAATCTTTCTAGATTAGCCAGGATTGCCTGTTTTGATGCAGAGGCTCTGTGCCTCCAGCTGGCACCTTCTAAGACTATGTGTGGGATTTAAGATCAAACTTAACATAATAATACTTCAATAGCAAATTAGTAAAAGGGTATCAAAGGACTGAATAGAGATTAAGCAAAAGGATATAAAGAGTATGAGTAATGTGCAACAGAGGCTTCTCTAAGGTTCTTGTGCTTGAGCTCTAGCACTGAATTGGATGACTGATGGGACATGAGAATACTGCCTGGAGACTTGCTTCTACTTTCTCCTCCCTACCTTCCACTAAAAACTTCCTGTGAGCAGTGAAGGGAACAGATACCTGGGACTATCTTGGCCTTCTGGGAATGGATGGTGTATGCTTCTTCTTGGGACTATGGCAATCTGAGCTTTTTGTCACTGGTGATCAAATGTTGCCAAGTCCTTGTGCATTCTTCCCCATAAAAGTTGGAGGTGCTGTCTGGCCTCTGAATGCCTTCTTGCTTTTGAGGCTCTGGTGGCTGCATCTCCCTACTACTTTTTGGCTGAGCACTTTAGGTGTATACCTATCACTCTTTGCACACAGCACCATAGCATACACTTCTGTTCAGCTCTTTCCTCTTTGTCTCTGTGAATCAAGCATCCTTACTGAAGCTGTAGATGTTTTGGTTGTTTTCAGGTTTTGTTCTCTGAGAACTCTATTCCTCTGGTTGCTGTGTCTCAGGATATAAGGGCTTATAGAAATAGAAGTACCAAGAATGGGACAAGTCTTACACAGCCTTATGCACTTCGTTGATGTTCCCAGCAGTACTTCAGGTACTGCAAGTTTTCTTGGACAATAGCAGCTTTACTTGCAGCACAGCTTTTCTGGGAGCAGAAACTGTTTCAGCTCTGGGTCTGCCTCTCCTCCCCAAGATCCCTATTGCCTGTTGCACTGTATATGGCGTCTGCAAGGCCTGTACATCAGTTTGGAGCCTGACCAATGCAGTGAATACTCTGTTGCTTTCAGTGAGCTGGCAGCACATCCTCTGACCTTCTTGCAGTTGTTTTGGTAGTAGCAAAATAATTTGACAATGATCAAAATCGGTCATTTAAAAAAACCAAACCCACTGTCTTGATTTACTATTTAAATTTGGATTACTTTTTTCTAATCCACATTGGAATGTAGACCAGTGGGTTTCTCCTAGGTGCACCATGAGTAGTAATTGGCTCTATAGAAAGCCCTTTGACATCTCCTTCTCACAAGTTGGTCTGATGTGCGTGAGAGAGACATTCCTGTTTGCAGACAGCTGCCAGTTGTGATTTCCCCAAAGTGTGCCAAGTTATGCTCTGAGTAAATGTTATGTAATTATGGTCCTTTGGAGGATGAACAAAGTTTTATAGTATCATCACCTGGTCAGTACAGAAGAAAGATGGTGGAATCTGCCAGCTTGGAGAATTGGAAGTGGACTGAAGTGGGGGGATAGTTTTGTTTTACTTTATGGTTGTGGTGAATGCCTTAGCTCCATTTTGATGTTGCAACACTAAACTTCATGGCATTTCAAGTAATTGCATGGGTGTTAGAAGCACAAAGTCAACACTTAGGCAGAAGGGGTTTCTTAACATTAGTAATAAAGCTGGGGATTGTTTAAAAAAGGAAGAAAAAAGTGTGTAGTTTTGTGCTGATGAAAAAAAGATTCTCTAGGTCTGGCTGAAGATTATTGTGGAGTTTGGGGGAGTGGGGAAGAAAGAAACATTTACATCCAAATAAGTGGGTTTTGATTTTTTTTTTAAATAACTTCTCCAAAGCTGAAGTTTTTTGTGGTAGTATATTACCTTCAGAGGACACGTTCCTGCTTGTAATTTTGGCATAGCTCATCCTTACACTCTCATAACTGGGGGACAAAACTCAAAAACATTCTTGCCTGTGAATATAGAAGTAAATTAAATAAGAAGATCAGACAACAGGTTGAGTTGTAGATGCTGAAAATGTGAAGTTGATAGATTTTACCTTATCTCTCTGCCTTGCCTCTCTGCTTTTACTGTCACCTTTTTTTCTTGTGCCTCAGAGTCCTGTCGGTTTGCAATCATACTTCTAAAGCTGCTCATTTAATTAATTTCTAACTATCCTTTAAAAACACTTTAAGACCTTTTAAACCAATTTTTCCCCCCTCTTGGTTTAGAACACATGTGTACTGTGGTGTATTTTGATGACTGCATGTCAATACATCAGTGCAAGATCTCTTGCGAGTCCATGGGAGCTTCCAAATACCGATGGTTTCACAACGCCTGCTGCGAGTGTATCGGGCCAGAATGCATCGACTACGGCAGTAAAACTGTCAAATGTATGAACTGCATGTTCTGAAGCAGGAAAATTGTAATATAGCAATACTGAGGCCAAAGTAATCTCTCTCGGTTAAAGAGACTGGGATTGCAAATACTGCATTTTGGTGGAGTGCCTGCTGGTTGCAATTAAATTTACCTGGTTGAAAAGAGGATGTATAAAATCAGAGAACTTTTTTTTCCTTTTTTTCTTTTTTTTTTATAATTCATATAAGTGAAGCTAACTATTAGATGTTTAAACACTATGTTTTAAACTTATTTTTCTTTATTTCTGCTCAAATGGTACCGTCATGCTCATTGCTGTTCTGATTGTTTTCCTTGGATTTGAAAGTATTGGCTATACTGGTTTTCAGAACATAGTACTTTATCTTGTAGTTTAGAGTAGGGAAACCTTTAGAATATGGTAATGAGATTTCCATTATCTAAATTCAACAAATAAATAAATGGCTGCTAGGTTGGAGGGAGGGTGGATGTTGTTTAGGAGCTGGGTTTTTGGGATTTGGTTTCTGGGGTTTTGTTTATAACTTTATTACCTTCCAATTTTTGAGGTTAGCTTTTTATTGTGAAGTGGTACTTGGAGAAAAATTAAAATTCATGCTTTCTCTTCAAGTTCAAAGTATGGGCTGTCATGGATAAAATCCTAACTTCTTAGAAGGGCTGCCCAACAAAACACCATGAATGGGACACTTTTCCTCCAAGTTTGTCCTGCTCTCTTTTCGTTGGGCCTATGAAGCATAAGTCATGTATTACACAGAATAATCTTTTCAGTCTTCTCTTAGATCCCAAAATAAAGCTGTTAAGTGCAGTTGCATTTCCCAGCTTTTGCACTGTTCTCTAGGGTTATTACACTCTGTACATATAGTCCAGTAGAGGAAACATGAAAGGCTATGATGCATTTAATGACTAAAGGAATAAAGAATGAAATGACAGGAACAAGCAAGCGGTACAGATATACCAGCTGAGCAGCTGGCAGCAAGCATGTTCCCATTTAGTAATTTCCTGTGAATATTTATTCCAAACATTTTTATTATTATTAAATTTCTTTTTCCCCCCCATAAATTTTTATCAATGAAGAAGGGAATATGTGTCTGCAAAGGCAAAGTTAAAGTGTTTTGAGTTTAGAACATTGTCCATTTTTCTAAGTAAGAGTTTTTATATGTTGACAGTTACATAGCAGTTACTATGACCCATTTAAGGGCTCCACAGATAATGGTACTAAGTACAAGAATAAAGTGTATGAGTAGTTAATGATCAGCTTTTTGTATTTATAATAGTGTGGGTTTTAACTCCTTGAAACTCCTCAGTCTAGAGGGATTAAACTGTTTTCTAGTTACACCTATCTGTACCATGTACAAATGAAAGCAGTCATATTACATTTATTTTGTTGAAAAAATTACCTGAATGTTTCTTTCAGTTTTTTTCTCATGATACAGTTCTTTCAATAAGATGGAATAATAAT
Source organism: Sturnus vulgaris (assembly GCF_052056855.1). Classification (NCBI taxonomy): domain Eukaryota; kingdom Metazoa; phylum Chordata; class Aves; order Passeriformes; family Sturnidae; genus Sturnus; species Sturnus vulgaris. The sequence continues at coordinate 105,667,112 of NC_142243.1, read as the reverse complement.
AATAATTATAATAATAAAAGAAAAATCTACTCTTGTTAAATAATGCTACTTTCTTCAGTGTCTTTTTCAGCTATAAAAATGTACTTGAAAGATGAATGTTATTATTTTGAACTAGTGGATAATGGAATGTCTTCATACTTTCAACTTACAGTTAAGTGATAAAAGATCATAGACAAGAATAGAAAAACTTAGGTCATAATGGAGGAGTTGTTCTTCCTATATTTTACAATTCACATTATATTTTCTTCTGCTAGAATTTCTTAAAATGAATGGAGGGGAACAATATGTTAGAGTAGCTGTGACTGTTTGTAGCTGGAGGGTGATGCATCAACGTTCCTGACCAAGATAGGAGACACGTAGCAATCAATCAAGCAGGAGGTCACTAGCGTCCTTTGGATTTTTGCAGTCTTAAATTACTGGAAATATGAGGGTAGCTCAGAATCTTCTTGTGGGGGGAACAGGGCTGATGTTTCTGGTCAGGCACCTGCTGCCCCATGGATCTGTGACACTGTCTCCATTTACATCCTCAGAATTTCACTGTGATGTCAAATCAAGGAGGGGTGGGAGGGATGGGGGAGCAGCCCAACAGGTGTCCAGGAAATGCTGTGGGGAATGGCATAAAAATGTAAACGCAGTTGTCTGCAGTGGCCTGAGAGAAGGTAGTGCACACCTTCTGGGACTTGCCTTACTTTTTGTAATTCCTTGATGCTGTCTAGAGTTTGCTGAAAGTGTTGTGTGTACACAAATGTCATGCAGCAACACCCAGTGTATTTTATGATGATGAGTGTTTTAAAAGGTATTTTAATAAAAAGACATTACTGGTTCCCGTGTTTTCTTTCTCAAGAGTTTCTCAGGGAAATGTTACCAGAAAACATACTATAGAGATTACTGATCTAGATGGATAGAATAATACAGAGAATTAACTCTCCAGCAGGGTTTTTTCCATACCTAAACGTGTTGCTTTGAATTACTTTTCTTTACATAAATGATTAGTACTCAGAATGTTCTTTCTGAAAACTTCTTTTATTTAGGAATGTTCTCCAGGTAAAGCATTGGCCACTTTTATCACTGTCCTTTGGAATTGTAAATCACTGAAGGTAAAGGGAAGCAAATATACAAATCCCTAGTGTGTTGGGGGTCTGATTGAAAAGGGGTGGGGAGGCTTTTTGTAATTCTTTCTTTAAAAGTAACAAAAGGTTTTGTTCAGTTGCTTTGGGGTTTGGGTTTGTTTTGTTTGGTTGGGGTTTTTTGTTTGTTTTTCCGTACACGCACATGAGTACAACAGTCATAATGTGACATTGCTTTCCTGTCATTTCTTATGGTTCCTGGCTTGCTTTTAGTATGCTTAATGGATTTCACACTCTAATTCCTAAAAAGTAAATATAAGAACACCTGCTTGTATCTTTAATAATATATCTATGGTCATTCCAGTGTCCCTCCCAAAATTATGGCATTTCTGATACCTGGCTCCCAAGCCCCTCATCCTACTGGTTGGAGTGACTTGAAGTTTGCTAGTGATTGCACAGGGACAAACAGACCCACCCAACACGGATGCTCTCTGGTCTCTCCAGCTCTGTGACCTATGGTGCCCTGTCCCACAGCTGGCACTTACACCTGCATGGGCAAAGCCTGGAGACTCGGAGCTTGGGAGGAGTTTAATGAGAAGAGAGGACAGACCGTGCTGATGAGGCACCTGCAGAGCACAGCCAAACAGCAACCTCACATTTTCCTGTTAGATGGTAATATCTGTTGGGCTTGGCAAAAGGAACACCTTTACCAAGATTTGACACATTCCCTTGACACAACTTTCACCAAATCACCAGTACATCATTAAAATTTGTGCTACTTATATGGGAAAACACACTTATGATACAAAATCTTCCTAGAAACAGAGCAAACCTCATTCAGACAAATACATCTAGGATGTAAGGGTGGCCAAGGCTCAAGTTTTCTTATATTCTTTTAATTGCTTAAGTATTTATAAATTTTCTTCCTACCGCAGAGAACTTGGAATTATTTGGCTTTGAGCAACCTGCTCTAGGGGAAGATGTTCCTGCCCAGGGCAGAGGGCTTGGAAATAGATGGTCTTAAGGGCCCTTCCATCCCAAACCATTCTGTGATCCTATGGCTCCATAATACTGCTCAGAGGAATTGCTTAGGCAGAATTCAGCATCGTACACCTTTTTTGGCTCTGTTCTCCTGCTCTGTGGTAATTTCTGTGAACAACATACTTTCTCCCCCAAAGGCACTAACTAATTTACTACTTCTAGGTTTTCCTGTTATATCTTCAGGCTCTCATTGTTTCACCTGTTTGTTTCAGTATGTGGCCAACTAGTTTCTTTCCTAAGCTAAATCTTTTTATGTCTGCTGTGTATTCCTTTATTGCTAAGGAGAATTGCACAGCATATCTAAAGTTATCCCAGAATGGTACAGCCCATGTAGGCTCCCATCTTTCCAAGACAAGCTCAACCCCAGAACTGGCTTTCTTTGAAGTAGTAGGAGGAGGAAGTAATTATTCATTAACACAGCTATGCCTTTTCCCTTTTCTTTCCCTGACCAAATGCATTCTGAATCTCCCCTACATTATTATTTTATTACTTTTATAAAGCTCAGGTATGTCACAGCGGGCCCTGGGGTGGTGGTGGAGTGCTGCGACCTTCTAGAGAAGCGTCCTGGGAATGTCCTCTGGGCACAGGCACGTCCTCCGTGCTTGCTCCGGGGCGGAGAGTGACTTCAGCTCTTTTGGGAGCTCTCCACCTTGGCCAGCGCAGGAGGAAAGAGACGAGAGCCACGTGTGGTGATCCAAGGCAAAGCTTTATTCTTCTTTCCTTGAAGGAGTCCAGGGACGAACTGGCTCAAGGGGTCTGAGGGAGCAGGGTTGATACAGGAGAGCCAGGGGTCGGGGTAGAGCAGCAAACGAATCATCTGAGGGCTCAGGGGAGGTACAAAGGGGGAAGGGTCAATGGGGTACAGGCAATTTACATGAAACAGGGAGGCATGCTGGGAGTAACCTTATTGTAACCATTACGAGGAGTGCCTAGGACAGGCATTCTCTCCAGGGGAGGAAGGCAGACTCTTGCTGAGAGGCTTTTGGCCCAGGTACATCAGCGAGACTGATTTTCCAAGCAGAGAGCTTGCCACCTCAGAATCCTTGCTTCACTTTGTGTTTAAAGCAGTAAGAATTTACTGAGTGAATGGGGAGCAAGCTGAGGGTGTAGAAAAGTGCCTCGGTCTGTGTAAGTTTGCCCCGGGAGACAGTGAATTTTGCAAGTCAGAAATCATCCAAATGTGTTTCACATGGCAGTAAATTGGTATAGTCAGCACTGCACACAATCACTTGTTTGTCCTCAAAATCTGGGAGAAGATTCATTTTGGGTTCATTAGCTGATGGGCCTATTGTGGATGAACTTTTGTTGGCAGTGGCCTCTAATAATACACATTCTTCAGAGCTGAGAGCCTCTGGCCACTGTCACTTCAAGTGGAGATCTTCATGGGCAACCATCTCCAATTACTACAGGATGTTACAGAACTAACCCTTGTCTCTTCTTTTGCCAGGAGTAAGGTGGCCTTTTTACATAGCAAAAAAAGAAACACATTAGCTGTGATGTTAAGTTAAATAGCCTGGTGAACCCTTGCTGTTACACTGTTTCTTCTGGAGAGGAGGAGGAAGACTGGGAGTTGCGAGGTTATGTAATACGTGGTGAAGACAATATCCCTGTGCTCCAACACTAATCGGAGTGTTTACAACCCTCCCTTTTGTAGCTGCCACTGAATAGCACGAATTCCTGTGGGGGACCTTTTACATTACCACAGGAGGTGGCACAAAGAGCTCATTCGACAGAGACTAAGCAGCATTGAGTCTCAAGTGAATAAATGGAGCAGGTGGCACGCTGCCACAGTATTAATGTGTCCAATAGGCTGGGGATTATGCTTGAGGCTGTGGGAATGAATCGGCCCTGCTTCTGACTGAAACAAATTCCCCTGTTGATGAGCAATCCTGTAAGGGATTCAAATTACGCAGGTGCTCAACGTAACAGAAACTTGCATTGTACGAGGCAAAAAACCCCCACAAAATTCCTTATAACATCACTGTAAACAGGATGCATCTTGAGATGGGGATGTGTTCCTTGGCACAAGTCACCTCAAGCAGCATCCAGAGCGTTTCTCCATTTCCCTCGCATTCCAGAAAGAAGTAGAGAGGAATGGGTAACTCGTCTCAGGAGGTCAGGTTTGTTATGCAGGATGAAGCTGAAGCCACTGGCTGTTCTCATGTGAACTGAGGACGTGGAAATCTGTCAGCAGTAACATCACATGGAAGGTGGCCCAAGTGCCTCCACCTGTGGGGCTGTGTCAGTTCCCACACTGAGACTGATGCCTTGTGGTGTTTGCTGACTTTCCACTCTGACAAGTGTAATCTCACAACTCATTTGGCCATACCCATCTTTAATCACTGCCAAAAGAATCTCAAAATCACAGAATGGGTCAGGCTGGAAGTGACCATAGTGAGTCACCTGGTCCAACCTCTCTGCTCGAGAGAGCACACTGCACAGTACTGTGTTCAGGTGGTGCGTGAGTATCTCCATAAAGGAAGACTCCACAATCTCTGGGCAATCTGTTCCAGTGCATGGTCTGGTTCCACATATCCAGGCGGAACTTTCTGTGAATTAGTTTCTGTCTGTTGACTCTTACCCTATTGCTTAACACCACTGAGAAGAGCCTGGCTTCATCCTCTTGGCATTCTCCCTCCTTCAGATACTCATAGACATTGATGAAGTCTCTTCCTAGTTGTCCCTTCTCAAGGCTGAACAGCTCTCTGTCTTCCCTTGTAACAGAGATGCTCCATCCCCTTATCTTTGTTGCCCTCCACTGGAGCTGCTCCAGGAGCTCCATGTCTCTCTCGTACCGAGGAGCCCAAAACTGGACACAGCACTCCAGATGCGGCCTCACCAGGGCTGAATAGAGGGGCAGGATCACCTGCTGGCAACGCTCTTCCTACTGCAGCCCAGGATATCACTGGCATTCTTGGCCACTGTCGGCTTTCGGCTCAGGGACACTTACGTTCCTTGGGTTCCCAGAGATAGACCTGCTGCCAGCCGGCTCTCGGCGGCTGCTGAGGGAGCTTCACATACGTATCTCGCCAGGCTCCCCTCAGGCAGCCGGACCCCGCTCCCGCGGGCTTGGGGACTTCAACAGCGATGGGGGGCAGAAGAGCTGGAACCCCCCCCGCGGCGCACTGGCCGCTGGGAGCTGTAGTTCGGCAGCCGGCAGCGACCTGTAGTGCACTTGCGGGCAGCGTCCCCGGGGAGAACTACAACTCCCGTCGTGCTCCGCGCGCGGGGAGACAAGCCCCGCCCACCCCACCTCCCCCGCCCTCGCGGCCGCACGGAGCGAGGCAGCGGCGCGTGCGCGGTGGTGTGAGCTCGCGCCGCTCCCCGCCCGTCCCTGCGAGCGCCGGGCGGCGGCGGCGGCGGGATGGGGCGCGAGGCGGGGCGTGCCCGCCGCGCGTGAGGCCGAGGCGGAGCCGCTGCGCGGGCGAGCGGGACCCCCCGACGGTCAGTGCGGGGGCGCGGGGGGCGGGCGGGCGGCCCGGTCCGGCATCCCGGTGAGGGGCGCGGGACCGTTCCGGGTCCTGGCGGGCGGAGGCGGAGGAAGAGAGGTGGGGGGTGGGGGGGACACTACTGGCGGCGCGAGCCGCCACCGCCCCGCGGCGCGCGCGGCTGCCGGGTGGGGGAGGGGCCGGCGCGGGCTGCTCGAGTGGGGGGCGGGGCCTCGAGCGGCTCCGCCCATTTCCCCTCGGCTCGCTGCTCGCCCTCCCTCCCTCTCCGCTACCTTCCCTGCCTCCTTCCTTCCCTCTCTCTGCTCCCTCTCTCCTTGCTTTCCTTGCTTCTCTCCTTCCTTTCCTCCCTCCTACCCGTTCCCCGCCCGGGCGGCTGTCCGGCCCGTGTGCGGTACTTAGGGGCCGTGTTGTCCCTCCTGCCCTTACGGGGACAGGCGCCGGGCACCTTATGCGCCCTGTTTCCTTAGGCGTTTGCTCCCTTTGGATCGTGCGGGGTTCGCTGCAGCTCAGTCTGGACTGTGGGTTGACTCTTTGCGATGTCGTTTTGGGTTGTTGTTTTTTGTAGGGAGGGAGAGGTCAGGGATTTTTATTTATTTACCTTCAACTAGAGGTCTCATTTTAAGACCTAGAAAATGTACTGTTATTGGAATTTTTCTGCATCTAGCGTGATTAACAGGTTCTAAGCATGTCGTGTTTCCTACCTGTTAATGTTGTTTAGAAAGTGTATGTTACTATTCATCATAGAATGGTTTGGAAGGGACCTCAGAGACCATAAAGTTCTAACCCTTCTGCCATGAGCAGGGACACCTTTCACTAGACCAGGTTGCTCAGAGCTCCATCCAGGATGGCCTTGAACACTTCCAAGGATATGTTAGTGGGTGATTTATGAGCAAATACATCTTACTTTTAAGTGCTAACAGATGTTCAAACAAGTGACAAAGAAAATGCCAGCAATCCACACCGAAAGTATCTGTTCATGAGAATGGTGTGGTTTGGATTTCCCCATCTCGATGTCCTTGAGGTTAATTGTTGATGGGAAATAATCATTAAGAAAAACAAGCTAAGGTCTTTTTGCCAGCTGCGTAAACCACTGTGATTTGTGCAAGTCCCTTGTTCCAGCACAGGAAGACAGCCTTAGTTGTGTCCTTAAACGGGTTTCTTATCTGGAAACAGCTTGAAGTGCTTACCATGACTGCTCTGCATTGCCATAACCCACCCTTTCAGGGGAGATGTTAAGGCTCCGTTGGATAAGACACAGGATAGTAATGGATGTAAATTTATTATTAAACTTACAGGAGAATGGCAGAGGGATCCCTTAGGTTCCTTAGGTTTGGGTTTTGATGTTACTTGAGGTGTTGCATACAGCTCATGGTGAATAGTGCTGTGCTTCAGTTCATTTCAGTGCAGTCTGTGTATAATCCATGCAGTCAGTGTGACAAGCTCTTGGGGGGCTCTTTTCTACAGAGAAATAAATAGGAATTTAAAAAGCCCTTCTAAACTTTTGTAGTTTTGAGCATTTAGTACTTCTAAGTGTGTGAAATTTATTAACCCCCTTGCTCTAATGTTCTAGCTAACTACATCAAGAATAGAGTGTCTATTATGTTGAAGTAGGGAACTCTACATCCCTGTCCTAAGGATCTCATTTCTAGCTTGGAGAAAATAAGTTTTCTTCCCACATCTGAAATGGAACACAGGAATAGCTGCCTTCAAATCTTAATACTACATGTGCAACTTTGGCATTATTCTGTCTTAGTTAAGGTGTATTCAGGGGTAGGAGGGCATATTTTGTAGTTTGGATTGGTGAGTTTTTTCCCCAAAGTAAGAATTTCACAGTGAAATCCGTGGTATGATTATAGTTCTGTGGGGAAGAAGGTTCTTTTTCTATAGGGCAGATTATTTCCATTTCTATATGTGCACATCTACAATGGAATATATTGTCCTGGAATTGCAATAACTGCATTCCTGCTTCAGAGCTGCATGGTTCGATTCTGCAGATATCCTTGAGGCAAAGCCGACATGCACAAGCACTACATTTAGCTCTTTGGGGTTCTCATCTCCACTGTACCCTTCAGGCATTCTTCTCGGTCTGTATTTTCTTAGAGAAAAGGTTTGCATATTTCCAGAGTGAACACTGCTGTATCTTATGGGCAGTTTTTAGACTAATAGGGAAGATGCTGCTGTTCAGCAATAAATACTACCAAATGCTAATTTACTCTCCTACTTGTGTCATGTAGCTAGCCTCAAAATGCCAAAATATAGTATGATATTTACCTTCAGTTTGTAGCAGTATAGTGTAGAATAATCTACCAAGCTTGTCTCTGAACCGGTGTGTCTGATCATGTTGAATCAGTGAATGATTCACTACCTTTACAACTAGTCATGGTTTGCTATGTGCATGGTTTGCTATCCTTCATCAATTCCTTACGCTGTTCCCCAGAGCCTCATGGATCATAGTTTTCAAATTGTTGCTAAAAAAAAATTTAAAAGTGTATCAGATGGGCCCACAGTTGTGCTGGAAGCATGTTGTGGAGTAGGAAGTTTTACTTAGGCTGCATCCCCAGAGGTGGTGGTGTTGGGGGGGTGACTGCTGTCCAAATAAAGTTAGCATCTTCGCTTGCCATGGCCGAAACCAGAAGGGTAAGGATGCAGGTTGAGTTTAGAAAAAGCAAGGGTATGACTCCTTTCCTGTCCATACTTACCCTTCTCATCCCAACCATCCCTCATCTTTTGGGCATGACATCAGGGAATACAAACTTGATTGAGGATGTGGAAGTATAGTAGAGTTAAACAGACTTTGATGGTGGCAGCAAGTCTGCAAAGCTGAATAGCAGCAGGGATCCAGTGCTCCCTGCTTCCAGTTTTTCTTTAGGCTGCAGTGAAAACTGTGGAATGACTGCTTACTTGGGGCAGCTGCTGGGAAGTGGAGGATTTATATGGTATTACCCAAGTAAGGAGTGATGATCCATTAAGTTGGCTCAAATATGTCCAAGGAGTTTCTAGTTTATTCTGTCCTGTTACTAGCGGATAATGTACTAGGAAAAAAATTATTTAGGTTTCATCAGTAAAGTGCTGTGACAATTTTGAACTAGTAAGGAAGAATTTGTGTAAAAGATAAAATATGAGTACAGTGACTTCAGTGGATAATAAGAAGGTTAAAAAAACCCCAATACCTGAATGTAATACGTCTGACCAAAAATATTTGGAATATATAGCTGAGTCTTAGTGTTGTTTATTATTTATTATTAGTTGTGCATTAAAAAAGCTCAGAAAGCGTCTTTTTCTTATCTTATGATGAATTCCACATATACATCAGAGACTGAAATCTGCACATTCAAAACCATGAGATCACAGGATTTAGAGCAATCGGTTCACTACTTACAAGCGGTATTTCCTTTGATTATTAATTAAGGTGTGCTTAAATAGAGAACATGATTTGGTATTTTTTCCTTGTCTAGCTCCTGTGATACTAAGTAAACAAAAGTACAGATAATGAAGATGTCCCAGTTTCTTCCAGAAGCAATTTGGTGTAGGTTCCTGACTAAAAAATAGCAACTAATTATTTACTAAACACATAATTTTATAATAATAAAGGAAACATGCTTGCCAGATGCTGAAACAATAATAATGTAACATAAGTGAATTGTTAATGTGTGTTAATAGTTATGTGAATTTTTAGCCCAGTTTAAAAAAATATTTGTAGAGAAAATATTATATTTTAAATAAGCAAATTTAGTATTGTTTTCTACAGAAATAGGAAATAATGCAGAATAAAATAATGGAATTATTATGATATAATACTAATAATTGAAGAATGTGATGCAAGTGACTTCATCTATGCTGGTGTGCTCATAATTGTTAATAGCTTCCCGTCTGTCCATTTGTTGTAAGTGCTAGGAAGATAGGCAGACATACAGACCTTGTGCAATCAATGCAAAGAGAAAATTTCTCTAAAGGAAGGATTATGATCCTTGGTGTTACACATTAATTTATTATATGACCTTGTAGGTGATCCCTGCCTTGCTTCCATCCAGGCTGTCTTCCCTGGAGGCAGCAGGGAATAGTTAATGATTCTTGGCAGCTACAGTGCTGGGGCAGAGCCTGTGTGAAGGTGCAGAGGTGCCTTATTTTGGCTGCTGGGGGCTATGCTTTTTCATAGGAATAGGTCCACCTTTCAGAGCACTGGAAGGGTCAGCTTTCCAAGCAGTAGGAGCAGATTCCTCATATCCCCTCTGCCGTCTTTATTCTCTTTCTCACCCACAAGGAACAGAGCTTTTTTAGACTGGCTATTCTGGTCTCTGGAGGCACACAAGAAAAGCAAGGGATGAGTGATGGCTGTTTGCATGAGGTGGGAACGGCCAGATGGTTGCTGGAGAGGAAGAAAGAGGAGTGAGTGTTGGGTGGTAAGGTTTGACATTCCAAATCAGAACGCAAGTTTGGACCAAACTGAAAATTATTTTAAGAAAAATAAATTTAGTTTCATGTTCGTTGTTTTGTACATTTCTAAGCAGTGACTAACTCTTGAGTCAATTCCTATAGTTATGTATAGATAAAATGTATTTTTGTCCTCTCTAGTATGAAACTTTCACAGGTTTCTGTTATCTAGGTGAAGGCAGCTCATGAAGTTTGCTTCCTGTTATACAGTTCAGTAGGATCTCTGGGCTTTTTCTATTGCTAGAGGACAAGACATCTGGCAGAAAAGAGCTCTTGGAACTGATGATAGAATTCTACTACCAGAGCTTGAAAAATGATTTTTGAAAACACAGTGTATGATGATAACTCTACTAACTTGACACTAGTGGAGAAAAGGATATCACAGTGACAAAAATTGCAGCCTCTCTTTCTCATAAAAAAAATTGGGAAGAATTCTTCAAGGGTATTACTTCTCTTTAAAATCATACCTAACTTTGGAAAATAGGAGTTACACTTATGAGTTTGAAGCTGTAATTTAATGTTTATTTTCTAATGGCTTTTGTGAAATTTAACATTCAGCTTACCCTGGTGGTGATGCTTGTTGCTACTTTAACATTTCTAGCCTGACCAGTTATGTTTTGTAAATACAAAGATCAGCAGTCAGGTGCAGAATTTTTCTGGATGTTGCCGTGAAAATAAATTTTCAGCAAGTTTTATTAATATGAATTGAGTGCTAAAAGTAAATTGTAGTGCTAAACATGCCAGCAATTAAACTCTCTCATTTCATGGTGGTAGTAGTGGTTTTCTGCCATGAATACTATGGAAGTTCATCATTCTCAGTTATTGTTTTCCTATATCCAATATACTGCTTTTGCAGATTGTATTAATGTAGTGCACAATTACTGATAAAAGGTAATTAAGTTGACAGATATTTTATTGTATTTGTACTACTCCAGTAGATTTTAATATTGTGAACCAAATGCTGTATATAAAAGTGTAACACTAATCTGTACAAAACCCAAAATAATTTTTTTTTTTAAACTGGATTCAAAGAAAAGTGTAATTTCCTCTTCTGAGTTTCAATTGAGGTGGCTTCAGAGGAGATGCCATTTTTTTAAGATAGCCTAAAGAGCTTTTCATATTTTATGGGATATTTTTAATTGATTGAATGGACTAAAAATGTAAGAGCTTGGGAGGGAAAATGCCAAGTGATTGAACAAATTCACCCAGAAACTCCTTGGATTATTTCAGTCCAGTTTTTAGTTTTTCTTGTTCTTTGGGTGTTTCAACCTTTACAGATTCCGTAAGTTTTCTTTGTGCTGGCCACTTGTTAATTCTAGACACAAAGATCTTCCACAGGTCATGCTTCTGAAGTTTTCATACTGAAATTTGGGGTTGCAGTTCTCCAAAATTCATGCAGTGTGTACCACTGATGGGCAGATGCATTTTAAGCAGTCAGGTTTTGAAACATAGTTGGAGGAAACAAATTTCAACTTTCCAGCTGAAAGAGGAAGTGATGAACCTGTGGAGTTCTTTGCTGGTTCAGTAAATTAGTCTGACTGATATGCTAGGAAGTATATTTAAATGCATGTTCCTTGACAAAGGTAATTAAGAACTAATTTTCTGGCAATGGCTTTCACAAATGTACCTTTGAATATGCCAGAATCTGTATGCACCACCAAAAAGCAGTGGAGAAGGCACATCAGTTTTACCTGTGTCACTCATCTTGTGTGCTGCAATTTTATGATATTTTATTTGGTCTATGATCAAATTTGTTTGCAGTTTTCTATGGACTTCTTTTGGTTATTCATGCTATATAAATCTTCTAGGAAGTAAAATTTTAATATTATTTCAGTCAAACTTCAAAGACATCTAAAAGATACCCAAACATGTCAAAGAAGTGTGCAGTTAGTCTGTATCGTTAGAACAGTCAGTTGTTGGTGGGTATTTCGACAGGATAATTCCATTTGGTGGGTTTTAGTACTTATGTGCAAGGATTTCACCACTCTTAAAATTGCCTTAGACTGATGGAGACAGTTTATCTTCTTTAGGGGGAGGGATAGGCCATCTTTGGTCTTATGTGTATTGGGGCTTCCATTAAACTATCTGCTCTAATTTTAATTAAAGCAGCATGACTTATGTTTAGACAAGGCAACACAATAGATTTGGGAATGGCAGTCAGAACTTTTTTGGTCCTGTGCTGTCAAATACCAAACTTCTCCTCCACGTGTGAAGCATACAGTATTTTTAATATATTTGTATTATCATTCCGTTAATTTTTATTATATTTGGCAAGTAAGTTGAAAACATCAGTGTATTTCTTAAAGTATGGGGGGAGGTTTCCATGATGGTCTCAAGACTTAGGGTTGCTGAAAATTGCTGCAGTAGATGCTACAGACTGAATTAAATGAAGCCTATTTTAGGAAAAATATGTGAATTTAATTTTAAATTCTGAGGATGTTTATACATTTTTCTAGAAGGCTGATGTTTCATGTAAGCTTTCTTCTCAGGCTGTTTGACTAGGTAAATTGGCATAGAAGACAAGGCAAATACTGTGAACTTGTGGGTCCTGCTGCTGTTCCAGTAATTGGCATTTTAATGGATGACAGATTCCTGCTTTCTCTGCAGAGACCAACAGCTGCTTCATGGTGGATGGTGCCACACCTTGCCTTGCATGTATTTGTGAATGTTCTCTGTGTTCACATGCGTGACATTTTGCAACATCTCAGCCCTGGAGGTGGTGATGTTAATCATAATTAATAATCTGCTGAGCCTGTAAATATTTAAATTGACTTTCCCCTTGGGTATTGAGAGAATCTGGGGCAGACATGGAAAACAGAACTTGTTAATCCCATCTCTACATATGGTACTGAAAAAAACCCCTAAAAATTCAGAAAATTGCTGAAAGGCTAAATCCTTCACGTGGTATTGATGATGAGTTGTCACTGGCATTAATGGGAATATGTCTGGGAAGAAGAGATGGTATAGCCCTGCTCTTGTATGGAAACTTCATATACCATGCTAAAAATAAAATGGTTTTTTTTCATATAACATGAGTTTGAAAGACATTGACATCTATTCCCGCAGGTTCCTGCTGCAGACATAACATGGATCAGCAAAACAATTATTTTGTTGGCATGTCTCAAAACAGATCTGAAAATAAAACAAGCTACATCAGAAAAAAACCTTTTGGTGGGTAAAACTGCATATACAATAAGGCTGTGCTAAAAACTGCTGTGCTGGGAGCACAGAAATGTTACACATCAATCCATTATTGTTAAATTGGGAAAACGTTTGCGTGCAGCGTAGTCTGTGCTTGATTTTACTCAAATTTGGCTTAATAGAGCAACCAGTGGAGGCTGATTTCCAGGTCAATAGCCATTGATGTTAGCTTGATAATAAACAAGGACTCTTAAGCCAAAAGCAAAGGTGATGCAGGTAGACACAGCTGTCAAATAATCACTAAGAATAATCAGCTGATAGACATAGGTATTAAATGAACACTAAAAATAATCTGAGAAGGTGTAATGTAAACAGTGTTTCTGGATCAAAGTATTTTTTTACTTTTCCCTTCTGCTGTTATGGTAGAATGGGTTTTATCTCAACCACCATAGTTCCACTTAATATTCATTAGAAGCTGAACATGTTTTGCCACTGTTGCACTGGAATGTGCAGGGTTTTAAGCATGAAAAAAATCATACATGGAAATTGATCATCTGTGTCGTGTATCACACTATGAAGAGATCAAGCAAAGCTGTTCTTTGCTTCCTCTTATGTTACAGAGTTGTCAGTTCAAGTGACATCCTGTAATTGATAGGTCTTTTCATCTGTGTTCAATACATGGTGGCAAAAATTCAATGTAAAGCGTAAGAAAGTAAATTTTCACAGTTCAAGACCTAACGATTTGTGTGTCATTAATGTACTTTCAGAAATTGCTACTTTCTGGGAATGATAAGGACGTAGAATTGAATATTCTTTGCTTTTGGTAAGGTAAACTGGATTGTTTATACCGACCTCCCAGTTAAAGGATTATGAAGTGACTTCTGGAAAGTTAATGCCCTTTGAAAATTCTATGAATAAAATAATGATCACAATTCACCCAATTCAGTGAAGAAGCATGGTGCTTCTAATTTTTTTCTGTATCCAGTCTAAAAGATGGTATCTCAATACTGGATTAAAAAGCCACACTCTCTGGGCTCAGTGTGCAGTTTTCTGTGCAGCACTCGTGCTCTGCCGTTCCCTCTACATGTTAAGCAGGTGTATGCAGTTGCCTGAGTGTGGCAAGGCTCTGTCCCTGTGGTGCTCTGAGTTTGAGGGTGGCAGCAGGTGGCTCTCAAAGGGCAAACCAGCAGACACCAGTGAAGTGATGTTTGTAGAGGGGCACACACCGTCCTGGTTTCGTTGTAATTGGCACGGGTACAAAAGATGATGGTGGTGCAGCAGCAGTGGCACCTGCCTGCACATGCCAGCTGAGTGTGTTCCCAAGAGCTCCACAGAGCTTGAACTCTGCTGCTGGCAGGAGCCTCAAAATGCCTTACTGTATCTTCAATGCTGCTGTTGAATTTGCCAGATGAATTACTGCTGTTACAGAAAGGCCAGTGCATTATAGTGTGCTTTTCTGGTTGTGTGGGCATTCCCAGATTTGTTGCCACTGTTAAATCCAAAGCAAAGAGTCTTTGGTAATTGCTGTTTACCCTTGCCATTTCTAGTATTTTAGCATGTGTTAGCTAAGACACTCTTAAAAACACCCCACAAAATCCAAAATTAGAGTTTTTATAGGCTTAGTTGTTTTTTACTGGGTGTTGGAACTGAGTGTGCAGAGCTCTGGCCTTGCTGGAAAACTAGAACCTTTTCTCTGTTGTTTGATCTCTCACGGGTAGTCTTGCAGATGCTTTTGAAATAACAGCAGAAACGCTGCTGTAAAACTCCTGTAAAATATTTTATGCCAAATCCATTGGTTTTTCTTCTGCTTAATTTTGCATTTTTTTCTCTGAATAGCGCTTGCTTTTTTAACAGCATTTGTAGTACATTCAGCTCAACCAGTCATGGGTTTAGGATGTTTGGTTTTTTTCCTTGACTCCACTAAATTGACAGCTGTTCTCAAGCTGGCTGCATTCAGGTACCAGAGTGTGACTGAACAATGCTGTAGTTTAAATCATCAGGGGAATTTGTCATTAAATAGATCTAGCCCAGGAACTGATAAAAGTATAACAATTAGTATTAATTTGCTAAATCATAATGGCTGTACAACTTGCTGCAAACCTCTGAGAACTAGGCAACTCTTTGCAGGACTCATCAGAAAATGTGAATTGTAAAAAGACTTGTATAAAGTCCTGAGGGCAAACAAAACAGTGGTGATACTATGTTTATAGTGATTGTTAAGAAAGTAAACTGCACACCTTTTGTTGTATTTTCCTGCCTTCTTCTGTTAAGTAGTAAAATTTTCTGTTCTGTTCTGCATTAGCACTGGTACAAGTGGGAGTTTGGAGACGTGGACAAGAGAGAAGGGGCAGGGTTGTCGCACCAGGAATAATTCTAAGCCCAGTCTAAGCAATAGTGGATATTCTGTATGTTGCACAATGTGGTGGTTTTCAGAAGTGTAGGACGGTTCAATATGTTAGCAAGACAGTTGTAGTATTCAATTCAACTCTCAGTAACTCAGCTCTTATCAAAAGCTACCATATTTTAATTTGGACTGAAAACTTTTGTTTCAGAGGCTCGTACTTAATTTTTTTTTTAAAAAGCACTAACCAAATTCTTGAAATTGTTTCTGAGAATTCAGCTAGCAAGAAAATACCTCTTTTCTGTAATACTGAATATTTTGGTAATCATGCAAACCTTTTTAGTGCTATTTTTAATTTAGAGGGAAAACCTAAATTTGGCTGGAGAAGACCTCCCAGATTGCCTTGCTTATGTGTGGCACATAATTTGCAGAAGTTTTAATGAGAACTGAGTGTGGGAGAAATAGAAGGTGATGAGGGAAACCTGGGAAACAGTGAGCAGCCAAGAAGTGAGGTTAGATGAGACACTGGGTGTGGAGAACAGGAATGGTGAAACTGGGGTTGCACAGATCTAGGTTGTGAACACCTGCTTGGTGAGGAAAAGAGGGTGAGGAAAAGATTGTGAGATAGGCGACATGCAGTCCTGGTTGTGGAGGAGCTGGGCTGCAGGAAAGGGAATGAGGAAGCAAATGGAGAGAGCCTGGGGAAGAGTGTGACCAAACCATGGAGTGGGAAACTAATGTACTGGGCTTGAGTACTATTACTGAAGGTGTTGGATTACCTTGTGCTGACAAGACCATGGGAACCAAGAGCAAGATTTTCTGGGGGTAAAAACAGAGAATCCTGAACAGTGGAATTGAAGTTTGAACGTTGCCAAGAAGTTTGGAGAATGAGAAATTATTCTCAGGGTGGGCAGTAGCAGTTGCAATGCAGGGGGCTGATTAGTCTAGATACTCCTGCAGAAGGCTGGCCTGGGTGCAGTGCCCGGCTGCCCTGTGGGGCAGAGTTCAGGCCTTCTGCTCGGTACTTGAGAAGACTGCCATGCAAAGCAATTAAACAGCTTGTTAGCTGAACAGTTATTTGCAAGAATGCCTCATATATTTGGTTGTGAACATAATGTAGTGCACTGCTTTGAAACTGCTTCCATGGCAGTTGATTCAGCTGGGGAAAGATGTGTGAGGACTTGCTGGGATATCCCTGAAGGATGGAATGAGCCATATGTGGGGCATAGTTCGTGTACCCTCTGTACTGGGCTTTGGTTGTTACCCTGTAACAAAGATCTGTGCCCAGAATTTACTTGTAGAGTACTTGCTTTGGAGAGGTAACTGGTCACAGCATGCCTCTCCAGGGAAGTAGGATGTTACAGCAAAAGAGGAGTGTGAGGGTTTAGCCAGTGCAGGAGGCAGCACCATGGGACAGGGGCTTTTCCTAAGCAGTTCTGGTCCATCTGTTTTCAATGTGCTCTTTTCTGGAGCAAAGCATTCAACCATCCATCCCCTTCCAGGGATCCAATTTTTGTTTTTCCCGAAATGTGTCTCTTGGAAACAGCCTGTGAATTGCATCATGATGGAGCTCTACAGAATTCTGTAGGCATGGGGCTGTAATTGTGTTTTCCCTGAAGTGAACCAGAACTGGAAAGCACGAGCTGCCACATATCTGGAAATCTTATCTTCATGTGATTGCAGGACTTTATCATAATGGGATTGGAAACCTTATTTTTGATATTTCTAAAATGTCTAGGGCATTATTTAATTATTTATTTTAAGGCTGGCTCCCTACTGATTAGATTATTGAAGAGCTGGAATACTCTCAGTTATAGGGTGTATTCTGGATGCAGCTGCATATGCTAACTGTGAGCTGGCTCCTCCAAGAGCCCACTCAGATATGGATATGGTCTGTAGCTCACTGATTGTTGAGAGCTAAGTAGTTTTGTCTGTTTGTATATCACTCCTGAGCTGGAATGGACTCTCAGAGCAGAACTTGAAATGCTTTGGGTGGTGCTGTAACTGGCAGACTTTATCCATCTACAGGTAAATGAGAGACCACACAAAAACTGGTTTTGTTACTTTTAGAGGTGATTTGATGCTGATATTATTTGAAAAATGTACAGCTTGGTCTTACGTGACTTCAACTGTATGATTATACACCCTCCTTTGAAGTAAATTTTCCAGCATTCTCATGGCATCACATATCTTGTAAAGTAATCTGAGGTTTAGGAGCTGAAGTCTGCTAAACAATTTGTATTTTATTCTTTTTATCAAAAAGATTCTGTGAAGTCCGTTCTTGAGGCCTTAATTTTTGCCAGTTATGAAGAGTGTGTGACTCACAGAGTTACTTAATGTTGTGTTTGTATGATTACTCGTGACTTGTGAAATTTTAAACTTGCTTTGCCTGTCTACATGCAGTACTTCCCTATTCCTTCCCCTTTCATGCTGTGTTGCCTTATTAAGAAAGGGAACTGATTTTATACCTGGCCACTGCTTATTAAATGAAGCAGACTGAAATGCTGCCATGTAGTCAAATGTCAAAATTACATCAGAGTCCATCTAAGAAGTATTCAAATGAAAACAGTGATTTGTATTAAGCTTTTCAGTATGTTTTAAAAAATGCAATAGATGCAGAACTTCGATGTGACACAGACCTGGTATAGTCTTGGTAAATAAATTCTAACTCAATCTTCTCATCTTATTCAAAAGTCTCAACAGTTATATGAGTATCACTCATGGTTTATGAAGTGTTTTGACATACTTAGCCCACAAGTAATAGTTTTTATTCTTTCTTTTTATGGTTCATTACTTTCCAAAATGGAGCTGTGTTTGTTACTAGGATATTTTTTGTCCAAAAATGGTGTGCCTCGTTTCTGCAAGAATCAGGTCCTTCATGCATGTCCAGATCTTTTGGACTGAAGGTCTGTGATGGTGAGTGAGGTACTGCTGTGCTCTCTGTCTCGATTTTGGATAATTGTGGTAGAGCAAGTACTGGTAGCTGAGTGAGTGTCCTCACTCTGCCTCCATCCTTTTATTAGTGACTTCTTGGGACTGTTTTCAGTGTCACACCCAGGTATTCAGAGGGTGTCTGTTTGTGGCAAAATGGAATGACCAGGGGACCACCCACTGTGCTTCAGATGTGGTCTTGCATAATACTTGTTGCAGAAAAATTCCACATCCTTCATTCCACCCAGAAGCTTTACAAAATAACATCTGTGCATGCAATCACCTGCACTAATTTGCTTCTGCTCTTGCAATTGATTACAAGACAAAGTCACAGTACAGACTCAATGCAAAACAGAAATAATGGAGTCTTCTGTACTGAATGAAAGAGCTGTGAATTTGGTCTTTCAGACTGTGCCTCTCTTTAATGTGTTCATGCCCACTTAGATGATACACTGTTGAAAGTGAGATCTATTAAAGCTGGCTGGCATAGTCTCTCTGTCTTCCCTTTTCTCTGGTTTTTCCAAACCTCATCTTTATTTACTAAATATGCAGCTCAGACTGAATTTTTTAGGAAAATGTTCAATTATTTTCAAAAATGAGTCTTGAAAAACTGCATTATTTTGCCTGTGCAGCCATCTTCCTTTCTTTCCCCAACCTACTTTCCTGTGCTTAGTCTATGGCCTAGAAAGGTAGCGATGGCATGATGGCTTGGAGATTTTATGTTAATGATGTACCTTCTTTCTATGTTTAAAATCTCTTATAATTTAGTCTTTCCTTGGGGGATAGAGGAAAGGTCACAATTCTGCCCATGTTCAGTAAAGGCTTCTGTTTGGCATTCAGTTATTCTGAAGGCTTGACTCAGTGGTGAGCAGGAAGATGGTTCAAGAAACTGCATTTTGGGAGTACTGAAAAAAGTAGCTAGGTCTAAGCAGGTGCTTGAACTGTGAGAAGCTCTCTGATGCTGTCATGTAACAGCATTTGTGGCTCCTGTGGAAGGAGAGTCAAATGTCAAGTGAACGAGAAGTGGTGGGAGTCAAGCAGCCTGCCATTGGCAGGGAGGTAAGAAAGGACTTCTTGTGATACTGGGGAGAGACTGAGAGCCACTGGGAGAAACGGGGACAAGGTGAAAAGATGAGGTAGATAATCATGAGGCAATAAAAAACCAGCAGCAGAGAACATACAGGAAGAAGTGGGAACTGGTAAGTACAGATAGAAGAAACAGAGGAAGAAGAGAGAGAACTTTGTCTGCAAGGAAGTGGTGTGTAGCAGGAAAGTAGGAACTGCCCAAATAAAAAACAAGATGAGGGGAAAGTGGGAAACTGAGCTTGAGTCACAGAGACGAAAACAGATGCAGGAAGATCAGATTTTTTCACCCTCAGTGTATCATAGACAGAATAGTAAGTCAAGACAAGAGCTGTGGGAGTACTGACACTGGGTGGTAAAGAAATCAAAGCTTGAAGTTATAAACACTAAGAAATAATTGAAATCTGAGGAGATGAAGCTGTGTGTGCAGTATGACAAAGCAGAGATGCCCAAAGAGGGAAGCTGCACTCCTGTCATCGTGGTTCTGCCACTTCTCTGCTTTCATTGTTAGTGTTTGTTGAGTTCTTCCACAAGCCAGCCCAGCAGCAGAAGCCTGTTGGAGCAGCTAGTGACTTGAATCATCTCAAAAAGAGCAAACTGCTGCAATTGGAGGCAGAGGAGAGTTAATGGGGGAAGCAGTGTGACCTTCCTCATGTGGCAGCAGTGAGTCATTGAATCTCCTGAGAAATGAGAGCTGCACAGGTGAAGACAAGCAGTTTGAGGAAAGGGACCTGCTGCAGAGGAGAAGCAGGACTGAAGCAGTGACAGACTGGGAAGAAAAAGTCTGAGAGGGAGAAGCTGGCAGAAGAGCAAACCTGTTAGAAATGTTCCTTCTCAAAGTGTCTAGAAGGTCTTGCCTTTTATTGCTGTCAGAAGAAAATAGTAAAAGCCAGAGGAAATGTGAAGATTTATATGGCAGTAGAACTTTAATATCCATTAGCAAAAGTGGAAGAGGCTTTTTAGTAGGCTTAAAAGCTCTCTTCTGCTCATAGGTCCTGATATAATTTGAGCATGATAGAATTTCTCCATTATTTAAAAGCCTAGGAAATGATACATACAGTAAAATAATGCTTTCTTGAAGCTGTAAAATAAAAAAAAAAAAAAAGAAACATAAGTACAGTCTTAATTTGTTGCATTTGTAAATATACCCCATTGTCTTAATTTTTAGTCAGTGCCTCTGCATTAGCCAGAATAAGGAATGAACAGTATTAAATAAAGATTTCATGAATATTTTCTCATCATAATTCTGTGTTTTACTGTGCCCTATTCAAATTCTGATTTGAGTAGCTGGTAATTTCCCTAAGCACTGTGAGTGATCTCCTGTAGGGAGATACTGTTGCATACATACTCTAAAATTTCACTCTGATCTGCATACAGAGAGCTGAAGGATGAGAATTTAAAAAAAAAAAATCAGAAATTCCAACCCTCAAAAAAGTGAACAAACCGCCCTCCCCTAAACCCACTTAGCTGGACTCATCTATAATTATTAACTGGGCAGAATAAAACACCATGTCATATTTTTTCTGTATGCTACCAGTCTGTAAATAAAAATCCAGGAGTTGAGTGATACTGCTGAAGAGTGTTGTGGAATGTATCCTTTGTGACCATTTAGACACAAGGGGCCAAATCCAGCCAAGTGGACTCCTGAGATGTGGTGTCCCATACAGCATATCCATTCTGTGGAATTTCTGCAATTTATTTGTGCTAGGAAGAGTTTTTTGCTTGTGAGTTCCACTGCTGAGAATTTATGCATTGGCCTCCATTAGCAATTTTTTATAAGCTTTTATTTGGCCATAACTCTCAAGCAAACAATGTACCAGCATCTGGGTGCAGATGACCTGATACAGTCTCTTCAGAGGGGAAATTGTTGTATACTAGAAAAGCATAATCATTATTTTTTTTACCTTCTTTAATTTGCAGTAGCATAATTAAAAGATGGATTTGCTTTAGCTGTATTTATTTTATTTTCCTCCCTTATTGCAACAGGATAGGCGAGTTCTTATTTGCATCTATAAAATATGCTTGGGAAAGAAGAAAATGATCTTTGCCTCAAGGGCAGAGCTCACAAACACTCTGAGCTTCCAGGCAAATCTATTTGATGTCAAAAAAATTTATAGTTGGCAAACTAATTTGTAGTAAATACTACCAATCAGTATATGCAAGCCGTCTATGAATTTTGTAAGAATTATTTCAACAGTTAAAATTAAGATATTTTATATGCATGTTTTATATATCATAAAGTAGAAATGGCTAAAATGGCAGATCTCATGTTAATATGACCCGGGAGTTAATGAACAAATTCTGCAAATGCTGAGCTTAAGACCTGGTGTTATGTTACTGTGTCTTGACAGAAGTTGGAACTCTCATTGTAGGAGGTGTAAAATTGTGTGGGTTTTGTTTTTGTTGTCTTCTGATGCAGGTGTGATGGACAGGTAGCAGAAGATTTCACGTTGATATCCAGGTATCAGAATGACCGAGTGCTTCCTGCCTCCCACGAGCAGCCCCAGTGAACACCGTCGGGTAGAACACAGTGGGGGACTTGCTCGTACTCCCAGCTCTGAAGAAATCAGTCCTACAAAATTCCCTGGATTGTACCGCACTGGCGAGCCTTCACCGCCTCACGACAACTTACATGAGCCTCCAGATATAGTATCTGATGATGAAAAGGAGCATGGGAAGAAGAAAGGAAAATTTAAGAAAAAAGAAAAAAGAAGTGAGTAGACAACTTGTCTTTTTAATTCAATGCTTTCAAGTTCTCTTTCCTTTTTTCTCTCTCAGAATTGCTAAGTATTCCCAGTGGGTTCTTTTAAATTTGTTTCCATGTGGAGGAAGTGAACTTGCTACAAACAAACTTTGTGCAGCATGTGTTTCTCTTGCAAAAAACTCCACACCTTAATTTTTTTTTTTTGTTGTGCAGATATAGGTGCCAAGCATGTGCCCAGAATTACTAATAAACACATTTATCCAAAAACCTTTCATAATGCATTGGTAAATCCTGGCATGGGGTTCTTCACATTCTAAGTGGAGGTTTCCAAATATATCCATTTTTAATCATAGCTGAGATGCTAGCTAGAATAGAACTGTATGTGTGATCTGAATTGTACACTTGTGCATTTGGAAGAAGAGGTTCAACAACTGTAGCCCTTTTCCCATGTGTCTCCCTTATTCAGTGTTTGCTTTTGTGTACCATCCCAGGTTTTCATGTGCATACTGCACTGTTATTCAAGTAATCATAAAATCTCTGTCCTTTTTTTTTTCTCTAGCTTCTCAGTTTAGTCTGATCATGCATTTTCCTCCAGCAGTGCCAAAGTATTATTGCAGAGGTCAAAAATGTGCAAACCAACACTAAGATCTGAATTTTCCAGAACTCACAGAGCAAAGGTTAGAAGAAAGTAAAGCTTTGACTATAGAATCCTTTGTCAGTGTATCAGTGTCCGGAGTGGAAATTTCATTTAAAAAACTACCCCTCCCCCAAAATAACAGAACTATTGCTTCCCACCTTCAGATTTCTGCAGAAAATTTTTGAAACATGAAATAGTTTTTATTCAATAAAGTTTTTCTACATGTTCTGAAAGAACAAAGCACTTGGAAATACTAGGCTGATACTGAGCACTCTCAGAGCCAGAAAGACCCTTCCTGTCCAAGCCTCTGAAACCTAGATATCACAGCCCAAGTGCTAGTAGATTGTAAGTGACATTTGTTTTAGCAAAATTTGAAAATGTCTGTATCTCTGATGCCAGTGTATCCTGCTACTTCTTACATGTGGAATTTGAAAGATCAGAAACCGTAAGACAGAACACACTATTCTGTTAGAATTAATATGGTGACTATTTGTAATATGCATGCATATATTTCAATAATCCCTCCTTAAGAATCTGCTGTCACTGCACTGCTTTTACTCAAACCAGTTTCCTGGAATGCAAGAATTGTTTCTACCACAGTTAAGAAGGACTATTGCTATTTTAACTAAAAACGGTGTGCCTAAAGAATACTGTAACTCAAAAACGTATCCTCGAGTTAAATCCAACAGTTGAAATTCCTTCAGGTTTTAAGAAAAGTGATTCCTTAGTGATTTTCTGTAATGTAAAGAATATTGACCTAATACAGATTACTGGATTGGCAATGAAAATTTGGTATTGAGTGGATAGGTCTAAATTCAGGCTATCAGTAGCTGCTTTTTTACTGTCCAGCTTTCTGTTAGAGCTCTGCATTGCACACCTCTAAATCTGGAACTGGTAGATGCCAACATTTTGCATTATGTGGATTTCTTTGTATGGAACTCAGGATGTCTCATGGTGATAGTGTAGCTGAAGGCTGTTGTTTAGGAGGAAAAATGCTACTTCAGCAAATCCACACAGGTCTGTACACATTGGCACTGCAACTGTTTTTTTCTACAAGAGACTGCAACACATTTTATAGCTGATGTAAAGCAATTTCTGTTACTTAAAAGAAACTTTGAAGGTATGAAAAAATCCTCAAAGAACACAAAAATGCAAAACACGGGAAAAACAAAATAATCTCTTGCAGTGCTAAAGTAAAAGGCATTCAGCATTTCTTGGCCCTAATACATCTCTGTCATATAACTGCCAGATAGAAGAATAAGTTACATACCAAGCTTTCAGTACATCTCATACACTGCAAAAATAGTCAATATTGTAAATATACCCTCAACAGACATTTTACCTGTCTAAATTGCAATTGTTCTGTACAGTTGCTTATCATGGTTGATTTTAAGAGTTTTCCTTCCAGATTTGGCCTTTTTTATTCCTCCCATCCTTTTGATTCTTCATTTTATTTAGTCTTTTCAATTATGTTGTATGTCTTCAGATTATTTCTTTTCATTTTTTCTGGCTACCTGCTTTGGTTTTGAACAGTGCACAACCTGCCATGATCATGCAGTTTGGAGTATAAACAAATATAACTGAACATGTTAGTGAAAAGAAAAGACAAGTTAACATTACATTATGTCAGAGTGAGTGTTTGGTGAACTTGCAATATTAGTGAATTAATGACAAGGTCATTCTAACACCTGAAACTGTATCTAAATTTAATCCCACAAAAATCTTGAGCTATTTTGATAATACTTTAAATGTAAACTTCAGAAGTGCTTGAAGAGCAGCAGGAAGGGAAGGATAAATATCCCAAAGTTACTCAGTTTGGTTTTTCAGGTAAATCATTTCTGCAAGAGTAATGTACTCTTAGCTTCATTATTATTACCTGTATCAAAAAAGCATTTTTGTATGCTAGCAAAATATCCTTTTCCATATTTTTAATATAGATATGGTTATTTAATGATTTGATTTTTTCAGGTTAGTGTCAGTAACCTCATAATACACAGCAATTATTCTGGGGGAAAAGTACTAAAAATGTTTTGGAGCTAATAGAAAATTCAATGGAATAGTGTTTTTTATGTGGAATATCAGCTACTGGAAAAATGTTTCAGCCACTAATTTCTCCCCTCTTCTGTGATAGACTGGGTGTTGGTTAGCTGTAGAGTGAGTTAGATTAGGGGACTTACTAGGGATTAAAAGGAATTTTCTTTTTACTGGCATAGTTTTAAATCAGATCTGTTCTGTGACTCAAACAGAACTTGGCCTGTGACAGCAGGAGAGCAAAAATGGGTCTGTGTTAAGCAGTAATGGATTATCTGAGACAGCAACCACTCTAATTGATTTTTGAAAATATTTAACCACCTGTCACTAATCATTGTGTTGATAAAGCCATAAAATATGCAGTTCATTGCAGAAGAAAAATGTGATGATAAAATACTTCTGAAGAAGCTCTCCTACCTACTAGAATTTCTGTAGATAAAGAGTCTGTATATAGTAGATCTTACCCTGCTTATTCATTTTACTTCTGAGATTGATACTGGTGGGCACAATGGGTTCAATATGCAGCTAGGAGTTTTTGGTTACAAGAATCTTGATTTTCTTTGTACAGTTCTTGGGAAAATGGAGAATTGTTTGAATTGTACTAAACTATCACAAGAAAGGTTAATAGGAACATTGATATGAGCTCTTTGAAATTTCAGGAAATATTTTTGAAAAACAGATTCTTAATGTGTTGGATGGGAGTCCTGTATGTTCCTTTGGAATGCAGACGAGGACTGAAACCAAACCACTGCTATTGCAAACAAAACATTATTTTACTGTCTGGTGTGTGGATAAGCTCTGAATACAGTTTTCAGATCTACAGACTAAGAAGTTATTAGAATTTTCTACACCTGATAAAGATTAGAGGCTCTTCGTATCAGGGTTTATCTTTGGGATAAATTGGGTGCGTTGCTACATCCTGTTCTGTTGACAAATCACTGTGTATCTCTATATACCACTGTGTGTTTATCTAGTAAAGCACCATTTGCAGATAGTTTAAAAGTCTGCCTTTCAATGCCAGTGATTATTTTAACTCAAAATAGAGTGAGACAAATTTCTTCTTTCAGCTTCATTTGCTCTGCTGGCACAGTGCTGTGGAGTAATCTGAATGCAGAATTTGTTTGGAAGTGCTGTGCTGACATCAGTAAGTCAAGTGATGACTAAAGACAAACTGATCTAATTGAAAGTTGGATAGTGAGTGTTGGTAGTGTCTGTAAGGTGGAAGTTTCTGTTGATAATAAATATGCATCTTGTGGGCAGGGAGAGGAAGTAGAAGCCATCTATCCAAGCTCATTGTACATTTGTGTGTCTTAGTTTTACTTAGAAATGCTGTACAGTCTGGTGACAATCCCTCTGACAAACTGACATCAGGTAACTAATGCTTGCATTGCACTTCAGTCATATTTGACCTACTAATTCTTTCATATGTAAAAGCCATCCATGTTTTCTTTCAGTGAATTAATTACAGATGCTGCAGATTTCCCCGGAGAGTTATAAATTACTTAAAAACCCATCAGAGACCCGATGGACAAAATGTCTCTTGGCAGTAGGTTTGATAAGTGGCAGTTCTGAATAATGCCACCCTTTGAGTTAACAATAAATACTACAGCATGGCTTTAGTGCTTTGTTGTGAGAACACAGAAGTATTCCCAAGTATGCAGACTGATAGAGACAGTGGACTCACTGCCTGACAAAGATTATAAGCCTGTAAACTAGAATTTTCCAGAGTAACACTGGAATTTTTTTAGAGTTTTTTTAATTCTCAGTAAGATAAGGGCTATACTTGAAGCACTACATTTAAAATAACTGCAATGAAGGCATGCTTATGGAAGGAAGGTATAACAAAAGGAACTTGCAGATTAAGCTGTGTCATTATGCTGGTGGATTTGGAGTATTTATTACATTAGTGCTGTTGTCATATAGATGGAGGAAAAGGTCACTGACATAGAATAGAGTCTTGGGAAAATGGGGACTTTTAGTACTGGAAGTCTTGGGGAAACGGTGAATAGAAATACCAGTTTACTATATCCTAGGTAATATTTTTTCCATATTTAAAATTACCATTTTACTCCCTCCGTTTTAAAATTAAAATAATGATTTGTCAAGTACTTTTGGTAATTTTTCATCTGTATAAATTTGTTTATATTTCAATATATTGTATCCCTGGTAAAAGGGATACAGCAGTTTTATAAACAGAAGTATAGTAAAGAAAATTGGGCTGTTCTTGAGAGACATGCAAACCCTCTCTTGGTATGGGTGGGATTTTCTGTGTGAATCTGTATCAGTATATGTTTCTAAACTTTGTTAACTTATGTTACTGAGGCAAATTTTAAAAGGCTGGATTTGTATTTAACTTGCTCCTTCATGTCTTCTCGTGAATTCAAGAAATACCAGTTTCAGTAATGTTCTCTTGCTGGTGTTACATTAGCACAGATTTGGGAAGGCACCAGGGCTTGTGTTGCAGTGTGGAGTGTTGAGACATATGAGCAGTGGTGGCACCGACCTCCCAGCTTGGGTCCCAGTGCTGACACTTCCTGATGTGCATGTGGGAACCCCACACTGTGTGACTGGGAGCTGTCACAGCTACCCAGGAGGGAAGACTGAGGGCCGATTGGAAATTACATTTCTGTAGTTCATCTTGAACCTTGGTGGCAGCCCTGTCTCATTCTCATAAAACACAGTGCAGATGTGTGCTCCTGCTTTGTCCTGTAGCTGGTGGATCTGCATTGCTTCTGGACCAGAGTGAGATTTGAATCCTTACCCATTTCTGGGTTTTGTTTACAAAAACCAGTAAATGACATGGTTAGTAAGCAGGGAGGAGAAGACCCGGCTTGCTGGTTGTCTTTCAGTTAATGTTTGCGTTTTTGTGTTAAAATCTACTTGGACAGGAACAGTTCTACAGTCTTTTTCAGTCTTATAGGAAAGTGTGTGTTTGGCAGTCCTAGGGAAGAGTATCAGCAGCAAAGACTGGGCTGATCCAACAATTGTAATTATTTTATAGTAGTTCCATGCTTTAATAAATTTCTTACATTTGTTTGACTATTTCAAGCTATCTTCTGCAGAGCAGTCAAGGAGGCTTCAAAATAAGAGAGTACTTTTATATGCTGAAATAATGCTGAGAAACTCTGCAGTCTGGTATAGTTTGGAATTGGAAGATGAAAGACTGAATGCCCCCTGGTTCTTCTTCAGATATTCCACTTGGAAAAAATTATAGCCTATAGTCTCTTGCATGATGTGCTCACATGTTATCTAAAGGGGTAATTTTCCTCTACCCAAAACTATTCAGGCAGCAAAAGCACTTGGCTGTCAGTGCTGCCTCACTTGAGCAGAGGCTCAGCCTGTAGGTAGTGGAAGAGCCTCAAAGGGTTTCTAGAATGGGGGCTTGCTGCCCGCTGCCTTGAGGAACCTGGCTGGTGCAGATGGCATGTCAAATGTCACCTGTGTTCGCCAGGTTTCAGGCTTACTTTTCTTATATGGGGTACCTTGTATGCAAAATTAGAATTAGTGAACTTGAAAGTTGTGTTGGATTGCATGTTGCTGGGTTTGTTTGTGGGTTGTGTTTTTTTTGTTGGTGTGTTTGTTGGGGTTTTTTTGTAATCCACCTTGAAAGACTTTTGTGTTCTTGCCTGAAGGTGAGGCAGGGCCAGCTGCAGAGGCGTAGTGACTTAAAAGCACCTGATGCATGTTTTAGACGGCACTTGGACTTTTGCTGCTGGAATGGTGTGCTCAGCCCAGGGACTTGTTTGAATCTCTCCCATGTGCTTTTTAAGGCAAATCTGCACTTTCACGGGCAGGTATTGTTCTAGTGTTACAGGAATTGTGTTATTCTTCTAGTGAAAAGTAAGTGCTAGTGCTTTTTTTTTGTTTTGGTTTAGGGTGGGTTTTTTGTATTTTATTTGAGGCTGAAACTTTATTAACTTCATACTTGTCTTTAAATTAATAATATTCCGGAAAAGGACTGGGGCTTTAAGTGGCTGGACTTTAGTTTGTTGTCAATTGAAGTTTGTTAGACTTCTGTGTATGCAGTATGTAGATGATCCTTAACAGCAACTCTTATACTGTTGATTACAGGAACATAGAGAAGGTGCCAGACAGTTGTTTTTATTTTGCATTCCCTTGACTATTAGATGGGAATCTAGCCCATAAGATGGACATTGCCATTATGAGTAAGTATATAAAGTATTCATTGTTTAGATCGTTCAGGAGCTCTGTGGCTTATCATTGATGTAATTATGCGACTTGATTTAATCCTCAACCACTCGAGTGCGTAACAACTAAAGAAAACCTTCTGAGGAGTCAGATGGGAACTATTTTTTAATTCATGTTGCTTCTTCCCTCTCCTCCTTACGTGCAATTTCTTGTTGTTGCTGTCTGGAAAGTAAACAGACTGACAGCTGTCCCCTTCCCTTGTCCTGCTTTGCCCAACAGCGGAAGGTTATGCTGCGTTTCAAGAGGACAGTTCCGGTGATGAAGCTGAGAGTCCTTCCAAGTTGAAGCGGTCCAAGGGAATACATGTCTTCAAGAAACCCAGTTTTTCCAAAAAGAAGGAGAAGGATTTTAAAATAAAAGAGAAGCCCAAAGATGAAAAACACAAGGAAGAAAAACATAAGGAAGAAAAACACAAAGAGAAAAAGTCAAAAGACTTAACTGCAGCAGATGTTGTAAAACAGTGGAAAGAGAAGAAGAAAAAGAAAAAGCCAATTCAAGAGACAGAGATACCTCAAGTGGATGTTCCAAGTCACAGACCCGTGTTTGGCATTCCTTTGTCTGATGCAGTAGACAGGACCATGATGTATGATGGCATCCGCCTGCCAGCGGTTTTCCGTGAATGTATAGATTACGTAGAGAAGTATGGCATGAAATGTGAAGGCATCTACAGAGTTTCAGGTACTCTGGGCACACTGACATGCAGGTTCCTAAGGTCTTTACTTGCAATTTTCTTATTATTTTATCACTTCCAACATCTAGATATGCTGTTTATAGCTCCATTAATTATCCAAAGGTAATCAGCTAGGCAAAGTTAAGCAAATTTGTAGGTCTGAAGTACCAGAAAAAATTGGTAATGTGATGGTACTGCTTAATGGCAGTAAAAACACACCTGCTTTGGTCTTTTGTCATGGAGTGGTAGCAATGAATAAAACGTGTTAGAGTGGCCAACTTGTATTCTTTTTCTTCTGCTTTAGAAATACAATGGTAGCTGA
This sequence comes from Sturnus vulgaris, assembly GCF_052056855.1. Lineage (NCBI taxonomy): Eukaryota > Metazoa > Chordata > Aves > Passeriformes > Sturnidae > Sturnus > Sturnus vulgaris. Next base: position 105,637,055 of record NC_142243.1, on the reverse strand, counting down.
TTGCAAAAGCAAAGATGAGCTATAACTATTTTATTGCCTATGCTTTCCACTAAGTTGCTTTTTCCAGTTACTTCCATTGTATATTTTTTTCTTGAAAATTTATTTTCTTCCAGCGAGTTTGCTAATAAGCAGGAAATGCAAGTTTCACTGTTTCAGCTTTGCGAGAGCGGCTAATTAACTGTGGTAGTTGTGTAACACCAGCTTACGTAAGTGAAACCTCCGTTTTAGTCACGTTAGACAAAACAGTCCCTTTATTTGTGGGCTGCACCAGAAATGCAGCTCCTCTAAATACTTCTGTGGATACATTGGAGGGGACAAGAACAAGCAAGGAAAGAAATTTCAGGAAAAGCATTTTTGAATCAAGTTACCCAGCACTGTAAACCACTAATGGAATGATTCTAAAGGCTTCATTAGCTGTCTTCATGCTGTCCAGCTGCATGGTGTTTGGCAGGCACACAGAAATACTGCAGCACCTTAAGCATTTGCTTAGTCCTGCCTAGTGAAACATTTTGGCTTCTTGTTTTTTACACACGGTGTGTTGGGAGTTTTCACAGGTGTGTTTTCCTTAAATTCCGCTGTGCCGTTTGTGGGTGTTGTCCAGTGCAACAGCTCCCTCTTGTGTGTGTAGGATTGTTTAAATTGAGAGCTCAGAGAGAGCATTGCCGTGCCTCAGCAGCCTGCAGCTGTTGTGATGGCTCATTTTGGCATGTTTTCCTGGCATTTTCCAGGGGCTGAGTGTGCCCAGTTGTGCTCACTGAGAATGAGCCAAGCCAGGGCTGTGCACCAAGTTGGTGTAACCTTAGTGGGTGTTTGAGCTGCAAGAATGAAATTTCCCCAAGCTTAGGAAGATTGGAATGTCACTGAGTTTATACAAACACCTTGTAGAAAATCTTGGCTGGGTTGAATAATTATGTGAACACACTTCTATTCATGTGGTGCCTCAATTCAATGACCCTGTGTGAGATTCCTCTGCTGAGGAGGGCCAGCTGGAAATCTGGAAACTAAAAAGTGTGGGGTTTGTTTTGACAAAGGAAAGCTGTTATAGGTAGAGCTTGTTGCACAGCATCTGAACTAAAAACATATTTGCTGCCTGGCTTAGGAATGGATAATTGAACAGACAGAAAGAAGCTTAATGCAAATACACAATTGATCTTGAGTTCCTCAGCCTTTCCTCACCCTATTTTATGTTCCTTGATGAAGAGGAATGCTGGCACCAGTTCTGATTCAGAGCTCTCTCAGTGCTTTGGATTTGCTTCATAGGAGTGAGTAGTCAGTGCTTTTAGAACCAGTGATCATGTAATTTTGAGTCACAATTTTCACTTTGTTATATGTGGATAACTTTTAAAAGGTGTTTCTCGATTATCTTAAATGGTAAGGAGAGGTGAAATAAATGCATCTCCAAAAAATAAAAAAGTTTGAATATAACTATTAGACATTTGCAGTCAAAATTTCTCTTAATTCTTGATCTAACTATTTTAAGGAATAAAATCAAAAGTTGACGAGCTGAAGGCAGCCTATGATCGCGAAGAATCCCCAAACCTGGAAGAATATGAGCCCAATACAGTTGCCAGCTTGCTCAAACAGTACCTGCGGGAACTGCCTGAAAATCTGCTTACCAAAGAGCTCATGCCCCGCTTTGAAGATGCTTGTGGAAAGAGCACAGAAGCTGAGAAAGTTCAGGAGTGCCAGAGGCTGCTGAAAGAGCTGCCAGAGTGTAACCATCTCCTGATTTCTTGGCTGATTGTGCATATGGACCATGTTATTGCAAAGGAACTAGAAACAAAGATGAACATCCAGAATATTTCTATAGTGCTCAGCCCTACTGTCCAGGTACGTGCACCACACAGCAAGGCTTAAAGCAGAACTGCAGCCCAAGAAAGACTTCTTGGTAGGAATTCTTTTGCAGGTGGGAATTGGGTATTTTCTGATACAGTTTAGCTAAATTACAGCTCCTCTTTATGCCTCAGGAACCCGGAATGCTGGGAAAGGGGGAACAAAAGACTTTCTGTGTTTAGGCTTGCATACTGTGGGTCTGACATTTGGGTTATCATCAGAGTATTACAAAGACTGCTGTCTTTCAGTTCTGTCATGAGAAGTCATTTAATGTTGAATTTGTTCAATAATTCATGCAGATACACAATTTCTGTGAGGTTTTGATTCAGTGATAGTTTAGTGAAAATATGGTTGCTTTATTTTATTATCAAGGTAATGAACCTGCACAAAGATCTTCCTGGTGCAGTAGTGACTTAGGTAAAATGGCTTTGTTGTCTGCAGCCAGAGGGCTGGGGAATAACAACTGACTTCATTTTCCTGGATTACTTGATTGCTTAATAGACATCTTGGAAATATTTAATTAAATACAGCTCAGAATTAGTCCTGTGCATGATGAAAACATGGCATTATTGGGTGTGAGTCTTCTAGAGCAAACCCCACAAGTTAGAAAAGTCTGACTTTATAATTAAAAGTCCAGGTGGAGGCCCAGTAGCAAAAGGGCCGGGTGTTATTCCTGGCTCTTGCTGTGCCAGACACCTCTCTAGCTAGGAAAAGAAATAACAATTAGGGTAAAACAGTGCAGGCCCAATCATGTTCTGTTGGTAACTAGATATTAGCAATTGAAGTGCAGGTAGTGACAGAACTCCAATATTTGTTTCAGGACAATTTTTAAAATTGTAATGGAAGATAAAGTATCAAAATAAATACGCTTGCTTCTGTCTCAGGTTAAAACAAGGAATATAGTGAAAGATGCTTTCCTACTACGTTTTTTCACTATATTAAGTCATCTGAGAGAGAAACTGTAGAGAATACTCAAAGGCTGGGGGAAGAGAGAGAAGGTGTAGCCAGCCACCAGGTATAACACAGTAGAGTTGATGTTCCCTCTTAGCTTTACCTGAGTACAAAGAGATTTAATGCACTTCTATGTCTACCAATGATGGAAATAATTCTGGTAGGTTAAGAGATGTGAAGATGCTGAGTTTAGTCTGAAAATGCCTCAAATACACAGGTAAGAGAAACAGTGAAGTGATCCCTTGAGGCCAGCACTGCCTTGTTGAAAGTAAAGGTAATTTTCAATCCAGATTTTAATCTCTAAAGACAAATTTACATGACTGTGGCTCATAGAAAGGTTTACTAAAGGCTACTGTTTCTGGACGACACTGTGCTTTGCAGATAAAGGTGACATGCATAAATCATCTTAACCATGTCTGTCCATCCTTTGCAGATCAGCAACCGTGTCCTGTATGTGTTTTTTACACATGTTCAAGAGTTCTTTGGAAATGTGACCCTCAAGCAGGTGACAAAACCTCTTCGCTGGTCAAATATGGCAACAATGCCAGCACTTCCAGAAACACAAGAGAGCATTAAAGAAGAAATCAGGCGACAGGTTGGCAATTGCTTGAGTGTTTTTCTGTTTATCTTTGCCCTGGCTTTTATACATTCAGTAGAAAATTCTCCTAAGTTTGTAACATACACTTTAATTCTATCACAATTATCCTATCGGTGGAGACCACTGGAAGAGCTTGATGATTTCATTTTTCATGTGTGGAAAGACGTCATGGTCTTGTGATGCTATAATTGTGTCATCCGTGAAGTGCTTTGCCATGTAGGTCAATACTTTTGTTGTGGGAGGAAGGTCAGGAGAGCCCATTAGGGAGGGTGGTTCTTTAGTGCTGTTCTTCAGCTGGCTCTGGATCTGTGCTGGGTGTGTGTTAACACTTGTTCATGGACATGTCAAGGTTTGAAAGCCAGAACTCCTAACCCATTGCTACAAAGCCAGAAAGATCTTCCTTTTCAATCTGCCCTGGTACAATATATTTAAAGGCAATTTCTTTGTCAATCTTTCCAGGAGTTCCTTCTGAACTGTTTACACAGAGACTTGCAGGCAGGGATAAAAGACTTATCCAAAGAAGAGAGACTCTGGGAGGTGCAGAGAATCTTAACAGCTCTTAAGAGGAAACTAAGAGAAGCTAAGAGACAGGTGGGTAACTTTCCTGTTTATTGGCCAGACAGCTAAACCATAGATCCTAATTAATAACAGTGCAGAGGCACCCAGTTAGATCAAAACACTTTTCAATCTTCTTTGCTGCAGTTTTTCTCATTTTAACTTTACATGGCTGACAAGCAATTGTGTTTTCTGCTTAGCTGGCTCTCCCTGTGGACAGAGAGATCTTCACAGCTGTTAGCAAAAAAATGCTTGTATGATAAAAACCTTAGTGTTTGCTAGGGCACATGCTCGTTACATGCTTAAAACATCGAGTCCTAGAGTACCAAGAGGAATTACTGGAAGACTCGAGGTTAACAAATTTGAGACGTGTTTTTTAAACTATTTTATGTCCCACAGATGGGACAGACCATGCTCAAAATTTGGAAGGCAAATGTGATGGTGGTTCTAAATTTGGAAAATAATACATTTTAAAAAAATTTTTTTAGAGTAAATGCAGTGACCAGACAAACTGTCCTTTTAAATGTTGTTTTCTTTCTCTGGTAGGAGTGTGAAACAAAGATTGCACAAGAAATTGCTAGCCTTTCAAAGGAGGATGTCTCCAAAGAAGAAATGAATGAGAATGAAGAAGTCATAAATATTCTGCTTGCACAGGTAGCTGGCAGGCACTTACCTGTTTGCCTGATGGTATTTTATATTTCACATCTATTAAACATTCCTTTGTCCCTTCTGATGCAGAGGGGACATTGCAGGCTCAGAGGGGTCTCTGTGTCCATTAAAACCACAAGGCTTTGTTTTAATGATCAATGAAGCTGGGAAGGAATGCTGACTGCAGGAGTGAGCCCAGAGCTGAGGAGACCCTTCTCTCCTCAGAAAGAAAAAAAGTGGCCTTTGTTGTTCATGTACATAGAAATCACCACTTCCCAATGTAGCCAGGTTCGGTACTGTTAACTGCTTTCCTGCTGATCAAAGCAAGTAAGGCAACTATTTTGGCTTTTTTGCCTTCTGTTGCTTCCCCCCAGTAGCTTTAAGAATTAATATAAGGAGGAAAGTAGAGAGGGGAGAAGATCAAAGACATATAATTCCGTTTTTCTAGTTATTTTACTGGTTGGCCAGAGCTTTCCCCTGTGATTTAAGGAAAGGCCAAACATACCAGAATTTGGTGTGTCATCTCCACAACTATTCAGTATGGTGATTATCTCGAGGATTTAGAACAGACATTGTTGGGTTTGAACTTTTTATTTGCTTTGAGGTCTTGATGGTTCAAAGTTCAAAGCAGACAAGCTAACCACTGCCACTGAAAGTATTTCAGAGAACAACATCATCTCATACTTACTGTGTGTTCCTGTAGGAATTAAAGTCAATGCTCTAAGTGAACTAACTGATCATTGCAGGAGAACGAGATTTTAACAGAACAAGAAGAGCTGCTGGCCATGGAGCAGTTCCTGAGGAGACAGATCGCCTCCGAGAAGGAAGAAATAGATCGGCTCCGAGCAGAAATAGCTGAAATACAAAGGTAAAGGGGACAGCTCACAGCAGGGCCCAGCCAGGACAGCAAGCTGTGATTAAAAGTACACAAATACTTTGCTGAAAGAATACTCTAAATCACACTTAAAAGCTCACCCAGTGAACATCACAGTAGAAAGCCACTTCTTTTATTGAAGTCTCGACAAATTTGAATCTTGCAGGATATTTTCTATTGTTTTAACAATGGAATTATGATCTCAAGGAATTTGACCCTGTGCACTAAAAGAAGCCCCCTAGGAAATCACTGCTTTTTAAACTTGAGCTTTGAAAGAAAAGTCTGATTTTGCCCTTTAAACCACTGGCAGATAAATGAGGGGATGCAAGTTAAGTCTCTTATGTTGCCACAGTTGTGGCAGACTTGAGGAAGTGTTTAAAGCAGAACTTGCCCTTGGTCTTTCAGTCGCCAGCAGCACGGCCGCAGTGAAACTGAGGAATACTCTTCTGAGAGTGAAAGTGAGAGTGAAGATGAGGAGGAGCTGCAGGTTATCCTGGAGGATTTGCAGAGACAGAACGAGGAACTGGAGGTAGGATTTGGTTCTTAGCATTCACTGCTTCACTCCCATGGTGGTTACGTGATTGCAGAGGTGCAAACCAGTTGTGTGCATCAGTTTTGGCCAGGCTTGTGACCCACACACAGCTTTTAAATCACTGCTGTGTTCGAGTCCCTGTTGCTGTCTGGGCCAGCAGTGCTAAACACCCGTGAGCTACTCCTGACATTTGTTTCACTTTTTCAAAAGATCAAGAACAATCACCTGAACCAAGCGATTCACGAGGAACGTGAGGCCATCATCGAGCTGCGGGTGCAGCTCCGCCTGCTGCAGCGCGCAAAATCCGAGCAGCAGGGGCAGGAGGAAGAGGAGCCAGAAAAGCGCGGGGGCGTTTCTCAGCAGCAGAGAGACACTGTCCTGGAGACAAAAGCAGCCAAAGAGCAGCCAAAAGCAAGCAAGGAGCAGCAAGTCAAGCCATCGCCAAGTAAAGATAGGAAAGAAACTCCAATTTGATCTGGCTCCTTGGCTATGCATAAAATCAACTGAACTGTGCAAATTACTGTAATTTGAGTCAAACTGCACAAATTATTGGTGGCTGTGTACATTCTGTAAAGAAACTTTTCTTTTAAGCCCTGGAGACTTTTGTCTCTAATACTTGTGGCTTCTACTCATCCGACTCAGGTGAGTTTGGAGAGGCCAGAAGAGTTTTCCAGTTAGTATCAGATTATTTCAAGACTGGTTTCCTTCAGGTGATTCAAAATAATTCAGTAACAGTTTTATTTCAAACCAAAATCATTATTTACATTCACTGGAGCAGAATTGGAAGATCTCATCTTCAGTAAACAAACAAAACCCACCCACACTTACTAATGATTTGCCTTGTGGATTTGTTCATCCTCATTCACCATTATTTCTGCTTATTAACCTAGTCACTTCTTGCTTGTGCCTTTGATACCTTTCTGATGCAGATTATATACAAGGGAGCTTTAAATTTATTCTGGGTTGGCTGAAACGGTGGGAGACTGTGGGGTATCGTGTTTACCTAACATGCCCTTAAGCTTCATTTCTGTTCTGAGATGTACTGAATAAGTGTAAAAACTTGAGAGACGTTATTTATGTCCCCATATGATGGAAATGTCCATGTCCTTTAGCAGTGTAGGTAACCCACTGACTCATCATTCACCACCCTCATCACACCTGTTTGAGACAGGCCCTGTTCACACTGCTGCCATGTAGCCAAGAGCTTTGTCTTCATCCATTTTAAATGTTCCCATCTTTTGGAAAAAGCCACTGCTTGTAGGCAGGGACGGGAGTGGTTATGTCTTTAGGACGTATCTGCCTGACCAAGCAATACAGCATTTCCCCTGCACAAATCCAGTCACTTGTGATTCCAAACGAGCCCGAAGAGCGACGCTAACAGGAGGCACCGGAGGTTCAGCAATAGCCTCTTTCTGTTGGTGTTTAACAAACCAACCACCACTACCTGGGACTTGGTTTTGGCTGTTCTTAATGCTTCTACCCTGAAAACTCCTCCACCCACACTGGCATTTAAGGGCCCTTTAATGTTTTGGATACGCTCATTGGACTCAGCCCTTAATCCATATATAGACAGAAACTCCACAGAGTGCATATAGGCTATCTTATTTTTTAATCTGGATATTTATTTTCAGCACCTGTTGGATGTGGTTGTATTCTTTATCTATTGCACTGTTGTGAATCATTGGCCATGATTTGATTTTTGTACAAATAATGCTTTGATATGTTATAGAAAAAAACAGCATAGTATTTTTTTAAAATTTGGAAAAAAGTTTATAAACACAGAAAATGTGATCAGATTACAAATGTAAACTAAAGCATTCTCCCTTGCCTTCGTTACATACATTTTATATTTGCTGGCAATATTTAAACTTTTTGTTTGTTTGTTTAATTCACACTAATTCCTATTGAATTGTCATGAATTTTTCTAATGTTCTTCAGACAAATCTCTTAATATTGGTTAACTTTTATTTTGTTAGGATTGTATTTATCAAGCAAATAAATTCAACAGCCATTTATTTGAAAGTAGTTTCTCCTTCATCTACTTCATATTGCAGATCACAGTTATTCTTCTTGGTTGGTGCCTGCAGCTGCGAAGTTTCCTCAAAATAAGGTCTGAAACAGAGGTGGAGCTGCTGCCCCTGCAGCAGCACAGCACCTGTAAGCAGCAACTTGGTGTCAAACCACCTGAGAGTTGTTTCTTTGAATTGTTCTGTGCCTCTGCACAGGTGGGGCTGGCGCTGGGCACCTGCTCTTCCTCTGCAGAGGGGCCCGATTACCCTAAGCACGGAAGCAGCTTCCTCACCCTAATGCCTACAGTGAAAAAGCCACAGAGCAGCAGCCATTTGAGAGCCTACATGGGGCAGCTGTGAATCATTAGCCAAAAAAAGCCAAAGCTAATTTTAAATAAAGTGGAAAGTAATTACAGCACAATTATCTGAGTGTGCTGTTCAGATCACATTATGAATTTCTCAATCCCAAGGGACACAGAACAAAATCTGAGCAACCTGCATGAAGCACATACGTGTCCTGAAGGACCCGGTTATCTAAATCAAGTATCCTTTTAGCTGGCTTAAGTGTCTTTCCAACACCTTAGAGCCTGCATGTGCCAAGTGTAGCAGCAGAATCTCTCTAACCCTCTGGACAAAATACCAGACTGATTTACGTTTACTGAAAAGTGGGAAGAACAGGCTCACAATGTTAATTCCACTGTTCTGGACTTAACATTTGTGAGAGTGATTGGCCTGTTGGCTTCCCTCTTGAAAATCTGAGCACTTCCACTAGAGGTGGCACAGGTGATGGGTGACAACACCACACCTTGCTTGTTTTGACAGCCCCTTCCAGCACAGGCCTGAACAGACCGGTAACATCAGACAGGCGGAAGCCCAAGGGATCAGGAAGCACCATATGAACAAATCACTGAGATTCCTGTGCCAGTGTGAGTTAGGACACAAAGGGGGAGTTTGCCCACAGCAGGTTACTGAAATCATGACACATTAATACCCATTGAAATCCTGCAGCTGTACTTGGAACAGCCTCAGACATCTGGCACACCAAACAGGATTTTTCCCTCCCAATAACTCTTTTTACCCTGAAAAACAGCAGCCTGAAGTGAACTGATACTGTCTGAACAGCCGAAAAGAACTGGGATTGTTTTATTTTCTGAAAGATCAGTAAAAATAAACAATGAGCAGTGCTGCTCTCAGATCGCATCCCCACTACAAGTCTACAAACAAGCTTGTGTCCAAGGCCTGTCCAAGGTTTCCTGGGCTCTGTGGTATCCCCACAGGTTTCCAACAACGGCTCAGCTTCACTCTGACCAAAGCAAAAGGTTTCCCTGCCTTTAGAGGTTTGCCTGCCCAGTGCAGCAAGCAATTTGGAGAGCCCTGATGGGTAACACAGGGAACCATAGAAAGGCCTCCAGAAATTCACTGTCCTTTGCCATGGACATAAAGGACTCCTATACAGAAGGTTTCCACTTCTATTCACCATTCCTGCACTAGCCCTGGGGGGGATTCATTTTTATCTTTCTGTCCCCTCAGATTAATGAGTTAGGTAGTAATTTTTTAAATCTATGTACTGAAGCCAAGAATTTGACACCTGGCCATGTAAAGCTAATTTTTTTCAATTTAAAAAAATAGATAACAATTAAAGCCTCAACCTGAACCTCTGCCAAAAAGGTCTGACCAAGCTTCATCTGTCAAGGTTTTAATTTCTCAGCAAGCAGCTCTTACTCCCAACACTTCATCTGCACAGGGAAAAATGCCTCATCCAAACCAAACATGGCTTATATCCAACAGCACAAGTTCTTCACTGTGTTCTTTAAAACAGCAGAAGCCACAGCACCGTGCCCTGTGCCAGAGCATGGCTGTCTATCCTTCCTTCCAAGGGCTCAGACTGAGCCCTTGGCTGCTGCCCCACCCTCTCAGAGAGGAGATATCCACAGGAACCTGTCAGGACAGGCCCCTCCCAGGGCACTCCGCGTTGGCACTGTCACTGCTGACACAAAGGATTTGCTGTCACGTTTCCTCTGGAGTTTCTTGTGTTGCTGCCTTAACAGCGTGAGCTAGAAGGTCTGCCAAAGGATCACACTGCACAAACATACGATTTTAAACCAGACAACCCCACTCCCACACCCTGGAAGAATTCCCCATCCGAACCACAAGAGTTCTCAGTACGGTCACGAGGGATGCACAGAGACCACTGGAGGCAGATCAACCCTACAAACTGGGCTACTCAGCACGGACTTCCCCCTTCCCAAATCCCTCTTCTCCCTGAATTCCCTAGTCCAGGAGAGGAACCACAGCTGATCCCAAGGTACCCCCTTTGGAGGGGGAAGGGAGCCCTGAACTCAGCCGTAGCCTTATTCATCTACAGCTCAGCAGATCACCAAGGAAGTCTGCAATCCCAGCGCTTTCATTTGAGAGATGGGAATTCTGATCCCAGATTTCTGCACCAATGAACATCACTGGCTGACACACAGGAGATGTGCCTGGGAATCCCGATGAGCTCCTACTGCTGCACACTCCCACTGCTGAGAGCCACTGCCTGGTGTTATCCCAGTGCAGGGCCTTGAGGAAGAGAGTGGTAGGACATTTCTGCTGACATCACTGCCTATAGGAAACAGTGTCAGGCACAAAGATCCAGAAGGTGACTGGAAAAAACTAAAAATATAAACCTCAAAACCCTCAGTAGAGAGACCAGAAGAAACCATGAGATCAATGACCAGTACGAGAGAAATGGCCTAGTCCCCATTTGTGCCTTTGTCAGCACCTTACTCAAATTGAGCTTATTTGGGTTTTTCTTACACTACAAACTCAGAATGACTGAAAAATAATTTAAATAATAATAATTATTCATTTAATTATTATTAATAATAATTTAAATAATTTAAATTTAAATTCCTTTTGATGTTCAAACAGTGCTTCTCTCTTCCTCCCAGCCCTGCTAGAAAACATGCAGAGAAGTGTGCTCACTTGTCACAGTCACAATCTCAAAGCAACTCAGGTAATCCTTTTAAAGCATTTCCCACACAGACATTACTACACGTCTGCAGAAATGGGTCATGGAATTTCAAGCAGACAATGATCAGAGAGCTGTAAGATGTTTAAACATTTGGCAATTTATCTCTGCTAAGTGACAGAGTATTTTAATCAGCTAGACGTAGTCCAACCTCAACAGTAACTGAACCCTAAAATAATCCCATTAATTTGTGCTCTTTATTTATTTTTCCAATCTAAATAGAATGTTAATTAAAACTAACAGGCAGACTCTGAAGGCACTGGGGCAGGGGGAGAAGATCACACACACTTTAAATTAGGTTGTCTCATATTTTAAGGCAGTCTATCAGTAAGTCATAACTTTGCACATAAAGAAATGATTAATCACTTTAAATATCCTTTCCATAGTGGCACAGACAGGGAGACAAGCCTTTCCCATCAGTATCAGAGAGGACAGGATAATTGGAATACAGAACCAGCTTTTGCCCACCTGCCTGCCTCAGACTCCTCTTCCCATCCTTCCCAACAGAGGGTCCCTGGGCTGAAACTGGGTCAGAAAATATGAGCTGCACATCAGCTTCCCTAGCAAAACACAAGGGACTAACAGGAGACTTTGCCAGCAGGAGGGAACTCAATCAGAGAGTGCCTGAGCCATGGGACAGACTTTGCCCTCCTGCCCCTCCACGAACAATTCTAATCAGCCACCTCTGCAGCCCGACCTCTGGCAGCGCAGGGACAAGGGGCCGAGCACTAACAAGGCTGTAACAAGCACCCTGCTGTTCTGCTGCCCTAATGAACCCACGGGGCCAGCAACTTGTGCAGCAGCCATCTGGGACACTCAGAGCAGTAAAAAAAAAAAAAAAAAAAAAAAAAGTCTCCACGCCTTGCTCATGCCTTGGTTATAAACAGACATTTGCCAGTTTTATTGGCATGAAATCTTCAGGAAAGTGTGACGAGGAAATGGCCCTACCAAATCCTGACGGATCCCTGGGGAGAAATGACTAAGGGAGAGAACCTACTGTGGAAAACAGCAAGTGGGAATAAGGTGGTGCTGCAACCAGGACATGGGAATAAAAGGGATTTCCTGAGAAGAATTCTCATGAAGAAGATGCAAAATGAGTGAGCTAAAAGATTAAATGGCAAACAATGAAAATTGCCTATGAAAAACCAATCTGGTATTCTACCAAGCAGGTGGAGGTTGAGTGATGATACAGCTTTTGGAAACCATGACAAACAGATGACAACTTGGGAGCCACCTCCCTTTCTGCTCAAGAAATCCTGACCAAAAGGGAGATGAACTGAGGTGCAGAGCTCAAATCTTTCCTCAGGCAAGGCACCCAGGAGGTAATTCAGCAGGGTCTCTGGCAGCATCCCCAGACACTGCCCCACAGAAGAAACAGAACCCTTTAGCAGTGCTCAGAACAAGGATGCACATTTCCCATAACCCCATATCCCCAGAAACACAATGAAAATTGAATTATTAACACTGCTGGCATGAGAAAATCCCCTATCAGAGTTCAGCAACAGAGCGACATCCCTCAGGCTGTAGATCAAATGCTGAGAATAAAGCAAATCTTTTCTTCCTCTCTGCTTCTTGGGCATCATCAAATGGAGCAGAAAAGAGGATGAATCCATGACACACTGGGTAGAGGAGAAAGCACAAAGCCATTTCTCCTCTTCACTGAAGATGATCCTCACTTGTTACATGAAAGGGGAATTCAGGCACTCTGAAACTGAAAACACTCGAGTCTTCCTTAGGAAAAGCTTCAAATTCTCCCTCAAATTCCTAGGCCTGCACCACTACTGCATAAATAAATCACCCAGAAGTTCTGTCTTATTTTTCAACATAGAAGTGTTTTACCTTTAAGAAACTAGAAAATACCTAAAGGGATCAGATATAACCTTCATTCTACTGGACTAATGGAAGAGTACATGAGTACAGTGATGGAATTAGACTGGACCATGTTAATTTCAGACTCCCAAAACATTGATATTTAAGCCCCAATACTCCTCCAGCAAATACTGTGCTCCATTCACAGTCAAGAGGATGACTTGAACCATCCTCTGGTCTCAGCAGGTCCTGTTCACCTCAGGAGCTACACACATGATTAAACTACAATTTAACTGTCATGACACTCAGGCAAAAAATCCCTCAGATGAAGGGATTTATGTTCTCTGAACAAAATGCAGAAATCGACTGGACTTCAGTGCATATTGCTGAAATGGGAATCATCTGGCCTGGGAGAAGATGAGTCACTTTCAGGTACTCTCCTTAGGGCAGCGGGGAGAGCTGCACTGCTCCCTGCTTCCACACAGCCTACTGCCATCCACAGCACTGTCACTCTGCTGAGTCTTTCACAGATTTTGCCAATTTTGAAAAGAAAAAGGGACATGCATTGAAAAAAATACAAATATACATATATATTTATTTATATATTAAAAATCCACACAAAAAAAGCAATGAAAAGTACAAAAAAAGTATATGAATATATGAATTCATATATATGTATATATGAATAAAGAAATCCCACAAAAATCCTCAAGCCTGAAAGAAAAAAACCCTGCAATTTAAAAAAACAAACCTACCCCAAAAAACCCCAAACCCACCACACTTCAAGGCAGACAGAGATGACTGCATCTTCACAGCTGTGCTAAGGAGTACAAAAGCAGCCTCTGGGGAGTAAATAGCAACGTTCTGTTTACAAGAGAGGAAAACTCAGAATAATCTATTTTCCCAAAACACAGGAGATGAAAAAAAGATATCCTCCTAAGGCTCAGCTGCCAGGGTACCAGGTACCTGACTGATAAGTGAAAATCTTCTGCTAAAATACATCAAAGATAAGCTGCCACAGCCACTTCTACCTCCTCGGGAAAAAAAAACTTCGCACACTTTGGGTTCCGCAGGCTGGAAGAAAGGTGATTAAAGGAAGTTGTCCCTGGAAGACACAGGAGGAGATACTGGATCAGTAAGTTTAAATGAGAGGAAAGGAAAGCAGTCAATGGACTGCAGGCAGGTTAAGGGCAGTTTGAACTCACAGTTTTCTGTAAATCTGACTGAGGTGGATATTCAGACTTACTTCCAGCCAAGATGCCATTTCACGCTGGAAGCAACAGGTTCCCAAGCAAAAGGGACACTTGGAAGAATCCAGCAAAACCTCAACAACATAGTCAAAGTAAATCTGTGCTGTAGCATTTTCCATATCAAAATGCCGAAGTCTTCATGGTCATTAAACAAACCCCTTGCCCCTGAAATAGCCACCAAAGTGCAGAAAACTGAAAGAAAAACTCCACTTATATTTCAGCTTCTTTTTTTAATGTCTTAAAAAGGTCACAAGATTTCTTTCAATCTTATTAATAAATTTTATTTGGACAAGTAGAGAACAACTTGTATCACAACAGCTTTTAAACAACATGATTAAAGACTGCAGCACTCCAAGGAGGCTCACAGATATGTACAGTATATGAAGAAAAAAGTTGCACCTTCAGAGCTGATCATGATCAAGTTAAAAATACCTGACTTAAAGTACATGTGCTAATAAATTTCCTTTAGGTCATGACCAGCATGAAAATAATTAGGACACAGGTACTCAGCAAAGTTTTCTGCTAATGAGTACAGCAATATGCTGCATTTAAGGATTAAAATCAGATTCTAGTTTAATGTTAGCACTGAGCCCTTAAGAGAAATCCAAATTTCTACTTTTTCCCATTTACAAACATCAAAGCTATTCCCACTTAAGGGTGTGCCCAGCTGCACACAAATCAAGTCCTTGACTGATAAAAACTTTAGCACTAATACTGGAGGTCTCAGTCCCTGTACAAACTCGCCTCTCTGGCCATCCTGCCTATCAGCTGCTACAGAAAATACTTGCTAAGTTAACTCCTCAGGAGAAACAATGCAGGTCTCTGGAAATCATCACATCCTTTCTACAATGAAAATGATCTGCCAATTCAAGTTTCATTTGTTCAGGAAGACAGAAGATTTAAGGCTTCGGTGGCAAAAAGAATCCTCTGAGCAGTGTTTTTCTAAAGTCAAGCTGACACACGTATGTTTACTTTGCCTTGACTTAAAATCCCTGGTTATCAGGTTTAGATAACATCCACCTGTTAAATCCGGCAAGAAATCCCTCTTCCAAAGAGGTTGCACAAAATCAACCATTTTAGAAGCATTTGAGGATAGCTTAATTTTTTTTTGTTTTTTAATTATAGCAACATTCAGAACTTAGTAAGTTGATGAAGCAGTGCTCATGGCATCATCAGCAATTTTGGTACTGGCAGGGTGGATGCTCGCAAAATACTTGACGTCACTGTCACCATCCATTTGAAGAGCCATAATTGTTTGTTCCACAGCTTCTTGGTGAGAGTTGGCAGAATTCAGGAAATACTCTGTAAGAGAAAATGCACAAAACTTATGGGAAGAAAGGACAGCAGATACTTCTCAGTGTACCCCATGAGATACAAAATTTCAGAGGACAGTGCACTCTTACAGTCCAGCTGGAATATCTGAGCAGGCACACAAGACACTTCCAAATATATCTATGAATTCACCTTAAAAAAAAAAAAATCATTCCATATTTCAGAGCACAGTTGCCCTAATGATGATGTTCAAGTACAGGATTTCTATAACCCTTCAGTATAAAAGGGTGACAAATTCCATGGCCAAAGAGGAAGGAAAAGCCTGGAAGCAACTGCAGATGAGAGTGCTTATTTGTGACAGAGGAAAGATCCATCAACCCATGGCCATGCTACTCCATTTCCCTGCCAGCCTCATCAAGTAATTACCAAATGATCTAAGATAACATGAAGTAACAGTAGAAGAACTTCCAACATTTCTCAGGTTTCATGAACTACAGAACACAAGGTACATAAAAGCAGTGTAACTACAAATGGCTCACAGGAAGATTAGTTGATATCTGAGGTTTAAAAACTCCTGAACGGATTTTTTAAATCTGCCTTTCCCAATCTATCCACCCTGCCTAATTATACACAGAACACCTCTGAGGCAGAGACAACCTGTGCCATAAGCTTATGTAGTGACAATGCAGAATGGAGGTGCACCATCCACGTGGGGGACACAAAAACACCAATGCCACATGAGAGCAGGAAGAACAGTGACATCCTTGGCACAATTAACAGAGGAGAAATCACTGCCCATCAGCTGATCCATCTCAGCTGTCTCCATATGCTTCCTCAGATTCAGCATGCACAAGGTAGCTCCCAACAGCCCAGTGCTCACTGTGTTGCCATCCTTGGCACTGGGACATTTTGCATTTTTCTACAGCAGTCCTCAAGCCACTGCATGGTGTTGAGTGGGAGTGACCAGAAGAGGATGAAGTATTCCAAGCATGGGCACTCTTATTTTACAAAATAGCCCAATACTTCTAATGCTGTTTTCCTTTACAGTGCTTTGGACTCCAGGCACTGCTGACTCCTCTGGCACCTGTGATGCCTCAGGGATGCTTTCCTAAGCACATTCTGCCATTTGAGAGCTGCATGTTTTATTTCCCAGAAGAGAATCCAGAGCTTTCTTCCCAATGCTACCATAAAATATAAAGCCCAAACAACAGCTTCTCCCCCAGTGGAAAAACAAATGCTGGTTTGCATTTTTATATTTTTTCTTTCTTCTTCTTATTACACAAAATATCCAACTTTTTTTTTTTAAACTAGACAAAGGGCACTGTTCAACAAATTCACAGTTGCTAGTTGCTCACTTGTACTTTCTGATGACACCTCTATGAAGTAGCTCACTCATGGGAAATGACACCAAAAGAGCAGGCTGGCGTATGAGCAAGAACTCACTTCCTCAGCATTACACAACAGCAGGTCGGATACCATAACAGAGTCATGGCTTGATGTCAGCCAAGGTAATATCTCACACCAAAGAGATGGTAAAGGCAACAGCAGCCCACATCTGATGTTGTTTATTGAGGGACAAAAAACCCCCATGCAATCAACCCATTGCAACTCCTTCTGCCACTAACCTTTCTCTAAAAGGGTTTGCTTCAATGTTTTTGCAAGCAGGACTCGAACATTAGGAACCTTGTCAGATGCCAAGTGCAGTAAGTGTGGCAACAGATGCACAGCAAACTGGTCCATGGGCAGGCAGTCATCTTCACTGATAGTCTGGCAGGAACACACAGGCAATTTCATTAAATTTCGGCACAGGGAGGATAAAATCTCAACACATAATCAGAGCACCTTATTACCTTCATTGCACCTATACAGTAGGCAGTGTCCACGAAGTTTTAACATACAGTACAGCACTCTCTAGCACAAACCCAGACACAATGAAGCAAACTAGAGTTGAAAAAATTCGGGCTCAGTTAGAAGCCCACCTTATTTTGTATGAAATCTGAAACTCCCCTTTTCCCCCTCCCTTTTTTTTAAAATCACTGTACCACAGTGGTACAAAAGCAGAAGACCTTTACAATCCTTCTCACAGTTAATTTAGTCTTTGTTTAAACTAGACACTATATTGAGACAAAAATGCTTCATCTCAATAAACACTTCTTATACCAAGGTACGTTTCTCTAAATAAGCTCAAAGCTCACATTTCTCCAAACACATCAAAGAACTGTCCACCTGGGAAGCAGCCATGGTGGCTCCCAGTCTGCACCTCTGCTACAGCTTCCAAATTTGACCATTTCCTTGGGATCCCAGCTAGTTTCAACTCCTGTTTGTTTTGCTGAGAATGCATTGGTTTTGACCAAGCTGCACAAGCTGGCTAGAGGTACAGGCAGCACCTACTGATTGATTTCTAAAGATGTATTATACAAATCTCACTTCATGCTGAGCAACAAAGCAGCTTCCCAACTCAGATTATTTTGCTACACTTGTGCTCTATATTCAATATCAGATTTGATGACCTGGTGCTAATATGCTGAGCTAAAGATGCATTCAAGCTCATCTATGGAGAAACAAGAGAAAAAAACAACCATGACACTATTCCCTTGGAAACAAAGTTCTCAAATATTCACCAGTACAGTGTCAGTAGACAGCTGGAGTTCCAGTCCCCTTAATTCTGATCACCCTCACCCCCACAAACAAAAACAAACAAACAACAACAAACAAACCAACCTCCCCAAAACCCCCAGAATATAAATGAAGACATTTCACCTGGCAAATAAAGACGAAAGTCTGTCGACCAGACCATTTGTGGCATCTACAGAACTTTTCAACAAGTTCATTCATGAGGTCTATCACGAACGTTGGTGTTGAAGCCATGTACAGCTTTTTTACCATTTCACTAACCTTGAAGAAACGAGAACAACAACAACAAAAAAGTAAACCCAAAAATTACTCCTGACCACCACCAATCAAAAGTCTGACATCCTAAATGTATTTAGATTGCTTTACCAGCTTGTAGGAAATCCAGCGGACAGAGGACACTTTGTCTGCACAGAGGCTGAAAGCAATAGGCCGCAGGTAGTCATAGATGTCCCTGGCACTGTACAGGTCCAGAAGCAAAATCAGCTGCCTACAAGATGGAAGAACCACCAAAGAGAGTACATCACATAAGAAAAAAGACAGCTTAACTGAGTATCATCATTTATATGACAACCCCTATCAAATATGCAATGTGGCCCTAATGATGTTACTGGGAAGCAAAATCTTCTATTTTCCAGTGCCATCAGCTTGACTGTGGGTCACTTGCAAATATTAAACTGCCACTTATTCACAATAATGGCAATACAACTGGGAATTTTTATCCTAGGGGGACACGTGGAGGAGGAGAAGGACCATCTACTAATCAAAAATGAAGATAAGAATATCACTGCAAAACATCTTTTATCCGATTTTCACATTTTTAAATATCCACAATAATAAAAATAATAATTCAGAAAACCACATACTCAGCCAGCTCAGCACGGAAACGCCAGTTCCTGCTGTTATCAGTCACCAGGAATTCCTGAAGCTGATAAAGATACTCCCGTCTTTTGTCAACATGAAGAAGCTGTAACAGTAAATACAAACTTACATAAAGAAGTACAGGCTACAGTCAGCGATAGAACAAGAATTTTAAATGCAACTAATGAAACACTCTTTCTTATTTAAAAAAATTTAGATCTTTAGCAACAGTGTTGCTTTCCTGAGCTAAACCCTGTAATGCTTAAGGCTGTAAAATCACATGGGGCACTACTGAAAGGAAAATATAATGAGTCTTTCCTTTCACTCTAAGAAAGGAGGCCTAAACAGAAAAGACAGTTTTAGAATTTGTGTCTCTAAGCTCTAAAAAACACCCAAAAAATCCCATTCATATATTGAATAAACATTAACAAAGCTCTTCAGAGAAAAAAAGTAGAAGCAACACAGATCTCCTGCAACATATATTCCAGTATTCAATAGGTATCTGCAGAGATTCCCACAGAGTTACATGGGTAACTAAATGCTAAAAAGCAGGTGCATACAAAGAAATGAAGCAAAATCTGCCACTGCACTTGACCAGAGCTGAACACAGACATACCTTCAGGAAGTCATGCAAGTGCTTAAGCACACCTATCCTCACTTCATCTAGGTCCTTCAAAAAGCCATTGAAGACAGGAACTAAATCCCCAGCTGTAAGCTGGTCTCCAAGGATGACAGCAAGTTCGTGTATAGAAAATGCCAGTGTCCGCCGAACCTTCCACTGCAACATAAATAAATCCATGTTATTAATCCAAAGGGCTCCAGTCAAACCTGAGGGTCGGTATCCAAGCTGGACTCCCAGCAAATTCCACTACTTACAAACAGTGTCTCATGTAACAACTGAAAATTACACTGGAAATTAAAAATGGGAAAAAAAAATGGAAGACAAATGACAAGGTATCATTTCTTCCACCTGAATATCAAGGAACTGTTCAAATATAAGTCATCAAAACATTTTAATCTTCCATGTGCCAGGAAGCAAAACAGTATTCCTGACATCAGTGATCTTGCACACGTTACTTTTTGCTTTAAATTCTTTTGCATAAATTGCTTTCATGCTACTACTCTCTTGTTCTGTTTTTAATATTAAATGAATAAGATATATATCCCACAATATTTCAGCCAGGATATTTTAGCTTCCATAATAGGTAAAGTTTCTTCCACACTTAGTGCCCAGCAGCCCGAGGACCAGTGGAGCTTTCAGGCACCCTAAATTGAGGGCACATTGTTTAATTTGAGTAATTATTTCAAGTATTTTAAATATAAAATAGTATTTATTCTTTAGCCAGTACTTTCCAAT
Organism: Sturnus vulgaris; assembly: GCF_052056855.1. Lineage (NCBI taxonomy): Eukaryota > Metazoa > Chordata > Aves > Passeriformes > Sturnidae > Sturnus > Sturnus vulgaris. The sequence goes on along the minus strand of NC_142243.1, from coordinate 105,616,865 downwards.
TAGCATAGGCACTGTTCTTTTGCCCTGCTTTGGTGATACAATCTCAATTCAGATAGACTGGTGATAAATTCTGGACACTTCTGAACACAGGGTAATTTGTTTTTACTTGCTTTAACTTTATTAGCTGGTTGTTTTTAATGTCTATAAAGGAGTCTGGAAAACATGAGCAATAGCCATGTATAAAATTACTCGCTACGTAACACTGAGAATTGCTGCTCTGACAGAGCGAGCAGCAAGTTCAAGAGAGGTGAAACAATGTGAGAATATTTTAAAAAATAAGAACATCTCCAAAAAAGGAAACAAAGGAGGTCTGGGAAACAACTCTAAACCGACAGCAAAATGCAAAAGGCTCCTTACCACCTGACAACAAGGAAAATGCTGCTATTTCCAGGATTTGTTTTTAAAGCAGCAGTGCTGCTGCATGGTGATAGTGATGTTATTCCTGTATGACTAACTGGATGTGGCACCAAGGCCTGGTGTGAGGCTGACTCACTGAGCTCCAGACATGCCTGCAGGGGCATGTCTGCTCACACAGCAGCACAGCCCGAATTCTCAAACCTAGGAGACTCCCAGACACTGCCATAAGATCTCAAGCATGCAGAGAAATCAGAAACCTCTCCTCATTTTCCTACTGGAGATCCATCTCCCACTCTAACCAGCCCATTTCGTTACCACCTGAGCATCACACACCCTGCTTCCTCTGAAACAACCACTGCACCTTCATTTACAGGATAACACCAGCAATGGAAGGCTCTTTGTAAAAAGCACAGCAGCCCAACACCCAGCAAACAAGAGAAACCACTACAGAAGTTCCAATTAGTCTTTGTCACATCACAGAATTTCAGACTGCTCACTGCTCCAGCTCACCTGCATGTCAGATGCCAGAGTCTCGTAGGTGTCTTTCAAACAGTGCCAGTTCTGCCTGCCCAGGGTCAGTGCCACGCCGGGCAGGCTGTAGGCGCAGTGCTTGGCAATCTCGGTGTCGACTGTTTGTGCGCGGGACGGATCAGTCATGGATAAATACTGATCCAGCAGGGCTTGAGGTACAACATCCTGCAGCAAGACAAAGGCAGAGCATCCACACTATTTTCACTTACTCCTCATAAGGCTCACTGTAATTCCAGGGCACACTTTTCTTCCCCACAACTATAGAATATTATTTAACTACAGTGTCTTAGTAAGAGCACAATGGTTTTGTATCTGCTAAGTTCCACCAAAAGGTTACAAAGAAACAGTAACATGACTTGTGGCTATTTGAAAATATACAGACCAACCAAAGTAAGAGAAGAGCAAGTGGATCAGTCTTTTTAGGGAGTCCAGGAAATGGAAAGACTGCATTCTACCTTTCTGCAAACATTCAGGCTCATGTGAGTTGCAAATTGGCCATTTTATGTCATCCATAAAGACAGGTAGAACAGCAAATGACGAGACTTGCTCTAATTCTCTCAAAATCTTGAGAAGGTGGAGAGAAGAAAACTAAATTAAAATGCCTTGGAGAGGCAGGGAAGAGGAGGGAGCAGAGTACAGTGTGTTCAAGTATTGCTTCCAAACTCCCTGAACAGTCAACAAGGAGGAAGAGGCTTCTCCAGAGACAAAGAGATCTCTGGTGAAGACCAATCCTTCTGTCCACTGAGGAATTAGAGCATCTGAATCAAAATTCTGTGAAAGCTTATTTGTGCTGACATCTCTACTGCCTTTGCTTCAGCTGTGTCAGAGACGGACTCTGTTATGGGGTGCACAAGGGCATTTTCCTAACACAGCTGCTGAATAGCTCCACTGACATGAACAAGCAAGGGCTGAGGTTCCCACTCAAGGAATCACACTGAGGCACAGTGGCAATGTAATACTGGACTATGGAACAGCAAACATTTGACTCCTTTTGGAAAAAATGCCAGAGGCAGTTCCAGCTTAATGAAACACTTTCAAAACTGTTCTGCAAAAAGCTATCAAGGGGTGGGGGTGGCTCCTCTCAAAACATGTAATAAAAAAACCATCCTGTTTCCTCAATAACCTAATTTCCAGCATGGTTTCCATAGAAAACGAAACCAAATGAAAGAGAGCCTGAAGATCTATGAGAACTGTTATCTCATGTCAAAAAAATATTGTCATCTCTCATGCATAAATAACAGAAGCAGTTGCTAAATGAAGCCATTAACCGTGGAAAAACAAGGACTATTTTAAAACTACTTAATTAAGAGGTATTTAGTAGAAACTGTATCATGTCAGAAATGACGGAATGAAAAAGGGGATAAAGGAAATCCCCATACACATTAAAACAATTTCACTTATCTGCAACATATAAGAAAACCATAAGTCACTGTCATTTACCTGTACTTTGGATTTTCTTTCTTCTTCAGGGCTGAAACTACTGTTGGTACTCAAATCTGAATCATTATGAATATAGTGAAGTGTAGAATCCATACTCTGTGAAAAAATAAAGAGTTCACACAAAACACACTGTATGATTAAACACGAAAGAAATACCAACATCAGGAAGTGCTGTCCTTGCCTCAGAGTCTATTTCTTAGATTAAAGGAATACATGCTTTAATATCAAATACAATTTTGTTGCAGCCCAAAATCAAAAGGTCTGCAAGATAAATCTGCTTTCAATTTCAGACAGAAGCTCCTCTTACTCTGCTCCATTTTGGTTCTTATGGAATGAAAATCACAGGAAAAGAGTACTTTTGAGACTGCATTAAGGAAAATACAACGAACATATGGGTCCCATTGCTTCTCCCCTGAATGGAAAATGAGAAAACACCTGGAGCTGATTTTGCTGGATTTGTTGCTTTGGATTTGTGCTAGAAAAAGGTCAAAACCAAGCCACTCTTCCACTGAAGAGTAGAACCTGATGAGACTCATGCTGTTGCACCCTTCCTGGGAGTGATTATTCTATAATCTTGCCTGGATAAGCTTCACCTTATAAAATTGAGTTCTATTTGGCCTTAGTTGCTGACAAGAGTCATCACCTCTCTCAGCAGTCCTATTAAAATAATTTTCAGCAATCATTTTAGCACTCTGGCTACACGTCTGGACCTTGAGAACAAGGGCTGAGATGCTGTTTGAGAACAGTGGCAGAGATGTGATGGGCTGCAATGAGCTGTGCTGCTGGGGACATGCAACAGCAAGGCTTTGGTCTACAAGTGCAGATCCCCAAATACAATGGGCTTTGCATAACAAACCATGAATTTTAAGCAGTATGTGATGAATATCTGAAAAGCAGATCAGGCTACTGTGTGGTGCACCAGGACAAAGGTGTTTTTGCTAGATTTGACCCAAGGTATCTATCTATTCACAGATGCTACAGGGTGAGCTCCTAGGGTCAACATGAGCAACAAGAACATGCCTACTTCCACCAGCTGTTCAGATCGTTTTGACAACAAGAATTTTCCAGCAAACTACAAACTTCTTCAAAAAAAAAGCCTCCAGGATAGAATCTGTCTTTCTTGGTTTGACTTCAGAGAGTTGCTTTTTCCTTCTCCACGAGCTGCTTTCATCTAAGCACTGGGCTGTAATTTTAGCTGCTGAGGTATAATTACAGGTGATAAAGAACAGGCAGAGCTGTGAGGCAATTGCATATCTATGGCACAGCAGTCCATGTCACCTGTCAGGCTTAGGAAGCAGCAGCAAGAAGGTAGTAAAGAGCCAAGGAAAGAACAGATTTGCAAGCAACTCCATGACTAAATGTGTCCAGCAGCACACAGCTCCAACTATAAAACCTCCAGAGGCTCTGAAAACTATCTCTGCAGGATTTCTTAGTTTGGCAGTCAATTCCTCCTTCACTCTTTTTTAGCCTTTTGTTTGGGGATTTTTTTCCCCTTGAAAAAGAGATTATTTTCAGCATTGCCAGTCACTAGCTTTGATGTCTTGCAAATCAAGGAATTATGATGCAGCCAGTACATCCTAGCCACAGTGCTTTCCATGAGTTGCCAGTTTGCATGGGACCAGAGCTTAGTTCATCCATTCTGTTACAATAAAAATGAAAGGACTCCATCTCACATTCCCTGCTACCTCGTTTACAAAAGCTTAAGCTTAAAAAAATCATACTTTATGGATTGAACCAAGTCAAACAACTGAATAAAATGAAGGGTTGTCACAGATGGTAACGTTTTCACCCAGCCACTTTTAAGGTCAAATATGCATTCCAGAGAGGAAGAGCTCCAGTAGAGAAGAACGACAGCCACCAGTATTTATGTTATGCAGTATCTCTACCCCAAAAATGAAGTTCCATCTGTACTTCTTCCATGCACACACCAAACTGAGCATTGCAGAGAGCCACAACATGAAAATTCAGCAGGGTTTAGCCTGAAAGCTTCTTGTGTACCAAATGCAAAATCTTTGTCATGGCCTTCCAGATCTCTAAGGTTAAGCTTCCCTTGGCTGTGTAACAAGAGCTCTGGGGTTGTGCTCCCAAGATCTCTGCTCTGTGTCAAGGGTTGCACACCAGGACAGGTGGTGCTGCTGTTTCCTGACAGGGCAGCTGGCCCAAACAAAGAAGAGGCCAGTGTCAGGGGTTCATCTTCTCCTGGCATCCATCCTATTCTTAGAGAGAGCCAGACAGGAGTGGGAAAGTTTTAGCACAGTTTCCTTTCTCTCTCAACATCCAAATAAAAACAGGCTCCAATACCCATGTGTTTATCAAACCTTATAGAGAACATACAACCTAAAGAAAATGAAAACAGTGCCTCTTGAGAAAAAATAAATAGCTACCCTCAACAAACAAGCTTCATCATGCCCCAGAATCTTACTGGTCCATTCTATTACACCATTTATTTTCATTTGAATAGAGAATCATGCAGCATTAACTCCTTCATGAGCCAATACAGCTGCCGAAGTACAAGCAAACTGTGGTTTTACTTAGTGGTGTATGTGCAGAACTGTGCAGGCTGCATTCAAATATAAAATGCTGAAGAGTTTGATTTCTATCAAATGTCCAGTACCCTACTGTCACACTGCTATGCCTGCGACTTAAAAAACTCAAAAGACAAGAAGAAAAAAGTCACTGCAACAACAAAACCCCCACTGAACTAAAAAACCCGAACAACCACCTGTGAAAATCAGAGGTCTCTTCACTGCTAGGGACAACAGGCTACCTGCTCAACAGATCACAGCTTGATTGCCAGAATTCTAGGTCACCTCTATAATATCCGCTCATTTGTAAAACGAGGACTTGACTCAGTGCCAGTAACAAACAAGGAACTGACAGATTAAGAGCATCCTTTTAAAGCATAAAACTGAAAGATGTAAAATCAACATATACCAGCTATGTGACTGCTTCTTAAATCTTCTGTCAGCACTATACTCTGTATACAAAAACATAAAATGCAGGATGGGTCCCTCTGAACAAACGCCACCCTCACCACCTCCCAAAACTCTTAAAAATGAAGATAAATATACACTGTCATTTTAGGTCAGCATTAGAAAGAAGAGATATTATAATAAAAAAGCATATTGAGCCTGACATAAAGGAATTGGGGGCAGGCTGGTGTTTTTGAAACAAACCACATTTGTAGAGTTAAATTATGATTGTGTATAATCAGCAGTATCCAAGTAAATGTCACATTCCTGAATTCCTCGTATGTTTTTGGTCTAAATGGTAGTCCAACAGCTTAGAGGAAAAGTTAATTAAATGTCATCAAGAAACACTGCTCTAATTAAAGAACGATGAAAACGTTTGCACTTAACTGATATTAACTTCTAGATATTTCAAAGATGTTTGTCAAAATTTCACCTGGAAAACACAATTTCAGTAGTATGATTCAACAAATCACTTGCTCTAGTTTTATGGGGCCTATTTTGGAACGACTGCTTTCTGCAACAGCATTTAATACCACCTGAGCCTGTGGCATTACATGCAGTGAATCTAGTGGGTTTGGCCTGACACAGCAAAGAACAGAAAAGAGTATCAAATGCTAGAACGACAGTCAGGCAGGGAATGGGGAAGGGGGCTAAAGAAGTAAGTGCAAAAAACTTCAAGATGCTCCTGATTGCTAGAGTAACTGTCTCTTTCAGCAATCCACACAGCAGGTCCTGAACTTCTCTGATGCAGACCAGTAAACCTTAGTAAATCAATTCAAGAGGGAGCAAAAGGAACATAGTATATCCTTCTCCAGGTTCAGGGAGGGGCACTGGAGAAGAAGATTCACTCATTATCAGCAGGGGCTGCTTGAAGCATTAAAAAAATGTGGTAGCATTAGAACATCTTCCAATGTAACAATCACAACAGAGATTTTAACAGAAATAGTTTCAAGAATTTAGATGGACAAGCACAGAAATGGCAAAAACAAAGGCACCCAACACAACTCATTTTATTTTAGCAGCCAGCACTTCAATACCATCCAAGAAAAGGGAACGCCACACCAGCCAAAGTAGAACGCATTTGGCTGCAATCCTCACATGAATGCAAATTACAGCTCTGTTACTGGAGCCCTGGAAATCCTAATGGGAAAAAAATAAAAGTAGAAAACTCTCTTCTTACCTCAACAGTGTCACCAATTAAAGGCACAATATCACCCAGTATAGGTTTAAAACTTTGCTGGTCATTGATGGTTAGTTCAGTCTGTGAATCTGTTCCCTTGCCAACACTCGCCATTGTCTCTTCTTGAGGATCCAAACTGGATGCTCTGAGTGCAGCAGACAACACCTCCACTTGGGCTGCAGTACATGAAAGAGAAATACATGAGAGACTAAACTGCAATAAAACTTTTAGAAAGTCCACAGATCAACTTTTAGACAGTGACTAATTAACTGAAAGACGGCAGGAAAGACAACAGGAGAGGTACCAACTCAAGACCATTAGCTGTTGGTAAATCCCAAACTAGGGACCAATTAAGTGCTGGATTAACACCCCACTCTTTTCCTACGGTACTCAATCAAATCACAGTCTGGTGAAATTTCTCCCTAAAGCTAAAACAAACAAACCTCATAATCCAAGAGGAATAAGGAGACTGGTGTTATGGCAGGATCAGTTCTTTAACAATTTTAGTAAATATTAATGGTGCAAATAGGTTTTTTTGGAGTAGAACAGCCCATGAATATTAACTTACAGACTGGGCCATTTGTGGGAGGTGGAACTAAGAAAAAGAGGAACAAAGTATTTCAAATAAAGATTGAGAACAGGTTTAGGAATGCACATAGGAATTCAGTTCTGAGAGGTTGTTTCTCCATCTATATATGTTGATCAAATGCTTTTAAAAACAACTCTAAAGTAAGATCTACATAGAAAGATGCCAGATCTGATACTTCAGTCTCCTTGGATCCTCCAAACAAATAAGGTTGTACTGTCTGATGTTTTCTTATTCATCTGAAGAAAGCATTAGCACTTCATTCTCTGCTATCCACCCTTTTGGAAAAGATCCAGCAGTTCTGAAGCTGCTCTTCTTTCCTTCCCTCTGTTTACTGCCAATTAGAAAAAGCTTTGTTGAGCAATGCTCCTTGGATATAGCCTGACCTGAGATCAGGTATCAGAGGCAATCTCAGCTGCAAGTGACACAGAATTCAACACAGATTAATCTACCCTGCCACTCTCCTTCTCCATTTCTTTCCAAGAAGGCAAGGAGGAATAATCTCGTCACTTATTAAATTTACCCAGCCATCCAAAGGTCTGTTCCTCATAGATTTTGTCTTTTCCAAGGTTTCTTAAATGTTCACTGTGAAATTACATGACAAACCACATGCTTGTTTTTAATCCCATATTGCCATGCTAAACTACCAAATTCTGAATTTCTCCCTCTGGCTTTTCTAATATCGTTGTTAACAAGAACTAAACAAAGAAAGTTGGACTCATTTGTAGATAGAAGAAACAGATATGAAATGCAACTCTTACTAGAAACAAAAACTGTTAACTCAGCAAAATCTTAGACCAGAAGCCTTAGCAAAGTCTAGCAAAAACTGGAAAACACATTGTGGTTTCACTGGTTTGTCTGTAAAGTCTGATGAGCAGGAATAAAGTCAATTCTTTACAATTTGCAATGCTAACTCTCTATGTCCAATTTCTGATAAAATAACCCAAATGTATTCTTGCTGTATTACTGCATTTCTCAACAAGAAACAGGAAAAACACAGTTAAAAACTTAAAAGTATAACCAACGTTATACTAATATTTCCACTCTAAAACATGTGAAACATACAGTTTAAGTATATACTATATATACTATAATTTACATATAAATATAAAAAATAAGGAATTTTACAATTTTTAAGATTAATAAGAGACTGCTACAACCTTACTCTTCAAGTATTACTTCACTGATAATAAACTTATGTACTTTACGACCCTTTAAGACTATTTGAGAATAAAAAAGATCAAGGTTAATAAATTTCCCCAAAACTTAAATGTTAAATAATCACCCTCAAAACCAGGCAAAACAGGTGGCTATGCTAAGGCAAGAAATCCCTGACTTTTTCCCAAACTATTTTCATTTTGAGAAATCAAACAAGAAAACTAAAAATAATTTTATTTTGCTGCACATTACAGAGACGTTTTTATTGAAGACTTTTTTCATGAACTACAACTTAATGAAAAATGTGCATTCCTCTCACCTTCACTTAAAAGTCAAGAAAGGTTACCCTGACTAGGTAAACACATACTGCTTCAACACTGTTTATGTAATTCTGAAAAATTCACACAGAGCTCCAAAGATTACTAGAAACGAAGTATCTACAGCAGTAATTGGGAATTTTCCAAGACATATTCCCCACCCATGCCCCACTGTCAGCCTGTACTCCTGGACCACCCTTGCTTAGGGGCTTAACAAGATGGAAACAATACTTATTCTGATTTCCTCTGCCTACCCGAGAAGAAAAAGGACAAAAATGTGCATTTCCTCAGCCTCTAGCCAATTCTACAATCTCAAGATGTGAGAATGAAGGACAGGAGATGCCAAACTCCAAAGGATTTCTTTGACTGGCAAGTGCCTTCTTTCTTCTTTCAGTGCTTATTCATGACTTCAGTGCTGCCATTCACTGAAAGGTGAATGACCTGAAGTCCATAAATATCTTAAGGTCCTAGCTGAAAGAAGAGCCAAGCATTGGTGCTGCTCCTCATCTCTCATGAGATTTCCTACTGACAGGAGACAGGCCATGGTATCCAGAAAATCATTTCAAATTCACGTAAAGGATAAGGCTCCCCTTTCATGAATGACAGTGAAATGCTTCAATAAGGGAACCTGCTGACTACCATCAGTAAAAACTGGAGTGTAAAGGTCACTTTTGCACCTCGTACAGAACTTGGCTAACTGTATTGCTTGCATAAAGTCAATGTTCACTGGATTTTAGACTTTAATTAACTCTTTCTTCAACTTTTGCTTCGGGTGAGACGTATTTTTAAACAAGTGACTATTTAGTCTTGGCTACTGTACATGCATTCTAAAATAATTGGTACAATCTGTAAATTCTAAACCACATTTTCTCTGGTCTTATTGAATTTCCTGGTTTTCAGGAGTTTCTGTACTTTCAATAAACCTTATTGTTGTTTTTTGTTTCTCCTGATGTTTCACCAGAAGACACTGACATTTATTTTTTTTTCTTTTTCCTTTATTTCTTTTTTCTAAAGGAGCTGCCTTCCTTACCCTCACTTCTTTTACTCAGAGGCAAAAGCTATGGGCTGCAATAATGGGTACAGAGATGAAATAACTGAAACATAAGAACAGTTTTTTCTCCCCTTACTCCTCACCCGTTCCACTAACAAGGGATTTTAGACTTTTATTGCAGACAGTGACAGTAATCTAATTTACGAACATAGTTATTTTATGGGAATGGGACCAGTAGACCCCACATTTGGACTGGATTTGTCCCTGTTAGGTCTCATTTTGGCAAAGCAGCTTGTAACTGGCTTGAACCACAGTTAGCCTCAGTAGTCTGCAAGTCAGGCCTCCTCTATTCCCCCCAAATAATATTAGGGAAAGCTGGTATTACATGATTTAGCCCTTTCTATGCAAAAGTAAGATAAAGCCAGCTGAAGAAAGTGTCTCTAGAAAGAAAAATAAAGAAATAAAAACATCTGAGGAAAGAAAAGCAATCTCTGCAATAAGTGAAGACACCGGCAGCCTCAAGGAAAGGGAAAAACATGACCTGAAAAAAGACCCTGTGATAATTTTTTAAAAGCTGGCAGACTCCACAGGAACGTGCAGGTTCCCATCACCCAGTCTGAGACCTTCCAGACGTCTGGCCAGTGGATTGGAAAGGTCTTTTTAACAGGGATTACAATACCAGTGCTTAACTTTGCACAACCCATGTAGCTCTGCTAGCCAGCAGTTTGCCTGTGAGAAGACAGGCTGTCTTTAGCTCAGTTACTGACTGCTCAAACACCTTTTATTCACTCAGATTTATCACTTTGGCAATAAGCTAGTTCTGGAAGGAAAGCCCCAAGGTAAACAGTGAGATTCAGGTGAAGCAGTTCATCCTTTTTTGAGAATGAGATTGGGGGAAAAAAATATTCTATGATGGTTACTGTTTACTGTTAAAAAATTGTTTTTGCTGGAGATCACATCAATCTCCATGCCTTGAAGCAATATCTAAGGCTTGAAACAGAAACTGCTCTACTGAGGTGCACTGCAGAAAAGCCCAAACAAACCAATACCACCACCACCCTCAAAAAAAAAAAAAATCAACACAAAACACCAAACCAAAACCACTTAACCATGACCAGGTGTGTATGTAAACAGTAAGCCCTTAGCGTTTGGCATCTGGAAGATGGGGATACACACTGAACGTGCCATACTCCAGGCTGCATGGCCTGGTGATGCCTCTCCTTTGACTCTTCCCATTGGCATGGCACACTAGGTACTCCTCAGATAAAAACTGAGTTTCTCAATACTTCTACTATAATGATGCAAGCAGGTGAGGGGAGAAGCAACTCACACAACACAGAAAGGTGAAGTGAGACATGTGAACTAGAGAAATGCCAAACCTAGTGAGAAATGAAAATAAAAAGGAAATAGGAGGAGGAATACATGTGGAGGGGACAGGGGTACAAAGGTATAGTAGCTGCTAGGGATGAACATATAGTACAAAGCAGAGCGTGGGGTGGAAGGAAGGAACAACAACAACAACCAAAAAAACACTAATAAAACCGCAACAAAACCATATTTTTCTAACTCAGAAAGAATCATAGCTGGCTGAACTTCAGCACTAAATCTCCACATCTGCCTCAGCTGTCAGAGACTGGCTGAAAACAACTAGCAAAATACAAATCATCAACCTCCTCTGACTGAACAGTAAAGAACAGCACCTTATTACCATCACTACATATTCTGCAGAGTCAAATAATAAAAATTCAGTATGATCTTAAGAAACTTCAAAAACCCTGTACCACTATGGTTCCACACAACAGGAATTCATTTTTTTCTCTTCCTCATAAATTTATAAAACATTTAAAAAAAAACCAAACCAAAACAAAAAAACCCCAAAAAAGACAAAAACCCCCCAAAACAGCAACAAAAAAAAAACCAACCAAAAAACCCGCCAAAAAAATACCCCAAACAAAAAAACCAACCAAACAAAAAAAAACCCAAAAACCACAAACCAACCAAAAACCCATGTCAAGAGAAGGCTGCTGAATTTGCAGTCAAGCATGGAGAGGCAAGGTACAGCCAGAGACAAGGTCATCTGCACAACTTAATCTTATTGACACATGCAAAACATCACACACCGCAGTCTCATTCCCAAACCACACTTGATCACTTCATCTTGTCATGCCTTCAGGATGCTTGGCCAATTTGCTATAGAAGCCAGAAGATGTGTACCCATGGAAGCTCTCCAGTATGGCAGGCCTCCACTTACCCACCACAGAGAACACAGCATCTTCCACTCCCATCCCTTGGCTGGGAATGCAGCAATAAAGACAGGAGCACAGCATGGAAGCAGGAGTCCAGGACTTAGGTGACAGCAAGCCAATGAAGAAAATAAGTGCAAGAAAAAGATCACAGGGATTTAAAAAGAAATAAATAGAGGAAAAAAACCCTCCTAGCTTGCTCAGTCATTGCTGTCAAAGCAAAGCCTACTCACAATACAAGACTCAAAAACATAATGGCCAGCTTTGCAGAGAAGGGAAGTGCAGGCACAGAAAGACCCTATGGACCATTTAAGACCAGGGATGTTTGGCATACATTTGTAAGCCATGTATACTAGAGACAAAATTATCTGTGAAATTAGGTAGTTTCGTAAAATTTCTATGAAAACAAATTAAGATAAGCTTTTGACTGAATATTTATACCATCAATTTTTAACAACAGTTTCAGATTATATTGCTATGAGAAAAGAGACAGTCAGGGCTCTGATCTTCTGGATTAACCCCAGAGCAAGCCTACATTTTGTCACAATTTAAGAAGTGTAAGATTCAAAACACAGGCATTAAGTCAGACACTCAGAGACTAAAGTCTGGATATCTACCACTTCTATGTGTGCCACAGTGTTTGAGACAAGCATGCAAAATTAATACTATTTGCACTTCGTGCAAAATTAAAACTGAAATGTTACTTAATCAAAACAGGCATGTTAAATTCCAGCTTCTCAACTATTTAGACCGAAAAAACAGAGTACAGGCAAGAGGAAAAAGAGTAGAAGATTTAGGAGGAGTCCTTCATGGGGATTCACTGCACAGCCTTGACCAAGTCAGAGTGGGGAAACCTATGGTATTGACAACCTAGTAACAAGTTTCCTTCTACTGGAATGTGCAAATGTTGGTCAACAACTCTACAGAAAACCTCCTGACACTGGCAAGAGACCTACAAACAAACAAAAAGAATTCCAAAAACCTGCTCTGAAACAAGACATGAACACACATGATAAACAAACTTGTAACACAGGATGACTCTGGATCCACAGCTACATGCTTACATAAACGGTCTGCTTACATGAACCACTGTCATTTATGTATTAAGGTATGTTCCCTAACATACCTTAACACAGACAGAACAGTTTTACAAAATAAACCTGAACAGCAGGGCAAGCTTCTGCAGTTGGCTTCAGAGATGGTTTATATGAAGACTCAAGTCATTAGCAAGGGTGAAATTTTTTTCTTACCTCTTTCCTTAGTGCCCAAAGCACTCCTAAAGCAAAGTTTTATCTGCTGACTTCACAAGTGATTAAATAAAAGTACAAAATGGATTTAAGAAAAGTTATTAGCATATCAACCTACTAACAACAAAAGTAAGTTGAAAGCAGTATCAGTTTATTCTAAAATGTTTTTCCCCAACTTGCCCCTTCTTTTCCTCCTATTTTTTCTGGTATAGAGGCATGCTTCCCTCCCTAGAGATTCTTCAGCTCCAAAATAACATGGTTTCTTCCTTAGTCGTACCTCCAGACTTTTTGACTGTGATACTTAAGCCCAATGTGCCTTAGAATTTATTCAGCATATGAATACCAAGAAAAACCTATTTCCAGTAAATATGTGTAGAAGAGTCACGTCCTTTTAGCTCAGGAGGTGTCTCTGAAGTCCTGCTCCACCACCTCGTCACACTTATGAAATCCTTCTCCATTCTTCAAGAGCTTTTAAAATGGAGAATGTGTGTTCACTTCAAGAACTCAGTTTGGATCAATTATCAGTCTGATCCAACAAACTTGTCACATTACAGCTGTCAACATGTGACTGCAATAACAAAGCCCTAGCAGAAAAAAAGACTATTTCATCCAAAAATCAAACGGATAATGTGTATAAAGAAAACCATTATTCATAGTGATAATTAAAAAAACCACTCTCTTAATCTGTCTTATTTTGCATGCATGCAAATTAGAAATAAACTTGCTTATCAACAGCTTATGCCTTTGAACCATCTATTTGATTATAATGTCAAAACAGGCAGTCAGAACTTTATACTGCTAACTGCACATGCATTCAGTTTATAAAAGGAATTATACTCCTTTTAAACATCTTCACACAAATGCAAATTCCCTTTTAGTTCACTATCAATTTTCCTCTATCTCTTTGAGGACTCTGAGGACAGTACTTCTGACTTTTAAAACAATTAAGAGGTTAAAGCCCAAACTGCTGAAGCAACAAACACATGCGTATCTCCAAACGCTAAAAATGCTTCAGTATCTTTACCCTACCTTTAACATCTGGATCGTCTATATGAGGTTCCAAATTTTCTATCATTTCTTCTAATTCTTTTCTTGTTGCCATAGGAATGCTTGGAGACACTGGCATAGTGAGTTCCTGAATTTCTCTATCGAGTTTTGTATCAGAAGTCTGCTGAAGCTCAAAGTCAATATCTATTTCAGGAAGTGGAGTCCTCCAGAAATGGAAAGAGTTATATAATTCCTGCTCTGAAAGAGAAGTTTCCTGTGAATTCAGCCCAGTCTCCTGCAGATCTGCTGCACAGCAATGAGAACTTTGCTCGTTCTCATCTGCCATTTCCCCACAAGATTCTGAAGGCAAAGTGCAATGGAAGGATAATACAGTCTGGAAATCACTTTCCCTCTTGGAGTTATTTGACACTATACTTTGATCTTCCATGACATTTTCAAGTTTGGTTGCAAAATCATCACTATCATCACTATGTGAACACAGATCCTCTGTCCTGTTGTGCTCTTCATCTGTTGTGACATCTTCTGTGGTCCTCACTTGTTCACTGTTGAGTGCCAAAGAAAATGGACATTAAAAACAAAATAGATTTTTTATGCTCTTGAAAATGCACACACATGCTGTCAACTTGTTATTTGTCAAAGCAAATTTACTTACAGCATAACAAAACAGAAATCATAGAATCACAGATGGGTCATGGTTGGAAGGGACCTCTAGAAGCCACCTGGGCCAACCTCCTTATTCAAGTAGGGACAACCAGAACCAGTTGCTCAGGACTTGTGTCCAGACAGGTTATGAGTATTTCAGGGGATGGATACTCCACAGCCTTCATGCACAACCTTTGCCAGTGCTTAGTAATTCTCACAGTAAAAAAAAAGGGAGTTTTGACGTTAAGAGGGGACCTCCTGTGTTTGGGGTTGTGGCCATTGACTCTGGTCCTGTCACTGGGCATCACTGAAAAGAGTCCAGCTTCATCTTCTTTTCACTCTCCCCTCAGGTATTTATGAACATTGGTAAGACCCCCCAGTGAGCCCTCTCTTCTCCAGTCTGAAGTCCCAGCTCTCTCAGACCCTCCTGACAGGAGAGATGCTACAGTCTGTCATTCTGTGGCCCTTTACTACTGCACTCTCTCCAGTGTGTCCAGGTCTCCCTTTGGATGGCAGCATGACCCTGTAGGTGAAGCTGCCACTCCTCCCGGGTTTGTGTCACCAGCAGACATGCTGAGGCTACACTCTGCTCCACCATTCAGGTCACTGAAGAGGATGTTAAACGGGACTGGAGCCAATACTGACCCCTCTCATACATCAGTTAGTGACCTTCACCTGTGTGCTGCTCACCAGTGCCCACGGGCCCAGCCACGCAGGCAGTGGTCAGCCCATCTCACTATCTCCTCATCCAACCCAAACTTCAGCAGCTTCTCCATAAGGATCTCACAGGAGACCATGTCAAAAGCCTTCCCGAAATCCAGGTACACAGTATACACTGCTCTCCCTTGTCTATCAAGTCACCACAGAACATATATCCAGATTCTGGTCTAGGAACATGAGAAGACCCAAATCTTTCCATTTACCAAATACTCAATTTATCCAGGAAAGTTAGTTTTTATAAGGTGCAGTTCATGCAGAAGGACAAGAAGGCCAAAATAACTTGTAGATTTAGCAAATTTACCTGTTTTCCTGTGCAGAATCACCATCTTCTGGGTTTTTACCATCTTCTTCTTTAAAGTACTGGCCACTGCTGGATGGATTAGCAAAAGTTGATATGAAAGGCCCGAGAGACTGAAAAGCTGCTTGGCGAACCTAGTGGAAACGGTCCAAGGTGAAAAAACAAAATTATATATATAAATCTTGCTGTACTAGGAATTGAAAGGGTCATAAGCATACTAAGGAAATCAAGAGCAGAGGCTCTTGTCTGGAAAGAATCAGCCAGATGTATACAGACTGCCAAGTTAAAAAAAAAATCTTAAGAAAAATGAAAAAGCAGGGTGAAAACAGTAAAATCACAGGTAACCAAACTGATAAGCATATTCCCCACAACCAAAGGAGGAAGAATCTGTTTAGATAATAGAAGCAGGTAAATCTGAGAGCTCGGCTCAGAATATTAACAACTTGAAAGGAAATAAAACAATGTACAGTAAACAGACATTTCACTTTCAGAAATCTGACTGATAAGCTTATTTCTTTCCCTTTACTATTTGGCTATGCTGTGCATTTGCTCCTCCTTTCTCCTACTATTTATTCTCCTCTTTTCAACAATTCTCTATCTCAATTTTTATTATTTGATTAATTCTGCTGGACTACAACTTGCATGACTTTCCAAGATCCACGAGCTCACGCTTCTATGCAGGTGATCTTTGGCTCTTGAAAATAGTCTGCTCAGTAACAAACTTAAGGTTTAGAGTAAATCCTTAGGATGGCAAATAATAAAAAAACCCAAACAAACAAAAAAATCAACACAACCCTCCCTCCAACAATAAAAAAAACCCATCCAACCCCCCCCTTAAAAAAAACCTGAAAACGAAAACCCATCACTTAAGAAACAATAAAAATTGTATTAATAAAAAACTCCCCACGACCAACACCCAAAACACACACAAAACCCAAAGCCAATCCATCTCCAAACCAGCCACAAACTCCACCACCCCTGCCCCAAAAAACATCATGGTGGTAGGGAAACTTGAAGAAGTACAAGTATATCATAATTAATTTTCCAGTTTTGTTAATGATTCTCAGCAATGTTAAGTCTCAGGCAATTCTGTAGCTAGAAAAAGCTACTCCACTGACAGAGTTTTTCTTACATGCTGCAGTGAAAATGTGAGGGACTCTCTACAGCCATCAACGAACTAATCAACATAAGAATAATTTTGCTTGAGGTGTATGGAACAGGTTAGATTATCCACACCCATAAGAAGTTCTAAGTGAAGTATTGCAGTAAAATCCTTCAAATATGACAGCTATTCAAAAAATAAAAAGCAATTCTTACCCATCGTGAAGGATCACTAATCAAATTAATAAAAAGGGTTGACAATTTTGTCCTCCGGACTTCCTGTGATGTTGCACAAGAAACTGCCATGAAGCACTCAGCACAGGCTTTCCTAACTCCCCACACATTATCAGAGCAGAGCTGGAAAAACCTCGGCAGCTGTTAGGAATATAGTGAGTGAGTTTGCAAGTCTTAATAGGCAGCACTTGTTTCAAAACACGTTCTCTTTTCACATTCATTCTCTTCACGTGGTTGTCCACCTTCTTACTCAGATGCACAGTTTTACATTTGAACAAAGAACACACATTCAGTAGCACCATGCTTCTAGTCTGCTGCTTTCATATTACTTATGGATATAGGTAAGGTAAATTCATCTGTCTGAAGAATATCAAGAAAATACTAACTCTTAAAACTGATTTATACCCCAAAAAACCCCCCCAAAGAGCCAAGTTTCAAAAATACCCCCAAGACCAATAAATCTATCAAAAGACAAGACCTCTTATCTACACCATTCTTTTAAAAGCAGGGACAAGAAAAATAATACTCGTCTATTACTAGGAAGCAATTCTTTACTGCGAGGGTGGTGAGGTACTGGAACACACTGCACAGGAAGATCATGGATACCCCAAGCCTGGAAGTGTTCAAGGCCAGGTGGATAAGGCCTTGAACAACCTGACCTAGTGGAAGGCGTCCCTGCTCATGATAGGGGAGGTTGGAATTAGATGATCTTTAAGGTCCCTTCCAAACCTTAACATCTTTTGATTCTATGACTAAAATTTTACCTATCAGAGACCACTTCGGATTTTTTGTAAGATTCTTAGTGAAATGCAAAGGAATAGCATCTTTAGAAAGAAAAAACTTCCTTTTCTACCTACACTTTTCATTGTTAGATTTATCAACCTCTGCCATCCTCTATCCTACAATGCAAATGAACTGCAAAGAGGCACAGGGGAATGAGAGAAAGACTGAACTTACTCAAGAGAAAACATGTTTGAACACAGCAGTGGTTTTACTAATGAAACTGAAGCATTTTGAAGGTGCTCAGGTGCTTGGGCTTTTTGGAAACAGTAATGGTAAGGGTGGACAGAGTGCAGGTGAAGCACAGACATGCACGGCTGCCTTGGCTTGGAACAGGCACAGTGACAAAATACAAGTAATCCAATGGCTGTTGCTGCAGCCTTTTTCACAGTTATTGATTTTAGCCATTCCCACTCTCTGCAGTCAAGTTTTCTGGATTTTGCCTCTAATTAAAAAAAGCTTTCAGGTTAGAAAATGAAGTTTTATCATTCAGCTTTTTACATTCCTTCTTTTTTCCTAACAATAATCCAAGAAGATCAGAAAATGGCATTTTCTGTTATAGAAAGAGAACCCTAGCTGTCCTGCCACACGTTATTGCTTTCAAATTAAATAATCATAATTTTTTATTTCACAGTAGTTCTAATTGTACCCTCTACAAAGTTTTAATCCAAATTTATTATGCTAATCACTAAAAAGGCAATTGTATGAGGGAAATCAATTTACATCCCAAACCAGGAAGCATATGAGATGCAAATCCACACAACTAAACATCACTACCAAATGACTTGAATCACTCAATAGCTAGAGAAAAACGTAGCAAATGCTTTAAGAGCTAAGAAATGGCATGAGAACCACAACAGGCCTACCTGTCCCAACACCACAACTGCAAAAAGCTGCAGAGCCTCTGGCTGAAGTCATGCCTGCGTTTACACTCTGTCCATCTAAGTCCCTCACTGATTCAGGGCATCGATTCATCAGCCTCTGCTGGCCCTCAACAAGTTTACTGTCCACACTCCCAAGAGTAAAAAGCTTGAAAAGGGATCCCAGAGACTGCCAAGCTGATTTCTGCTCCACTCCTGAATTTTATTAAGAAGAAAAACCATTTAAGAAATGGCTTACCAGCATTTCTTCGGTGGCTTGCTGTCCAACCACACTGCAGATATCTCCAAAATTGGCTGCACATACCTTGTAGACAGAATGCAAGAAATAAAGATTAAGACCACAGATTTTAATACAGCAAAATCCAAGGGGCGAAAAAAACCCCCCAACTTTTAAAATCAGAAAAACGTGTTTTGGTGCAAACTCACTATGAGCTATTTTCCCATTCTATCACTTTCCATGTTTTTTAAAAAACAAATTATCTTCTTTTTCTTCAAAATTAGTCAGTCTTTTTTAATCATAGAAGAACTCCAGAACTTAAAAGAAGATAAAATGTATTTGAAGTGCTGTCAAATTAAAGAACACATGCAGCTATCAAGGAAAATAAGCTATTCAATGGCAGGACGAGACCAAAGCACAGCCTCCACACCTCAACATCATGATGGAATACTGGTTTACTTCATCTTTAATGCAGATGAGCATCTTTAATTCCACTTGTGCACAGAGATATGAGCTCAGGAGGCTGATGCTGTATCAGCTACAGTTGGTTCACGTTTTCCTGGCTGCCAACACAACCTTAAGGACATAAGCCCAATCACACTGCAGCTATCTATAGCATAAGGATAAGCAGATTCTTTCTTTGTTTCTAGTAATAGGGGTAGTGATTCTGGAAAAAAAAATCTCAGTGTCAAGCATTAAAATCTGTGGAAATGCAAGCTACAAGAACCCCCACAGCTTTCACTTACACAATTCACGAATGAGATCTGCCAGGAAAGTTTCTTAGCCACATGCAAGTTCCAAGCACATGACACCTTTTCACAGATAATCTAGACCAGATGCTCAATTCATACCTTGCGGACATGGAACATCCTGCAGTCACAGCACATCTCACAGAACCTGGGAAGCACAAGTCTTTCCGTGATGTCCTTTCCAACCATGGAGGCCATTTTGCACATAATCTAATGACAAGACAAACACTAATCAGAGATGCTTGCACAACACACCATTCTGTGTCAGCTCAGCACAGGCTTTTTACATCTATTCTTCATTCTGATGAACATAATTTTACTGAAAACTGCGAAAAATATTGAAAACAAAACCCCATTTGAATTGAAAAGGTTTGCCCACTTTTGCAAAGAACTGTTTCCTATTTCACTGTCATAACATGACACAGGTGTAGAAGATGACACTGATATTCCAATAAACTGAATCAAATTCCCAGCTAACAAAGATACATCTTAGAAATTATTCTCCTATGTTATCCAACAGACCTCTAAAAAAGAAGGCCGATTCTTTTACTACTTCAATATGAAACGCAAATATGTATAATTAACAGAAAATGACTGACAATATTCTTAAGAGACTTCTGAGTCCTGTATGGTTTAAAATTAATTACAACACTACACTGCATATATGCAAGCCCCAAACTTAAAATTCTCAAAGAAACGTATCACACCAAAAGAAAGAATTCTTCCCTGTAACTGCTCTTTCATTCTAATTTATACTGAAACTTAAAAAAAAATAGCTTTAAAATGCAAAAAGAATTTTACGTTTACCTTTCCCAATCATGTCAGTAGAACTATTTACATTCATTCCTCTATAATAACAAATGATGGCTTTTCTAACCTCTATGGGGTTGATGAGGTACAGAAATTTCTTTCAAGTTTCAATACCTTCAAAACCATAAAGAGAGATAAAACTCATCTGCTTAGACTTTATTCCCTTATGTAGTTGTAAGCTTCATCAAGAAGCACTAGAAATTTGGTGCCAAATGCAATAGTGCTGAAGCCTTTTTATTGTATATCAGTCCGGCCACTGTTGGAAAGTAAAATGTTAAATGAGGTCTCTCTCAAGCAAAAAGAAAAGAAAAAAAATTCACCCAGCAGAAAGCATCAATATAAACTGAAAAAAAAAAAAAAAAAAAAAAAAGGAAACAAAAGGGCATACATCTGCCATTTCTTCATTATAAATTAACTTATCTGCTTACTGTTTTAATTCAACACATACATTTTAATTACGAAGGTTGTGCCTAATGCAAAAAAAAAAAAAAAACACCAACCAACCAACCATGAGTTAATCAACTCAGACGCTTATTACTTTGTCCAATAAAACACAACAAAATCAATAAAGAGAAGAGACAAACAGCAAGGAGCAACAGAACTGAGGCATTAAAGCTTTTGAACTGATGGAAATTTTCCACACAGGCAATTTAAACTTCCATAAAATAAACAGACAAATCTTCAAAAAACTAAAAAGCCAACACAGCAGATGCTTTAGGAGTCGATAAAATGAATTCCCTGCACTTGTCCAGTTGGGGTTTACTTTACAGCATATATAAACTATTGAATTTAAATCTTAACCAGAGTGTACAGCACTGACACAGCACAGAAGTTATAAATTTGATATGGAGAGGGAATATAACGTTTTCTTTTCAGTAATGGCTGTGCAACTCGGAAACACACCATCACTGCACTAGGAAGCATTCAGGCAAACTTTTGGGTGTGTGATTTGATACTGCTGTTACTTACAGCCACAGCTTCTGTCTTCACATCGTCATTGCTGTCTGGAGCTGTCAGATCTATCAGCACAGGGCACACTTTGGTCTCCACATCGTATCTCTCAATGAGTTCTTGCTCCAACAGCACTAACAACGCTGCCTGGCTTGTTTTTCTTACCTGCCATAAAAAGACAAAAATTGAACCAGGCAATTCAAAGAGAGTATTCTTTGGTGAAATACATGTGTCCTGTATTTTGGAAGCTGTACCTATATACCAACACACAGCAGTACTAACTGCACACAGTGAGAAGACAAGTGCTCCCCATGTGCTTTTGCAAGCACTTCATGTTTGCTGTCCTGTATTTTGGGAAGCATGGAGGTGGACACCTGCCTTAGCTGACAATGTGCAGGTGTTTCTCGGGTTCACAGGCAATTTGTGTTAATGTCAAAAAGAGCAGTCATGGCAAATCTCATGCAAATGTTGCAAAGAAAAAGCAGCACAATTAATGGAGAGAACAAATTTCTAAGGAAGATTAATTTTACTAAACAAATCCTCTTTTACTGAGATTAACAAGAAATAGGCTGGCAAGAAAAAAATGTGTGTATTTCCAATGCTTTTAAATTCTGAGACACAATTTTCCTTAGTCCCATTAAAAAAAAAAATTGTACAAAAATAAGATACCCATTATTGACTTAATAGTTGGCTAACCCCTGCCTCTAAAAGGAGTAATTTCATCAGAAGAGAAAACATTACATACAGCAAGAGACTACATATACTGCAATGCAGCTCTTTTGGAAACACCTTTGAGCTCTGTTTCAGAGATCTGCAGCCCAATGAACTATTCAACAGAGGTTAAAACAATGAAAAGAATTACTGAATCTTCTAGCAGGAGAACATCAAACGAAAGTAGGGTTGTTGCTTTATATGTGAATTAGTAGAACAACTACTAAGAAAAATAGGTTTGGGTAATTATTTTTAACATTGTAAATTTTGAAAACAGCAAGAAAAAAACTACAAACTCAGAAAGCCTAAAATATTGAAAATAATGTATTAACTAGCATTAGTTTAGCCTGAAATGACTGGAGAAGTCTCAAGAAAGCTTTAGACAAGCTAACTTATACAGGCACAGAAATAAACACGAGTTCAATCCAAAACTTTCATTGGATCAATATACAAATAACGGGTAATGAAGGTACATAATGGTGCTAAAAAACTGAATTATATAAAGGATTCAATTTTTCATTACTACCATTCCTTTTCCCAGAATTTAAATTATGTAAGCTTGTCTAAATGACTGATTTGTCCATACGAATACAATACCAGATAAAAGGACCCAAATCAGGACAGATCACGTTAAATGTAAAAAACTGTCATTATATTTTCTTTAAAAGCTTTTCTGTATTACTTAAAATTTTTTAAAAATATTAAATTTTATAAAATTTAATGTTTAAAATAAATTCATAGTTCTGTGTATTTAACGTCCATTCCGAATCCTTATATCCCAAAATATAACACACTTGTATAATTTGGCATCACAATAATATTTCACCAGCTAGTGAACTACTCCTACAAGAAACTTACCTGGTTATTCTGGTCTGCGAGGTATCGCACCACAATAGGTAGCAGGTATTTGGAAAAAGCATAAGGGATGGAAGGTCTGTTTTCTTGACAGAACATAGCAATATGAGGCACCTGTTCCATCAGCTCTGCCCGCACTGTTGGCTCTGTAAGGATCAAAACAAAACCAAAAAATGGCACAATATATGTTTACAAGCATGCTCTCGGATCCTGCCAGAGTCAGCTTTTTACAGTACTCAACATACAAAGTATGTTCTCAAGTGTTCATGTGAGTGTTTGTCCAGCTTCATTTTGACCATCTTTTTACAAAACCAGGTAAGATTACATCCTGTGCTGCCAAACTACTAAAAAGTCACATCTCGCACTCTTAGTACTAAAAGAAGAAGAGGTGTAAGACAGCCAGCCACCAAATGATGAATACCAGAATTGTCCAAACTCCCTATAAGCACCACCTACTTCACAGAAACCTCCTACAAAGAAAGTCAGCCCAGAACTGGCACCACTGTGAGAAGAAAGGAACTGGGGGGGAGTCTGGGCCACAGCCGCTCAGATGGGAAAGATCCCACTGAGCAGGACAACCAGCCAAAACCACAGATGCTGTTCTTCTTTCTTTGCTTTTTAAGGCTACTGATGTCATTGTCAGATGGAAAAGGTCCTGCATCTTTCCAGCTGCTTCTGTTAAACCTTTTGAGATGTGTTTCTCACCAAAGTTGGCGATTATTTAAAAAAATTTTCAGTTTTTAAATTCAAGAAATGGAGCACTGCCTGGATGAATCCTAATCCCCACAGAACATGCACATACATCTGGGAGATGAGAGAAGAAGCAAGAAAAATAACAGAGGGGTGGACTAAATTCCAACTCTCAGAAAAACAGATTCAGTTTAAGAAGCAGGACCTTATTACATGCCTAACTTCTCCATGGGGATAAAAAAAAATCAGAACTAATTACTTCAGCCCTTTCAGGATTTGCTGATACACGCAGTTACCACTGGTCTACTGATTACCTACAAAAAGACATAACAAAACCCATCAATTATTCCAAATTATACTAATTTGATTTACAATATTTTAAATAGTAAGATATGTATGTCACAGGATAGATATATGCCTTACTGAATTTTTACCTAAAAGTTATTCAGGTAAAACTTAATGGTATAACCGGAACCATCTTCCTTGGAATGTTTGTAATTAACATGATTCATTAAAAATCCAACCTTTTGTTTAACAGGACCATGCAATATGCATTTGTATTTAACATGGCAAATGTCTGCAGCACTTGGCTTTCTTGAACATTGGCTCCAACCCTAACTGAGGCCTGAATAAAACATAACAAAGACAAAGCAAGTCCCCTGCTGTGTGCAGTCTTTTCTTCACTAAGGACAATGAGAAAAGAAAAGATCACTGCACAAAGTAATTAAATGCCTATGGGCTCCCATTCTTTCACTATAGACTTAAATTACATTTTCTATAGAAAACACATCAAAATCAGAGCTGGGGGAGGCCTTACACATCATCTTGTTCCAACCCCAGGGGGTAGGGGTTCCACTAGAACAGGTTTCTCAAAGCCCCATGCAGCCTGGCCTTGAACAGTCCCAGGGATCCTCTGGAAAGTTTATGAGTTGCTGACCAAGTTGCAAAATACAAAATGAAGTCTCAGATAAATCAATATTTTATAGGTTTGCTGGTCATGACAGTAAAGTAAAAAATGTTTTCCAATCTGCTCTGTATCTCTTCCCAAATGTTATCAGGAGCACACAGGAGAAAAAAATGTTTTTATTTAAACTTCAGATGTTCTGAAATATGTGCAGGTTGAACTCCATAAGCAATACAGGCATTCCGAGTTTCATATTGAAGAAGTCAGATCCTGAGGAACAACACACAAACTATGTGCAAATTTTAGCAGATCTAACAAAAATACACACCTTAGCAAAATGCTGAACCCTAGTGATCAAACACTACATTTGTATCACTAAATGTAACAGCTGACCAAAATATGCACCTGTAACTAGGACAAATTAATAGTTAATGACATTATTAATTGTGAAAGTTGAAGTCTCCATATCATACTAATGCAAAGAAAAGAAAATATGCCCATGGTAGTAACTCTTTTGCTTCCTTAAAAATATTTCCCAGAGCAGTCCTTAGAACACAAGTAAGAGAAGGTGAAATTGTTCATTAGGATGAAGTAGTGGGGGGGGGGGGGGGGGGGGGTAAACCAAAGTAGATCAGGTGCTTTCAAGAGTCAAGCTGGCAAAAATATCTGTTTTCTTCCAACATTTAATTCAGTTCTGGTCCTTTTATCTAACAAGGCCTGGCTTCTTCAGTTCTGGAACAGGGGCTTTTAGTGGGCCTGAGAAAGGAGTGCTTTTACATGCCAGCTCTGAGACATCACTGTGGTTTTTTTCCACCTGTGTGATAACCTGCCCAAAGATGGTTGAGTTAAAGAAGCCTTGCAAACACCCTCCATTTGCAACTGCCCAGTATCCACTGAAAGCAAAGCAACTACAAATGGAAGAGTCCTGCCTTGCTGAGTACATTTTAAGATAAAGAAAGACATTATCTCTGTACACAGCCCCTCTCCCAAGAGCAATTTGTCTGGAAAAGGTGTAGGGAGAGCAGTTCTTTTGAAAGGGTGTAGATGGCAAAAAGAGCAGGATGAGGAACCACCAGGCAGGGCAAGGAGGACCTCATGCCCACCTTTCCCATAAGGCTGTTATTTCAAGACATGCCCAGGACACCGTAGGTACAAGAGACTTTTGTAACACTTATCCCTAGGATCTTGCTCTCCCATCTTAGGACCCATGCCTTGTTTCTTGTGGCAGACAGAAGATGACTGGGGGCAGGGAGGGAGGGCAGAGGTTAAAGGGGATAAAGAGTAAGCAAAATCAATCTCACTGAGGCTGCCTATTTGGCAGCAGTGCTTCTTAAATGGCTTCTAAATTTGCTTCGGGCAGTTCCCACCCTCCCAAACATAAAACCCACAGCTTCCATTTATGCCAATGCTACTGTTCATGCAGCCAGACAATAAACCCTATCAAAGAACTGATCTAGCTGATGCAGCATCATTAAACAGCAAGAACTGGCACTTAATATTGATCTCCCTGTGCAATCACACAATTCCCTCAAGTAGCAGAACTGTCTGATGATGGAAGCAAGCAATAGTAAAAGAAGGTGCTAGAACTGAAGGAAAGAAGGAAAATACTGAGAAAGCCAATTTATTCCTTTGCCTAGTGTGAAGCCGTACAAAATGCTCAAGGCAGGCTCTTCACACTACTCTGCACACTACTCATTTGATTGCAGTCTGAACTCTGTCTTGATGCTGAAGAAACACCTCTGCAATCAAAGCCAACAAGAACTCTGTATTAAGCTTATCAAGAGCTGTGCACATACTTTGGACACCAGGCACTCAAAATGGGGAGACTGTTCCCGTAACTTTTTGACATCTCTACAGTTTGCCCACCCACTGGTGAAGCAATGGCAACACTCCCTTTCCCCAAACTGACGAGGTTTGCTGTGAAATTGGATTCATACATTTCTTTATGAAGCACTTCAGTAAGAGTGCAGGATGTACCAAAAACCACAAGATCCTTTTCCTTCAGGACATGGTTCATCTATTATGCAGTACTTATGTCAGCCACCCGACAATACTGAAGACCTGCAGACGTAAAATGAGCCCCTTCCTTCCTGAGCTACTAAGTCAGCCCTGGCTTTGTGAAGAACACAGGCAGATGAGACGACGCAATTAAAGATTTGAAACATTCATGCCCAGGAATGAATTAGAACTGTAAAGTCACCTTACCTCTTACATTCCCTAACTTTTAAGTACACGGCTCTAGGATCTTTGTAAGGTCGATTCAAAGCAGCAAACAAGGAGCACAGTGTAGGGAACTGGCTGTGTAACACAACACCCTAATTCGCCATCAAAAGGCATTTGTGCTGTTCTGAGGAATTACTGCTGCTATGCAAGAACCTGAACCTTAAGCTTACCAATTTAGATAAGAGCTCAATTCTTCCAAAGGCTGAAGCATATGTTCCAGTGTGTACTGAATAGAGCCTAATCTCACAGTCTGATGCAGTTACAGTAGAGCTTTTTTTTGCATTACGTTTCCTTAAGACCTAAGCAACAATGCCAAAAAAAACCCACTGAAGTCAGAGAGCTTTCTCATTCCCTTCATCTATTCCTCAGCTTTGTCTTTAGCTTGAACAGGTGGCAGCTCCAAGCAGGGATTCCAGGAGGCTTCAATACATAACAGTGTCTGCCATTTCAGTTTCAACTTCCCTGTTGTCTAAAATCAAATTTACAGCTTGGTCATTGTGTTGGTTTTGGCCGGGACACCGTTAATTTTCATAGTAGCTGGTTTGGGGCCATGTTTTTGATTTTTGCAAGAAACAGTGCTGATAACTCAGGGATGTTTTAGTTATTGCTGAGCAGCATTTACACAGAGCCAGGGTCTCTTCTGCCTTTTACCCCCACCTCACCAGCAATTGGCAGGCAATGCACAAAAAGGGGACACAGCCAGGACAGCTGATCCCAATGGACCACAGGACCCCAGACCATGGTGTCATGCTGATCATACAGAGCTGAGGGAAGGAGGAGCAATGGGGGGAAGTTCAGAATGGTGGTGTTTATCATCCCAAGTCACTGTCAGGTGTGCTCTCCTGGGGATGGCTGAACAGCTGCCTGCCCATGGGAAGTGGTGTATGAATTCCTCTCACATTCACAGTGAAGACTTGAGCACTGCCCTGCATTGTTTTCTTCTGTGTTTATAAATTTAAGGCAGTTTAAACACTGTTTCCAGCACAAATCCAAAACATGGCCCAATATTAGTTACTATGAAGAAAATTAACTCTACCTCTGTTCAAAACCAGCACAGTTATCACAACACAGTGAACAGTGCACAGCAGTTACATGTTGCTTCGTAAAGCATAAGCTCATGCAGCTGGGAAATAGGTCTGCATTCTGTGGTTTTTGTACTGTACAATATAGTCAAGGAACAGGCTTTCACACAGTATAAACAAAATCCATGAGGAGAATTTTGCTTCACATCAAGTTTCTATTTTAGGCAGACTGGAAAAATCTCTGTGTACAGCTAGGTTCTACATAACATTTGCCTGGAACAGTATTTTTCCGTTTGGCAGAGGGAGTATTTTTAAATGCTAAACTTCTCAAACTATCTCTTGAAAGTGCAGGTCTATCTATCCCTTAAAGTAGCAATCTACTAAAGAGAAACCCTGCAATTTGTTAAAACAAAAACCTTCAGAATAAATATTAATATAAAAGACTAGATTTCCTTACTCAGTAGCATTTTATTTCATTCTATCATATCTTGTATATTATTTAGACACAGAATTGCACTGAACTGAATTTTATGAATCAAGTAAAATTAAGAGAATGACAAAAGACAGAGAAAATAGCTTCCATTTCTTCTGTTCATGAAATAATTTTGAAAATAATTTTCCAGAATAAAATGACATGGTTCTACCTCTCTTCATTTCCAGACCACACAAAACCATCAACATGTTCAAATCAGCGTGTCCAGAACATGGGCAGACCTTTTTTCTGCATAAACAAATCCTCACTTTTAGCTATTTCACAAATGACCGTTCAAATCAACATCCTAAACTGACTCCAAAATCATAGAAGTAATTCACTGTTTCTTCTTCATCTATGAAAAGACACATTTCCCCTAAAATCTGATACCATGTCTCATGTAAAGTGCCAGCATACTCACTCAGCTACTTCTAGCACATGCACTTAGCTTGGATATATAAATGTGTAATGTTTATTTCAACCCTGATGAGGCTTCAGTTCACTCTCTATTTCACTTCAGCTATGAAGAACTAAAGCACCATCAGCTGCATACTGGAAATTAAAAGGGGATTATTTTAGAACTGCACAGTATAATGCCAACTAATTGCTTCAGAGCAGTTATTTATAAATCATTATTCCGGAGCCACCCCACAACCACATTTATTTCACAATGCTTTATTCTGCAGCAATATAGAGTATTTAGAAAAAAGTCTGCAATGCTTTCATAATCCCACTATGACCATTCTGAAATACAAGCCACAGTGAAATTCCACTGTATTTGTGAGAGGTTGTAAGGTTTTTGTGTTCTAAAACTGTTTATGAAGAACAACCACTGATGATGTTAGAGTTACTTTAACTGACAATTTTTACGAATGTTTTAAGTACATCTTAATATTAATAACATTGCCCTTTGTTCTTATTAAGGGTTGTGTGCAACAGGGAAAGGTGTAGTTGCATGGCTTTTCATTAATGCTTCCATTTTATAAAAGAATAATTCACAGAACACTCTTGAGTTAAAAGGGTGTCAGAAGGATCATCAAAGTCCAGCTCCTGGCCCTGCACAGGACCACCCCAAAGAGTCACACCATGTGCCTGAGAGCACTGTCTAAACGCTTCTTGAACTCTGTCAGCCTGGTGCTGTGACCACTTCCCTGGGGAGCTGTTCCAGTGCCCAGCCACTCTCTGGGTGAAGAACCTTTTCTTAATATCCAACTTAAACCTCTCTGACACAGCTTTATCCATCTTCTTCTTTCCCCAAAGATAACTTTCCATTTCTTTCTTTTTCTTCTACAAACATACGTATTTTTCCTTTTGATTTCTACCATTTCCCATTTCATCTTTCCCTCTATCTTCCCTACCTCTTTCGAAGATAAAAGGAAAGCTAGACAAGTGGAAATACACTGTAACCAGAGAACATCCCTTTTAGCTTTTAGGAGTCCAGCAAAAAGGCTGATGTGTCTGACGCATGTGCTGCTTCAGTAGTCAGGCTCTTTTTTCCTACTAACCAGAAATGGATTTCATTACTGACTGGCAGAGCAATGAGTGAAACACAGACTAATGAGGGAGGGTAAAGTCACTGTTAGTCACTCGTCAGGTGCATGGAGAGACAAAAGAGGTTTACATCAAGCACGGGAAAAAATTCTTAGCGTAGCACGAGGTGAGTGATGAGGTATGGAAAATCCTGGAACATGAAGATGGGGAAGGGAAGAAAATACAGCTGGAGATACTGGCAGCTGAGAAAGGCAAATATTAGCATACCCATTAATATTGCTTACCTATGAAGATTTTTGTTAAATGAAACGCTGCAGTATGTGCTACTTGACAGGTAATGTTGGCATGTCTGAAAATACCAACAGCAGTAATTGAAGCTACATTAATAAAACCATTTAAGCACACTATTAAGTAATTAGAGTTGTGAGGCCATCAACATTAAGCCTGATTACAGAGCTTCAAAACTTAATGACCAATTAGACTAATAATTGTTTTCAAAATCAGATTTTTTTGGAAATTGCATTTACAAGTGATTCTTTGCAGTAAAGAGATTACGTTTCATTCAGAACAAAAACATCCTAGCTGGCTATATTCAGACAAATCAGCATCAGCCCTTCAGGATGTCATTTTATTTTCCCCTCATCATTTCTTTAAAAAGTTATCTATGTATACATTCCATAGTAAGCTAAATTACACATGTACTTTAGAAATGAAGACACAGACTCTCACTTTTAAAGAAACTTCAGAAAATAAGATTTAAAGCTTCTGGAGCCTCTTGCACACTAAGCAAAATGCCAACAATGCAGTAATTGTGGCTGGGGCTAACTTTCAAAGCCAGTTAATTGCACTTCAGCACACAATGATGAAATCTTGTATCATCTAAGCCACTCACAAGCTGGTACTAAAAAAAAAAAAAAGTTTGAATTATACAAATATACTTAAGTGAAAAACTAAGACATAAGGCCCATGTTCAAACTCTTACAAGCCTGTGGCTAGTCTACATTTGAGAATGAAGAAGACCCAGCTGTCTTAATACAAAGATAAGCATGGTTAATCTAACAAGGGTTTATGGGGAATAACTTAAGATTTGCCAAGCATTGTGCTTATATGCCAAACTTCTTGGCTTGTATAGATTCTAAGACACCATAAAAACATCTAAGTAGGATGCCATACCTGAGATCCCTAAAAAACAGAGAAATTACAAAGTGGTTGAACAGCAGATTCAAAAGCAGTACAAGGTATCTTTCTTAGTAGTCACTACTCTAGGAAAACTCGGTACCAAAGACAGCAGGGAAGTCCAATTTAGGAGTGAAAAAATACCCAAATTCCACAGCAGAATCACAGATTTAACAGCAATGCCCAACTACTACAATGAAGAAAAACATTAAAGTCTTCCAAACAACTCAGATTCAGAGAATTACTTTCTTTAGCAAGTAAGGACCTCGGGGGCAGGAGATTATTCCTCAAACACCACTGATGGGTTTCCTCCATGGAACAGCTATTCCTTGTGCCATGTACATACAACAGCAGCACATGACACCAGGACTGAGCAAATCCTGTGCTCTGCCAGCACTTGGGAGCAGCTCATTTCCAGTACCACCTGAAGTGGGTATTTTTTCCCAGTAGAAACACAACAGTGATTTTAAAGCTACAAGTGTAAACTGGAACTAATTGATTACACACACATAAACTGGAATTAATCCATTAGAGTCCAAACTATCCCATCAGTAGAAGGCACAGTTTATATCATTTACATGTGCAGACACAATGGTAATCAAAACTCTTTCACAAGATACAATTCACTACAACTCTACTCAAAGGGTTCAAATGAGTTTCCATCAAAAGCTATTTCTTTCAGATTTTTTTTTGACAAAAAAGCTTTTATAAAACCAGTTTTAGGGCTGATACTTGCTTTTGCCATGATGCCTCAAAAAATGTGTCTTTGCTAGCCAGTTGGTATCTCAAGATATGTATCAATCACAGCAAATCATACTCTCATAATTTTCTTCCTACAATCATATATTTGGATCCAGATATTTTTCTAGTAAAGAATATTTTTTATTCCACATTAATAGAGTACTTAGCACAACCAAGATGACATTTAGGTTCTTAAAGTTTTATCCCACTGGATGAAGAATGAAAATGATTGGAAATGGTCCTGCTTTTAAACATGGAAATGGCTGTCTCAGCATAACCCGAGCTTATTAGAAGACATTAAAAACAACCAAAATGAACCTGAAAGAGGCTTAAAAAAGAAAAAACAAAACAAAGGAAAAAACCACAAACCAAAAAAAATTTTAAAAACCCATGTCTGAAAAACATCAACCCAACTACAAGACTTCTGAAATTGCAAGGAATTAACAGGACAGAGGACTCGCTTGGCAACTTTAGGATAGCTGGCATTTCTAGTTCATTGCTGCACCTCTATTTTAGAAATCAGCATCAGTAGCCCAGAAAGAGAACAGATATTGTGTATCTTGGGTATATTCTTCAATTCCAACCTCATTATACCAACTACTGAGAAAATGAAAAGGAAAAGTACCTCACTTTCTATGACTTGATTTGACAAGAGAAGACAAAGAGCTCCAAATGTTGAAAAGAACTGCGTAAGACTGACAAGCATCAACAATTAGAAATGAAAAGACTTGAACTTAGTCATAGTTTAGTTTGACTTCCAAGTTTGTTTTTATTTTTATTTATTTAAATATTTAAACATTTAAACATGAAGGTTTGACTCCAGGATGGCTCTAGCTATACAAATATCTTGCTCTAACCAAACTAAAACACACAGGCACTTTTACAATGTTTTCTTATTCTAAATTCAGGGGCTTTTACATTTATGGACAATTCAGAAAAAAAATATTGTAAATGGAAAGAAGCAAGACAAAAATTAACAAGTCTAATAGTAATAACCTTAAACATACACACACACAAAACCCAAAACTCCTGCAACAAAACCAAAATGCTGAAACAAAAAACATAATCAAAACCCACTGTGCTGGAGTATGAATAATAGTCAAGCTTCTATATTAAGAAGATACAAAGCAGATCTAGTTCCCTGATGAATTTTCACATGGTTTAAAAGACAAGGATATTCTAATAACCTGTCTTACCGAAACCAGCCAAGTCCAATACTGCAACTGCTCGAGGCACAAGACTCACAGTTAAGTTGCAGAAATTAAATTTGTGAGGCAGCTGCAGAATCCAGCACTACTAGTTTGGCAGATCTGAGACAACTTCCACAATGCAGGAAAAGCCTGAACTGCTGCTTTTTACTGACGCTGAGAAAATATCAGCCCTGACTAAAAATGTACCCCACCCTTGTTAAAGGCAACAAATTGATTTGAGCTCAACTCTTGGCTTCCACTTCATTTCTGCCTAAATAAACTTCAATTCGACACACTTAGTTGGTCACCAATGAAAAGCCTAAGGCTACATGTCGCTGCAAGAGGCCATTTTCCCTTGGACACATCTGTCCTATTTTCGAAACTGAAGTGGAGCTTCACAAAGTTTCTGATGCTCAAAACTATTCACAGGGCCACACAAACAGGCAACTGTATACGCATATTTCAGAAGCAGAGCTTTGCTAGGAAAGCACTCTATAAACAGTAGCATGCCACTGTTCTCAATTAAAGACATTTCATTGTAAGTGAATAGTGACTTTTTTTCGCTTTTAAAGAATCCTTGGAGAAGTACTCAATACAATTATGTAATGCTTACAACAGGCTACTTTTCTGGCTGAACAAGGACATTCCCTCAGAAAAAAAAACCCAAGCATTTTTCAATTAAGACAGTAATGACAGAATAACAGAACTCAGCAGAATATATTTTTACCCTTGGAAAGCATTATCTTCTGCAGTTCCAGAAGGGAGAAAAACTAACAGACATTAAATACAAGAAATATTTTCTTCTCATTCAAGATTTAATACAAATTCCTCTCCATAGCACTCCAACAGTAACAAAAGAATAACCAAATCTCTTCTGATGTTTTGCTGCTAGACTTCTTCACTCTGGTGTGTCAAATGTATCAGCTATGTTGAAATCAAGCCCTCCATTCTTTCTAGAGCATCTTTAAAGCCAGAATTTTGTCCTAGCTCTGTCCACCCCATTTTTCCCTTCATCCACTCCCCCATCACTTTTTAAGCACTCCTTTTCTTTCACATTTGTTTTTCATTTTCTCTTGCTTTTGCCTTTAATTTCAAACACTCAGCAGTCCCAATACATTGATTAGCAACAGACACACTGGATCTACAGAGCCCTCCTACTGATAGCAAAGAGGGTGCACAGCAAGCTCACTACACTGGACTTCAAAAGCAGACTTCTGGCACCTTCAGGGATATGCTTGGTGGAGTACCATGGGATAAAGCTCTGGAGGGAACAGGTGCCCAAGAAAGTTAGTTAATATTCAAGGATCACTTCCTTCAAGTGCAGGAGCAATGCATCCCAACAAAGAAGTAGTCAGGCAAAAACACCAGGAGGCCTGCATGGATATACAAGAAGCTCCTGGACAAACTCAAGCAAAAAAAGGAAACCTCCAGAGGGTGCAAGCAAGGACTGATAGCCAGGAGGAATACAAAAAAATTGTTCGAGCTGCCAGGGATTGGATTAGAAAAGCTAAAGCCCTTAAAGAATTAAAACTAGTCAGGAATGTCAAGGGCAAACAGAAGAGGTTTTATAGGTATACTAGTGATAAAACGAAGAGTAGGGAAAATATGAGCCCACTCTAGAAGAAAGTGGGAGATGTGGTTACCATGAACATGGAGAAGGCTGAGATGTTATGAGGTAAAAAACGCAAAGATATTTTTCCCTCAGTTCCCAGAGGCAAGTTTTCCACCTGAGTCCCAGAAGGTGAAGGTAGCGATTAGGAGAATGAAGAACTGCCCACAGAAGATGATCAGGTTCAAGATCATCTCAGGAACCTGAAGGTGCACAGGTTCATAGGACCTGATGCAGTGCATCTGCAGGTCCTGAGGGAACTGGTGGAAGAAGTGGCCAAGCCACTATCCATCGTATTTGAGACTTGTGGCAGTGCAGTGAAGTTCCCACCAAACTGAAAAGGGAAAACAAACCCCTCATTTTCAAAAAGAGAAAAAAGGAAGACACAGGCCAGTCTCACCTCAGTGCCTTAGCAAGATCATGGTGCAGATCCTCCTGGAAACTCTGAGAAGGCACATGGAAAATAAGGAGACAATGTGTAACAGCTAACCCAACTTCACTAAGCTCAAACCATTCCTGGCAAATTTGTTGACTTTCTACAATGGGGTTAAAGTGTTGGTGGATAAGGGAAGAGCAACTGACATCATGGACTCAGGCAAAACATTTGACACTATCTCATTATGTCCTTATTTTTACATCAGAGAGATATGGATTTGACAGATGGCCACTCAGTGGATAAACAGCTGGCTGGATGGTTGCACTCCAACTGTTGTGGTCAACAGCCTGATATCCAAGGGGAGACCAGTGAAAACTGGAGCTCCTCAGGGGACAATACTGAGACCAGCACTACTCAACATCTTGATTGGTGACATGGACAGTGGGACGGAGAGCACCCTCATCAAGTCTGCCCACTACACCAAGCTCTGTGGTGGGGTTGACATGCTGGAGGGAAGGGACAGCATCCACAGGGACTTTTATATGCCTGAGAAATGGGTCCATGTGAACCTCATGACGTTCAACAAGGCCAAGAACAATGGGACAAACCTTGGTACCAATACAGAGTTAGTAGAGTGGACTGAGAGCAGATCTGAGGAGAAGGATTCAAAGGTGTTGGTTTATGAGAAGCTCAACATGACCCAGCAATGTGCACCTGCAGCCCAGAAAGCCAAACACATCCTGGACTGCATCCAAAGCAGCATGGCCAGCAGGGTGAGGAAGGGGAATCTGATCCTCCCCTCTGCTTTGGTGAGACCCCATGTGGAATGCCGCATCCAGCTCTGGGGACCCCAAGGTAAGAAGTAGACCTGTAGCAGTGAGTCCAGAGGAGGGTCATGAAACTGATCAGAGAGACAGAGAATCTCTCCTACGAGAGAAGGCTGATGGAGCTGGGGCTCTACAGCCTAGAGAAGAGAAGGCTCTGGGGAGACCTTACTGCAGCCTTCCAGTACCCGAGGAGGCCTAAGAGAGCTGGAGAGGGACTTTCTACAAGGCCATGCAGTGACTTGATAAGGGGTAATGGCTTCAGACTAAAAGAAGGCAGGTTTAGATCAAATACAAAGCAAAATTCTTCACTATGAGAATGGTGAGGCACCAGAACAGGTTACCCAGGAGTTGTGGATGCCTCATCCCTGGAAGTGTTCAAGTTCAGGCTGGATAGGGCTTTGAACAACCTGGTTTTGGGAAGGTGTCCCTGTTCATAGCAGGTCCCTTCCAACCTAACCCATTCTCTGATTCTGTATTTGCACCTTTACCAATTCTTGCTGATTGTCTTACCTTCACACCTGGCTGCCCAAAAGGGCCTAAAGGAACAACTTCAGCATTTAAATTCTATCAAACCTCATGGGAGTTCTGCACAGATGGTTTCCAAGTTTATTTTCAAGGCAAGAAACTAATCTTGATCTACAAATCAAAAATAATCATGTAGATCTCTTGAGCAGCAAAAATACATAATAGAAGTTAGTAAAAAATGTACTGCTGGAAAGCTGCAGTCCTACCTTTTGAAGGGGTGTAAATCTGTTGATGAAAAGAGTAAGGAAAAAAGTCATCTTTGGGGGATGATTAAGAAAAATTGTATTTTACACTATTTTAGTGAATTTGCAGAAGCCTAGTTTGAATATTGGAGAAACAACATACTGCTCCTGTGCTAAACACAGGTTCAGCACCTCTGACTTACCCACATCAACCCCGTAAAATGTTTAGTGCTACCTACCTGAATCATCAGCTAATCTGCTGATTCTCTCCAACACAGCAATACAATCTCTCTCATCATCACTCACTTCCTTCAAAGTGTCCAGCAAACTTCGAGCCACCATTTGCCTAGTTTACAAGAAAGATTAAAATCAGCATTATTTGTGTCCAGAAATACAGCTAAATCAAAAAGTTGTGCAATCATACAAGTTTATTACACCAAACAGAATTTTATATATATTCACTTTAAAGTCAATAAATTTAGTTAGCCCTGCTTTGGGAATTCTTACTTCTGATACCTGGCATAACCTTAAAGAAATGTAAGCTTCAAATATAACATTAAAAGTATCCCTTTCATTTACAAGGATAAGAGAAATCAGCCACTAAGACCAGAAATAGTAATCATCTGCTAAGTGGGCAAACAGGAGCTGAATGTTAGGAAGTCAGAATCTGCCTTCCATCTTCGTCTATGACGTTCCTAACTTGTTCCATAAAGAGCAAAATAACACCAGTATCGTTAAAATGTTTTTAAATGGAATTCTGAATTTATTTCACGAAAGCATGAACACTCAAGCCAAAGATTTTCATACCAATGGTGACATTTAAAAGTCAAACTTCATTTGAATGCTATGGGTATATACCGTGAGCGGTGGGCACATACTGTGAAAATAACATGTACTACCCAACTCATG
Source organism: Sturnus vulgaris (assembly GCF_052056855.1). Lineage (NCBI taxonomy): Eukaryota > Metazoa > Chordata > Aves > Passeriformes > Sturnidae > Sturnus > Sturnus vulgaris. The sequence goes on along the minus strand of NC_142243.1, from coordinate 105,579,549 downwards.
TGCACCTGAGACATACATTAAGTAAAGTAGAAACATTAAGAAAATATTAAATATCATAATCAACTCAGTTACTACTTCGAATGCACAAGAAGATTTTCTATGGATTAATTTATGAGTGATGAGATATAGTCAGATTTGGGATTTTGTCCTCTGAGGCTCTGTCACAGACTACACTACAAAGTCATACCTATCAGGTACCTAGACAGCCCTAAATGCAGCTGGGAATGTGTAGCAATCAACCTTTCTCCTCAAAAACAGTCCTCAATGGCATAACTCTTTTCTCACCCTATTGGATAGGGTGGGTTACATGTCAATTCAGAGAGCTAGCAGAATTATCCCTGGATAATGGAATGGGCCAAAAAACAGCGTCCAAAACAATGGTAGATCTGGTAATGCCCTGGAGCAACTCAACAAAATGCTGAAGTAGCAAGTGTCAAGTGCCAGGTATTTCCAGAACTGAAGGACAGAAACACTCCTACGGTGCAGCCTAGATAGAAGCACTGCTGACAAACAGCAGTGCTGTAGACAAGAGCAGAGGCATACCTAAACTTTGTTATGTTCACTACAAGCATTGAATGTGAGCAGCAGTCAACAACTGATAAGAAAACAGATGGTTACATTCCTAGTGCACAAGGGAAGCTCAAGAACTTCACAATTCCATGCAATCAGAGAAAGGCAGGAGGTTTCCATGAATTCCCAAAGCTAAGCACATATTTTCTCCCACCAAAAATCAGCAATTTAAATATTTCACATTGGCCACTTGCAGAACTATCTTTAAACTGTTTTGACATACAGATGTAGAAAATCTTCTAAAAATAGCAAACTGAAGAAACCATTTGCCTTTAACAAATTTCCTCTCCCTCACTCTTCTTAACAGAAGCGCATTGTAGAGAGCCTGGTGCAGGAATGGCTAGAAGAGAGAGGCCATAGTCAGATCAATTTAGTCAGGCTGATAAAGCAGGCCTCAGCTTCAAGGGCATAGCAAGAGGGAAAGCACGTAGACTTGTGATAAGATGAACAAAGACAGACTGTAAAAGAAGAACTAGAAGAACTCTGCTAGCCATGAAATTGCAAAAGTGTAGCTATAAACTTAGCCGATCAGCATAGTGACGCATATGGCAAGGCAACCAATGATGAGCTTAGCTTTTGCAATATGCATGAGTTAATTAAGCACTGTATTTAATCGCCACTCTAATTATCAATAAACGAGACTTCGCAGATGACCGAATTGGTGTCCGTGTCTCCCTTCTCCGACAAATGGTGACCCCGACGCGTGCCTCCGTCGCTGAAAAAGAAAACGGGGGAGAACGCGCCACGGTCGGTTAAGTTGAGCTTGGGGCCTGCTGCAACCGGGTCGGTGTCAAACGACGTAGGAAAGACACCCTCAGGAGCTACAGAGGTGGTCCTGGGCCATACGTGCTGCCGAAGCCGGAGAGTTGCAACGGCGCCGACGGTAAAAAATGGACAGGCAAGCAGCATATGATTTATTTATAGCACATATAGACAAGTTAGGGCTAAAAGAGCTTAATCCCAGGAAGGACATACCGGGGTTGTTAGCCTGGGGTTCTGCTAAAGGCTTATTCACTAACCCTCATAGTGTGCATGAGTTAAATGAGTGGCGTAAGTTAGGAGATGTACTGTGGGAGGCAGTGTTAGCAGATGATAAGACAGCAAAAAAGTTAGGAAAAATCTGGCAAGTAGTTCATAACGCACTCTTAAAGCAACAGGCAGAGAAAAGGGCAGCACAGCAGGCAGTAGAGGCATATAAAAGAAATGCTCAGTATGGTGATAATGAGCCCCTTGCACCAAGCACAAGAAGGGTTGAAATACCTATTCTTAGAGACACGGCAGGAATGGCCAATGGGGCTAATTGCACTTGGCCCTCTGCACCCCCCTCAGAAGAACTGGGAAATAATGCTGCTAAAGCAGAGGAGGTAATTGCAGAGAGCGAAATATCCCAACCTTGCGGCGTAGAATCCCCTTGCCAGCCTGAATCTAGCACCCCTAAACCTGCCAGTGAGCCAAATCCTGTCCCTAGGGCGGAAAGCGACCTGCGGGGGGAAGTGGCAAGGCAGAGGAAGGAGGCATGGAATATGCTAGCTAGACATGGCCTGGAGACTGGGGATGATGCCGCTGTGAGTGCAGTCAAAGTCTGGACCTTTCCTGTAACATACACACAGGGAGTAAACCAACAAGGACAAGCTGTACAAGTGGGAGAGTATGAACCACTTGATTGGAAGTTACTAGCACAGTTACGGCAGACAGTGAGTCAGTTCGGGTTTCGAAGCGAGCCAGCCAAACAAATGCTAGACTATCTATTTGACACATATTTATTACTGCCAAATGATCTAAAAAGCATAGCAAAATTAATTTTCACACCACATCAGCAAATGCTATTTAATGCTCACTGGCAAGCTCTTGTTGCCGAGGCAGTTGCAGTACAAAGAGGTCAGGGTGATCCGTTAGCCGGAATTACAGCAGATGAGTTAATGGGAGTGGGCGCATTTCGCAGATCAGAAACTCAATTACTCCCGGGGGCCGACAGGGTTAGAGAAGCCATGCGTATTGTAAGAACTGCTATAGATCAGGTGAAAGATAGTTCAGGTATACCCATGTATATGGGAATAAAGCAAGGAAGGGAGGAATCCTTTGGGGACTTTGTAGATAAGGCTACCGCTGCTATTGATAGGGCAGGAGTTCCAGAGTATATGAGAGGGGCAATGTTAAAGCAATGTGCGTTACAAAATAGCAATGAGGCAACAAAGAGGGTATTGTCAACTCTAGGAGCTAATTGGACGATAGAAGAGGCATTAGAAAGAATGGCGCTGCAGCCATCAGGGTCACAGGTTTTCTTAATTAATGCACTAAAAGAAATAGGCTTAGGGCTGCAGAAACAAGCTGAATCCACACAGTCACAGGTACTAGCTGCTCTTGCCCCGCTCCGTGCTTCCACAGCAGCACCGGCCACAGCGAACAACCGCCGACCTCCTTCAACGCGATGCTTTAGATGCGGAGGCGGAGGCCATTTTCGACGAGACTGCCGAGCCTCAGGAGTGTGGTGCCAAAACTGCCAGAACAACACCCACAACACGTCAGCTTGTCGCCGCCAATCGGGAAACTCCAGGCGGAGCGCGTCCGGCAGCCGCGCCCAGACACAAGTAGCCGCCGTAGCATCAGCGCCATCTCCTGTCTGCAACCAGCCACAACAGGGAGCCTGGGACTTGACTTGGCAGCCGCAGTAAAAACATCATTATTAACAACACGCCCCGCTAAAGTCCCAACTGGAGTACAAAGCCCAGTAATTATTAAAGGACAAACTTTTGGAGGACTAATAGTGGGACGTTCATCAAGCTCCATTTTAGGACTGTTTGTACTACCAGGTGTCATTGATGCAGACTACACTGGGGAAATACAAATAATAGTCTATACTCCTTTTCCTCCTCTAACAATTGAAGCAAATCAACGTATTGCTCAATTTATTCCACTTCCACAGTTAAGCCGGGGTGTTCAACCACAAACACAAACTCCGCGCAAGGACCAAGGTTTTGGGTCCTCTGGTGTTGCTCTGCTCACAATGGATCTCAATACTAGACCCAAAAAGGAGGTGAGGTTCACCTATGCAGGACGTACAATAAAAATGATGGGACTTTTAGACACTGGAGCAGATACCAGCATTGTTTCTCCAGAAAAGTGGCCCTGTGATTGGCCATCATTACAAACCACGGATACCGTGACGGGCGTCGGAGGGTTTACCCTCGCAAAGAAAACACCCCCAATAAAAGTTACTATAGATGGGCAGGACTTGGTAACTGTGTTATCAGTAGTTGCATTACCGCCCATGGTACATTGTCTAATTGGAAGGGACATTTTAGCTCAGCTTGGGGTCGTTCTATCCAACGAGCACCCTTTGGGGTAATTGCCATTGCTTGGACTTTCCCAATCCCAATCACCTGGACTACCAATGAACCGGTAATGGTTAAGCAATGGCCTCTAAAAAGGGAAAGTCTAATACAAGCACATCAACTCGTGAAAGAACAATTTCAACAAGGACATTTAAAACTTTCCACAAGCCCATGGAACACGCCAATTTTTGTGATTAAAAAGAAATCAGGGAAATATCGTCTTCTGCATGATTTAAGAGCAGTAAATGATCAAATGGAAGCAATGGGAGCACTACAACCGGGACTTCCCAATCCAGCCATGCTCCCACAACATTGGCCTCTTTTAATTATCGACTTAAAGGACTGCTTTTTTACTATAGCCTTACACCCCCAGGATACAAAAAGATTTGCATTTACCCTACCAGCAATTAACAGGGGGGAACCTGACAAAAGATATGAATGGACTGTTCTTCCACAAGGCATGAAAAACTCACCCACTTTGTGCCAATTATATGTTGATGCAGCCTTGCAACCCCTGAGACTAAAATGGCCTGCCACAATTATTTACCATTACATGGACGACATCCTATTCGCCCAGAAAACAGCATTTACAAATATTCAAATGCAAGAAATTCAAAACACTTTAGCAAAAGCATCTCTCATGATAGCTCCAGAAAAGATACAGCAATCTACACCATGGAAATACCTAGGATGGACTATTACAAATCAAATCGTACGGCCGCAAAAACTTCAAATTGCAACAAAAATCACCAATCTAAATGAAGCACAACGCTTACTAGGAGATCTACAGTGGCTCAAACCAATTGTTGGGATACCCAACTCTCTGCTGGAATCCCTCAGGCCACTGCTCAAAGGGACTAATCCAACCACACCTGTAACTATGACACCACAACAAAAAGATGCTCTCAATGGCATTATTCGCTGCGTCAATGAAGGATTTGTTTCCCGCCGGGATGTATCATTACCTATAGACCTCACCATTTGGAATACTCCTGATCATCTACTTGGAGCACTTACACAAACACAAAAGAAAACGGGGGAGATACAGGTACTAGAGTGGATAACTCCACCTTTACAAGCAAAAAGGACAATCAGTACAAAAATCGAACAAGTAGCTACCTTGATTCGTAAGGGTCGGGTAAGGATTCTGGAAATCACCGGAACAGGCCCGACTGCAATCCACCTACCCATGAAAAAGGAGGATTTAGACTGGTACCTCCTCAACTCTGAGGACTTACAAACAGCTTTGCTGGAAGCTGGAGCAGCAGTCAACACAGGACCGCTGACACCACGTCATCTTCAGTGGTTAGGAAATTGGGACTGGGTATCAAAGCCAACACGATCGGAACAGCCGATAGCAGGTGCTATCACAGCATTCACAGATGCCGGAAAGAAATCGAGGAGGGCAGCCATCACCTGGAAAGAAGGCCCTCGATGGAAAAAGCAAATAATAGACGCTGATCCAGAGGACAGTTTACAAACATTGGAATTGCTTGCTGTTGTGTGGGCACTAAGTGAACTGCAAGGGCCTTTGAATGTGGTCACTGATTCATTTTATGTTGCAGGAGTAGCACAGAGAATTGAAGACGCCTCTGTGAAAGAGGTGCAGAATAAGAGACTCTATGAACTCTTACTGCAGCTAAAGCGAGCAGTAGGAGCAAGGTTTAAGCCTTATTGTATCATACACATCAGAAGCCACAAGTGGGATGTAGGCTTGGGTGAGGGCAATGCCAGGGCAGATAGATTAGTTATGAATGTAGCAGATGATAGGGGGATTGAGGCAAGAGAGTCACACACACGATTTCACCAGAATGCTAAGGGATTGGTGCGTGAGTTCAAAATAGGCATACAAGAAGCTAAGGCAATAGTGAGAGCTTGTCCCACCTGTAGTCATCACAACAGTGGGGTGGGTCTTGGGTGTGGGGTAAATCCTCGGGGTCTGGAAAGTAATGAAATTTGGCAAATGGACGTTACACACGTAGCAGAATTTGGTAGGCTTAAGTATGTGCATGTCACAATAGACACGTATAGTAAATACATCTGGGCTACAGCACAAACAGGAGAAAAGGCAATCCATGTAATAAGGCATCTGACAAGTTGCTTTGCAGTCATGGGAATGCCTAGGGAAATAAAGACCGACAATGGACCAGCCTATGGCGGCAAGAGAGTAAGCCAGTTCATGAGACTCTGGGGAATCAAACACATCACAGGAGTACCACACTCACCCACAGGACAAGCCATAGTAGAAAGAGCCAATGGGACACTTAAACAGTACCTACTCAAGCACAAATCCATAGATGATCCACAAGAAAGGTTAGCTAAGGTTCTTTATGTTATGAATTTTTTGTGTGTGTTTGGGGAAGAGTCAGAGCCGCCTGCAATTAGGCATAAAGGGAAAAGGGAAGGTAACAAGGAAGAAGGCACAAAAGCATGGGTAAAATATCGGGATCCAAAGACAGGGATATGGAATGGCCCTGCTGAAGTAATATACTGGGGCAGAGGTTATGTTTGTGTTTCTACTCCCACAGGAACAGTTTGGGTCCCTGCTAGGTGGGTGAAACCTATCCTAAATGAGCGAGTTGGTGGAAAGATTCCTGAGGACACCATTAGCTCCAGACGACCGAGAGCGGATACAACAGAAGTTGACGGTGACCTTACGGCCCTATTTACAGAAACTAGCACCATATAAACACGCTGTCCGCAAGGCACTACAACGGCCGCCACCGAACTGGGTGGAGTGGATCGAGTATCACGCCTACCACGCCTACCGGGAGGAACAACGCCTTAACGGTCGCCCTTGTTGCGCGTGTGGGAAAACGTGGTGTGAAGCTTGGGTGGCTCTAAAGTGTGGGGGCTGTGGGGACTGCTCATGGGTAAGACAAAGAGCAGTATATAAATTGTGGTGCCAAGAGTGTCAAAAGAAAGACCAAAGACGCTCAAGCTGGGGTGCAGCATTAGAGGGGGAAGCAGGAGTACCGTTTGTACAAGTCCGGAGTGTATATGAAGCACCAGAACAGCTTATGTTAGCTTGGGCCCGGTGGGAAGTAACTAATTGGCTCTGGAGGCAGAAAATCACTGCAAAATCTTGCATTGTTGCTGCCAGGTGCATGACTAAAGTGCCATATCTACCTTTCCCTCGGGTAGGACCAGTTAAGCCAGGTACCGACCCTGAAGAAGTATTAGACCAGTGCATAGAAAAGGTAAAGCAGTGGCACATAGCAGCAGACAATCCAAAATACAGGAGGGAGAAGCCACGTAAGCAACGAAAATGATACTCATCATACTGCTTATGCTTACTAACTTTGCTTGCACAAATGCTTTTCCAATGGAGTACACACCTAGAGAAAATGTATGGGTAACATTTGCTAACATAACAAAGCAAGAATCAATTTGCTTGAGCTTAGGGGGGGCGCAAAATCCTTTCAAAACTTGTCTTGTAGGATTGCCAGTTTGGAAACCAAAAGAGTTTGCAGGGTATCTTAATAATAGCAACCTACCTACAAAAAGGGATGATGATTTGTTGCAGGGTTGTACTTTCCCTAGTAGTAATCCCTCACAACACGATGGATGCTGGCAATGTGAATTTGTCCTAGCTTTAGGCAAAACTTTAGCCTCCCCTCCAGAAGAAATTGACCTCTTCGGAAGCACTAACGCATCAATGGGAAGAAACGCAGGAGGATGGTTTAGTTTTATGCCCTTAGAAGACAAAAACTTTGCAACCCTTAATTCGGCTCTTAGTAATCTACCAACAATTCATACTCAACTCTACCCCAAATGTAACGGTAGGTACATCACAAAGGCAAGAGCACTACCCCCAGGAATATTTTTAATTTGTGGGGATCGTGCCTGGAATGGTATTCCAGTGAGGCCACAAGGGGGACCCTGCTATCTAGGGAAATTAGCCATGTTTCACCCCAATGTAACTACTCTCATGCAACTTGCGAGCAATGCAAATAGAACAAAACGCAGTTTACACGATCTTGACTGTACCGGCATAGGGCAACCACATTTTTGGAGTGACTTTAGACAGGTAGCAACTGCTGTACTCCTCCCTCATGCAGCAGCCAGGAAAGCTATGGCCCTAGCTAAACAGTTAGGGTGCTGGGCAAAAGATGAATTTAACACCACCTCTCAGGTGTTAGACATGATGGCCAGGGATGTCTCAAGTGTTAACCATGCAGTACTGCAAAACAGAGCAGCCATTGATTTTTTACTTCTAGCGCAAGGACACGGTTGTGAGGAATTTGAGGGAATGTGCTGCATGAATTTGTCTGACCACTCTAAATCCATTCACAAAAAGATACGAGACATACAAAACAGACTACATGACCTAAAGGAGCAAGATGGTTGGGACATTGATGAATGGCTAAAAAGCCTGGGCCTTGGAGGATGGATTCGAACCATCATTAAGTATGCTATCATGATCTTAGGCGTATTCTTATGCTTAGCTTTGTTGCTTCCTTGCTTGATAACTTGCTTGCAAAATTTCATTCAAAAAACTGTTAGCAAGGCTTGGCACACTAATCTTCTCGCTCAAAAAGAAAACGGGGGAAGTGTAGAGAGCCTGGTGCAGGAATGGCTAGAAGAGAGAGGCCATAGTCAGATCAATTTAGTCAGGCTGATAAAGCAGGCCTCAGCTTCAAGGGCATAGCAAGAGGGAAAGCACGTAGACTTGTGATAAGATGAACAAAGACAGACTGTAAAAGAAGAACTAGAAGAACTCTGCTAGCCATGAAATTGCAAAAGTGTAGCTATAAACTTAGCCGATCAGCATAGTGACGCATATGGCAAGGCAACCAATGATGAGCTTAGCTTTTGCAATATGCATGAGTTAATTAAGCACTGTATTTAATCGCCACTCTAATTATCAATAAACGAGACTTCGCAGATGACCGAATTGGTGTCCGTGTCTCCCTTCTCCGACAGCGCATCTCTCAGCAGAGATCTTGATACGCAGTTAAAATTCAGCCATCAAAACCCTAGCAGAGTGAAACAGACTGCATGACACACTAACCTAGAAGCAGAGTTGACTTGGTCTTTTAAAGGGCTGGACACCTCTGAAAAGAGAAGAGGAACAGATGAAGCAATTTCATAAACCAGCCTGTGTTGACAAGTGTCTCCTACATATTAAATGTAGTTGGGAAAAGGAGAGACAAGTCAACTAACCTACTGAATTCTCAGCAAGTAAGGAACCACACTAAACAGCACTACAACCCATCTAATAAACAGCTCAAAATCCCATCTGATTTCTGGGGACTGTGGAATGGCCCTCTACTATGCTGGGAGTTTTGAGAAGACTCTCATCTCCTCATAAAGCTGGACTGTAGTGGCTGAATCTCAGTGTCTTCACTAGTTCCTGTGGGTTGGACATGTGGCTATGCAGAAAGCCAATAAACCTGCTCAAGAGAAGGAGATGAAAACAGAAATCCTAACCTGAAGTAGACTTGACCTATAAATTAAACCCATTCAACTTATTCCATGCACTAAATATAGGATAGCCCCCACCTGCACCCAGATGGTATTTCCCTCTTTAGCTTGTAAAGGAATCAATGGGTCTACTTTTATAACAAGCAAATTCTTGTAAAAAGCAAAACAACAAGGAGCACCAGAGTAAGATAAATTCACTTTAGCACACCTAACTGGGTAGGCAGCCAATAATTACAGAGTAAACACAAAACATCCATCCCATGAATCCATCCAGTGCTCTGGGAGATGATGGCCACTCATGTTCTCCAAACATTATAGGCTGTGATCTAGTTCTGCCAAGGTGCGCTTGGTCTGTGACTGCCACCTAAGCAGCAACACATGTATTTATCCATTAAATAGTTTACACACCAAAGAAAGGCCAGAGGTCAAAGGCTGCAAAGCAGCAGGCAGCACAAGCACTTCCAGTATTACTTGCAGAAGTGTAGGATATTTAGCAAAATTCATCATTTCATAAGCCTGTCCAACATTAGGAAAAACTGATAGGACATGTTTTAGGTACACTTAACTGCAATTAGCAGCAGGACAAAATGGGAATAGATTACAAACACCCTGCCTTAATGCTCACATGCAGGTGACATGTATTTTGAAGACTGTACACACAGACATAATATAGGATGTGAGAATATACTCTGAGAAGAACTATAAATGTCTTTGCTTTACTTATTCAAACTCTTTTGAACATGATTAGCTCTTTAATAAATTTCTACTTTAGAATTTAAATTACTTCTGCACAAGGAGTGCACTTAGATAAGCATGTGTTTAAAAGACTGAAACAAAACCAGAGAAAAATAAAAGGAAAAAAGATACTTTTTTTCTTTGCCCATTTTTTTCAGAACTTGTAAATCAAAATTTCACAGAATATGCTGAGTTGGAAGGGATCCAAAAGGATCATTGAGTCCAACTCTCAGCCCTGCACAAGACATCCCAAAGAGTCACAGCACGTGCCTGAGAGCACCAACAACTTTTTGTGTTTAAATTAATATTGGCAGTAGTAACTGAGCTCGGCAGTGTTTTCCCCAAACAAGCTCAGAGAATACTCAGAATAAACTCCCAATTTCAAAATCAACATCTTTGTACCCTTAAGAAGAAAGGCTAAACATGCACAGGTACATTCAAGCATTGTTGAAGTAATTACCACTTTTCTTAGTGCTTTAGAAAAGTTCTGTCCTTTGTTAGTTCAACTTAAATCACTTTAACATACATTTAAAAGGCAAAATTTCTCAAGCTGTATTGTTATATTTAAGTAATTTATTTGGTATGCACAGATCTGCAAATTTATGTGCAAAAAAAAAAACTGTTTTGAGGTTTGTTTCATTTTTTACTACATTTTAATTTTTGACATACAGTAGGATCAGAAACACTGAGATGAAAACAGAGTAAAGTTAGAGATGGGGAGAAATAACCTAATTTGTACTAAAATGATGAGAAATGTCCCTCTCAGAACAAAGCCAGTATAGTTTCACCTCTATGTCTTCAGTGTAAGTTTGGCATTTCCTTACTGTCAGTACTCAAACACCCAAGAAGAAGCTACATTGGGCTAGGCTGCAGACAGAAGGGAAGAGAAAAACAACTGCAGCTGGGGACAATCAATGCACTTTAATCTGATCATACCTAAATGAAAATAAGGCAAGGTAGTCTCGACATCCCACAAAACTGTCATAGAGAGGTTTTTCATATACATTACAGCAGGGATCCTGTAATTACAGCATTCCTCTGTGTTAGTGGGGGTGCTTCATGCATGCAAGTCCCACTTTTGAAGTACACAGTTAAATGAAGTTTACATATAAGTAACACTGTGAAAGTGTTACTTATAACCTGTGACTACATACATGTGCTCAATCCCTCTTTGAGATCCAGTACACCCTCACTTACTGCTGTTCTATGAGTATTTAAAATTTGACTGTTGCCAAAAAAACGTTTTTCAAAGGGCATCAGGTATTCTCCTAAGGGAAAAGCAAAGATGTACTTCTACACACAAAGAAGTCTGGCAAGAGGATAGCTTCAAATTATCCACATCGATAGCAGACACAGTCTTGATAGCCAAGACTGACCATACTCATGAACGAGAGTCTCCTGCCAAGATGTACTTTGGTCTGAAGAGAAAAAGCAGCAATAATTCCTCACAGGATTATGAAAATGAAGGATCTGTGTTCAGGAACTGCCTCACTATTCAAATAGATTTATTGGTGAGTGTTCTACACTTCTGAGCCTTCTTAATGAGGAATGGAAGCAAGTTCATGGCATAAAGATTAGAAAAATCCACAAGGGATTTTAAAATGAAAAAGAAAAGATACAAAAGCTATGCTCCAAACTGCACCAGCAACTAGCAACTGGTTTTCAAAGCAAGCAGCCAAAGGGAATTATCATCCCTGTACATATGTACACACCAGTGCTACCAGATACAAGAAGACCCTGTGCTCTAGGGCGATGGCTCTGGCTTTCTGCTCAACGTCAATTCTTCCTGTAATGTGATGGATGTTGGATTATTAAGGCATATGCTAGAGATGCTTCTCAATTCTGGTGTGGAAGCTGCTTCTTCAATAGTTACACCACACTCCCACTTGCCTTATTTTACAGACACGACAGAGGTAATTTATTGTAATACTTGTCAGGTTCCTCTCCATTCCCATAGACTAAGGCAACATCTGTGGTGCATATGAGCAGCACCTAAACCAGTAAAAATGTAAGCCAAGACAGACCAAAAGTTGTCACAAAAGCAATTCCTTCCACCACTTGGGAAGCTGTTAAAGGATTCCCTACCTTTATCTCTCTCTCCCCTTTTCAGTTAATCCTATCAAAAAATGTACATATTTATACAAAGAAGATATTCCTACTTCCAAGCCCCATCTCCTGAAATTTTTTAGGACACAGACATTGACCCATTTCCATCTCAAAACAAGTGGCTGAGAAACCATGAGTGCTCAAGGAATCCATTTAAAGGAGACTAGACTTTTGCAGCAGTTGTTAAAAATCCCTTCGCTTTAATCATTCAATACAGAAATTCATTTGCACAGATTACAAATATGCTGCATGAGTTGATGATTAACCAGATAGAAAACGATAATAGAAAACCAAATGCGAAGAGAAGTAATACCTAAAATGAAATTTAAAGATAAAAAACTGTCATATTAAAAGCAAATTCTTCCAATTAAAGGAAAAAATATCTTACCCTAATTTACCCAGATTTAATTATTATGTTTCAAGAGTCTGGAATGTGTAATATGAAGATTCCACAGAAATGCAGGTTCCAGGTCACAGAAACAACTGAAACATTATCAACTCAATCATAGTATTTGAAAACTTTAAAACTACTCATTAGTATGTGTATGTACTGATACCATACTAAGACATATGAATAAACAAATATAATTTAATTAATCTTTTTCCTATTAAATGCTCCAGTTCCTCTGTTTAGCAGAAATCCCTCCTATATTCTGAGAATGACTAATGCTGAATCATCATAAACTGACTGCAGCAGTCACTATCATTTATTGTGATCTAAGTGTTACTCACAGTTATACCACTAACAATTATCATTTGCTATTTCCTATATTTTATTATGCTACATAATAAAATAGGCCTACAAAGAGAGCTAGGATTAAGAAAACATGTTTGTACCAGCAAAAATAATCCAAACAAGCAAATACAGGGGGAAAAAAAAAATCAGGAAAAACTACAGTTATTCTGACCACCTTCCCCTGAAGGAAAGCATAGGATGCATAAAGCTGGACAGAGCAATTAAAAACATTCCAAGTTTATGCATGCCTCATATCCAATGCAATCCATACTGAGAAATCAGACACAGTTTTTTCTTAGGTGGGCAAGTAAAATATTAGGACCAGCATTCTTGATTAAAATTCAAGACACACAACTTGAGTTTCTCAGTTTGCTCTCCCCTCTACCGCCTTTTATTACATAATTGCAACCTGGAGCCCTCCCTGAAGGCTCCTCTTCCCTCCTTCCCCATGAAAAACTCTCTCCTGGTAGTATAAGTGCCAATTTCATCTTAAATTTTAAAATACAGCAAACTTCAGATTTCAAAAAAAGCCAAAATTTTAAAATGAGGCATATTTCAGAACTCATCTGTGCATACAGGTTTATGCAGGTTATAACAAGAGAAACCATTCTGCAATTTTCAGCCTCGACTCAATGGTATGTTCAAACACGTCGTGTGGAATTTTAAGTACAGCTCACGTGACTAAAGTTAAGAACAGGGCTAAATCCCTTCCAAACCCAGGCCATGAACAACAAAACAGAGGCTATCCTATTGGGTGGTTGATCACAGATTTTGCTTCTGCCTATTACTGTATTAAGAATTCAACATTAAAGCAAACACACTTTATTAAAAGCTTACTTGAAGCCCAAACTAAATCACGTTCAAATAAAATACCAGAAAATCTCAATGTTAATGTATTTAATACATTTCTGTGATCTTGCTACTGTTTACAGTTCCAGTTAAAATAAACCATGGGTTTGAATTTCTTCATTTGAGTGCAGAGCACCTTAGTGCAAGGGGATGGGGCCTGGGATGTGTGTCTGTCTGAAGTATGCTACAATATGTGTGCTTTTAAATGAAACAACCATCTCAGTGGCATTACATAAATAAAAAGGGGAAAATACAGAACACAGTATTAACTGGGCAAGTTCACTTTCAATAACCAGAAGCAGCAATATTCAAACTGTAAACTACAGAGGAGATTGATTCTGAAATAAAGTTCTTGGGTTTCTCTTGGCAATCTCTTGGCTATTCATTACGCTCTCCTGACCTTTCACGAAAGTATTTTCTTAAACTCACTTTCACAGAGTTATGGATGGAGTTTACTATCACATTACAACACTGTGCCAACAAGAATGTTAGCATCTGCAAAAAAACCTAAACGATGTTCTACAATTAATGAAGAAATTCAAGAAGTCTTTTACTACAGTTGCTTAAAAGGTGAACTTACGTTTTTCTGTTATCATTAATATTTTGCTCTAAGTAGGAGGCGCATGAGCAAACGGAGGGGTGGAAACTGAAGAGTTTCGTAAAGGTGTTGGGTTTTTTGAAATGATTTGTATTCCATGCAAATTAACTTCAGTCAGAGTTGAATCAGATTAATAGTTTGCATACCATTAGCCAGAGAGGACATTTAAAAAGCATACCTGTTAAATATGTTCTCACTTGCAGCGTACTTGTCCAATCTTCCCAAAGGCGTCAACATTTCATCTTGTGAGACAAAGTCCAGGGCTGAAGGTATAATAATCACATCAGACTCTGAGCTGTAGTCATCCACACCAACTATCAGAGACATCAGAAATATTCCTTATAATCACAGTAGTTTGACACTAAAATGATGTCTGTTGTTGGTCTGAAATATAGAAGTCTAGGCAAGGTCCCATTGACAATATATTTAGTAACTGCATCACATTGTTCCCACCAGCTTCCCCTGCCCCCATAAAGTCCTTTCTATACAAGTGTGACTGACGATGTATAAATGGATTTTGAGTCATTTTCTCTAAGTTCCCAAGTAAGATTCATCACTAAACTTCCTGAGTATTTTTATACCTTATGTTTTTCTCAAGCAAATTACTTTTATCTAATTGTAAAGTCAGCTGTTTGAAGACATGTACTCAAATCATAGCTGCAGGTAGCCCAGAGTTTATACAACATGACCTAACAGACCAAAAAGACTGTGCTCTAAAACAGAAAAATCTAAATTAAGCATGCAAAAAAACCCTCAAAAAAACCCCCAGTGCATTGCTAGATGTGACTACAAAATAAAATGGGCACAATTCACCTACTGTATAATTATTAACCAGCAAATCATCAGAGAACTTCACATACTGATTGCTTTATCAACATAGAACCAAAGAAGTGGAAAGAAGTTCCAATCAGTTCTGCAGAGCTGCTTAAGAATTAGGATTTGAATTAGCACCTTTTTAGTTTTCATATGCCCTCAAAAGTGCTCTAAAACTCAGTCCCACAGCAAACACACAATTCTGGCTGAAAAAGTCACTTCCATTAGTCCTGAAAACACAACATTACAGTAGACTACCCCTTTTCTTCAGTCTAGCCAAATCTCTCTGAAATGCCTTTTCAAAACTTGCAAATAGAGAAGATTAGAAGACAGGTCTACAAGTCCAACAATTTTTTGTTAAAATGAACTCTACAAAAGGAAGAAAAAAAAATTACTGTCCTCTTTGCATACAACTATGCTGTGCTATACAAATTGCTTACCAGATAGTGTGCCACTATTTTCAACATTCAGAATACATAAACAGCAGATGCATTAACATCTTCCTACTGTACTTCAAATGTCAAAAGACAAACACCGAGCTCTGAGAGAGTTATATTTTTAGATATAAACTAAGTTAATGGCACCCTTTTACCAACAAAGTAAAAATTTCCCCATTTTCTACACAGAGAATCTATGGACATCAATTGATCCCATCCTTGCACAAGGGACCAGATTTTGCAGTTGCTGATAGGACATGAAATTCTTGCCAGAAATCAAATGAAAAAGTGATGGGGAAAGAGCAAGTGTGTAAGAACAATCTAAGAAACGGGAGAATGGAAGAAAGTGTACTAGGAGCCAAAGCAAATGGAAGAGCAATCTGAGAAGAGGAATTATTGGTGTTAGATATGTCTAAGGTAGAGGATAGAATAACAAAGTGCAGGGGGAGGAAGGGAAGGCTGAAAAGAAAGATCAGCTGCAAAAAGCTATTGCAACACAAAGGGAAAGTGTTTAGCAACTCCAGGTTTACATAACTGTTTGAACTTGTGTTTGGTTCAGGCTTGCGGGTTTGTTTGGGTTTAATTTTTGTTGTTTAGTTTGGATTTTTTGCAAGAATCAGTTTTATTTTCACAGGAAGTGGGAGGCGAGTAAAAATGAACTCCTAATGTAAGCTAGGACTTCATGCCAAGTTAACAAGGAACAGGCTACATCCTTTCACAGGTTCATAGGCCTTTAATTCAACCCATCAGTCCAAATGAGACCAAGGATTTCTCTGTGTTTTTAGTTCTCCCATCTCACACCTAGATTATTTCAGTTAAAGGTATCTTCCAGTCTATCACTCAGTCCAACTGCCCAGCCACCTCAGGGCTGACCAAAAGTTAAAATCACCTCCCTCTCCACTTCCCATTCTCAGGAATCTACAGAAAGTGATGAAGTCACCCCTCAGCCTCCTTCTCTCCAAACTCAGTGAAATTAGTTCTGTGACAGGGTCCTATTTTTCTGTTTCAGTGTCTGTTGATCATATTGTAAATTTAAAAACATAAATTGAAGAAACTGTGTTAAAATACCAATTTAAAAATAGCTATACTGCTGACAATAATTATTTAGCTATCAAACACACGAATACTAAAAAATAAAATGCTGACCATTACATGCACCACCAATTTTACTCACTCCATTTCTTTCTTCTCAACCTCAGCTTTGTTCTGTGCTCCTCCTTGTACCCTCTACATTTATTTTTCTACATTTTTTGCCTCACGAAACCAGTTAAGTCAACCCAACTGCTAAATGTACTCTCTATCAAATGTGAATGATAAAAATACGAGCATCTGCTTACAATTTATCTGATGTTTCCTACTAGTTCAAACAGTGAGTTGTGTGGATTTGGCTCTACTGAGTTTATGAATTGTAAAATTAGGCTTACCACTACATTGAGCTTGATGTGCCCCTGCTACCAAACAACATTTATTATTTAAATAATTCCAGCATCTCAGCTCAGAGTTACAGAAGAGACTATTCAAATGACAGCATCTTGATTAACACAAGTATAATAGAGGGAAGAAAAAGGTAGTAAAAATAAATCAATCAACACATGAACAGTTTATAGTCCTAACAAAGTGCTGTTATGGTTACATACTGATTTTCATTCTCATGACACCTATCCAAGTCAAAAGAGACAGTCCATTCTAACAAAGAACTCCCATTCCAACAGAGCCCCTCAAAGTGGATGTTTGTCTTCAACTTGCCACAAACATGAATCACCAACATCTAACCACTCCTTATCTAAAATGCATAAAGTACACACTTCGCATTATTCAATAAACCAAGTCACTTTGCTACTCCCTTCACATTATACCAAACAGCTACCAAAAAGGCTGATAACTGAACATTGTATTGCCTCTTCAGCCCTACTCTGCTTTCCACCCAACTCTGAGCACTTGACTAAGTACCACAGAACCTTCTGTAAATTTTACAAATGCAAAATACACCCTTAAACAACACAACTGTACTGGTTTTGGCTGGGACAGAGTTAAAGTTCTTCATAGTAGCTTATATGGGGATACTTTGCATATTTCCAACCTAGTCACTGGGAGGGCATCATGAGGAATAGAAAAAGCCGTGACAGTGTTTAGGCCCTGTATTCAACTGTAACACACCAGTGATTTATCAACACTAGTTTCAGCACATGCAAGGTATTACGGAGAAATTTAACTCCATGCCAGTCAAAACCAGTACAAATTTTTGCTAATTCAAATGCAGAACAAATTTCTCCTCATTTCAGAATGTAGATCAGGCAACAGGACCACATATTACTTATCTTCTGCAGAAAAACTATGGGTCAATTTTCTTGTTTTTCTCCACTTTTTCAAAGAGGTACAAGTATGGGCCAAATCCACAGAAAGCATATAAGCTACAAGACACCACTGAAAACTAATGCAAGTGCAGAGCCTTAACTACCTTCTAATCTGGTCTTACGTGTTCACACCAGCATGCAAAAGTAGAGCTAGAGAAAACAGGAACACACTATCCCAGGAGTTTAAAGTCACTAGCGGTGTCAGGAGGTGAAATAGCAATTGCACAATGGTGTCAAAACACAAGGAAGCATCACATAACAAGACAGGCACTACCTTTTGCTTCCATGTCTGACTGTCAATCTGTTGTATTACAGACACCAAGTAACTTCTCTGTGTACCTTTATTTTCCTGTCAAAACATTTCTTTGAGTGGTTTTTCGTAGTTCTTCAAGCTTGCTTATCTTGCATCTGGTCCATACTGTACTGTGTGAAAATATATATTAACATTCCCCGCTTTAAGCTCTCCTGTCTCCCTTAAGCTCTCTGTTTTATGGCAAGGATACAATAAAAACTTGACACAATTATTAACTAACATGAACTATACAGAAATTTTGCTGAGGCAGACTATACTTGGAGGTGTTTAGTCAACCACTGCCAAGCTTGGCTGAGCATACAACAACAAAACAGAGGTCCATTTAAAACTCAGTCCCCTACAAAACCACAGCCTCTAGGCCGATTTTCAAGGGAGTTGGTTTTTCTACTACATATCTCATCCTTGCAGTATCTTTCACACAGGCCTCTCATACTGCATCTTCTACAGAGAGGTGCACAAAATCACATTTGAAAAAAATAACGACTATTTTTTCTTTTTTAATAGTGCAGGAACAATTCTCTGCCATAGACTGTTCAGTAACAAGGCCTATATATATTCTTTTTGTTCTTCTGTATTTGGTATGAGCTCCATGGTAGAAACATATTCTTCTTTGTTTTGGTATAGAAACTCAGTGACAAGAAGTGTATTTTTAAAAGATAAGCAATTTTCAATTCTGAAAGCTGAACAATAAATAGTTTTAAAGATTCAAGATTTCTAGCTAATATTAACAGTTCTCTCATTTTATATTCTGCACCCCCAAAGAGTTCTCTTTCAAAGATATACTGCAAAATCTATATGGCAGATATATCCACTAAAATGGACTAATTTCATTCAATTTTAGTATAAGCTACTTATTACACTCTACATCAACTGTTATCATATGGATATTCAGGATAATACAGCACTTATATGTAGAAAAAAACGAGTTCTGTTCTGCTGTTTAGGCAAGTAATTTTTCTGCTTAGCTGTAAAGCAAGAATTGTAATCTCATGAGCCCAGACATTTGATATCATGACCACAAAATAACAGCAGCAAGTATTGTTCTAAATTACTGCCCTCCATGCCACAAAAGAATAAATTCACCTTAGATTCAGACTTCTGCAGAACACAAGTAGTATTCTCAGCCCTTCAATATTGTAAATACATTCATTTCTATGTAACTTTCTGTAAGAAACATCACTTTGAATTTGATGTGCTGGAAAGAGAAATTCACCTCAGCATGAGCACTAATGCTTAAACATCTGCATTTGTTCACAGCTGAACTCACTACTCTTAACCCTTTCCTACTGCACAATGTCCCAGCTCTGGTTCTGTGGGGACAACAAAGACCAAAGCATTTCATTTGCTACTACACATTTACTGCACTGCTTCAGTAACATTAACCAACAGCTATTGCAATGGCAATCACACAAATTTTACAAAATGTGCTTGTCATGCTGAATCCTACCACTCTGCCTGCTCAATCCAGGCATCACTCAACTGGTCATCACAGAACCCACCATCAGAAAGTAGGAGCTGTTTTTTTCAGGAGACGCTTACAACCTATTTTCTCTGCTTTCCTCCTGCTGTAGTCCAAGACTGGAAAAGCAACTGAGATGCCACAAGGTGTGAGATTCTACTCAGCAAAAGTCATCACTGCAAGTGATAATCTCAAAATCTAGCCCATCTACCATATTAGCAGAAACAAGAACCACCCTTCTTCTTCTGCGTTTCTCCCCTAAATTAGCCCTTCAAACCATGGAGCACGATCGGGCTTGAGCCCCTTATGAATGTCAAGTTACCACACCTGTACGCAGACTTTGTTGTCTGAACTCCAAGTTTGCTGAGACTAGGTTTAGGAGTAGGACAGAAGGAGTAGAGAGGCAGGAACAAGATAAGAAAGGTGGAAATGAAACGCAGCTCTGATGCAATTACCACATTAGCCTCTAAGTAGCACTTTGACAGCAGAGCTTGCTAACAGCTCGAAGCACAGACACAACAAACCCTTTAAAATAAAGCTTCAGAATGGGTTTGGGGGGCTAGGGGCGAGGAGCACTTAGCAGATGAAAGACAGGAATCAAAAAATCAGCAGCTGTTTATACAGAGAACTGATGCAAGCGTGGCACGGCAAATTTCAAAGACGCAGTAGTCTAAATGTAACAGGCTATGAAAATATTTTCATTCAGCAAAGGCCTTCATATAAAGATAGCTATCAAGCTTCCACAGGAGTTGCATTTCTCATCAAGCATCAGAGGGGCAGTACGAAATTCTTTAAGCAAGGAGAAGAGGTGCAGCTATACACAAGTTTGTTTCTTGCAGGCATACACAAGCAGCATTGAAAATCCTGATTTGCTCTGAAAAAGAAGGAATAGCTCTATCTCATATTGCTCACTAGTCATTTATTTGCACAACAGCTGAATGTACCTTCTTCTGGTTAACAGTTTGACCTGCAACAAACGCTGCTCCAGAGGAAACTGAAACAAAGAGAAGGACATCCAAGCTACCAGTTAAAACAATCAACAGTTTATATTCCGCCTGCCTATTTCCTGTAGAGACCATGTCACTCCCATCATCAAGGCACTCAAGTTCCCTGCTATTTAAGTCCCTGTCTTCTACCCTTTCCGAACAACTGCATGCACTTAAGAATTGTGGAATAAGGTTAGAGTGAAGCAAAAGCCAGCTACTGCAAGTAGGAAGTTCCTCTAAAGTACTTTTTTCTCCTCTACAAGGTCATAACCATCTAAGAAAGGTACCCCTTTTCTCTCTGCAGAGCACTGCATGGAATTTTTAACTGACCTCATGACTGAGATTTTTCTAGCACTGGGAGGAAAATCCTACCTCCATCTTCAACCAACATGTTCTCTCTGCTCCTACCACAATAGGACACGTGCATTCATTGTGCTTGGAGCAATGCTCAAATTCTGCCACACAATTGGGTATCTGGTACACACAAAACCACTAAGTTCAAAATATATGTATCTTAACGTTGGACTAATTAGAAGAAAGAGAGATATGAAGCAAGCAGCTGAAGCTCAAACACTCCAAAGACTTGTGCAAGCTTTGCAATGCTTCCTGTGACACCACAGTTATGATATATCAGCTACCAAGTGTGGCTCCACTGTGCAGTGACTTCGACAGCATCATCGCAGTAAGTAAAATACACTTACTTAGGCTAAACACTGCAGAGAAGGCAAGCTCTACAACTAGTACATCCATAAGCTATAAAACATAGCTTTTCAACACAAACCCCTTTCAACTTCCTAACTGCACTTTTCCTCTCTCCACTTAAACCCCAGACAATGCTCTTGACATGCTGCTTGACAGCTTTCAGAACTCTTGGTGGGATAAACCTCTGCGTTTTCTGGGCGTACAGAGAAATCCTTGCTGCAACTCTCCACACTCTTCCCGTCTGTGCTCAGTATAAAGTATAAAACTGGTCTATGGCAGAAGGTTGAACAGTACAGAATGCAGTGGATTCACTCTTAGAAAAAAGCAAGAACAGTCATGGGTGTTCATTTCATGCAATTTAACGTTTACATTACTTGCACAAGCGAGCATCCCTACGGACTAATCAAGCTGTTCCTCCTGCAGGCTAGAGAGGAAGGAAAAGGTAGTCTCTCCTCCATTCAAATATTTGGGAACTGTTCAGGCACTATGGCAACACCACAAAAAAAATTCTCTAAGCAGATCTGTTTATCAGAGAAAAATGCTTCAACAATCTGCAATATCACTCATGTACTATGTCCATTTTGTACATTAACCTATTTAGCTTTTCCAGAAACTGTACAGAGCATAACACATATTTATGATACCATTTGCCTCTCTATTTTCTTTACCTTAAAAATAGTACGAAAAACCCACCAAACCAGTGGTCTCGACTGTCAGTGCGCTTGTTCCGCTGCTGCAAACAAAGCCCTTCACAAACATACTCTGACACTTTCAACCTACCCAGTAGGGTTTTAACACCCTACTGCCAGAAAGAACTGCAGCATCCCTCTCAAACCAAAGAACAGCCACATTAGCTGCTCTTATACTGTACCTTCTAAAGCAGACAGAGAAGCCCCAATATTCTGGCAACCTTTAGGGGCAGCTGTCCCTGTCCTGCTCTTCCAAAGAGGGAACTGTTCCTCCAGCTCTCAAAGCAGCAGCTATCCTTTCATCCAGTTCTGCCTGTGTTATAACTCTTGCAATGAAAACTTCCTGCCCACACAGAGGGAAAGTCTTAGCAGCAAAAGGCACACACAGGAAAGAAAAGCATTTTATCTTCAACACACTGCAGTCTGCCACCTCCACAATAGGTCAGCAGTCAGAAATAACTGCAAGCTCCAAGGTTTCACTATCTTGAGCCTAGGATTTTGAACATTTCCAGCTCCTTCGTGAACTCTTTCACTCCCTCTGTTTTTCAGCTGCAAGTGGGAGAGAAAGGGAGAAGGAGGAGCATACCCAAAGCTCTAGAAGATAAATCATGAGACAAGGAAAAAAAAAAATGCTAGCAACCTTAATTGAGGATCCCTGCCGGAGATGGGATAATAAAAGGTGGCTGGTGAAAAGCACATTCCCACATCAGAAGTCGTGCTAGTGGCCTCAGAAAGCTGAAAGCCTAGAAAATTACTTCTTCAATCCTCTAGGTGTAATGGAGAAAAAATGTGCAGCTGCATGAAGAAGGTTCATTAGCCTACATCAAATCAAGCACAATCCTTTCCTCATATCATCTTCTTTTCTCTAGGATCCTAAAAGGCTCCTGGAGAAAGAGAGACTAACCATTACCCATCTGAGACCACTAACATCAGAATTCCATGGGGACACAGCCACCCACCTGAGTCTCCCAGTTTCTATGAGGGTCAATCACCACAATAAAAGACAAAGAAATGAACTGAAGTATTGGGAGAATTAAACCCTGATCTCCAGGGAAAACAACAGACTTAACACATGTGCTTCATTAGCATTAAGGAATGGTTACTGGATTCCCAAAGGAGCAGAATCTCAAGTCACACCAGAGAACTGATTCCAATTACTACAGAAAGACAGCCATTAATTTCTGTTATTACTTTTTTTATTGCAACGCTGAAATGCCAACCCAGTAACCCAAACTATCTCAGCACTCTTTCCCCAGAGCTCAGACTCTGATGGGACCAAAAGGCCAGTACCACAACAGGGTATTTGAACATCATGTTGGAAATTTAGCTATACTCCAGGCTGGAATTAAGTCTAAGCAGTGACACAATGTTCAGCCTTATACAAAACAACTACCAGCATAACAAAATCCATTAATACTTATTCTGTGATGAAGGAATAAAGAAACCACAGTGCAGAAGCTTCTGATATTACTATGTACAGCTGCGGGAAAGGGAAGGTGACTTTTAGCATACTGAATGCATGTTACGCCAGCATATTCACTGCAAAAGAATAAAAACTACAACACAGCATCAAGCTGTGACTGTGATTTGACACTACAGAGAAATACAGACTGATTTTATAAAAACAAAATAACAGCAAAGAAAAAAAACCAGTTTTTTACTTAAACTATCATTAAAAACGGCTTAAAAATTTAATTTAAATTAGCTTCCATTTGGAAAGAGACTTGTGACCTACTCAGAGTCTAAGAGAATAATTTAATTAAAAGCATTCAATCAACACAAGCTCACTGCTAATGCCAGATGATTTGCTCATCACCTGGAAAAAGAACATAGCATCAATGACAAAACAGCTTTTGACATCTGCAGATGCACAAAGAGAATTTTCCTCAGCTCAGCTAAGTAAGTGTTTCACTCACTGAGAAGCCTGCTGGGAGGAGAGGCTAGGAAGACCTGTCCTCCCTCTTTAATCAATGAAAAAGAACTCAGAAATAGAGCTATGTTGGATCATCACAAATCTGTTTTCAGTTTTTAGAACTGTTTCATCTACTAGTAAAATCCAAACAGTAACATTAGATTTGCTAATTTTAAAAACTAGCCTATTGTTGAATTTTAAATCTAGCATACCATTTAACACTTGTGTTGAAGAAAACAAGTGTACACTTAGGTGTGTGTAAATATATATATGTAAAAGCTCATCTAACAGTTCTAAACAATGACTAGATATTAAAACTCAATTTGCTGCATTTTAGGTTAAAACATCTGGAAACCAAGTGTACAGAAAAAGGATATTCACTATTGTCAGCATGGCAAAGGGTAAAGTTTCAAAATCTGAGTAAGCTATATAACTACCAAAGCATGCATGTATACTTGCAACTACCAGAAGTCCTGATGTTGCATGCAAATACAGCTATCAACTATCACTAACAAAGACTTTTTAAAATGAAAATGTAAAACAGTATTAAAACCAGTTATCAGATTAAAATTTTTCTCTCCTGATTTAAATCACAATTAAAATAATGAGTTGAATAAAGCTATCCCCCTTTCCAAATCTGAATTCTAATTGCAGATGACTCTATTTTTTAGAGCACACATCCTGCACACATCAGTGGTCAGCCTGAAAGACTTCAGCATCATGGTACATTTCATTTCATCTATCTGGTACTGATCAGTTCAGCCTTCAGGAATAGCCAGGGGAGGGGGGAACACAAAGTGTCTGGCAGGAGTCATAAAGAATACTTCATTTTCCACAAGCCCACGTTTGCTTTTCAACCATTTTTGCTGCCTTTTTTTTTTGTTCCATACTTATCTTATTCTATTTTGATTTTATATGCACAAAACAAAACATCTCAATAAATGCCAGATCTTCCCTGACTTTTCATATACTCCACAAGATTTTAGACAGAAGAACAAGGAAGCCAACAATCCAAGTAGTGGCATGGAGATTCTTCTTCAGGCTTCCACTTTGAATTTTTCAATTTTCACCCTATTGTTTTTAGAGGGAGGTGCCTTTATTTTTTTTTTTTTTCTTTAATGGATAGTATCACACGAGGACTCCTCTTGGGTTTATCTTCACATAAATGAAATGCTTTCACGGTAAGAACTCACATTTAGGAATTAATTTTTCTTTTACAGCCTTCTGTACATTCAGCCAGGGTACACTCACTGTCTTAGTTTTGGGTTATTTTTTCTCTTACTTGAAACAAGTAAACAAGGAAAAGCCACTGGCTAAAGAAATCTGGAAGAACCATAATTTCTTCAATTATTATCACAGCCTTCGACATCAGGAGCTATATCTACAGAAGTGCAATATCAGCTAAAATTAAAATGCTGAAATGCCATTTGCAAGCTATGTAACTACTTAAAGCAATCATCTGTTTAATGTACCAGGTGTAAAGTATGCATTCACCTCAAGAAAAAAAAAAAAATCAGAGCTTTCCAGTGGTTACCAAGCAACCAAGAGCAGAAAAATAATATGAAGCTTTCAAAATAGAAATGCAAACCAAAGCTGAAATTAATTATTTAAAAGTCAATCCAGCTGGTTTATCAAGCACTCTCTGAAAGCCTTTCTTATAAAAGCTCTTGTTTAATGTCTGACCTCTTAAACAAATCAACAAAAGCAAGGTTATTTTTTTTTAAATAGAAGCCTTCCACAGAATATATTCTGAAGGTCTCCACTATTCCAACAGCAGATTTACTGCTCTCTGTTGAAATCTATCAAGTTTTCTTCAGAGAAAAGGTAAACTTTGTTTCACAAGCAGCTATTAAAACAGTACTCCAAAGATATAATATTTTACTGCTCTATATTTCAGGTTAATTAGCATCCAGCAAGTTGTCATAATGAATGAGAAGAACAAATTGTACAGTTGTGCAAGTTGTTGATTAAACTCCAACTTTGCAGTAAAACACTTGACTCCAGAAACCTTAAAAGACAAAGATCATAAAACAGCTGCTCTTCACTCTGCCTGTCTAAAATATGCACAGATGCTTGGTTCATTACTTTCAGCAGGAACTGTGTACAGTTGTTTGCTCAGCTCCAGGACTTTCTCCTAATGCTTTAGAACACAAGCAACAAAAGGTATCTCTTAAGTCACCTTAATGATTCCTTCTTTAGGAGGAAACACTGAATCACACTGAAAATTCTCATTACCAAAGGAAAAAAACCCAAAACGAACTATACAACAACAACAAAAAAATTTATGATTGAGACTCACTCCTAGGCTCACTGATGAGCTACAGAAGAATACCTTATTTAATGAAATGTCCTGAGCCGTATGCACTCAGCTTCACATGTCCAATCCAGACCTTGATACATGCATCCAGCCTTAAACACTCCTAATTTCTCCAGCACACCTTCACAGATGTCTTGCTGTTGCTTGATATCAGATCAGTTAAAAGCCAAAAAATTTATTGAAAATATAGTTCACTTTTCAAAATAGCCAGTCAATCAATCATACTATTTTACATTTATCTAATTCCTCCTCCTAAATTATATGATCAGGACTACAGGTATGCCTGCAAGTATTTCTCTCTTATTTGTCCTTAAATACAGCTTAGCACACTTAATATCAAGAATGCAGCTGGCAGAATCACACAGGCATAAAGCTGCAGCACTTCCAGTTTTATCACTATTGCATTCTACTGCAAACATTTGAAATATTTACAACCGAGGGATACTGTAGGGTGGGGTTCAGGCAGGAATTGCAACTTTCTGTCTTATTTAGTTTTTCTTTCTGTTTCATAGGCGCAACCAATCAATTGGAAACACTTTCATAATTGCGCAGAACATATTGTATACGGGTACAAAACACAGCTATTTCAAATAACACTGCACAAGAGACAGTACTTTTGACTAGATGTACAGTCTCCTTGATCTGTATTCTTTTTCTCTGGCTCACAGACACCACCCAAAAACAAAATCACGTACAACTCAGAACTATGAAAGCCACTGTGAGACTGAACTACATCCAGACAACACATGATTCATACACAGTGCTGGTTTTTTTCTCTTAAAATACCATGCATAAGTATTGAGACATTTGCTTTTATCTACTTCCATCAAAACCTCAGTAATTTTTAATGAGGTTTCAAATCTTTATATTTCTATGGTTTCTGCCTTCAGGATGCTCTCATCTGGATTGAGTCACATCTTCAAGCATAAATTTTTTTCATTTTTGAAGGCCATAACATTAAGACCAGCACCAGGAACCCACAGCTTCAGTCACTCCTCCAATGACTACAGATAATTTCAATTCCTGTCCTACAGTCAACTAAAACCATAATCTAAGTTTTTTTTAAGTGTGTCCCTTCTGAAAAAGTCCTCTGTAATCACAGAGTTTTCAAACAGAGACTTATCACGCTGAATTTAAAAAAAAAACAAAAAGCCTAAGGGAAAAGCTCCCTCTTTGTGCAATGAAAAGCACAATAGGAGCCTTCTAAATATCAGCTGACAAAAGTGAAAACGAAGATGTATCAGTTAAATCCTAAAAAGTTTAAATAGCTCTCCTCTAAAAATGTAAGCCAGAAAACACAAGGTTTTTGTCCTGCACTCCCGCCCTGGTGAGGGGATGCCCTGCAGACTGCACAGCAGACAGAACACCTTCAAGCAGCAACCAGGGGTCTGCAACCCACGCAGGCACCTGCCTCCACCCCCGTTTTTCACTTTCCACACAAAATTCATCCTCTTCTTCCAAGAAGTTCCCTGAGTAGCAACAGGACCAACAGACACCTCACCTGAGTAACATCTTAGTCTGCCATGGTAAGGCTTCTCAGCCCTGACTTAGTAATTTTTGCACCACCCCAGCCACAATTCTGCTACTTTGCACCTTGACATTAACTCTTCTCCATAGACCTCTCCAGCGGGGTCAGGACTCACAGAATCAATTAGGTGTGAAAAGACTTCTGAGATCATCACCTCCAACCTGTGATGGAACATCACCTTGTCAACAGGACCATGCCACTGAGTGCCACATCCACTTTCCTTAAACACCTCCGGGACAGTGACTCCACCACCTCCTGGGCAGCGAATTCCAGTATCTAATCACCCTTTCTGAGGACAAGTCCCTCTTGCTGTCCAACCTGAACCTCCCCTGGCACAGCCTGAGGCCATGTCCTCTCTCCTGTCTCTGGTAGCCTGGAAGAAGAGACCGACCCCCACCCGGCCACAGCCTCCTTCCAGGCAGTTGTAGAGAGCAATAAGGTCCCTCCCTGAGCCTCTTTTCTCCAGGCTAAGCATCCCCAGCTCCCACAGCCGCTGCTCACAGGACATGTGCTCCAGACCCGTCACAAGGCACATAGAGCCTGAGGGGGAGGGGTGGAGGTGGGGGGGAAGAATGAGGGACACAAAAAAGATATACAAAATATAGAGATATAAAAGGAACGAGCAACCCACATGGTGCTGCAGATGCAGCAGCCTTAACCTCCTCCTGCTCGTCCCCGACGGCGCCCTGCCGTGCCCGGGCCATGAGGGGACGCCGCCCCGCAGGCACAGCCTTCCCTGCTTCCATCCCTCCCTCCTTCCTTCCTTCCCTCCCTCCCTCGCTCGCTCCCGCCGAGGCGACCGCTAACGGCGCCCCCGCCCCGCCCGCCGCCCAACGCACCCCGCGGGACCGCCCGGCGCAGCCCCACGCGCGACCGGCACCGAGTCATGGACACCGGGAAGCGCGGAGCATGGCCATGGCTGCTTCCTCCTCCTCCTCCTCCTCCTCCTCCCCGCCGCCTCCCACAATGCACCCTGGGCGCTCCCCCGCGGAAGCCACTTCCTCGCCCGAAAGCCGCCCCGCCGCTCCCCCCCCATCCCCACTCACATGCGTCGATCTCCTCCTGCAGGTCCTCCTGGAGCAGCGACAGATCTGCGGTGGGGGAGACACACACACACACACACACCATGTGCCAACGCGCCCGCCGACCTTCGGTGCCACGCGTGACCCTGCCCCGCCCGCGGGCTGCGCGCCCCCGACGCGACCCGCCCCGCAGCCCCCGCGCTCCCAGCCCGGACAGCGGCGGGCAGCGCTCCCGAAGCCGGGGCGGGGGAGAGGAGAAGGAGGGGGGGATAGAGGAAGGAGGGCTGGCGCCTCGCCGGGGAGGCGGCGTGTGCGGGAAGGGGGAGGGGGGCGATGCCTACCCGCCATCTTGCTGCTGCAGCCCCCGCGGGGCGCCCGGCTACATCCAGCCCGCGGCCGGGCGGTGGGAGCGGCGGTGGGAGAGGGCGGGCACCCGTGCGGTCCAGGCCCCGGGCCCGGCGGCGCCTCTCCGCGTCCCCGGGAGAGCCGCGCAGGGAGGGAGGGAGGAGGGAGCGGGCGGAGGAAGGCGGGAGGAGGGGTCTGGGCCGGACACGCTGCCCCCGCCTCCGCTCGGCGGAGCCGCTCTCGCTCGCTCGCTGCTCTCTAGTTTAGGCGGCCGCGCCTCCCGTCGCCGTGCTCTGACTCACGGCCAGAGCCGCCCGGGCTGGCCCTGGGGCTGGAGAGCGCCCGGGCTCGGCCACACGTCCCGGCCCGCTCACCTGCCATCCGCGCTCCTCCGCCGAATCGGGGCTCGGGCTCGGGCTCCTCCTGCCGCCCGCCGACGGACTGAGGCGAGGCCGCGGAGCTTCCCCTGCCCTGAAGTTTGGTGTTGTGGGCTCACCTGGAGGAAGGGCTCCGACGGTGCTCCTCGCCGTGGTCACTGTAGGGTCAATTCCAGACGCGGTAGCCGGGCCGCAGAAATTCTTGCCGCTGGCGTTGTGGGGTTACCTGGGGAGAAGGGTTCCGTGACCTTGCAGAGAGCGGAGTGTGGCCAGCAGGTCCAGAGAGGGGATTCTCCTGCTCTGCCTGGTGCCGGTGAGGCCACATCTGCAGTGCTGTGTCCAGTTCTGGGCTCCTCAGTGCAAGAAAGACAAGGAGCTACTACAGAGGGTCCAGTGGAGGGCCACAAAGATTATTAGGGGTCTGGAGCGTCTCGCATAGGAGAGGCTCCGGGAGCTGGGCATGTTTAGTCTAAAGAGAAGACAGAGGGGATGTCATTAATGCATGTAAATATTTCAAAGGCAGGTGGTGAGAGGGTGATTCCAGACTATTTTTGGCGATTCCCAGTGACAGGATGAGGAGCAATGGCCATAAACTAAAATAGAAGAAGTTTCACTTCATTTTTTTACCTTGAGCGTGGCAGAGCACTGGAACAGGCTGTCCAGGGACGTCGTGGAGTCTCCCTGTCTGGAGACATTCAAAACCCACCTGGCCGTGTTCTGTCTCACCTGCTCTAGGAGACCCTGCCTTGGCAAGGGGTTTGGACCAGATGATCTCCAGAGAGGTCCTTCCAGCCCTAAGGATTCTGTGACAGGCAGCCGTGCCACCAACCACTATGTAGCCCACGAGCATCCCCCTCACGTGAATTGCCAAGTTTCTGCAGCTGGGATCCCATGGCTTAAACACACAGGATATTGCCTCACTGCACTGCTCTGCCTTCCGACTTCTGCTTTAAAAACAGGGAGCTTAGTTCTACAGAGACACAAAGGTGCACATCGTTTACTGCGTTTCTTGGCTGTACCTTTTGGTCACTGCTTATGATTCTCATATCAACTGTTTCGATAGATTTTTACCACTGTAAATCAGAATGTTGAAAGTGTTGCATGAAACAAATGCTCTATTCAGTTGATAACCAGGGCACTTGATTGAGGAAAGGACCATTACTGGTACTACTGCCATCTGGGAATATTGCCTGAGTCTTCCACAGTCTTGTTTTAAATCTCCATAATAATTGATGAAGTTGTTAATACACAGAAAAGCAAAATAAATTATTTTTTTGCAAGAAAAGTTGCAATTTCATTAGCACTGTTTCTAACTGTGTGTTTGATAGTAGGTCTTGTAAGCTGCTTTTTAACAATTTTTGGTTTTATCTGGTCAATAGTACAAAGATTAAAT
Organism: Sturnus vulgaris; assembly: GCF_052056855.1. Classification (NCBI taxonomy): domain Eukaryota; kingdom Metazoa; phylum Chordata; class Aves; order Passeriformes; family Sturnidae; genus Sturnus; species Sturnus vulgaris. The sequence goes on along the minus strand of NC_142243.1, from coordinate 105,548,549 downwards.
CTCCATAGTCATTCATTCTTTTTGCCATGGTGAATGAAAATGTGTAATCTTCTTTTAAAATCCATACATCTCTTTCCTTACAATTCCATAGAACAAGCTCTGTCCTATTTCACACCTGTTCAATCTTTGCATGAGCCACTGGGGCCTACTGGATACTGATTATCTAACATTTTCTTTTGTTCAGATATATAACCTCAAAATCTGAGTAAATCAAGTAAATTCACCATGACTAAGTTATATGAACCATGCTATTCTCTGCCAGTGTAATTGAAGAGGAGATTAAGGGGAAATATTTGACATCATAAATCTCTGGCAATGCTGGATGTGATAGCAATAGACTTGGAACAGAAAAGTTAGGTGTACTTCAAGATCCTATTTTATTGTCTTTATTGCTGCAAGTTATTTACAGGAAATTTTCGCCCATCTCCTCTTCATTGTTCACCACAATCAGTTTTGCTCCCTCTGAATTCAGCAGAAGCGAATCTAAGAATCTCTCTCACAACTAAAATTTGATGCACTTCATTTTACTGAATGAATCAAGGGTCTGACTCCTTTTTCCAACCATTTAGGAAAAGGTAATAATGCTCACAAGCCATAGATTACTGTGGTCTGAGAGCATCAAAGCTACCTTAAGCATTATTAGAGTTGTTATTATTATTAAGAGAACTTAATGAAATACTAACTGGGTTTACAATGACCAGAATTACTGCTCTTAAAAGTGGATTGATAGTGTTAATTATCATCAATTAATTATCGCCCCATATATAATTGTCTCTAGACTATTTAGGAATTTTTTTGTGTGTATTTTAGAGAGGAAGTATAATTTATTGAATAAAGCAATGACAATTGCAAGCAGACATATTGAACATAAGATCATATAAATTAATTTTGAATCTTCCTACGTGCATGTGATCTTCAGTGGTCGTTGGTTCTTTCTCTGTAGGCAGGACCATGTGGTTTTTAAAGAGCACAGATAACAAGGACCAGTGTGTTATAAATTATAATTGTTCAGGAATTGCAGGGATTTTTGTTCTTGGTGTTACCTGTAGAACATCAGACTTTGCTGCTCAGGCACAGTTGGTTCCTGCATCATCACTAGGAGCCATCAGGAAGGGTCTCTTCCTCCATGAGTAGGAACTCTGGCAAAACCTTTGGCTCATACAGCAGCACACGCGTGGTAGGGGGAGAAGTAATTTAATTAAAACCAAAAAAAAGAGCTTAATGCCAGATGTAATGAAAAATCCCATTTAATAAATAAGTAACCAGGTATTTCTAAACTTGTTGGCCTCAATAAATCCAGAGGTATTCCTTCAGGGCCTGATTCAAAGTTCAGGTTGATGGTAAGATTCCCTGCCACTGATCACAGGTGAGGCAGACAGAGAATCTTCTAAGTGTAGGACAGATGCTGACTCTTGCAGATGAGTGGCCATTCCAAACCAGCACACCTAATCATGGAAGAAAATTTTCATGACAGACTTGCTTTATTACATGAGACATGTTAAGGAGCAAGTAATGTAACACCTGTCAAAACGTTTTGGCGGATTTTGTGCTGGAATTCTCATAGCCAGCTTAAGTACCCTTACAGGCACTGGGAAGTAAAGAATCGAAGAATGATGAACTCACATTCTCACACTCTGTCCCAAGGAAAAAATACACTACAAACAGCACACCATTGCTTCAAGGTAGGGAAGGAAAGATACAAATGGAAGACTCCTTGGCAAGATCTTTTGTATGTGATAAAAGACACCTGCATTGTTATCTACAAGATGTGTCTCAGAAAAGTCCATAGCAATCAGCAAGACATTTCCATAAAGTGAAAGTGTAGTATTTACATAAAGTACTACATAAATCCTTGCAAACTTGGACGTTAAACACAAGAAATCCACCTAGACATACCTCCAACATGTTATTCTGTAGTTTGATTGGTGACATCTCTTCAATTAAAACTGTTATGGGTATAAGGACCTCAGACTCAAAAACACTGATGCACACGGAACTCATGCATGTTATTTTATTTATTATCTAAGGTATTATTATCAATTTTTGCTCATTTGCTTGAAGAAGCAGGTCTGATCAGATAGTGTCAGCTTTCAATGTTCATATGTTAACTTGCTTTGCATTTCTCTCAGGCTACCTTCATGTGTGGGAAGAGCTTCCCATAAACATCTGCGCAGCCATATCTCTATCCTCCCTTGGATTCCTCTGCAAAACTCTCTTTCCCTGTAAAGCCTATCAAGAAATGGATCAGGGTTAGACTGCTGGTGCACCAAGGCAACTGCTTATCCTCTTGAGTAATCCTGACTCACTGTCTGCTTGGCCACCCCCAGGATTCCATCTGCCTGCATGTGTTGTCCTTGATGGTTCAACCACTTACTCTTTGCTTTCTGGACCATCGTTTTGCTCTTTACAGGGTGTTTACCCAAATTTGGCCCATATCTAAATATACAGATTAAGATACATTTACACACATAAGCACACACATACCTTTAATATGTACAGATGCATATGAAAACCCAGTGGCTGAAGTCTGGGATTTGCAGTTGATTTTCATTTGAAAATATAGTAAAGCATTTCTGCTAAAAAGAGGTGTTCATCACAAATGTTTCCTTTCTTCTTTCCCTTTCCCTTCTCTTCTTCCCTTCCTTATTCCTTTTTCCCCTCTCCAATAAAAATATTGGAGAGGGGTGGGGTTTTGTTTAGTTTGGGTTGGTTTTTTTCAATATATCTATATTCCTTTTGGTTGAAAAAGTTTTTAACTGTGCATCACTCAGTTTTATTTAATTTCTCCTGTTTCCTGGGCAAGAGCTGGTGACTACTGGCAATCTTCAGCATTAAAGTTCAGCTACCACTGCTCTCAGAGAAGGCCTTGCAGAAGGATTTTAAACATACAATAGGCCAACCATGAATAAATTAACACCTAAATTTGATGAGAAAGAGCCTAATTAATATAAAGTTTGCCTTGTGGATTCCTCATGTCATTCCAGGTCAGCAGCAAATTATGTAGCAAGTTCAAATGACACTCAAACCTCTTAAAACTAGGAAATACCCACCTGGGGTACATCCCAGTGCAGAATTAAGTCTGCACCTGGAGCTTGCAGTGGCTCTTGGCATTAATTTGCAAGCAAATCTCCTGCACTGGTGTCATGGAGATGGCAGCTGTGTGGGCAAAGGAAGAGAGGCATGCAAGTCAGCAGACAAGTCCTGATGCCTCATTTTTCAATTAAGACCACAACCAGTAGTGATATTCACAACTCCTTTGGCCAAAGACCAAAGGGAGAGAGTCTGTCATCTCAATAGCAGTGATGTGAAAATCTCTGTAGGTATCTGACCCTTCAGCTGCTGAAGTTGATGGTGAAAGAGCACAAAGAATTACAGCATCATAAGCTGTTTCAAGGAGATGGGTCTCAGAGTTTGACTGCAGCATATATGCAGGATTCCTCATTTAGTACCAGTCCCCGAGACACAGGTTTTCCTTTAAGAGCATTTAAAAGAAAGTTTTCCTTTAAGCACTTAAAGCGCTGCAGCTCTGAGATGTTCTGCTTCAGCAGTCACAGTGTCATGCATATGTATGTTACAGGAAGGCTGAATCACTTCTCAAACAACGCAGAGTTCAGGTTGTACTGCCCTACCTTAGCTCTGGATTTCCTGGTTCTCAGAGGTGTCTATCTCACGGTCATATCAGAAGAAAATGAGACTGAGCAACAAGAAACTGAATCTTCTCCTCACTGAATTGCCTGGGAAGGGAATTTGTTGATTTTTTTGGCGGGGGGGGAAGGAAGCGTTTGTTTGTTTGTTTGTGTTTGTTTTGTTATTTTGGTTTTATTTGCTTTGATAAGAGAAAAAAAGGGTGAATTTGACTATTTCAAGAAATTCCAGCAGCCACCTATATGTGCAGCTGGGACACTATTGCAGTAGATACATTTATCCCCCAACCCTTCATCCTAGATCTCCAAATCATTTTGAAAGGAAAGAAATTATTCTCATCTTACAGGTAAAGAAACAGAGAACAAAAGAAGCAAAGTGATCTACTTGATACTGCTTGAGGCCTGAGATGGAAATTAGTGCATAAAATAAAATACACCAAAAAAAAAATCTTCTCTGCTATTTTTTGCTATCTGATGCTATTACGTATATGACAGTAGCAATCTAATGCATGGTTCCTGATGTGCCAGCTCTCAGTTATATGTCAGGCCAGACCCTCCCTGTTAAATTAGCCCTTAGGCCAGCCAGGCTCTCCAGCATTTCCTCAGCCCACGCAGTCTCCCTTCCCCACCCAACTAGTCCCTGCCTGGAAATACCTAACCTGATATTCAGATTAATATATTTGCATTTATTCACTCCTTTGCTTCCTGGTCTACTGAGTTTAAATTTGCATCTCTTTAGATCTACTTAGATATTGGCACAGGTAAGCTGATGGCTAGCATTCTTCTGAACCAGAGATGAGTTACCAAGATCCCAGAAAGTATCAAAGGGACAAATGGGACTGAATTATCACTACTCCCAAACCTCCTTTTCCATGAGTTTCACATCCCTCCAACTGGTCCCTTCCTAAGATCCTTTTTCTTCTTACTTCAGCACTAGCTCTACCCACTCTCCTCCATTCCAAACTCCTCTCAGCAAGCTGCTATGTACAGCACATTTAATTCTGTCCTTGTTGACAGTTTTTGAACCTTTTTGCTAATTTTCTTATACTCACATTGCATTTTTCCAAAATAAAATAGAAACAAAACCTGAATCCTGGCATAAGTGGAGTCTGGCACCTTGTCTACAGACCTTTGTCATATTTTAACTGGACTTAGGTCGGACTCAGGAGTAGCACTCTTTCATAACCCCCATGAACACGAGCTGGCTGGAAGTCTTGGCACCCTATTCAGCCAACAACGGTGTAATCCATTCAGTCAGGGAGGACTGGGTACATACATGCCTGTGCAGGCAGCCAAGCTTTTTTTTGCTGATCTGAAAGGTGGTAGGTGCCAGTGGGAAGCATGTCAGCAGAATGATTGTTTTGGGACACGGCTTGTTATCCTGGTCTGTGCAATTGCTAGGACCTGTCAATCCTTAAAAATGTGAGGGGTGGAGAAGTCAGGAGGTTACTTCCTAAGAACCCTTTGTTTAGATAACCCTGGCTCTTGCGGGAAGAGCACTGAATTTCAGGGTCAGTTAGACACGTGTATTTTAGACCTCTGGAGGAGGCAGCCTTCAGATGTGTGTGTTTGTACAGTCTTTTGAGGGCAAATGTGAACTCATTTTGCTTCTGCTCCAACTCAATCAGCAACTGTGTAATTACACTTAATGTAGTGCTGAGCCCAGAGAGAGGTATGGACAGACTGTGGCACAACATTTAGAGACTAGTCAAATATATGTGCAAAATATAGCAGAGGTCCTTTCACTGAAGAAATAATTAAAACTGGAACTGTTGTTCCTCTCAAAGTGGAGGCTGACAATATCCAAAAAGACTCAATGCTTATCTTATTTACAGTGTTAGAAAAGGATTACAGACTATGAGGAAAAGATTGTATAACAGAGGAAACAACCACCGAAAAGCTACCCAAAATAAAGAGAAGAACTTAATGATGGTTCTTGACATGTGCTGGTTCCTACACCAAAATTTCCAGCTATTGAACTGGGAGAGAATTCAAAGAACTACGTTTTTTATCTGAAATGAATGTACACAGAATTAGAGGGGATACAAATACACGCAAAACCCCATGTATAATTTCTGAAGAAGACAGTGATAAAGTATGAGTTAAGAAATCTGACAGTACAGAGCCAGATGGTTTGCAATAGAAGGTACCAAAAGTTTAAAGAGCTGTCTGGTTCAAAAATAGTTTCTCTGTTTAATTAAATTAGCTAAGATGTGAAAAAGCAATTACAGCCCTAAAGCAACTCCTAACCAGGCTGATTCTCTCAACAATTTCCAACTCAGCTTTGTTCACTTGATATAAAATGATCATTTCCTTTTCTTTTACTGTCATATAGGACTTGACCTCCTGGGTGCCTGGTTGAGATACAAATGTAAGGTGTAATATTTTGTAACTGTGGGAACAGTTAAAGGGTGTCAGGCATATTAAGAAGCTTTACATTATGCATTTCAAATTCTTCTTGGATTCAAGCACAGGCAACATGCCAGGTTCCAAGGTTTCTGTTTAAAATGAGATTTAATGTACATACACTGTGGCATTGCCAATAATATCTTGAACTGGGTGTGTTTTATTGAGTGATTCATAAAGTAAGACAGACAAAGTATGCACAGTGGTATTGGAATTTGGGTGGGATCAAAGTACTGATTTAGTGTAATATGTTTGTCAAGCACAGCATACAGGAAATCTTCTTTCTGAATGAAGATGGATTTAGCCCATGAGAACCTCAGAATATTTCCAACTGTCATTTATTCCAGTGAGCCCTCCTTTGAAAATATTAAAGTATAACTAAAAAAGCTGCATCACTCATCCTCAGATATTCCATTGGCAATGAGACTACAGTCAGACTTGTTGGAAGTAAAAGGCAGGAAAACTGTTAAAATTAATAAAAATAACATTGATTTAAAGGGACACTGCCTGCAGTTGCAACACAGAAGAAAATCCTGTCTGTTCCCTAACAGAGTGGCTGCAAAATTTTTATTTAAAAGCAGTTTTGCTATAATTTGGCCATCCATAAGCATGCTGAGCTGGGTATGCTGTGATTGTACATTTGCATGCATGTACCTCACCCTTCCTGCACTCTTCCTGTTTGCATCTCCTTCCAGGCTGTGTTTTGAACACCACAGTGCTGATTTTGTTTCTGAGGCTAAGAAGCCACTCGTACGGAGAACAAGGAGCTCTAACACTGAGAAACTGAGCCCTACTTAGAGGGTTCATACTGGTAGGAGGGAAAATCCTGTCCTGAATTCTGTTATTAAAAATCAAGCTGTTGCATTTATGAAACACCTGTTTAAATAAATTATGTTTGATTCTTCTTTGACTCCTGATCAAGAATTACGTCTTTTTTTATCATATACTGCTTGCTAGACTGTAGGAACAGAATATTCTGCCTTTATGCCTGCTTTCTCCACTCAGATGCACATGGAAGGCATGACCACCTTGTTAGTCTGGCCCTGCCTAATCCTATCTGCTCCCTTGGCAAAATCCATGCATTTGTGAGTAGGACAGCTTACTGAAATAAAAGGGAAACTAACGAAAGGAAGGCTGTGGATGTCCTGTTTCACGAGGAAGAGTTTTATGGAGGAGAAGGAGCTTGCAAGACTCAGAACAGACGGAATGGGACAAGGTGAACTCTCCTGCTAACAGGAGCAAAAAGGACTCTAGGTCTGCCCCTAGCGCTGGAAAAGATTTGGTACAGGAATCAGTGCAGATACCATGCTTTCAGAGGGCTTTATACCTTTTACTTTGAAAAATAGTCTGCTGTTTTCCAAGACCTGTGTATAGAGAACTAATATTCCAAAGATGTTATTTAGTTCCCGGAATTTCCTTCCAACTGTGATCTTGTTGAGGGTATGAATGCTATTAACCTATAGGTTAATGGATTAGCTTTAAATAATGCATTACATCCTTTCCCTCATTTGTATTTTAAGATTTATATTAGATTAAATACACAGGGAAGATTTTAGTTTGTAATTTGCTTCAGTGAAAAATAGATGAAATAGAAGGCTCTGCTTATTCTGTGTGGTGTCCTTCAGCTACCCATGAAAAAGTTGATCAGTAAAGTTCTCAGAAAACTGTCATGGAACAAAACTTTGGGATATTAAGAGAACTTGAGAATAAAGGAAAAATTCTTTCTCCTGGAAAGCTCTAGTTTATGTGCATTAATTATCTCATGATACCTTTTGATAAGCAAACACAAAGGCAAGCAGTCTACAGCATGCCAGTGCAAGTTAGAGGAGAGGCAGTGAAAATTTGGCTTATCTTGACAAAAAGAAGCCGTAGCATGATTTTGTTTCTTTGATCTGCAGACAGATCCTTCGTGAAGATAAGAGCAGGGAGCAGCATGTCTTGCTTTAAGGTAGGATTTAGGTAATCTTATCTCCAAAAATCTCTGCATTCTTTTTTCTTCCGTATTTTGCTCCTGATATGCCACTAACACAGCATTTGTACATTGAGCCTGATTACCTGCCTATCATACTTCATCCCTTGGACTAGATAAACCAATCAACCAGCCCTCAGTGTGAGCTTATTTTCTGGGTGACAAGTCCAAGAATAAGGGTCCTCCTCAAGGACATCTTTATATCTTTGCTCCTGTGCTGGAGTAAGTAAGACATTATGAACTTTCTGTTGTTCTGGGATAACACACCCAGGCAGCTCTGCATCTACATGGAAGTCTTTGAATTCCCACAGTATTGTTAACCTTCCCTTCCTGCAGGATAAAGCCAGACAGCAGTTCAATTTTTTTCCCCATCCTCTGTGTAAATCATTTGGGAATGATTTGCTTCCCAGCAATGATTCAGCAAAGTTGAATGATCAGCTTCCCAGATCCTTTCTTATTTCCAGTGGTCAGATTTCCTTACTTTTCAGGCTACTGGAAATTGCTATGACCTAGGTCACCTAGATGCCCAAGTACTCCCATTCTCCGTGTAGGAGCCAAAGGGGGTATTCCCACCAAGACACAATTCATCTAAGCTTTTTTAGAAGAGGAATTACAGTCAAGTCACATGCCCAGAAGGTAAGTGAACAATAGTGGCTCACACAAAGTCCAAATTGCTCCCAGGCTATGCTCTTCCCTTGCTAATGACTACAAACACCTGGATCAGGGGGTCAAGGGCCACATGACCATTCCAGCCACCTGTCTTACTGAAAGGAATTACTTGGCACTCCTAGCTAAAACTCACTTCGGCCAAGGCTTGAAGAGTGGAATTAGATTTTTTTTTATATGTTCTAACACCAAAATGAGACTTATGATTCTTTCTGGGTTTTGGTGAAATGATATTTTGTCTCTGCCAGAGCATCAGATTTATTTTCTAATCCATTTTACCACCCTCCTGATATCATAAGAAAGATTATGACCATGGTAACTTCTCTTTAAGGTTGTTCTGCAGATAGACCTTCACTTTGCTGATTCCTTTGCTGAAGATAATTAGTGCTAGTTCTCTTAAGTCGTAGCCTCACAACTTACTACTTTTTTACTTTTTAAAATTCTCATCTATTCTTAAAACTTTTCTAATTGTGAAAGTGAGAGATATGATTCCATGATCTATGTGTGATGAAGGCATGTCTGCAGACCCTTAGAGTGCAGACCTAATATAGAACTTTTCTTTTGCATTTAATTGCCCTAAAATAATGTTTGAAGCCTCCTAGTGTACTGCGGGATTTGGGGACCTAATACACCTATCATCTTTAAAGAAACCACAAGAACTGCTTGAGAAGAAGGGTAGAATAGCTGGACTGATAAAACAGGCAGCATTGTGCATATTTCCAGTTTCTGCTCCTCATGACAGTTTCTTAGCTATTAGTTATGTCAGGGTAATCAGCACCTCTTGGTGCAGTTAAGGTCCTGAGAAGTTATTGCTTATTTGAAGAGATTACTATATTATTACTCCTCATTAGAAAATTAAAGCTGTTGATCAAGTAGTGCATTCTTTTCCCCCTTGTAAAATATTTTATTAATATATATTAAGAAACCTACAAAACAAAGCACACTAACTTATTATTTATTTTTAGATTTCAACAAACTCAGATTATCTGTGTTGGAGCCAGATTCTGAGGTCCTTAAACAGGCAATACTACTGCTGCTCTGTAAGGAAACTGGAATAAATATTAAGCAAAGAGTTGTCCTGAAATGAAAAATGCTGTCATAATTAATAGCAATAATTATAAATTGTGTGGTCAAAACTTTGAAAAACTGCAGGTTTCTTTAAGGGTTAATTTATCCTCATAAAGGACATAGACCCAAAAAAGGAATTTGGAATTTACATCAAACATCCTTTGCATTTTAGGGCTGTTTAGATTAGTGGTGGGAAGAGGGGAAGTCACACTCTCAAACTCAGACTTAAACTCATTTCAACCACAAAAAATGTTATTCATAGCAGAAACAAAACAAAAGGGGGAAAAAAGGAACTCTATCTTTTATGCTGTAGATTTTTTTGATTGAATGAGAATTTTTTCTCATCATCAAAATTATCAGATTTTTCTCCCTCAGAAATTCCTTTCTCGTACTGTTTTCCTGTTTTCTTTTGGGAGTGCAAAGATCCCACTCACTGTTAAATCTAAACAAAGGAATCAACTTCAGTAGGCAAGACTAAAGACAAAGACATAAGATAAGTCTCCTCTGTCACCACCTGGCTTACAACTGGATTTTAATTTCTCCTTCGCAGTTGCCTCATGATTGTTCCTAATGAACACCCAGTTCCACTGATACAGACAAAAAGATAGGAGTGACACCACAAGCTGGCTACAGACACCCTTCTCACTGCCTAAACTACCCTAAAGTCAGGATGGATAGATGCATTTTTATTTGAAAATTTTCATTTGAGCCTTGTTTGGAAGCTCCCTGTTTGGGTCTTCTGTAACCAGAGGAAGCACCCATCAATGTGCATTCACTGCCTGTGGATTTAATGAGAAAAATCAATGTGAAGTTCAAACCTTCTCTGGCTGGCAGCACACGCTGGGTATGTTTTAGACAAACCTGATGCTCACTTGGCAGGACAAATTTCTGAGAGTATAAGAGCCCTGTTATCTCTCCTTGGCAGTATGCACAATAGAAGCCCGGCCTTAACATAAAACCCTTTTCATGGTTTATAAGGCTAAGCTTAATTAAAAGGAGAATTGTGTATGCTCTCCTTTCATTTGGTAGTAAACACAGGCTCCTTCACCTCATACAAAGCTAATGGTGGTAAACCAGATACTGCACCACTCTATACAAGAATAGTGTGCTGTGGAATATACTGCTGGAAGGAAACAGAATGTCTATTCAGTAAATCCAGTTATAATTTACGAGAACCTCGCTGGGCTGCCCCTGCAGTGAGCTTGAAGGCAAGAAGGTGTCACTGACCTGCTGACCTGCTGCAAAGGCTCCCTGAGAGATCTCCACTTATCACTCCAACCAGACACCTGATAGTTGGGTGAAGCTGATCTTCACATTCTCTTTCCAAGCAGCAAGTAACAGGTGTCACCTATGCCAGAAGCATGAAAAGAACGGAGTAAACCAATATGAGCATCACCAAAAGTAAACTCAGACAGTTCTTGTCATTTCCAGGGACTCATTCAGGACAATCGTCACGCTGCCTTTACAAACTGTTCTCGAAACTGGCAGCTCAAAATGAAGACCTGCAAAACAGAACATGAGCTATGGACATGACAAAATTGCAACCTTGAATATCCCTCAGTCAGTGACCCCCTGTTTTGTACTGTGCCTTGGTACAGGAAATCACAATAGCCTTTTATTTGGTGTTTACACTGCAGACACCTGTGTGCTCAGGCATGGCTTTGTATGGAATGACACATGACAAAGGACTCGTGCAACCTTGTGGGTTCACATTAGTGTTTTCATAAGGTTCATGCAGAAAGCGAGTTTGATAATAAGATACAGAGCTTTCATCAAGAACTGACCGTATGAATTCATCCAGTATAAGGAACTTACAGGATTGATTTTGCTGGACTGATTTAATAAAATCAAATAGATGATTTCAATCTCAGCAGAAAGAGCTCTAACTTGATTCCTTTGTGACCTGATGTCCAGCCTCAACAGTCGGTGTTGACTGCCTGTCATGGTTTAACCCCAGCCAGCAACCAAGCCCCAGGCAGCCACTCACTCTGTCCCCCACCAGTGGGATTGAGGAGACTCAGAAGGGTCAAAGCTAGAAAACTCATGAGTTCGCATAAAGACCATTTAATAGAGAAAGCAAAAGCTGTGCATGCAAGCAAACCAGAAAGGGGAATGAATTCACTGGTTCCCATGGCAGGCTGGTGTTCAGCACCTCCAGGAGAGCAGGGCCCCATCAAGCACAGCAGTGACTTGGGAAGACAACCTCCATCACTCCAAATGCCCCCCCCTTCCTCCCCCTTCCTCCTTATTCTTACACTTTATATACTGAGCATGATGTCATATAAACATTCCTTTGGTCCATTAGTGTCAGCTGCCCCAGATGTGTCTCCTCACAGTTTCCATGTGCTCCCAGCCTCCTCCCCAGCATGGCAGCATGAAGAGTGGACAAGGCCTTGGATCTGTGTAAGCTCTGCTCAGCAATAACAAAAACATGTCTATATTACCAACCCTAGTAATTTGTGCTCAGCACAAATTCAAAACACAGCCCCATCCCAGCCACTGGGAAGAAAATTAACTCTACCCCAGCCAAACCCAGTCCACTGGCCAATTTACTTAGCAATATGGACAAATAGTCTGTTGGATCACAAAGTCTTGACTTCTGCTTTTCCAGGACATCTCAGAAATTTCTTTTTACCTGTATAAGGCTGTACCTTTAAATTAGTTTACTTTTAATTTCTTGCTCTAACTGAGCTTTTCAAAGTCTTAGAAAGCCCTACTCCTAACTTATAGACTAAATGCATCTGAAGCTAATTTACATCTGTTTTTTAACTGAGCCAATATTTCACTTTAGCTAGTTCTTGTCCCTTCTTGGTGCTTAATTTGCTATGGTATTTGTAAATGTTTTTTTGTTCTCAAGTTGTACTTCAGCTTCTGTTTTTCCAATGTAAGTGAAAAGCTTTTTTTTTTTAAATTCTTTCCCTCCACACAGTGGAGAAATGTTGCACTATCACCAGCTTGAGGCTATGGGACATCATTTGCAAAGAATGAGAAGTCTTACATCACTTTTCACTCTTTCCATAGGAGATTGCCTTGGGGATTAGCAGTGAATAAGCAGAGTAAACTTGACCCTTTTGACAAACATACATCTCTAGTGCCAGAGATGCCAAAGTGTTTCCCAAGCACTTTAGGAGCAGTGCATCTGTTACAAGGTCCAACAAGAAGCATGCTGGTAAGCTTTACACAAACAACTCCCAGGTTTCACTCAACAGCAATAATGCTGCTTTTCAAAGTTGTTGGCAGTCAAAGCTGCAAGTAGGATCTTGCAGAGGTTTACTCCCCTCTAAACTTTTCCAGCAGATTTTTCTCTTCAGAAGGGAGTGACTGGACCATCCAACTGCCATAAACAGGAGATGTTAAAACATGAAATAACACTGCAACAAAATGAACTAGCAGCCAGCTACTTAGTCTCCTGGCATTGCTGCTGGAACTAGTGGGTTTTAAAGAACCTAATTCACTTTTTGCATGTGCAATGAAGTGGAATAACACCTCTCAAGCTAAAAAAAATAAATTGTGTAGCTGAAATCAGAATCATGCTCTTATTTCCACCAGGTCATTCCTGTACTTCTCTGGTTTTCATGTCTCAGGACTCTCATGCTGCTTTTCCAGAGCAGTCCTTTTCTAGCCTTTGTTTAAGTAAGCAAACTTTGAGTAAGTAAACCTTTACTTCGATCAAGTAAACAAACAAACAAAAATAGCACCTCCCAGATTTTAGCCATTTCATAACCACTGGATTTTGCATGGAATCTAGGAGCTGGAGGCTGCTCCTCCCACTCAAGGAACAGCTTGCTCAGCAGCAGCTGCTTTCCTTTTAAGAGATTTTGGCAGTTTCTTGGAAAAGCACCAGAAAGATTTCTGTGGTGGCAGTCATTACTGTACTGCAAGTTTGTGTCATCCAAGGGATGCAGAGACATTTGTTCCTGGGCAGCAGGGAGTTAACTTGCCTCCTGTTCCCTGCCTTGGGAATAAGAGCTGGGATGGCAGCCCATAGTAGGAGGGTCTGGATTGAATCCGCCAGTGAAGAGGAGGGATAACATTTTTGTGTGAGAAAGACGCTTGCCAAGAAATCGAGAGGGGAAGTAACATGGGAGAAAGGAAGTAACTCATCAGTGTTTGGGACAGACAACAGCAGTTTCAGGATCTGGGTACACATCAGTGTCTTGGATGGATCTTTCTCTACCTACGTCACTCACAGAGAAAGAAAGCAGGAGGAGGAAGCGTGGATGCCTTCATGAGCTTGCAAACACTGCCACAACCTCAAAAGCATCCAGTTTCCTACAAATACAGGCTTACTAAATACCACTGCACCACTTCTAGAGAGGAGGAGACTGAGGTCATAGGAAACTTTAAAACATAGGACTGAGTTTGTACCAGCGTGAGCCGCGCTGGGGCAGACACGTGAGCAGGGGCAAAGAGAAGGGCAGCAGCAGCCCCAGCTGCCATTGCCCCAGACCACTGGAGGACACCATGCCAGGACATGAAGCTCTAGAGAAAGGCTGCTGAAAACCAAAGCCACTTGGCTTTGTACTTCCCAAAACCAAAATACAGTTGGGTAGAAAGAAGTGAGGTACACCATTGCTTCAAAACTTACAATTATTCATTGAAGAAAATGCTACAAAATGAAGGGAAAAAAAAAAAGAAAGAAAACTTCTAGTGTGCAAAGACTTGTTTTCCTTTATTTTTAATCAGCCATTGAAAAACATTGCAACATGACCAATTCTGCAAAAATGTTTTCCTGACCACAGTGGTGTCTTGCATGCAGACAAACACAAGGATATTATGCCAGTTCCTGGAAGAATGAGCATCAGTAGCTTTTTTTAATACTGGAACACATCTGTTTGTTTTTTTTCTCTCTTCTTATCTCTCTAATTTTGAGGATACTCAAAATTTTTGGGGATACTTTTTTTTGTTGTTTTTGTTGTTCATAGGCTCTTTGTTTAAACAAATACTCTATGTTACTTTTTCTTCTGGTTGTTAGTTTTTGTTTGTCTCTTTAGATTTTTTGACTGTACAATAAAATTGCCCTTAACAGTCTCTCTTCTGCTGTTTCAGCCTGAAAACTTCCACTGGGTCACCTTTGTGCTACAGTTTTAAACAATTTACTTGTAACTAACTAATTAGTTATTTGTTCTATTCAACAAGAAACTTTTGAAGTCTGGGATGTAACTTCTTTTAGTGAGAGCTCCTGTTTCAACAGTGTATATTTGAGAAATTTCCCTAGGTAGGATGAAAGATAGGAATCTGACTTGCTTTCCTGGGCAAATATCTCTGTTTTGTAATAATAATTATATAAATAATACTGTTTTGTATTTTGGTGGTACTGAGTCAAGACAGCAAGTGGACATGTAGTTATTTGGCTTTGAAGTTGGTGAGATGTATTAATGTCTGAAAAAT
The DNA here is from genome assembly GCF_052056855.1 of Sturnus vulgaris. Lineage (NCBI taxonomy): Eukaryota > Metazoa > Chordata > Aves > Passeriformes > Sturnidae > Sturnus > Sturnus vulgaris. The sequence goes on along the minus strand of NC_142243.1, from coordinate 105,533,405 downwards.
GGATGGGCATCCCTGCCCATGGCAGTGGGGCTTGGGACTGGATGATCTTTCAGGACCATTCCAACCCAAGCCATTCTATGATTCTATGATAATGTAATTCCAGTATGTCTTGCTGAAATTATTTCAGATGGTATAATGTTTCACAGTATACAGTAATGAAAAAACCCCAGACTTCAAGAATTACAAAATCTGAACCAATGGAAAGGGATAGATGACTAATAGGATACATGGTAAAGATACAGAAATTTTTAAAAACGTCACGAAACCCCCAAAAGAATCTATGGAAAGGTGATTCTGAACCACAACACTGTCTGTGAAAGAACAGAGTGGGATGGTGTAAATCCTTAAAAATTTATATCTCCTGTCAATTTCTAGAACTAATTACTGGCCGAAATTTGTAAAACTAATTAGAAGCTGCTTTAAACTGAATGTCCTGAGTGCGAACTGTAATTTTTTTACATCAGGGAGTATATCCCATTTGCTTATTGAAATACTTTAGTGTATAATGCATTCTTGTGGAAAGGCAATGAGCAGCCAGAATCCTAGCAACATTCCCTACTGGTTGTCTGAAAACCTCCTGTGTTTTGTTTCTCTGCTAAATTCTCCTAAAAACGAAACAAAACAAAACAAAACAAAACCCCCTTAATTAAATAAAAAACATCTCTCTGATGAGCCTCTGCTTTGATCTCTCTCTTTTGATAATCTCTCTCCTGACAGGCTGTGAATACCCTGCTAGCCATACTAGGTGCTTTTCTCCATGGGGATAACACTGCTCTGCTCCAGGCATTTCCTTCACCTAGGATTTGGGATCTCTGGATGAGGGCAAACATCTCCATCCAGCCTACCGGTGTGAATGCAGGACTCTGTGTGGAACTAATTAGTGTTATAATGAATGCCACAACAGTTTATTGCCAGGAAGCATCTAATGACCTGGCAGTAATCTCACAATGACTAATCGGGATTTTCTTCAATTCCCTTTAGCAATTTTACCCATAAATTAGTGAAAAAGATAAAAAAAAGAATCCAAAAAAACCCTGTAAGCAGAACAGAGGCTCTCATTTAAAATATCTGATGGATGATGCTCGTTTGCTTTCCTAGGGTTATTGTGTGCAACCCTGCTCCATAAATTCTAGAACCTTGCATACCAAGAGCAGAGTGGTTATGACTCCTTCTTCACTGATTTCAGAGGACTAGCCTTAAGCTGATGAGCTTAAGTTTGGTATGTGATGTGTGGGGTGCAACCCTACTACTAACCTAAGGCTGACTATATTCATCCAAATTGGGTGTGTAGTACCGGGATTGGGTAAAAAAAATGGAGTTGCTATTTTCAATTATTTCCGCACGTATTCCTGCACATAGCAGGAAAAGCTAAAAAAAAACAAAAAAAAAAAAAGGGAGAGGGATTCGGATGGTTCACAACCAGAGCAGTCCCCATCCCATGCCTAGCCCAGCACATGGCGTGTAGGACTAAAGCATATGCACAGCCCCCTGCAGGATGCCGTCTCTCACAGGCTGTTTTTCTCACGACAGCAAATATTTACCCTGCAGTACAAGAAAGACAAAGAGCTCCAGGAGGGGATCCAGCGAAGGGGTACAAAGATAATTAGGGGTCTGGAGCATCTCTCTTACGAGAAGAGACTCTGGGCCTCAGAAAAGACTGGACGGGATCTCATTAATACATAGAAGTATCTCAAAGGCGGGTGTCAAAAGGATGGTGTCAGACTCTTTGCAGTCGTTCCCAGTGACAGGATGAGGAGCAATGGCCATAAACTGAAACACAAGAGGTTTCACCTCAACACGAGGAAGAAGGCGGCAGAGCACTGGAAAAGACTGTGCGGGGAGGTCGTGGAGTCTCCCTCTCTGGAGACATCCAAACCCCACCTGTGTCACCTGCTTTAGGTGACCCTGCGGTGGCAGGAGGGTTAGACCAGATGTTTTCCAGAGGTGCCTTCCATCTCCGACGGTTCTGTGCCGTCCCCGCTCACCGTGTCCGGCCCGGGGCGCGGCTCTCAGCCCCGAGCGCGGTGCCCGCTGCGGGCGGGCGGCGCTGGGAGCGGGGCAGCGCCGAGGCGGGGCCGGGCGCATGTGACCGGCGGCGGGGGCGGCCCCGGCGGGGCTGGGCCGCCTCGGCGGGGCAGTGCGGAGCGCCGGGGATGCGGAGCGGCCGGGCCCCGGGCAGATGATGGCGATACGCGAGTTGAAAGTCTGTCTGCTCGGAGTGAGTAAAGACGACCGGGGGGTCGCTTCCCCCTTTCCTTCCTTCCTCTCTGGCCCCGCAGGTCGGGGCTCTGGGAGCTGGGTGCTCGCTGAGCCGGGGAGCGCTTCCAGCCTCGCTGTCCCGTTCCCGGCGGCGCCGCGTCCCGCGGTCCCGGGCGGGGCGGGGGGGGCTCGGCCGCAGAAAATTTCTCCACGCCGAAACTTGGCAGCGGCGCACCGGCCTCGGCGGGGCGGGGGGAGGCTTTGGGGCTGCTTGTTTTTGTCTTGTTTCTCAACTTTTTACGAGTGAGAAGGGCGTAGCGGGCTGGGGGAGGCGGTGAGTCGCTCTCTTTTGGGGGTCACCCCAGACAGGGGGGTTGGATTGCCGGCACTGAGCCCCGCCGACCCCGCGGAGGGCTCCCTTTGGTGCCAGAACCCCCAAGGCACCCTAGGGGGGGAAATTGCTGCCCACCCGTTCCAGCGGTGGGGAGGCACCCGGAGAAAAGCAGCAGCAGCACCCCGGGATACTGTGTCGGGTGGCTCCTGCTTCCCGGGGCTCCGTCCCGTCTCACCGATGTGCTGCTGCTCCGTGCTTTGTTTAGTTACTTGCCTGGCTTTATTCAGCAGCGCTGCTTTGACTCGACTCCTTACAGGAACGTCCAATTTTTGCCATTCCTTTTTTTTTTTTTTTTTTTCTTTCCCTTCTTTCGGTTTTTTGGCGAAGTCGCGCGTGAGTTTCACATCTGGAGCAGCAATGTGCTTAGCTCTGCACTTTGGCTGAGCCTGTCCCTCTCTGCCCGGCACCCAGGGAGCTTCCCGGCAAAATGTGCCTGCCCACCCAGCTGGGACAAACCCCGCCGCAGAGAGCACAGCCACCTCTCCTGGCAGTAACCAGCAGAGCATCACTACTCCAGTACACAAGTTCTTTTTAAAGTCAAACATCTCAGATGACCCGATGCAAGTTCGGCTGCTTTTAGGCCCACATCTCCATAAGCAGTCAGAGAAGCTGCATGAATGAAGGCGTTTTAGGGTGAATTTGCTTTCATGCCATCTAAGTGAGTTGAACATCTGAAAACCAAACACAAATAGACGCTCCAGTTCTCTCTGATTTGTGTTGACACTTAGCCCAGCAGGAGTGGGTGCCTTGCCCTGGAGTAGTTCTTGCCAGGATGCGGTGCCAGGGCACTGGAGAGTTCAACCCAAAGTATTTGGCAGTGACCATTCCTCCTTTCTTGGTTAGAATTCCTTCCTCTAACTTTTGAAATGGCATAGTGACAAAAATAAATGTGGTTTGTACAGACATGAGGAGTCTGTGGTAGAATATGTGGATGTGTCTTTGCTTGTTTTCTTCTCCAGCAGAAAATGTTATTTTATAGGGATGAAGTGTCTTTGGAATGAGATTTCTCATGTCCATAATTTATTGATGTTTTGTAACATTAAAACTTACTGGAGGTTTTGTAATGCAATTGTTTACTTTTTTTAAATACAGGAAAAGAAACCTATAATGCAGCTCTGTTTTACTAGGAGTATGCAATTACTCTGTAGGTTCATCAAAATGATGGGGTGGCAGTGGTAGCACTTAGGGAGATGTGTCTGTAGTTATAGTCACTTAGTAATTAATGAGATGTTCCTTCCTGAGTTTTAAGAGGGCATAGTCCTAGAATTCTGATCGCATTCATCTCATTTACCTTGGGGATTGACAGTCTGTTTTCCAAAAAGAATAGGAATCCTTCAGATGATGAATTCCCTCAAGAAGTTCAGACATTTCTAGAGCAGGGAAACTCCATACCTGTCTGCATGAACAAATGCAGACAATAATCTTCTGATCTGCTTGAAAGCTAGATGGCAGCTTGAAAATACATTCTCACATCTACCAAAACAAATCTTGACAGTTGTTTTTTTCAGTAGGTCTTGGGCCTGGTTAATCTGCATTGTATGTCATAGATCCCTTGATAATCAGTCAAGTCTGGCATGTCCTAGTGCCAAGACAAGTTCTTATCCTTGTTGGAAATATGGATTAAATTGGTTTGCAAACCCATATCCCTCCCCACGTCTGAACACAGCCCTAGGCTGCACCTCTGGATCAGACAGGAGGATCACTGACACTTTCTGGCCTCAAGCTGTGCAGAGGGCCTGGGCTTGGGCTGTTTCTGCCTATTCAGAATTTCCCAATGGGGAAAAATTGCAGGTGGTGTAACGTTTGCAAAGCCAGCTTCTCCACAATCTCTGAAGCCCCATTTGGCTACAGAGGGTCTAGATGGGAAGATGATGAAGAGGAATAGAGAAACCAGAGCTGTGATCCACATTGTGGCCCTAGAGGCCAGTGCAGTTCTCCAGGGTCAGTGAGTGGCATTGCACTAGAGATGGGAAGTAAGTTTTTGGCTCCTGGATTTAACCCCAGGATGGGATGTAACATTGCCAGGAGGGCATGTTACAAATGTCTAGTTTTTAGGATCAACCTAAGAAAATGGGATTTGGATACCTGCATTTAATTTCTTCCTCCTACAGAGTATCTTGGGGCTTTTAAAATTCTCTGTGGGTGTCATGGGAGTGATTTGGAGTGGCCAGGAGTAGTGCACTACAAGATGATGGTTATGGGATTTGTAGCTGTTGAAGGAGACACCAGCGAGAGAAGGGCAGAGGGGAAGCCTGGGGCAGCAGGAGGATGGGAGTGAGTCAGTTTGGAAGGAAGGCTCTTTGAGAAGGGATGGTTCCAGCTTGCCAGTGGGCTAGCAGGAGCAGGATGCCTGCCTGATTGTTCAGTGCCTTGCAGCCTCAGGTGTGGGAGCTCCGGAGGTGCAGTTGAGCAGCTCTCTTTAGTATGTTACCATGCAAGTATCCTCAAGCCTGCTTCTAAACTACTTCCTCCAGTAAATTATTGCTGCTGGGCAGTGAGGTATATGCATGTGGAAGGTGTTCATCTTCCTGAGTGCAAACACTTGAGCTCTGCTCCAAGTCCTGTCTTGTTACCCCTGACTCTTCTTGGTGTCTCAGTCCAGTTTGTTCCCAGCAGTTGTCCCTGTGTTAGCTGCCACATGCTTCTAGGTCTGAGCAGGTTTTAGCTGCAGCTCAGTCTATGAGGTGAAATGAAGTGTAGCTCTCATTTGACTGGCATGGTGTTTCTATGTGGGCACCTTGTTGAGGGGCTGGAGAAGAGAGGAGTGTAGGGGAGCTGCTGTGTTCCTGAGCCGTGCTTTAGTGCTGAAATGTGGCTGGCTGTGCAGCTGCCAGGTTTCCTAATCTGTCTGTGGCTGCTGAGTGCCCTGTGCCTTAGCTCCCCACATTTTCTTTATGTGGGCTGGAGGAGCGATTTGTAACTCCCTGCCAAATCCTGACATAACTGTGTGTGGCAACCGCAGAAGAGATTGCCAGGCAATCTCTTTTGCTAAGGCAAAGTTTCTTGTCTTTGTCACTTCCTGAGGAAACTTTGACAACTCTTCAGACTTTGGGAGGTGGAATGCTGACTACCGTCTAAAGTGACCTCCATCACCCCTTTCCGTTTGTTTTTGTTTATTACATTTTTGTGTTGTGACTGTGCATCACAGGACCAAAGGAGGTAGGATTGGAAGAGGCTCAGAGGTCATCCCTTGTCCCTAAAGCCCTTCTTGTTCCTGACATATGTTTGTTTTCCTCTGTCTTTTGAAACTCATGATCTTCTCCCTGGAGTTATGTCCCAGGACTTAACTGCTTTTACTGTAGAAAGTTTTTCCTGAACATAGTACCCACATCTTCCCTAGCTGAGACTTTGTTTCTTCACCCTTCTTGCTTGTGCCTCTGTTTTCTTGCTCTTAAGAAGTTGTTTGCTGGTGTGCCTTCTGCTAGCACGAAAATGCTGTCTGAAGCTGGTGAGCCTGCATTTGTAAAAGGGGTGACATTTCCTCTGTGGAAATTACACTGTGATATTGAGCACAGCACACTGGGAATCTTTTAGTGTGTCTAAAATGCTTGTCGTAATTAATGCTTTCATGGCCTACATGTGCCAACACAAATAGGAAAGCTGCTGTTAAAAACAAAACTGCACCTGTGGCTGGGTTGAACCAGTTGAGGAGCTTTCTTCTCACCAGGTATGTGCAAGGTGGCCTCCATGGTAAGGTGAGCATCCTGCTGAAGATGCTGCACAGTGCAGAAGCCACGGGTGCAGTGTTGTAGCCTAAAACAGAGAGTTGAGCACATAAAGGGGGTTATGAAAAGAGGAAAAATGTACTGATGAAGTAAATGTGTCTTCTATAATTTTGTCCACAAAAGTATCTTGTCTGAGAGAAGAACAGTCTGCCAAGTAATTTTCCCCCTGTGTTAATGGTCCATCATCACCTGCTCATTCATTCATATTTATTATGTAAATGAGTATCTCTATCATGAGAGAAATTTTTGAGTTGTGACCACTTGGCTTTCTGTCTTGTGAAGTCTCTGGTTTGAAGTGTCCATCATTGCAGCCTTTCCATCAGAGGAGCCCTTTAATCTGTATTTCTTTCCTAGACAATTATGTTTTTCATTATAGTGAAACATCAAATTACAAGTAAAACTGAACAGTGGTGTTAAGTCCAAGGGGAACTGAAAGACAGACACATGGTTAGCTGATCTGGATATACCTCATTTTCTTGGAAAATGTTTTTTCTTGGCATTCTTCTTTGGTGAAGAATGCTCTGAAATCTCCACTTATTATAGGCACACAGCATTTCCATATTCCATTGCCCTGCTTTGCCAGTCAAAAGAAGTACAAGATACTGAAAGAGACTGGGACTGGTGATTTTGTTTTTATTGTGTTTATCAATATTGCTTAAAAATCCAGTTATGCACCAAGCAAGAAAGGCCGTTCTCATGTATCAATAAAAAAGTGTCTTCAGAAGCCTAAAACATCCTTTTCATGTTTTTTTATAAGATATTTAAATGGCTACAATCAGATTTTTTGCAATATATACATTAAATATGTAGGTAAACAATTTCTCACAGTTTGGAGTTCGGGATTTCATGTTGATCTTGGCCCTATTGCTTTCCTGACATATCTACAAAACTTTTTTCTTTACTAATTTCTTCCAAGGGTTTTGTGTGGGATTGCTTAGAAGAGTAGACTGGGACATCCTTCTAGGAAAAGGTAATTGTGGAGGCCACACTCTGCTTTCGTTTCCAGTGGCTCAACCAAATTGGATTTCTGAAGAAGCAGAAGGAGGAATTTGAAGCAGATTTCAGTTTCAGTAGCAGCAAAGCCTTAAAGGGGAAGCTTGTTACTAATAATCTATTGGGTGGCAAAAGGGTACCCTGTGGTTGGTGCCTGTTGCTGCACTTCATGGGCTCCCATCCACTGATAACCAGCTCTGAGCTCCCATCCCATGCTTGTAACCTGCCTGTTGAATGAGTCCATGCAGTGACTATCACCCAGAAATCATATACAGGCTGTAGTTTTACTGCCTCTCAAATTCTCTTTAAATTTAGATTTCCCCAGCCCCTTGCTCTTTCTGATTTCTGGCCAAAAAATTGGGAAACTTCTTGGTTTACAGTAGTTCTGGGGGAAAAATTCCCCACATTCTTTCTTTCTGCCAAAATAAGGAAGTTGAATGGTGATTAACTCTTTTTTCACATAGTTGAATGTAGTTTTAGCCTTACTCAGTGAAGTAATGCTGAGGCAGACTATGTGAAGGAGGCAGAAACTTTGCAAACAATACACGGGGAAAAGAAAAACCCTCTCATTTTCGTCAGGTGGTTCCTTTTAACTGGCTTAAGTCCAGCCATATTAAAAGGCCATTTTTAATTTGCATCTAAAGTGTGTTTTCTGAGACTCTGGTTGATGGTGGGGCTTGTTTCTGAGGTGATAATTTGATTTATTGATAGGATGTGTTGCAGTTACAATGCAGTTGAGCTGCCCATGGGCAAAGGCCTTTGAGTCTGCAGGGCTTTTGCTTGTGATGGTGTTTATAAATTAAAGTGCTGGTGCATTTTGCTTGTGTTGGGTTGTGTCTGAGCTGGGTGCAATGTGAGTGCTGCAGACTGCAAGTGCACATACTGGAGAGATGTATTTTTGATGTATTCTGTCTAAAATTTCTCAAGTTAATTGCTTGTTGAGAGAAGCATTTACAGGGAGACTGGAGCCATAACTCTGCTGCTCTTGCTCTTTTGCCTCCCTGCTGCTCCTTGTTGCAAATGCCATTTGCCCAGTCTTCAGGGCTGTTAGACCCTCCAGGGACTGCTATTAGTCATGGATTTCCTGGCCACATCTCTCTTCAGATAACATCAGGACAGGCACTTTTTTTGTTTTCATTTCCTGCTGTGGTTTTGAGGGGAAGGCAGATGGGCACGTTGAAGTGAGCACAGCTGGCTTTAGAAGGTTTGCACAGAATAATAGGATGGTTTGAGTTGGAAAGGGCCTTAAGGATCATCTGGTTCCAGCCCTGTTGCCATGGGCAGGGTCACCTCCCACTGGAGCAGGCTGCTGTTGACTCCACCTTCCCCACAGCTCAGGTGCTGCCTTGGAAAGCTGAGTGCAGGGCAAGAAGTTTCTCCTCACCTTTGGTGGCTCGCCAGCCTCCTCTGATGAGGGGGCTGATGTTTTTGGAGCTGTGATCTCCATCCAGAGGTCTGGAGCTTCCTCTGCTCGTATTTTTCTCGAGGTGTTTCTGGGGCCAGCCAAGTGCCCAGCACATGGTTAGAGGTACCTTCCAAAAGGGTTGGGAAAGGAGGTTGGGAGCTGGGTAGAGTTTGTCTACCTACAGTGTTACCTCCATGCAGTGCTAATCACACCTGTGGGTTAGATCACCATGCCCCTGAGTTGGACCATCCCCTGCTTTTTAGAGAGGGCAGAGCAAGCCTTCAGTGCTTTATTCCTTGTCATGTCCCCCATTATCTCCTGTATTAGGCCAAGGGCAGCTCATGTGAATAAAACTCCTCAGCCCCTCGCCAAAAGGTGTCTGGAGCCACCATGGGACACGTGCTTCCAAAGTAAACCAAAATAGAAGATGTTTTTGTTCTTAGGGAGTTGTTTTTCTTCTCACTACATACCTTGTAGAGGCTGGGCAGTTGTGTCAAGGTAAAAGGAAATTTTAAAAATTCCATCTCAGTGAGGTGCCAGGAAAGGGGCACATTTCGGTTTTCTTCTGAAACATCCTGTGCACCCTTTCCATGAATGCTCGCCGTTCAGAGCACCACTGCCAAAAGACAAATCCAAGCTTTAGTAAGCTCCAGAGGAGGTGGATGGGAGGCCAGCTGGGAGCACAGCCTTGTGTAAGCACATGCCAGTGGTTGATTTACAGTCTCTGGCCTTGCAGGGCTGTGCTGAAAGCTGAACAACAGGCAGTGGAACAAACGCTTTTTATTTTCGCTGGGATATTTTTAAACAGAAATGCTGCTTAGTGCATGGGTTTTATATTTTTTTGCAGATGAGGGTAGAGAAGTTATGGTTTTTCACTTTTTGTTTTGGCCAGAGTATGTTCTTATTTGGGCAACATGTGGAAGTGCATGTGCATGAAATGCAGCCACTAAATACTTTGTGTCCCTGAGTTATTGTTTCCTCCTTTGTCAGCAGAGTGACAGGATGCTGCAGACGTCACTGGGTGTCCTGGTTGGACCCCTCAGGGGACTACAGTCCCTGCAGGGAACTATAAAAAACTGTAAATGGTAAATATCAGGCTCTTACAGGAATTCATGTACGGTTAAGGTCTCTCTGAAGCAGATTCTCCTTTCCTTTAAAGGTTTTTTTTTCTGAAAAAATAAAATTAAATTTTGGGCCCATTTAATTCTGCAGCAAACAAAACTTAAGTGTTGATAGGATCTCATGGTTCATCAGCAAAGCTGTGCCTCTGGGCTACAGAACTTGTCTGAAGTCACTTGCATCTCCTTCCACATTCACTGATGACCTGCGGGATACAACTGGAATAGCTTTAACCTTCTCTATTGTATGCTTGTAACTGGTAACTGATAACTCATCTCCAGTATTGCTGTTGTGTAAATTCTCCTGATCTACCCATTTCTTACTGTGAGGGAATTCAGTGGCAAAAAAGAATCCTTAGGTCAACATGTGGTGTGTGCCAACAGAGCAAAGCTGTACTGGGAATCACCAGACTGGCCAAAGAGACTGAAAAGAGCATTTCCTTGAATGTGGTATGGTGTCACACCAAGGCTCAGCTTGAGTCTTGAGACTTCAATTTTTAGCTACTTGATTTAAGTGGGTAACAATATGTTATCACTATTGTCAATAGTTTAGGATTTAGAAGCATATTACAACTGAAGTATTTTGTAATGTTGGTAAATGTACAGTAACAACTTTCATTTTGAGCATCCTCTATTATCTGTGGAGGCAAATACTAATTTTGTTTGCTTTAGGCAGTCTCTGTTAATAAAAAAACCCTCAAACCACCAAAAAAATGAATCTCTCACTGGTTGATACACACTGCTATAAGCCTCTAAGGGTGCACTTCCACTTTGTGGCTGGATGAATCTCACAGTTGATTAATTCCTGCAGGGATTTAGGAAATGAGAAAGGGAATATGTTCTTTCTTGAATAGGAAGCCCATTATCTATCTTTTTTTTTTTCTAATTTGCATACTAAATATAAGTATTTAAGTGCCTATTTTAAGAATAATAATATCAACATTTGAAATACACCTTCTTAAAGCTGATGTGAACAGGAAGCCTCCACCACTTTTAGGCCAGAAGTTGTTCATGGTGCATAGTCCCTGCTGACTTCAACCTTTTCAATACTGTGTAGACAAGCTTCCTTTTAGGATTTTTATTTCATGAATGTATATGATTTTTTTTTTTTGCTACATTATCCCTTACACCAGCAGTTTTCTTTTTTGAATGTTATTGCTCTTGTGGAAAATCCAAGGAAAGCTGAACTTCGTTTTTGTCTTGGTTTGGTTAAGTGTCAGGGAGAGAATTAAACCTTGTCTTCAAGTGCTGACTACAGCAGCAGAGTGTAGTTTATGTGAATAGTCTTCAGAATTGATTGTTCTGTCCTTTGATGTATATTTTTTTCTGCCTTGGATATTTTTGTTTATTTTTTTTTCCTGCAGAGTGTGCTTGGAAAGAATAAATGCATGCCAGGGCATTAGACAGACAGCTGGAGCATTTTTTATGTAACAAAAATGGCAGCTGGATAAAACCAGATAACATAAATTTGATTTGAGATTATGTAACTGAAACCCTAATCTGAGTAGCATCCTTAAGCATATGTTTGATTCTGAGCATTAGGCTAATCCCTCTTCAGCAGAGTATCAGGGTACATCCTTCGGCCTTTGCTGCATGTGCTAAATTGAATCCCATGCTTAAAGCTCATCATATGCTTAAACACACAGCTCAGTGTGCTGCTGTGTGGAGAATAAGATAAAATGTTTAGATAAATTAAGTATTTGAGATAACACAGCTCGTGAGTGATTCCTGTCGTTTGACATTAAGGCCAGACAGAGTAGCTGAGATCTACCTATCTTATGGCCAGGTTTGTCTTCTCCCTTAGGCCAATGTGGAAAAAAGAGAGAAAGTGAATCTTCAACACCGTAAATCCAAATTTGAAAAGATTGTCTGGAGGAGAGTGGTAGCCCTGCAGCCTAAAAAGTTCTTCAGGAATAGTTTATGACCAAAGAATGGTTTGGGTTGGAAGGGACCTTAAAGATCATGTCATTCCAGCCCTCCTGCCGTGGGCAGGGACACGTTCCTGTAGACAACATGGAACACTTGCAAGGATGTGCAGATCGGTAGAAAAAGGGGTGTAGAAATTGGCACAGAGGAGATTTGGAGGAGCAGAGACTAATGGAGAAGGAGGTGGAGTACTGAAACTGTGACACCAAGGGAGAACGTGAGAGCCTGGCAGGGGGACTGGTGAGAGGGAATGAGGAACACAGAGGAGTAAAGTCAGGAGCAAGGGAAAGAGAAACTGAGGATAATAAACCAGAAAGCTAAACAGAGCAAACCAATAAAAGGTTGTAGAAATAATAACATGCCATGAAAAAAACCTCTCCCTTGGTTTTAGCCTTCAGTTTCTTTTTAAATGATTTTAAAACCCTGACTTTGTCTTAGTACTGTTTCATTTGTGTTTCAAAACATTTTTGGCCAGTGGAGCCTGCAGAATTGTTGTTTGCATTTCTTTAAATTCAGCTAAAACATTGTCACAGATGTGACACAGGGAAGCTTTGGTAGGATCTCATTGGCCAGCTGAGATGTCCTCAATCCCTGTGCCTGTTGTTCTGCCATGTCTGGGATCTGTGGGAACTTTGGAGTTAGTTCCATGTAGTCCCAAACACTCAGGCTGTGACACTGGAAGTGTTTAGTATCCAGACAGTCTGTCTTGAGGGAGACTCCTCAGTCCCTTTTGTTTGGCTTTTCCTGCTTTGGAGGGAAAGATAAAATGCACTCTTCTACCCCTCTGTCGTTTGAGGAGATGTCCTTGAATGTACTAAACTCCATGGTTTAGCATTCCATTTGAAATGCTCCCAGCATGTTTTCAGTTGAGATTTGCAAAGCCTAGACACTTTTGACCATTTCTGGTTTCCTGATTTTGAGTGAAGATGAGCAAAAATGGCCAGGTGAATAAAAACTTCCTTCTGCAAGTCAGTTGTAAGCTAGATACTGATTTCCTAGTTACTTTTGTGATGGAGAGAAAAAGGTGCCTTAACAGTAAGAGCAACAAAATCTGGTTTTCTTAAGGGCAATTCTCTGAAAAGTTGAATTTTGTGGCACTAGTGTTACCAGCTTTTAGAAGTTGTTGTGTTTCATTCCCGACGAAATCAACAGGAGGTGAACACATTCGAGAAGTCAAGTGCTTAAGGGCTACAGCCTTGCTCTGATAATTTCTCTCATTTATGAGCCTGTTTGGTGCAGATAGCTTCACATTTAGTAACTTCACAGCAGCACACAGTAAATCCACAGATAAAAAAACTCAGCCCTGGGTTTTATTATACTGTGCTTGCTGTTATCTCCTCTGTTTACTTGCATGAGTGATAGACGGGAAAGCACCAGGTGGGTCTTTATATGATGCTGTTTAAAATAACTGCTGATGTTTGCTGTCTTAGGGAAAACTTTACATCCAGACAATGGGTGGAATGAATATGAAATCACTACTAATTGAGGTTAATTAAACCTAACAGTTGGGTGAAACATTTCTTAACATAGATTTAGGTTTAGGCAAACTTCTGATTGTCCATTTCCAGTCCTGCACATAAATTCAGGAAATGAAAACCCCCAGTTTCAAGGATTCTAGGCCTCGCCTTCATGTTGCTACCTAATGTCCACATGGATACATAGTATCTACGTGTAATTTACAGTTAATTGGAAATAACAAATAATGGCAAATTTCAGGAACTCTCAACTTGTCTGCTTCCCCTGATACTCCCTGGAGAAGACACTTGTTTTATTGTGTCAGGTAGGCTGATGGAGGCAGATTTCCAAAGACTGGCAAATTGTAAAAGCAGCTTGCATAAAGAGGGTGCCATTAGCAGCTGGGCAGCCTTTAGGCTGCTGATCAAGGAGACCAGCTCACACCTTAGGTGGTCACCAGAGGCTGCTCATTGTGCAGGTTGTTGTATCAGTAAGAGGAACTGATAAGCAGAGGCAGAGTTTCTGGCAATAAATCCAGGTACAAAATCCTTAGTTCCTGTCCCACCCTTGTGGTGTTTCCTGATCTGCTCAAGGCTGATGGTGTCCGGCTACCTTTGGCAGTAGAGACCAGAAAAGAGTTATTTTCTTCTGGTTGTTGGTAGGTGACATACCCAGTACCAAGGCTCTGCTAATTTGGAGCAAAGATCTGTGGCCGTGAGGCTGGTTCCTGTTTGTTAGAGGAAATGTTAGTTTTTATAGCTGCCCCCTGAAACTGCCTTCTTCCTCTCTGGCGCAAGGGAGAAGGGATTGGGCTTTCTTGTCTCCAGGACTGAAGTTTTCAACTTGTGTTTTAGTTAGAACTCATGATTTACATGGCTTTTTTCTTCCTCTCTGGTATGAAATGCAATAACAAATTGCAGGTGGGACAGTTACAAACTGGGAGGAGTATGTCTAAACGTTGAATTGAGTAGGGCTTATTGAGCTTGGGTGGACAAATTTGAAGGTAATTGAGCCCTTTCACAATTTTTCCAGGCAATTACTGGACAATTTTTATACTAGTGGAATAGCAAGTTGAACACAAGAGCCATTTTATCAAATGCTGTGGTTGATGGGTGTATTGTTGCTTGTGTAAGAGCCACTGTCTTCATTTAATAAAAGAAAATGACTGTTGGTACTTGTCGGCAATCTGCAATGTGAAATTACAGGGTTTGGAATGGATTATCAATTTCAGACTGGTTGGAGGATTTTGAATATCTTCTGTGTTGGGACAGGAATATAAATTATTTTGTTTTCATATTTACTGGGTGGCACTAACAGGGCTACATTTCTAAATCATGACCCCTAATGATAGAATTTGACAATGAAAAGATGTTGGAATATGTACAGCACCTTGTGTCAAACAGCAGTTCAAATCAAAGTATCCCCTCATCATATTAGTATTTTGAAAGTTGCAGCTGTTACAATATATGTGGGGAAGGTTAACTTAGGAAAAGAATTTTGTTTGGAAAGAACTACACAGAATTGTTTATCTCATTTTTTTGCTGGCAAATTGTGCTTGAAAACAACATTTGTCAGGATGCTGTTGCTTAATGTGTTTACTTAACTATGAAAACCTCAGGTTATTTATGCATGTAGTCTGAAAACTAAATTTAGTTTCTCTGATCACTGCATTGCACAATGGTGATGGAGGATATTTAACCAAATTGTTATGCTGGTGTGTGTGCATATGGCCAATAGAGATAAAACCCCTGCAATCAATACTCATTATCACTGACAATGTGAGGTACAGTCACTTGGATGTTACTTCCCTTATGTAATTTTTCAACTTCAGGGACACTTATGAGGATTTCTAAGTAGATACTATTCACACATTTTTCACTGTCTCTTTAAATAGGAATTTCTCTGTGGGAAGAGTAGTACATCAGGTGGATTTTTGTGACTGCAGGTGTGTTTTGAGATAGAGCAGGTAGGAAAGGGGTAGCAGCATGCAGATGTTAGAAAGTTTCCCAAACTGATCTAGAAAATGAACTCTGACCATTGGAATTGCCAAAATCCAGGTATTACTATCAATAAAATTGCATAGGCATTAAAGCAGTACTTGTAGTTTTAATTTTTTTCAGCTTTATTTAGCTCCTCCCAGTTGGACGTTTGACTTGCTGGAGAGATCTCTGAAATTTGCCTTTAGTTCCTATTTCATTGGTGTGGGGAGTGTGACCCATGGTAAACCAGGGCCCATTTCTCATCCTTACCTGAAAAATGAAATGGTGAACATTGGAGAGGTCACACTGAAGTGTCTGTGATGGAGCTCAGATGGGAAATCAGCAAGCTGGCAGCAGGGAGATGACATTAGGGTGAACTAGGGTGGTAGGAGAGCATGCCATGGTTTGAGGTTCTCGAGGGAAGCTGTGAATGCCACGTCCCTGCAGGTGTTCAGGACCAGGCTGGGTGGGACTTTGAGCAACTTAAGCTGGTGGAAGCTGTCCTTGTCCATGGCAAGGGGGATGGAACTAGGTGGTCTTTAAGGTCCCTTTCATCCCAAACCATTCTATAGTTCCATGAATCTGTAACACACTGTCTTAGCACTTACAAGGCACCTGTCAGGGTGGGTTTAGTGGGTTTATCTACTGGTTTACCTACCATGGTCAGGAGGATCCTATGATCCAGTGGTCAGTAAAAGGCAATTAGAGGTATGATTCTTGTTTGGATGATAGTGACTCCATGAAGTCCCACAGCTGTAGTCTCCTAAAAATTAAGTCAAGAATTTTCCCTCTGCAGCACACAACATTGTTGATACTGTACAGGTTTGGGTGGGGTTTTTGTGGGGTTTTGTGGGGTTTTTCCTTTCTTTGTTCATTAACACAATAAATTAATTGTGGGATGGGGCATTCCTTTGAAGCTGCCTTTGCCACGTTCACACTATCCATTGCCACACAGGGCTCCTCAAGCTGGTACCAGCAGTGGGAGATGCCTGTGATTCCAAGGGAAGGTGCTCAGCCACTCTTCTTTCCCTCTCAGTCTGTCTCACCTTTGAGTTCTAAGTTCGTCCTGCTGTCGTTTTTCCCTCCTTACGGGGGCCTTTTGCTCCCAGCTCACTCTGTTAGCCCGTGTCCCTGCCTTCGCTCGGATCCCATGGCCAGGTGTGCCCGGTTCCCTGATCCCGTAGTCCCAGGAGTCACCAGGTGGTGCTATTGCCCAGGGAAATGCCCTCCCCTGCACTGCCGGCAGCCCAGCCCTTGCAGAAGGGTTCGGTGCTGTCTGGTTTTGGGATGGAGCTTTCTTTGGTGGGCAGCTGTCTCAGGTAGTGCGAGGGGTCTTGTTTCTTGCCACGGGTTCAGTCTTAACTCAGCTTTATTGACGCAAAGTTGCTTCTCGTGACTTAATCAGCCAGTGCCTTGTTTGACAATGGGGTCCCCCCAAAGGCTGGACTGCTCTGCACAGTTTGTGACCACCCTGTTGTACTCAAAAGCTGCTTCACTGTAGTGTGAAGATTAGCAAGTCTCACTAAGGATATCCTCAGCTTTGTACTATTGGCTTCCCCATGCAATCCAGTAGGAGGGATTTTTGTTTGTTCATTGGCATGTGCTGCTAGTCCAAAGGAGATTTGTGTGTGTGTGACCCCTCAAAGGTGCTCCTCTTCTTTCTCCTTTCATCCTCTCGTCTTATTAGCCAGCCAGATTGATATCACCTTATTTGCAGCGGGTTTTTATAGAGTTCATGCTCCTACTTGAAATTAGTAGAGGCAGTTCAAAACGTGGAGTTGAGTATCTTAAATGAATAGCCAATGCCCCCAAAAGCCACAATTTCAGCTGAAGGAATGCAAATAAACACCGAGTTCCTTCTTTTTCACCAGGCTAAGCAATTCTCTCTCCACAGCCGCCTATACCACATGCTGTCAAGGGCATAAGAAATTGAGATTCTGCTCTTTGATTTCAATTTAAAATCCTCCATTTCTCTTGGCAGTTCATCTGCTGTTCTGAATTTGATAACTTGTGTGCAAAGAGTGTAAGAAAAAGACACAGAATTAGCTGGAAATTTGATGTGGGGAAGCAGTCTCTAAATAATGTTAGCAACAATCAAAGGCTGTTGTCTTTGCTGTCCACACTCATGGCTGTGGTTAGCTTGCACTTTGTAGTATGATAACATGCAGTGATTAAGCATAAATAGTCGAATTGGAATATGGATTTGGGTTAGCTTTTGGCTGGTTGGTTGTTTTCTTGACCAGAGCAGGTGTCCTCTAAAAATTGTGACGCAGAGGTAGGTTGGCTGCAGTGTTAATTTTATTCCTGAAGAATAACTCTGTTCTTTCCCTCCACAGCCCCCTTTCTCATAAATAAAGATGGCTTTATATTCCTGTGCCAGCTTCATAGACAAAGGAGTTGGCAGGTTGTGGAAGAGCAGCATGATTTGTAAGTCCTGGAAGAGTGAATGTGCAGCAGACACGTGGAACACTGTGCTGGGGCAATGAGTATCACTCCAGGCTGGGGCATGACCAGATTGGGAGCAGCCCTGCTGAGAAGGACCTGGGGATTCTGCTGGATAAGAAGCTGGGCATGAGCTGTCAGTGTGAGCTTGCAGCCCAGAAAGTCAAATGCATTCTGGGCTGCATCCAAAGCAGTGTGGCCAGCGGGGAGGGGATTCTGCCCCTCTGCTCTGGTGAGACCCCACCTGCAGTGCTGCATCCAGCTCTGGGGTCCAGCACAGGACATGGACCTGTTGGAGTGAGTCCAGGGGAGGCCACCAAGATGATTAGAGGGATGGGGCATCTCTTATACAACAGAAGGCTGAGAGAATTGGAATTGTTCAGGCAAGAGATGAGAAGGCTTCAGGGTGACCTAGTTGCAGCCTTCCAATACCTGAAAGGAGCCTACAAGAAAGATGGAGAGGGACTTTTTACAATGTGTAAGTGACAGGACAAGGATGAATGGATTAATAGATTCAAACAAAAAGATAGTAGGTTTGGATTAGATATTAGGAGGAAGTTTTGTGTGGGTGGTGAGGCACTGGAACAGGTTGTCCAGAGTTGTAGATGCCCCATCCTTTGAAAGTGTTGAAGGCCAGGCTGGATGGTGCATTGGGCAGCCCGTTCTATTGAAAGATGTCCCTGCCCCTTGTAGAAGGGTTGGAGGTAGATGATCTTTAAGGCCCCTTTTTATGATTCTGTGATTCTTAAGGCTGCAGCTATGATTCTCCATGCCATCAACACAGCATGAAGACCTTGGGATTGGAGCCCTAACGATGATAGCAGAATAATGCAAATTATCTTGGAAACACTCTAGGAAAGATTTGGATTTTATATAATATTACATGCACTGATATATCAATGTCTCTGGCAAAGTGAATTTGTTGCTAGCATTAGCTATGATACAGACATTAGCTGCTCTTCAGTCTCTCTTATCTCCGGCCAGGTGCATTGCCTTGGTAGGATGACAAAGTGCTTTTGGCCATCAATACTTGATTTTGTACTTTATAGTTTGATGTTGCTTGTGGTCTTTGGGTATGTCTTAGACAAAAGTAGATAGTTGAAGAGATTGTAATTAATAGTGCGGTCTGTGAGTGAGGGAGGGATGAAAATACTTTTTTGTCTATAAAAGAGAAAAGAATACAGCAAAATATTAAAGAAAGTGTATTTGAAACTTGGGCATTAGAGGATTTTTGTTGTCTCTGAAAGATTACTGGGATCTTGTGGAGAGCAAGGGGCCTGTGACTATGAAGAAACTTGCTAAGTCTAAAGAAGCCTACAGGTCACCAGGACCTGTAGGACTGCATTCTCTGGCTTCAGGTATGGCAGATACTGGAGCAGCTATGCAGGCCTGAGTTTAATTCCATAGGAGGATGTGTGCAGGATGTGTGTGGAAGGAAACCATATGCTGAATAATCACACTAGTAAGGATGCCAAAACTGGTGAGGCAGCAGGCATTTGGGCTTTGGGAACTGGTTGGGAACAGAAGTGGACAGGGCTGTAGACTCCCTTCAGCTCTGAAGTGAAGCAGATGGTCCCTCACTGTACATGTTTTTCAAATGGATGTGGACTGAAGGAAAACAAACCAAGAAAAGGGATCAGATGATGTTTTCTGTTCAGAGATGTGTTGGGTTTCCATGGCAAGATTTTGGTAGCAGGGGGGATGCAGGGGTGGCTTCTGTGAGAAGCGGGCAGAAGCTTCCCATATCCTACAGAGCCAATGCCAGCTGGCTCCAGGGTGAAACCACCACTGGCCAAGGCTGAGCCCATCAGTGATAGTGACTGTGGGATAACGTGGCTAAGAAATGGAAAAAAACTACTGCACAAGAGCAGATTGCAGACAGAGGAAGAAGAAAGAATATGAGAGCAACAACCCTGCAGACACCAGGGTCAGTGGAGAAGGAGAGGGATGAGGTGCTCCAGGCTCCAGAGCAGAGATTCCCCTGGAGTCTGGGTGCAGGCCATGGTGAGGCAGCTGTGCCCCTTCAGCCCATGGAGGTCCATGGTGGATGGAGCAGAGGTCCTCCTGCAGCCTGTGGAGGGGACCATTTTGGTAAAGGTGGATGCCTGAAGGAAACTGTGACTGCATGGAAAATCTGTGTAGGAGCAGGCTCCTGCCAGAACCTGTGGACCCATGAAAAGAGGAGCCCACACTGGAATAACTTTGTTGGCCCAACTTATGACTTCATGGAGGACCCACACTGGATCTGTGCCTGAAGGACTGCACCCCATGGGAAGGACTCACGTGTGAGCAGGGGAAGAATGTGAGGAGTCTTCCCCCTGAGGAGGAGTGAGAGACAGAGACAATGCTCTAGTGAGGAGCTGGTAGAGAAAATGGGAGTAAAGTTAAGCTTGGGAAGAAGGGAAGGGTGTGGGGGAGGTGTTTTAAAATTTAATTTTTATTTTTCATCATCTTACTTTGATTTGATTGGCAATAAATTAAAATAATTTCCCCATTTTGAGTCTATTTTGCCCATGGCAGTAGTTGATGAATGATCTCTCCCTGTCCTTATTTCAACCCACAGGTTTTTTGTTACATTTTTTCTCCCCTGCCCAGCTGAGGAGGGGAGTGATAGGATGGCTTTGGTGAGCACCTGGTTTCCAGGCAGCATCAGCCCACCACAGGAGGCCAGATACATTAAGCCCTGACTGGTAAATATTTTTCTGTTTTAAAACAGCCAGTAGAAATATACGGGTGGTATTGAAGATGTATATAAATACCAAACAAATAAACTCAGTGCTTGACTAGCTCTTAAAGCACTTAAATAGCTCTTTGTTTCTATACTGTCTGAATGCTTTATTATCACTGTTTTACAGTCCCATAATGCTGTTACAAGGTAAAATCAAGTAACTATTTTCATATAACAGCTAGTGAGGTGAGAACAATAGAGCCAAGAATTCCTGTGCTAAATGCAGTCCTTGCAGCACCAGGAGGAAGGATTGCATTCTGGTATAACAGGACTGACCCGATTGTGGGTAGAACAAGTGCTGCACTTTAACGTGTAGAGGGAATTAATATAATTCTAATGTGCTCTAGAGGAAAAAGTCTGATTCTGTAGCTAATTTGTTCTCTGCAACAGCAATGTTGGCCTGAAAGCAACTAGAAATGATGTGTTGGGTTTTTTACTGTGTGGGAGTTGGCATAAGTCATCCTAACTTAGTGGGAATAATGTACCAACTGACTTAAAAGATACCTTTGCTACCATGTACTATGAGTTTAAAGAAGGGAATGCAACAAAGGGAAATGCAAATAGGGGTGTTTGTGTAAAGTTCACACAAGGACAGATGACCAGAAGAGCTATGGTGGTTCCTACTAAAGTGACACAATGCAGAATCCAGCCAGGGTAAACCCACCAGAGAAGGCCAGTGGTGGCCATCCTCCCTCTCAAAATAGAGTTGCAGTGAGATCCATGTGTTTTTGCTGGGATTGTGGGCAGCTGGGTTCCAATATTCAGTATGAGTGTTGTTCATTTGGCAAGTACCCTTCACTCAGGACAGTGCATAATTGCAAAATGACACTGCTGGGAGCCAACTCTGGTCCTAGTTCTTCCCTTTCAAAAATTTACTTTGCAGATGAGTATCTCCCAGATCTTTGCAGAAATTCCTTAGAGATCACTGGTGGTATAAGGCCACAAAATTTTCGTTTGGAATTTACAGAAATCATTAGTATCCTGAATTATATGTGTATATTTTGACTGCAGAAGTGAGGCTTCAGAGCATCTGTACCCGCATCCCTTTGGTTCAGGCTGAAGCCTCAGGCAGTTTTATGTTGGTGAAGCAGCTGAGAGCCAGTGTGTGAGTCTAAGAGCTGCTCTTGCATTTTCATCTGTGCAGTTATGCAGTGATAGCTTTGCTCACTTGATACATCTTGCAGATGGAAAAACTGAATAAAGGCAGGAAGATTTTTGCACTTCTTCCTAAACACCACTCTGCAGTGCATGGCTTCATCTTCCCTGGGGCAAGCCTGACACTTGGCAGATTCAATTCAGTCCCAGGGGTGTCTCTGAACCTCGATCTCCTGCAAGGTACTTCTCTTTTCAGCAGTGTTTTCAGAACAACTGAAAGTGATACCCAGACACAGGGAAGGGCAAAGGATGTGCTGGAGGTTAGCAAAAAGTTTATTGGGTAGAGTAATTCTTGGATTAAAATACTGCCCTTGGAAACTGCGATCAGGAATCTGTTGTGCATAACTCTTCCTTCTATGTTCATACAGTTGATAAAAATCCAAAGGCAGTTTCAGATGCTCTTCAAGCTGCCTGTCACAGCCTTCCAGAGCAGCTGTAACTGGATTAGTAAGACATGGAAAGTATTGCAATGCTACCTGCATTTGATCATCTGAGTAATGATTAAAATGTTAAAGGCAGGCATAGAGGACTAAAGCAGGCTGCAAATTGCAAAGCTTTCATTTATTTTTCAGCTTGTTGCTTTTTAACCTCCACTGGAATTTAAAAGACAGCCATAATCCTGTACTCAGCCTTACCATGTCATGTGCCTTTGGGTTAAGAGCTGGCAACCCTGGAAGCATTCAAGATGTAGGTTGGGTATCTCAGTGCTGCATGCCAGACCTTGCCCAAGGAGTGACATTCCTCTTGGACACCCGGCTTGACCAGAGCTGAGCTTATATTTCTGCTGAAGCCCAGCGATACTTTACAGCACAGGCCTTGCAATTTGTTTGATGATAGCTAATGAAATGCAAACCATTTAGCAGCTCTGAGATGTGATTACACTGCTGTGAATTTTCAGATTCCATCAAAGTCCTGCTGAGGGTAATGGGAATGGGCCAGGGTGATTCAACTGTAAATCAAAAATGAAAGCGTGGCCAATTCTGACAGTGGAAAGAAGAGCTGTTTAAATGTGCAGAAGCTGATTTGCCAAGTCAAAACCAGCTGTGCTTTACAGAGCTACTGGAATGAATGGTCTCTCTGCATTGGTATTTTTTCTGTGACTCATTGATTATTTTTCTTGCCCTAAAGTTTAAATTCTCTCTTTCTACCTCAGATTTGCCTGGCTAGTTGCTAAGGTTTTCAATGCCTGTTTTTGGGATATAAAATACCAAATAATAAAGGACAGTTTTCTCCTTTTGGTAACTTCATACTAATGCAAGTGTTTTCATCTGTACATCTCTAATGCTTCAACAGTGAAAGCTCTGCTCTGAGCAAGACAATGACCTCTCCTTCCTCTCTGCACTAGCACTGGCAGGAATCAAATCAGTGTTAGAAAAAAGTGGAATTTAACTTGGGAAATCTTGAGCTTAAACTGGCTCCTCTGTTATTTTTCAGTTAGGAATGAATCAGCCAAGAGTATCTGGTGGTGTGAATATGTAACAGGGACAGGGAGCCAGGAATTGTTGCTTCTCTTAACAATGAGGAGCAGTCGAGCAGTCAGCTTCCTTTCTGAGCAGATCCTCTTCCAGGAGAGTAGGACAGCTCTTTTGACTGCACCCCAGTTCTGTGTTTCATGAAGCCTTTCTGTCTGACAAAAAAAACCCCAAAAAAACAACAAAACAAAAAAACAACAAAAAAAACCCCAAAAGATGGTAGAGACAAATTGGACCACAGATGTTTCTGGTGCATGCACTTAATTGCACTTCTTGATGTTAACCTGTCTGGAGAAAGCTTCAAAGCAGCTTGCTGGTAGGCTCTGGTACTGCTCTCTGGCTGAAACCCTGAGTTCCATCAGTGTGAGCAGCTTTGTAATTCCAGCTCTATGCCTGATGAAAAAGCTTTGCCTGGGGAGACTTCCTGGAGGTTACACTAAATTAACCCTGACTGCATTGGTCATGCTCTTTTTCTCTTGATCAGGGATCCTCAGCCAGCAAATGCTTGTAGTGCCTTTGCTCAAGTTAGGGTGGTTGCCAGCTCAGCTTTTGGGGAGCCTGGCACAAATGGGCTCTGAGGAGCAGATGCCTTCCTGCTGTGAGGTGGGGGGGAAGTCCTGCTGAATTTGAAGCCACATGAGCTATGGGATCAGTTTCTGGCTTGTGGGAAAGGATAAAGACTTGTCAGGTCGAAATGATTCTCATATTATTGCTGAAATAACATCTTCTTTGTGTGTGGATTTTTGAGCAATTAGTATTAATACCGTCCAGGTTGCTAGGGCTCGTTCTTCTTGTGATGTGTAAGACTGACTCATGTTAAACCCTGTCAGATTCAATGAGACCTGTCTGTAGCTGATGTCTCAGTGACTCTTAGCTATTGTGAGGAATGTTTTGAAGGGATAGGCATTTTTAATTTTTAGGCATTTTTTAAAATTCAGATTGTAAATTTGATTGAATCCTAGCTTTGTCCAAGCTGATGAGAAAACTTCCTTCCAAATGAGCTGTGTGTAGGATGCCTATTTATATAGAGGTCAGTTCTCCATTGCTTCTTAATGCAGATTTTTGTGGTGCCTGTCTCCAGGGTATCTCAACCTTCCTCTAAAGCTGAAATGGGAAGTTAGTCATGAGATCTGTGGTGGTTACAGGCCAGATGTTCTTTTTTTTCCTTACTTTGCAAGTGGAAGGATAGAAGGCAGTTTCTTCAGTATGTTCATTGTTACGGTGCCATTTCCTCGTGTGAGGTGCTGTCTAGTGTTCTTTTGTTTGTATTTTCAAAATCCTAGAGCCATAAAGGATTTTTGTATGGTTTATCTGATTTTACACATGCTTAGGAAGCCCTGTATGTTAACATAGCAGAGAAAGACTCTGCATAGTCAAGACTAAAAAAGCTCTTGCAGCAGTGTGCATGATTATAGGGCTGCTGTTTAGTCATCAGTCATGATGTGTGTGGATTTTATTGTGAATCCAATATTTATTCCATTTCAGGTTTAAAAAAAAATTACATGAAGAGATTAGTTAACTCAGCACAAAAGGGCTTGACCCTGAGTCTGTTAAAAGTTGTAATAATATCAAGGCTACAGACTAACCACCTAATCAGAGATGTGTTTACAGGGTGCTATAGCTCCCTCCAATTTGGAAAAGTGCTTGGAGGACCAGACCCTATGTGCAAAGATATAAACGAGACATCCAGATTTAAATTAAAGAACTGAATTTTTCTGCATTAGCTTTTTCTGCTGGGATAAATGTGTTTGGAACAACAGTCAGAAGAATATACCAAATGCCTGTTTGTAATGGGAAAATGGTTTTCATTTTTAATATATTGCTCACATTTTTTTTCTGCTTTATTTTTTTAATCTCCCTTAAGCTGCTGCAAATCAGCCAGAAGAAGTCAGCAGCTCAGTTGTTGTTTGCCTGCAAATGAGTTGCCAGCATCCTGTAATGCTGCTAGCTTGAAATACAGTCTCATCTCCTTTACAGTAATGAGAGCTGAGGAGAGCCAAGTGGGGTGGTTCCCCGGGAGCAGGAGTGTGGGTGGAAGCACTGCTTTCTGTGGCATTCTGCTCTCCATATCTGGTGCTCTTAAAATCTTCACACCTAAATCTGCTGGTAAGGGATTTTGGAAGAACGGAGAATGTGTGTTTTGGGGTTAAAGGCTAAAAATCTGGAATTAGTCATACTTGCGTCGGTACCTTCTATTTATCAGAAACATCTGATATAGTTTCAGATTTTTGAATCCATTTTGCTGACCAGGGGGATTCTGAAGTTGTAGCTATTTATTCTGGCAAACGGATAGTGGCTCGCTTACTGTGAATTACAATACTGCTTCTTTCCTTCCTCCCTACCCCACCCACTTTGTTTATCTTGTTACAATGTGGTTTATAACTGATATTTTGTAAGTGTGCTAGGAGGCTTATAAAGAAGAGATGGAATAAAGGGAAACGTGTAGTTGGCTCCTTCAGTGATTTGTGAACACCTTGATTCGCAATAATTATTTTATATTTATTAATTTCTTGCCACTGCTTTCCTGGATTGGCATGCTCTTGATCGTGATGAGTCAATGACTGTAGAACTGAAGCCCTTGGATTTCCTGTGAATGAGGATTTTTCCTGAAGAATTGCAGGATCTGTTCCTTGAAGTGCAACATAACTCCTGAGGGCGTGTTCTCAGTTTCTGAAATTTGTCCAATCCACTCTGCTCAGTGCCACTGTGACCTTTTCCATAAGCCAAGATGTTACACCTTTGTGCGTGTTTGATTTCATATGTACACCAACATCAGTAAAACAAAACAGAAGAACAGATTAGAGGATATAATAGCAGAACTTTGAGAATTGGAAAAATAAATCTTCTGTATGTCTGAATGTTACCCAAGCATGTGGCTTAATAAATCTGCTATAATCCTTTGAAGAAAAAAGAACAAAACAAGGGAGATCCTCCCCATCAGACATTAGAAAAATAGGTTTATGTAGAGGAAGACCATATAGTAAAGTACAAAGCAGATGGTTGCAGGAAAGGCTTATACAGCCTTAGCAAGGAGGTTTAATTTTAATGCATTGCTGAGAAGCAAATGCTTTTCTACTTCTTTGAAGCAACAACTCTGCTTTTCTTGCTTTTTGTGAGACATGTGAAAGATAGTTCACTGTTTTCAGTAGAAATTCAGGTCTCATTAGCTGTTTTCAAGTTGTTGTATAATGTTCATATGCCATGATTTGCTTTGCTTTCAGGCAGGTGAATATCTTGATTGTTGGCTGTCAGTACAGTTTTCAGTAAAGTGGACTGAACACTGTCTAAGTAGTGTTAAATCCCATGATGGAATCATAATCACTGCCCTTAAGTAGGAAACTTTTTCTCTTTTACTTCCTTCCCCTCTGTGCTCTAATTATACTCTGGTAGATGGTGGTTTGCATCCTCCAGGCAACAAAAAGGAAGCTGGGAGTGCTTGTTTCAACTAAACCCCCCGGTGCAATAAAATGCCTGCTCCTGGAAAGCACCAGCCACTGGCTACAGCAGTGCTCGTCCTAGAAACAGGTTCACTTGTGGTCCAAGTCCTTTGGTTTCACTCCAGTTACTCGAGGGGGATATTGAGTCCTCTTAGTTGTGCAAACAATCCCAGGAGCAAAGTGTGAGAATGCCTTTAAGCTTCTGGAGGGCTGTTGGTGTGCCTGGCATACGCTTAAGTTTAACTGTGCTCATTGTGGGATGTGAAAGCAATAGAAACTTTGAAAGGTCCTTTTAACGTTATCATGAAGCATTAGTAAGGGCCACGAACTGAAAGATGAAGAGGTTCCAGGAAAATGAGCTAAGCTTTAATCCGTGCTTGTGGATGTCACGTCCCTGCCAGTGACCCTGGCTCCTCTTGTAATTGCAGCTGCCATTCTGAGTGACCCGTCAGGGGAGCTGGAGGAAGCAAATGAAACTGAAGCATCATCATCGGGTCACCAGAGTCAATGTCTAGTTTCGAACACGGTGGCAGAAACTCTGTCCCCACAAGAGGGAAATGTAATTCCTTGCAACCAGTGGGTGGTAATTCTAGTTTCTCTGCACCCTTTAAAATCTGGGAAAATAATTATATCCTCAATTTCAGGGCAGAAGGTTTTTTTAAATTTTATCTTTTTTTAGCGTGTTCTGCCATCCTGGTGTAGTAATTATACAGCAATATCAGCTGGAATCGATAATGAAGGCAAAATTTAGGAATAGTTACAGGATATGTTACTGCCATTGATCAAAGGCTACAGGGCTGTTTTTAAACACTGCTCTTCTCTTTGATCTTTTTTTCCTATTGATTGAACAGAGTAGATAAACAACTGTCTGTGTAACATGAGCATTTATTATGGCTTTTAAGCTGACTAAGGACAGCTTTGAATTAAATATGAGAGTTTAAATGATGGTTTTCTAATAAGTGCTGTCTATAAAGACTGGCGTGACAATACAGTTTCATGTAAGCATGGTGAAAGGAAATGTAAATACAGTCATTCTTTTTCTTTCTTACTCAAAAAGAAGATAACATATTGCAAAATTGATTATAGGAGAGACAGAAGTGCTATTTTTAGTATGTAGCTATGTGTGGGCAAAAGCTGCTTTTCTCTTTTTTAATATATAGTTATGTATGTCTTGCTGTTAAAAAACTATTGTCTTATCTTGACATTTTTTAAGAGTGTTGTGTAAATTAGTCATCTTAAAATATGGATACAAATGGAGCTACCAGGTACAATCTGGTAGTTCTGCAATCACTTCAATGAAATTAATAGAAAACTTTCCATTGACTGCTTAATGAGTTAGATTGGACCCTGGGCTGTCATTGTTAATGTCTTGGAAAGGTCAGTATTGATTTCCTGGCATCCTTTTTGTCTCTAAGGAGGCTCTTTGCAATTCTGTGGAAGACATAGCGATAATGTTATTCCTCCTCCCTGATAATTCCCTGTATAATTTAAGTTCTACCTACCATCCAAGGCTTTGGGCAAAAACAGACAGACTGAAAAATGTTGCATTTTAGGGAAGTTGTTTATATCTTAAATGCCTAAATAATATTTCTGCATAATTTCAAGTTTTCTCCTGCCCCTTCAGGTTATTTTGAATTTTATTCCAGTATTGTACTGCTGTTAATTTTTCCAACTGATTGGGTATGTTAAAAGAAAAAAAAGACTATTCCTGCAAATGGAATCAGCCTGCTATGTTGCAGTGTAGAAAGTAAGCTGTGTTGCCTTTAAAGTAATGCACTGCAGACCTCTTACATGGAATGCACAGGGAAAGCTGCACATTTTTGGGGATCCAGATCTTTGGATTCCTACCTTTTCAAAACCACCCGAAGCCTCTGCAAAGTTTCCACTAAGCAGGCTAGTTTATCTTGCCATGAAAAGGTTATTTTCACAAAGGCAGTGCTGTCAGAGTGCTAAAATGCTGGAGTTATTAGTCTGTTTTGGAAGCTTGCTTGGGCTGGCCGTGCAACAGGCCTGAATGAAATTGTTTCTCTGGCTCTGCTGTGTGATGCACCCTGTGTTGGAAAGCACGGGGCTTGCTTGTACAAGTGAATGGCTATGCTGGATGGACTGCAGTCCTTGCAACAGGAGTATAAAATCCACCCAATAAAATAGAGGGCTTGGAGAGAAGGGATTCCTGGGAAGAGGGCCAGGGAGATTCACTCACAGGGCTGATGTTTGAAAAGGATAAACTATATCCTGACTTTTCTTCTTCAAAGTGCAATGTACTCCGCTTGACACAGGACAAGAAGATAGAGTCAAATATTAATTCCTGAAAACATATCAAGTGAGGTATTGACATCTATTGATATCTCCTGGACATGACTTAATGACTCATTGTCATACTTTCTTTGACTTTCAGGATACTGGGGTTGGGAAATCAAGCATCGTTTGTCGGTTTGTCCAGGACCACTTTGATCATAATATTAGTCCTACTATTGGGTAAGTACCACATTTAATATTACTTTGGTTTTCACTGGTCAGTGAGGTTTCAAATCTGACCCTTGAGTGATTTAAGTCCTGAGGTCCTACAGCCAAAACAGTCTAAAGTGGGAAGCTCTCGAGTGACAAAAACCAAAACCCCACAACCCAAGAGGCTGTGATCTGCACAATGATCAGGTCATCCCATAACTGAGTAATGGCAGCAAGACCATGGGAAGCCCTTAAAGTACCTTTCTTGAGTGTCCTGATAGTCTGGGCTGGAACATGGACAGTGTCTGTTTCCCCATACGGATGTGCTTTTGTCTAAATTTAGGATGTGTCACATTGTCCTTTCTTAAAATAGGAACAATGCAATTTATCTAAGTATAATTAATTTATATAGCTTCTTTAAAAACTACTAAGCTTCCATGTATCAGACCACCAGAATCCTAATAGTCCTGTAGTAGATCTTAATTCAGTTTTTTTTTTTCTTTTAATATCTTTAGGACAGATCTTTCAAGTCTAGTGTGACCTGGAAAATTTTTAAAGTTATCTTTTGGGAAAGATCTCTTATGGGAAAGGAAGCTATTATGGAATGTACAGAAAGGAGTAATCTGGGGGGAAAGGGCTGATCTGGCATGTGTGTCAGAGGTGTTTTAAGTTGTCTGTGAAGGATTGGTATTGACTGCTGTGTGTTGTTCAGAGGGGTGGATGGTACCTTCTGAAGCTCTGCCTTTCAAGGCATGGAGGAATCTCAGCTGGAAACCGCACATAGAAGTTCCAGGACAATTTTGGATTCCTGAGTGAGATGAACAGAGTAAAATGGACAGAGAGAAAGGAAGCATGTAATGAATAAAATTACTGGCTAAAGGCCACTTTTTGCAGTGAAGGAATTGATGGCAACTTGAGTGGTTTTTTTGTTTTTTTTTTTACTTGTAAACCGTTAGCAGCCTTTTTCCCCAAGTAACTGTTGTTGCTAAGTAAATGCCTTCTGCTCAATTTGGAAAAGAATTTTCCTCTGTTATCATAATTATGAAAACTAGAGGGATTTTTTTTTCCATTGGGAGATTAAAATGTGAAGGCTAGCTTCTCACTGGTGGTATTATTTGTCTGCACAGATAAGAGTTTTTTCCTTCCAAATTATTCAACTATTTTAAATATATAATCCTTGCAATCAACAGTAGCCACTGTGGATCTATAAAGTTCCTATTTTTGAAGCTGTGAAGTGTTGCTTATTGGTTTGAGAAGGAGAGTGACAACTGAGAGAACGTACCCTGAAAACAACCAGAGAAATGCTGCCCATTTTTTTTTTCTTAGTTATTATTTTCATAAGCAATTCAGCATTGTTAAATTCAAGCAATTTGCAGATGGCTGTAGAGGAGAACTCTGGTATATGATTCTCAGGAAATGTTTTGTTCAGTCATATGTCATTTGATGTCATTCAGTGCTTTTGTAACGACCATGCATTGTATCAAATGCATCTTTATGAGCCAGAAAAAATGTTACCACAACAAAAATGGTTCATCAGGACCCAGATAGGATGGGGAAAATAGAAATCTGCCAGAGTTTGGCACTCTCTCCTGCCAGCTTTCAAACGAGCTGCTGTAATACAGAAAAAGCCTATGAATTTGTAACATTCTTTTCTAAAAGAAAAAATTTTGAAAATATAGACCTATCTCATTTCCTATGGAAAAGAAAAGAAATTACAAAGACTTCTTCATCCCAGTTGAATGGGAAAACAACTTTTTTTCATTTGTTTACCATGTGCACTCCAGCAGGTGGCTTTTCTGTTCCCTGGTGATCCAGTCTCATATGTTCAAGTGAAACGTTGCACATGATGTTGTCTGTTGCTTCTTTCTCAAGTCTGAATCACCAAGAAGATGGAGCTAACAAGCAGCAGAAGCCACATGTGAATGGCAGGAGCATTTGTGTTCCTGGACCCGTGAACAAATGCCCTCTGAACTTCAGAGGCTTTTCTCTTCTTTTAAAAAAATACATCTGTAGGTAGCATATGTCCTATCTGAGAAAAGGGAGACTTCTACTTCTGTGCGTATTTTATCAAGGTTTTGGAGTTTTCCCTAAATGCTGTCTAGTCCAGCAGCACTCACTAGGGTCTACAGGTTACATATTCAGAGTGTCAGTTAAGTTACAAATTTCTCTTTCTTCCTTATTTTCAGGGCATCCTTCATGACTAAAACTGTGCCATGTGGGAATGAGCTTCATAAATTTCTAATCTGGGACACAGCTGGTCAGGAACGGGTGAGTATTAGTTTGCAGAATGCTTTTAATATCCTGATCTCTCTTAATGTGTTGGTGTACTTTTTCTAAACCTTTCATCATCAGAAGACTTTGTAAGTATCAACCTCCTGAATCTGCAGTGCAGGTGGTCAGCAGGCACCAAGTATGTAGGTTCCCTTTCCATTAATGGAGAAAATGTAGATACAGGCTGGCCATACCACTTACCTAAAAAAACCTGAACCATGGTGTGAATTGTCAGTGACCTTCCCCAAGACAGCTTGAGCAGTGCCCCAGCAACATCCAGTTCCTCTCTGCTTTCATCAGGCTTATGTGTGGCAGCTCCCATTGGCACTGGAAAGGTTTTGACTTGCAGCCCATGGGCTGGGGGTGGCCTGAGCTTAGGTGGTGACCCTAGGGGTTGTCTTGGATTAGACCAGTGAATATGGACATGGCTTGTGTCTGCTGTTGTTATTTAGAAAATTACCACTGGCAACCTGAACCACTTTGGGTTTTTGTCTTAATTTTTTTCAAGTGTGTGGAGCAAATTGCTCAGATCAAGCAGCTTTTCTTTTGACTTAAAAATAAACAAAACAAACAAACAAACAAAAAAACCAAACAAAACCTCCCCAAACAAACAAACAAAAAAAACAAAAAAAAACAACCAACCAACAAACCAAAAAAACCCAAAACAACAAAAAAAGCCATAATGGATTTTTGGACGTTAGTTCATCTTGACTGTATCTAAGTCTAGTTGATAATTTTTTAACTTTTAATAGCCTCAATGTCAGTAGTATTCAGTAATAGACTGTAGAGCTGAAGGTTTCTTTTAATATATGCCCACATTTGTCTTGAGAAATATGAGAAAAATGGAAAAACCTATGTATACTTCTAGAACATCTTCAATATTGTGAAATGGCACAATGTCTCTTCATAGGAAATTGTAGCTATGCTCACATTAGGTTGGGATGAAATGAGATGCTTATACAGACTGGGATGTCAGTCCTGATACATCCTACTGTATTCTCCATACCTTGTACGTGAATTGTGGGCAAAGAAGATTTTTACTCTTAGTTGTAGGAAATGCTTGTGCTTTTATTTACAATGCACAGCATGAGGTAAAGGGATTCTGATGAAATCTGTTGGCTCATAACAATTCAGTAAGTTATTTATCATGGGAAAATGGACTTTGAAAACCGTATTTGAAGCCTAATTCCTTCCATTGAATCTTCTTTGTTCCATTTCTGTATGGTCTAGAGCTGATAACTGACTAATTATTGCAAGAGGTAGCAAAAGTTCAGTTTTCTTTCCTATGGTTTCAGCTTCCTTGCTTATTCCTTCTCTTTTCCCTCCACTGCCCTGCTCTCCTTGGTTTTTCTTTTCCTTTTAGCACTTTGCAAACAAAACTCAGTTGGATTAATACTTATATCAAAATCTAACTATTTGCCTATGTAGTCCAAGGACTCTCAAAGCCCTTTTAAAGTAGGTGAGTAGAAATATTCATATTTACTGAAAAGAATGAGGCCTCATTTGAGGCAGGAAGTCTGTGACTGGGCTCTGACTCTTGGACACAAAATCCATCCTTCCCAACTAGTCCCTTGTGTTTCCTCTCATTTTTTTTAGCTCATCATTTTTCAAACATCTGCTTTCCTTTTTTTTTTTTTGTGTGTATGTGTGTGTGTGAAACTGTGGAAACCAGTGAGCACCACGAACTTTGTTAGATTGCTTAGAATTTATTGCAGATGAGACACATTAAAGGTTTTCTTTAATTAGTAATCACAAATTAGTCCAGGGACCATCTTTTTGTTCTGTGTTTGCACAGTGTATTCCCAGTCCTTCACTAGGACTAGTAAAGTGTAGTGATATAGTAAACAAAGTTTATTGCTGTTGAGTGCAAGCTACAGAGGCAGAGAAGTCCCAAGGTGAGGTCCATACTGGTGCAGGTCCTTCTCTGTCCTAGAACATTCCTGTTTTACATTACAGCTAAACACAGGATGCTTCTCAATATCTTACTCACTTTAATCAGGAGTTTTTGGTTGCTTTGTTTTGTGTTGCTCCTTCTGATCTGCTTTTCAAGAACAAATGCCTCCCTCCTGTTAATTTTTTCTAATTATCCTCTGAACAGCAACGATGACCCAACATTTCCAGCCTATCCTATCCTCTGGGCCTGTTGCTGTTTTCACAGTGTACTAATAAATGACTTCTGAGTGGTGTTTCTGCTTTGGGAATTGTCCTCCCCTTGTCCTTTGCAATTTTTGTTGAGGCTTTGTGTTCCACTGCTGAAGCCTGGCAGTTCTGTCAGTCTGTGCTGAGAGCAGTGTTTGGGACTTCCTGCTCTTTCAACATTGCCTTGGTTTGGCTTCACTCTCCTAAATGCAAGGCCAAGCATAGGCTTGTGCTTATTCTGGAGCTGGGGTGCCCTGTGCTTCCCCAGCTGTGCCAGCTGTGTCTGTCTGCTGCCATGAAAGTTAAGCTCAAACCTTTAGCATGGTAGAGCAGGCAGGTGGAAACAACAGTGGTGGCACTTCTGTGGTCCTCATTCATGAGTTTGTCCTTTTTAATGAGTTTTCACTTCCCTGTTCATGATTTTTCTCTGGGAAACTGCTAGCTTGGAGTCAATGCTGCAGAGTGACAACAATGCAGCAGAAAATGGAGATTAAAAGCTTTTCTATCATATCCCTGGTGGGAGTGAATGCTGAGTGTACTTCTTAGGAGGAGACCCTGGAGAGGGGTATGTGGCTTGTGGTGAAAAATTCACATAGTAGATGATTACAAATGGAGAGAGAGCTTCTTAATCTTTTTATCTTGTTTTTTTCTTTCCCTTTTTCTTGACTAGAAAGAAACAAACTGGCAGCACACTTCACAAAATCCCCCTATCTTCTGTGCCTAAGTACTGGTCTCTGTGGACCTGGTTGCTTTGTGTTGATGTGCTATCCAACAAATTTGCTTCATTTTTTTCTTCACAGCCACTTTCCTTCCATACCAGTATTTCCCAAATGTCACTTTTTTCCCTCCTATCTCACGTTTCCCCCATTAGCTTTGAATTGTTGCCACAGACTTTGGGACTGACAATTATGTTGTTATTAGAAAAGATTCCCTCCCCTAAGAAGAGTCTCCTCGCAAGTTAGTTAATGATGTTTTTATTTGCATATATTTTGGTTCATGGTACCCTAAGTAGCTTTTAATTACAATGTTTTGTTTGAATACCTTGGGTGGCTGCCAGCTTTTCATTTTGCCAGCTGAGGAATATTGTAGCAAACAGGGAGTCTGAGGGTCCTGTTTCTAGGGAAGGAAAATTTATTTCTGTCCTTTTAAAATTTACTGTGTTGAACTCTGGGGCTTTTAATTTTGTTTAATAGAAGAGGTCTCAATTACTTCAGCCCAGTTTAAAGCTCGATAGGAATTATCCTGAGTTGTGAGCCTTTTTATTTTTTTGTTTTTTAACTCTCCATTTCCAGGAAAAGACTGACTGATGACAGGTCCACAGCTCTTTACAGCTCCCTCTTTTCTGAGTGGCAGTAGTTGTCCTGGTGATTCAGAGACCGTGTCACAACACCATCCATCAATGACTTGAATTATTTCTGCAGGCAAAACACAGCCTGAATTTTGCTCTGTGGTGTTATAAATGTGGCTCTGATGGTCTCCCACAGCTCAGTCAGAGTGAGGGTGGTTCATTGTGTGTGGTGTGAGGACCTCTTGATGACTTGGCAGTGTGTGAGAGCACAATTAGAGCATTAGAGCTAGCAAGTGAATCTGTTATTTTTACTATTTTCAGAGTGAGCATAAAGCACAGTAAATCATTTAAGGGATGCATTTGAATGTATTTTTTCTTAAGCTTCAGCAAACTTGCACCACTTGCAGCTTGATGGTGAGTCATGGTTTTGGTGTGGTGTCCTCTGCATCCTCTGTTTAACGACTGTAAACTTCAGAACGCCTAAGCACAGGTCACTTCTGTGGTGTTGCAAAAGTTTCTTTCCTGCCTATTTAAAATACTTTTAAAAGGTTAACATAAAAGTGTTGAGATTTTTCCTTTTTCAGCTGAAGAATTCTTAGCCATTGGAAAAAATGCTCACTCTTTCATATATGTATATATATATATATATAAAATCTTCAATTTAACTAGCAAAAAATACCCGTAAATCAGAGACAGATAGGTCTTTCCTGATTTACTCAGCTTGCAAATCCTGAGAACTGGAATTTCAGCCTGCAATCATGTAAGGAAAACTACTCAAGGTTTTAAAATGCTAAATGGGATCTGAAAGTGGCTTTCATGCATAACATTTTTCCCATTTGCTCTTTGCCAGCTGAGAATGTCAGGAATTTTGTATCCCTCCCTGTTTGAGAAGCTTGTGTGTCAGGATAATCTGTTTAATGCTTTCGAGTTTTGCCTTTGCTTTTCTCTGCACCACCACAGTTTTCTGTTTGCTGGCAGCCACTGCCTTGAAAGTGGCAGGAGTGGGGCATGTAACTACCCAGACTTGGGCAAGTGTCCTTCAGGTGGTTTTTGGGACAGGATTGAAGAGGTTTCATGGGAGTGGCCTGGCAGGAAGGGTCAAGGGCAGGAGAAACAGGACACCCAAAATCACATGGAGAGGTGTGGGAATAGCCTTCTATATGTTTAAGATAAGAGTCGGGAAAGTGTGAGTGTGTGTAATAGGAAGGGGAAGGAAGTTGCAGAGCTGTGATGCTGCCCACACTGACAGCTAGTAGCTGAGCCAGAGGCTGTGGCTGTCCTTGCCATTAGTGGCACCCAGATAAAGAGTAAGAGTAAGGATCTCTAACCTTGAGAGAAACGAAGTGGTTTGGTCTTGGCCACTCAGATGCAACATATGTTGTCAGAGAGCAGCTTCATAGGAAAGGGAATGAAATTTAGTGAAATGATCACAGCTGTTAGGAAGCAAATCTTGTGCTGCTGTGCACCTGCAGGTGCCTGAGAAGGCACTGCATAGGAAAATCGTAGCTGAATTCAAAGTGTGTAACACTTGCTGAGCACTGCTGTGATTCTGCTCAGTCTGTGCACCCTTATCCTTTCCAGAGGTGCTTATGGGCAGGGTTATAATCCTTTTGCAGTGAGAGCAGGTGATGTTCTTTACAGCCTAGAATAGTAAAAGCAACCAAATATAGGAGTTAGGTGATGGTTATAGTTGTTGGTTTTGCTTTTGCTTTTTTTGCTTCTTGACTGTGGAGTTGGGAAGAGGCAGCCCTGCTGCGGCAGTATGCCAGTCCTGGGATATAGCACCACAGGATGGTGCAAAGAGCTGCTGACATGAATTAATGTTCCCTGGTGTGCCTGGCAGATTGAATGAATCCCAACTGTCTTCAGCAGCATTTGTCAGGCTGTATATAAACAAGCAGGAGAGGTAGTTTTTATTTCTGTGTTGCTTTCTAAATCAGCATTACATTAGACAGAGTTAAGAGACTTCCACTACTACAGCTGAGGTGTGATTTATGCTATGTTCCCTTATTTTGGTTTTCTGTTCCAAGTATGATGTGATGGTTTTCCTTCTTCCCCATTCTTCACTGTTAGTAAAGAGGAAACATGGTAAGTGTTACCTGTAACCAAATGTGCCCCTCCATGATGAGATGCACAGGAAGCAGAAAGCAAAATACTACACTGCTTTTAAATAGGTGGTAAATTCCTTAATGGGTACTTGGTTCCATTGTTCTGTCCTTTGCAAGGGCAAAGCTTCATTGACTTCAGAATTGAAATGGCCAGATGAGGGGTTGCAGAATCCCAAAATACTCCTGGAATCAATGAGAGAAACTCTGATTATGCTCAGCTTTCATTTCCACCATGTAAGACTGAATTTGCTCTCTATACTGTGGGGCTTACAGCTGTAAAGGGCTGGGCAGCTTCTAGTTGGACCCTTGGGTTCTGCTTTCAGAGAAAATTTCATAGTGCCCGTGGCCTCACTTCTTTGCTTAGTGTCAGAGATGATGAACCACAAGTGCAAAGTGGATGTGTTGGTAGAGGAGCCCAAGGAAGAAGGTGCTCTGAGCCCAGCCAGCATTGCACCAGGATTCAGGTGACTGTAGGTGTGGAGCACACTGTATATCCCTGAGGAGGAGAGTCCTGGAACTCTGCATGAAGTAATTGATTCTGGGTTTTGGCATGTCTTTGGTAAAATAAGTTTCTTATTTATATTTTGAGTAGTCCTTTCAGCCTGGCTGCTGGATTGGAAAATGTACCCCTGCAACCTGAGTATGGCACTGTGTGGATTAGCAACCTCAGCCTCACCAGTTGTTACCAACTTCTCCAAAAGCAAAATGGGACTAATGAGTGATGCAGTTGGTCAAATAAGCAAACATTTTTGGTGGACACCAGATGGGAGGCATGAAACTTCTAAATTTCTTCAGTAGGTGACCTGCTAATGGTAGTTTACTCATCATACAAAGATGGGACATTTTTCCAATGCTTAGAAGGTGGAAAGCAGTTGAGATGAAATTTAGTAGTGTAAGTACCAAGGTTCTGTATTTTTTGCTTCTAACAAAAATATATGCCTTAAAATTGTCGGCGAGTTTTAAAATTTTTTTGAGGGGGAAGCAGAGGAGAAAAGCCACCTCTGAATGTATTCACCAATTAAAGAATGATCATCTGAGTATGATGCAGACATGAGAAAAGTGTTAGGGGATGTGCAGTTAAGGCTGTTCGATGTCTATAATGCTGCATATAAACCTGGTCACCAGTAGTCAGGAAAGATGAACTGAAGCTGCAGAAGACACAAAGAAAGGTGATTAGACTCTGATTTCTCCCTTTTACATTATCTTCAGAGTGGAAGAGCCTGGTATAGCAAACTGAGAAAGTTAAATCTGCAAGCTTGTCACCCTATATTAATACTTCAGCTAAAGGCAAGCAGTAATCCCTAAATTTTACTAAACCAAGGTGCAAGCAAATTACAAGTAATTTAGTAATTAAGAATTCAAAATATTATTAATTGTCAAAGTAATATGATCCCTGGAGCAGTATAATGAAAAAAGAAAACGAATTATTTTAGGCAGAGCATTGATCAGCTTTTGAAATGGACTAGGAGTGTGATTATTTGTGATGGTGGCAGCTGATGGACATCTCTTTCTGGCCCGTGTTTTCCTGTTAAGCCAAGGGGATGTGACCTGCTGCTGGTTGCAGGAAAGGGTGACATATGCCAGAGTGCTGTTCTTAGCTACAGGTTATGGAGGGGCTGACTCCCTGGGAAGTTGGGGCTGGAATCTGAGTGTTTGTGTAGCAGAGCCTGGAGTGGCTGCCTGAGCATTTTGAGGTGGCCCTTCTCAAATAGAGTTGTTCTTATGCCAAATCTCAAGCTGCTTCTGTTTCTCCCAATTTTCTTGGGAGTTACTGGTTACAGAAATGCTGAGCTATAAAATACAGAGGTATTCCCATGAGATTTTATTTTTGAGCTTTTTTTTGTGTGTCACTTGTTTTGGGCATCTGTCCCACATTTAGTCCTTGGCAGGTGAAAAACGTGCAGATTAGTATTTTGTATCCCTTTAATTAATTTGGTGTGGCTCTCTTTTTCTAATTAATTAGGCCAGAAAAACGTTCAAGAGGACTTTGCTTTTGGGTACTGATTTAAAAGAAAAATTAAACACAATTACTTGTATCATATTGGAAAATTCGTGTTCATGAAGCACATTTATTAAGAGTCTATCATTAGATCATGAAACTCATGCAGTTAAAATTTTTCAGCCTCTCTTGATTCATTCAGTGTTGCAAAGATGCTTTTCCTGTTTTCTTGAAGAAAACAGTGATTTCTTGTGACTGGGACGTAGTGTATTGTCATGTTTGTTTATTAGACTGTAAAGAGAATGACAAAGGGCATTTTTTTGTTCTGTTTGTTTGTTTGTTTGTTTTAAATTACTTTCATTTTTGCTTTCTGGCCCAAACACTGCAAATATTCTTAAGTGAAACAGCTCTTAAGGGAAGTGTTCTTGTCAACTAGTCAGAAGAAAAGGGAGAGAAATTCCCAAGATGTTGTACAGATTCTCAGTGTGCTTTCAGCACCAGTCTTGAAGGAATTTGGAGTATGTGAGTTTAACTGCATGGCTCCTGTGAAGTGTGATTACTGTTATCAGAGAGCTCTTTGTAAATTCATGAATGCTGTGTAATCTAGATGAAAATGTAATCTGGATTAAGACCAAATCAGCATGTGTGTAGGGTATGTATGTTTTTTTTCCTGGAGTTGTGCATACACCATCAAAGGTCAGATGTACCCTCCACAGTTAAGGTTTCTGACTTTCAGGCTACTTCAACACAACTCTTATGTTGAGGAGAAGGTCTTGAAAGTTTGTAGGAGACGATTGTAGGAGGTAACTTCTGGTTGCAGGCGTTCAGTGAACCAACCAGGCAAGATGCCCTCCTAGACTCATTTGTGATTAGGAAGGACTTAAAGGATGTGGTAGTAGGTGGGATGCCTTGGCCACAGTGATCATGAAACAAATGAGTCCAATGTTTTCTTTAGACCTCCTCTGCTGTTACATACTTGAAAAAGCCCTTCTTGTTATCTGAAGTGATACCTCAATCTTGTCAATATTTAAGAAGCATTTGGACAATGCCATTAACAAGATGCTTTAACTTTTGGCCAGCCCTGAATTGATCAGGCAATTGGTCTACGTGATTGTTGTAGGTCCATTCTGAAACTGAAAAATTCTGTTGTGATTTAGGAGCCTAAAAATTCTGGAAAGCATTTATTGTGTTAAGCATGCAAGTAATAAAGCTACACACTGAAACCCCAGAAAGCACACATCTACCCAGCTCCCTCAGGATCTTGGCTGATCCCATTTCTTCAGACCACGCTTCTTGACTGATTCCTCTTTCTTTTCTCATCCTCTTTCCTGCTGTTTTCTCTTATTAATGAGCTCTCCCACCTGCCTCGCTCCCCAAAACACTTCACACTTGACCATCTGTCACTGCTGCTGTGCATCCATACTGTTATAAAAGAAAGCGCCGACCTTGAGCTGGTGTGCGTGATCTGTGATAAATAGCTTCCAAACTGGCAAGTGAACCAGCACTGCAAATAAATTGCCTGATATGTTGCACGTGAAACAGCAAGAAATGTGGAGGCTGTTAAAAGTCTAAATGCTCAGTCAGTAGGTACAGTTCTGGGAAAAAGATGTATCCAGTAAATGCGCAGAGGTTTGCAGTGTAACACGAGGGTCCATGCGTGCTTGCTGGGCAGCGAGATTCAGACCCTGCCCTAATAATGTATTTGATTTAGGTGCTGACCTGCAGCTTAATATGCAGCTTTTGCACGTAACTTCCTCCCCAAAAAATTATAAAATGCCTGTGTGAGCGTACTGAGAGTGAATGCATTTTCCAAGAAAGACTATTTTTGGTTTGATTGAGACTAAGCTTAGTTGAATCAGCAGAAAGACTTTTTTTACTTCCTTTCTCTAATTGTAATTGTAAGCTGAAATTTTAAATCAGCTGCTTAGTCATTGGTAAATTACGAAAATTATGCTGTTCTTCGGTTGTTATAACAAACATGTTTATTTCTTGGTTTTTTCCTCCAAAAATGTTTTCCTTGGAACAAAAAGCTGAAGAATAACAGCAAGAATCCATGTTTTTTGAAATATCTATCATAGTATAGGATAGGTAAACAAGACAGGAGTTCAGATTTTTCTGAAAAGTTAATTTTATCAAAGTCATTTGCAATTTTTTATAAAATTCAAACCCAATCTGAATCCAGTCATTGCTTAGATCTATAAAGAAAGGTTTTCCAGGAAAGGCGTCCCCTATGCCCCTATGTAGGTGATTTTCCTGTCAAAACTTGTCCTCAGAGTCCGTGCTCTGTAGTGGAAATGATGCATTGAACCAGTAAGTGCTGGTTTTGTAAATTTAGTGGGATGAAGAACAGCAGGAGATAAAGAAGGTCTGGCTTCTTTGTGTTTAAGGAAAATGAGAGATGAGTGACCACTGATAAGATCTGTTCTTTGTGGGATGAAAGAAAGCGGGTGGTCCTGCCATGGCAAGTTTTTGAGTCTTTGACCTGGCAAATCGTGTGATAATTCTGATTTATTAATGATACTTTCTTTTGGGGGTTTATGTTTTAACAGTTTCATTCCTTGGCTCCCATGTACTACCGAGGTTCAGCAGCAGCTGTGATAGTGTATGATATCACCAAACAGGTAAGACCTTTAGGATGCTTTTTGCCTGTGTTAACTCCTGTGTTTGGGCCTGAGTTGGAGTTAAACCCCACAACTGCAGAATTTAATTTCTCTGGTGTGTATATGGTTTGGTAGTTTGTGTAGATCTGGGTGGAGGTGTCAAACTGCCTTAAAACATTGAATGAGAAGTCCTGCTTCTGTGTTGTTTCAACTTCCTGTAGACAAAAGGTTTGGAGACTGCAAACGTTTCTTTGGGTTTCCTCTGACTAAGAGGACAGGATTAATATCCTACAATACCCCCTACCACCACCACCTATGTTCTTTGTGTAGAGTTGAATTTTGACTACAAACAGCAGCTGTTAGCTTTATCATCTGAGTAGAAATTAAGTTGTTGGCATATTACTGATTTTAAAGATAATTATTTTTATCTAAGCGTATCATTTAATGTTTGTATTACAGGCGTCATATCTTAATTTTGAAACTGGTAATGAAATCACAAGTCTCTGACATTTTATCTCAATATTATTAATTTGGAATGAAAATAGTATTTTTGGATCCTTAACTTCTCTGGCTCATTTCTCAGGCAGCGGAGGGTAGGAGATTCCAGCTGAATGCCTCGTTCACTCCTTTTGGAATAAACCCCTGCTGATATAGCAGAGTTAGAGGCAGTGCTAATGGATGGATGGCCAGGAGAGTTCACTAGCATTTTATTCCTTTCTTGCCAATTGACTTATTTACTGAGGTTGGGAGGGCTGGTTTGGTTCCCCAGTGCATTAGTGTAATGATCAGTCACTGATGGTGGTGGTCACTGTTGTGCAGCAGTGCTGTTCTCCACTGCTAATTTGCCAGGAAAAGGTGAGGAAGAGTGAATCATGCTGGATTGATACTTTTGATTTAAATATCTTACAGTTGATCTTGTAATATATTGTAAGAATTTTGTTTTGCCAACCTTTCTCCAAGCTTATGTGGAACAGCTCTCAGGATAGAGAGGGGGAAATAGGAGAGGAAGGTCAATGTGTATTCACTTTCTGATGCTTAATATTCGGTGTTAATCATTAAAGCAGAATGGATTTTTTTCCCCAAAGGACTGATAGGGCTCTACCTTTGGTGATACTGATGCAGCTATTGCTGATTTAGACACAACTCTTATGTGCATTTCTGAAGGGGAAAATATTATAATGTAATCTAAAAATTATCATATAATCTATTTGGGAGTTCACTTTGTCAGTAAGAATTTCAACTGTGCATTATAATTAGAATCTCCAGAAAAAGGTGTTATCTTAAAGCTACTACTTTGCTACTGTAAAGAAATAGAAAAATTACTACTTAAATCTAGTAATAGATCAGATAGTTTGATTTTGTGCTTGGAGGGGAAAAAAGCCAAGTGAATTGTTTCCTCTCTCTTTAGTTTTATAATGAGTAAATTGAGGTTGCCAGATGAAGTTTACCAGATTTGGAAATGCAGAGAAGTAGGAGTGGAAGCTCCATTGGATTTTATCAAAAATATGACAGTGATTGACATGGTAAGCTGCTGGACAGAGGTGAAGTTAGACAAACGAATCTCATATTAAGTGTAGGAAATGAGCTACGAGGCGAGTTGGGGTAGTTTCTTCATCGCTGGAAGTTTAATATTCAGTGCTGCTTTGGAGCAGGGAGGAGGGGAAGTGGAAAAGAGGGGAGACATCTAAGTTCAGGAATTAATTTGAAGAGGTCTTATGGCCTAAAGCTTGAAAAGTAAATTGCATAGATAGATAAATGATCTTCCAGTCTTGTGATCTATGTAATAATTATTGCATTACTGCTGTCAAAGCTGTGCTACTCTACTTTAAAAAGTAGGGAAATATATTGGCAGAGAGTGTGCTGGTAGCTTACTTTGTTATTTCTCTGATGTAGGATTCATTTCATACTTTGAAAAAATGGGTGAAAGAACTAAAAGAACACGGTCCTGAAAACATTGTAATGGCCATCGCTGGAAATAAATGTGATCTTTCTGATATCAGGTAATACATATTGTTTGTTGCTTTTATTGCATTAACTATATTGTTTCTTCCCTTCAGGTAACAATTTTCCTTCATTGTTATAATAGTATATCATTTTGGCCTCTTGTACTAGAATCAGTGATTCTAGCAATGCACAACCTCAACAACAACAACATGATTTGAATTATGTATTTTTTTAATCTCTTTTACTGCCCTTACTCTTTATTTGTACAATAAATATATCCTTTATTTGGTGAATCATTGGGAATGGAAAAGGGTTCTCTTTTTTGTTTCTCCCTTCCATTCTGTTACAAAGTGCAGAATGTAGTAAGTGATGATGTTGTAAGCAACGTAAAGCTGGGAGGGTGGGTAAGAGGTGGGAAAATATTAATCACAGAACTTTGAGAACTTGTGATTTGCAAGAACAGAAATGGCTTAATAATACTGGATGTAGGAAGTGTATTTTTGAGTTTTTTTGGAGCATAATCTCAAGTAAAACTTTTGTCCCCTGTGTGAAGCAAATAAACTCCTAGATAAAAGAGGGAAGGGTTGAATCCACAGCCCTGCAGAAGAGCTGAGATGTTGCTATTTGGAATGAGAGTGAAGCTAGAATCACTCTTCTGCTTGTTAGCTCTATTTTGGATTTGCATTTATCCTTTCAGGAAATGGAAGTACATTCTGCCGTACAGTAGTGATTCTGTTTGTCAGTCCATGACTGTTATTTCTTGCTTCATCTATGAGTACAAACTCAGTGATCATATTTGATGCTTTCCCCTTGTGACTTCATATGCCCTTGTGGTTGTTCAAATATATCCCCATGTGTTTAGTCATTGTTACTTTGGCCCAGATTCACCAGAGCTCTGGAGCATGTGTGTAAGTTCAAGTAAGTGCTGCAGTGCTTTATAGAATCGAGGCCTGTGTGAGGATTTGATCTGTGTGGGTTTTGTTCTGTCCTCCCCCTGCCACTGTCAGCCATGAAGCAACACAAAGTTGCAACTCACTGCTTTCTGTAAGTAGTGAACAAGCCCTAATTCTGGCAAACTTCTGGTTTCTGTTGGGCTATGAGTCAGGGACACAGATGTATTGGCATCTCCTATGTGATGTTGTGATATGCTGGTCATCATGGTGAAACCGAGTCCTACAAGACAAAAATTTCCAGATGTGAAGGAGGAAAAAAGAGGAAAGGACAATAACCAGCCCTCTTCCTGCATGCTGTTGTACCAATTTAAGACTTTAAAAAAATCCTGCATCCCAGAAATGTTGTAAAAGTACTGGGCTTTCACAGAGTACTGTGAAAGCAACAGAGCAACTTTGATTTGTGATCTTCTCACCGTATTATTATCAACCACTACCTGTAGTTTACTGATTGCTGATCATCCAGTTCTTGCTCCTGTTCATATGGTATAGCTCTTCTTTGCACAAATGGTTTTTCTGTGTGAATGTATTCCATGAGATAATGTCTCTTAATCTTTTTGATTTTTATGGGAGAGGACATTTTTTCTCTTCATAATTATGAATTCTTTTGGTAGTATTTTTTGTGCAGTTGTTCTTTTTGCATCCCTCCATCTTTTTTTCTTTCTGAAGTTATCCAACGATGTCCAACTAAAGTTATTTTGGTGGAAAAATAGAGAGTAGACTATCTCATATGTGATATATTT
This sequence comes from Sturnus vulgaris, assembly GCF_052056855.1. Classification (NCBI taxonomy): domain Eukaryota; kingdom Metazoa; phylum Chordata; class Aves; order Passeriformes; family Sturnidae; genus Sturnus; species Sturnus vulgaris. The sequence goes on along the minus strand of NC_142243.1, from coordinate 105,488,547 downwards.
TCACAGTTCTTCCAGAAATCTGATTGTTTATGCAATGCATGCAGCTGTTTGCATTCTCTGTCTGCTTTATGTCTTCAGATTTACTTCAGTAAAAATGGTTTTAGATGAAACATGTCACCAATTTATCAGATTTTTTCCGATGAGTAGAAAATACACATGCCTTTAGGCACAGAGAATTTACAAGTAAGATAATGTGAGCACACGGGAGCAGGCTGCTGTTTTCATGCATTTTTGGTATCTCTTCTTGGTTTTGTAGGGCTTTTAGCAGATATTTTGCTGGATATCAGAAAGGCAGCTGCTTTTAAGACCAATATGAATAGATGCAAAAGAGGTGAAGCTGACCTGGCTCAAGCTGGTTTGATTCAGTTATCTCTATGAGTATAAGAGATAATGTAAGGAGGAGTTAATGTATTTCTCATAACATTGACCATGTTACCCTCCCTGTTTGGCATCTAAAATTTAGTTTTGAGCTGCCAAGATGTGTTTAGGACACTTAGGGGTCACACTGCTTTTCCTCGATATTGTTAATAAGCTATCAGCAATTCTTGGTGCTCTGTTGAAGTAATTTTCTTCTCTACTTTGAAGGAATTTCTACAGATAGGCAGGAAATTTTATCAAGTATAAATCCTCATCTTTGTTGTAGTACTGTCAACTCTTAGAACTGCTGAATGTTCAGCATACTTCTCTGTAATAGGAATAAAGGCTTTCTTCTGATGTGTCCTGTTCTTCTGACAGGGCAGTAAAAAGTATTTTCAAAGACAGGAGCTGAAACTTCAATGCTAAAATGCTGTAAATGTCCATAATACTGTTTTGAGCATTATAGAGTTCAACAGTTGTAACAGCAGTTAAGAAGTGTTCACTTCCCTAAAAATGTGGTTCACCTTCTTAACAAATTGTGTTCACTGGAAATCCTTGGTTAGGAGAATTCAGCACAATTTCATGTTCAGTTCTTCATTCTATGCATCCATAATATATCCTTATGCCGTAATTTGTCTGGGCTTCTTTAAATCCTTTGGCATGGTCCTTTACGGCATCATTCTCTCTAAACTGGAGAGAGATGGATTCGATGGGTGGCCTGTTTGATAGGTACAATCACATCTGGAGGGCAGTGATAAATGGCTCAGAGTCCTGATGGACACCAGTGGTGCCCTCGGGGACCCGTATTGGGACCAGTGTTATTTAATACCTTCAGTAATGACACAGACGAAGGGATCGAGTGCACCCTCAGCAGTTTGCTGATGACACCCAGCTGAGTGATGTGTCTGACACGCTCATACTGGGGGGAAATTGTACAAGGAGTCTCTGGATTGGTATATTGGAGCTGTGGGGTGAAGTAGCTGGTGCAGATTCTTCTGTTACTCAAAAATCAGGAATAAAGGTGGTTACAGTTAGCAGCACACATGGGCAGATCCAGCTCTGCCACCTGGCTCAGGGAGATACAAGGCCAGCAAGGGGCTATCTTGTTTAAAGCAGAGGTCTTTTTGAATGTTGTAAACTGCATTTGCCAGCTTTTGACATATGAAGTATTGGTTGCAAAATTAGGGTGTTCTGCTGGTGATTTTAAGATGGAGTCACTTTGGTGAAATGGCACAGAATGGTGTTTTTCCCCAGTGAACTGGTACTCACAGATTGCTGTTGCTGATGTTCTTGAAGTCAGTGGCTTTCATATTTATTTCAGTATCTCTCGTTTCCTTGCTGCTTGCAAAGACCAAGACATATGATGCTCTTATCATTTTCTTCCACGACAGTTGTACCCTATCTTGTTTGAACATTTGGCATGTGGAGACTGCTTTTCTTATCAAAGTCAAATATAGAGCACAAACAAATGTGATTTTCTTTAAATTATCTTCCTTTTCTAAAGGCATGGATTCAACAGTAAGTCGCAGAAATCTGCAGATGGATCAATTTTGTTGAAATTTTGATATATTTGAATAAGATTATCTAAATGCCATATGAAGAAAGATAGTACTGCTTTTATGGAGATGAAGAGCATATTAATGCTCTTCTGATCAGGCTGTGTTTGAGGTTGTTTGTGGTTTTTTCTTAATTTTTTTTTAAATTTGTCTTCTTTTATTTATAAATGTTTTAATTTTTTTTCAGGGAGGTTCCTATGAAGGATGCCAAAGAATATGCAGAATCCATAGGTGCAATTGTTGTTGAAACCAGTGCAAAGAATGCTGTTAACATTGAAGAACTTTTTCAAGGAATAAGTAAGTAAATGTTCCCCTTTAATTAATTTTGATTGTTTAGAAGTTTTCTGAAAATAGCTGTCTGTTTCAGGTCTATAAACTACTTTCCCAAGGACATCAGTAAATCCTGTGAAGCCTGTGGTATGGCTGCTATTTATGCAGATGTAAACTAAGAACAACTTTGAATACACCAGAGCAAAACAAAGTAGATAGTAGATAGAGGGTAAGCCTGTTCCTTCTAAATCTGTATATAAATCCTGGCCTGGGTCACATCTGCTGTTTCAGACCAAGCCTGCTGTAGAGGCAATACTGTTGATCTTATCATCATCTTGCTAAAAAACTTAAATGTTGATAAGTGCTCCTGGAGGGCATTGGTAAGTAGAAGGTAGTCATTGTAGTGAAATACATTTAAAAAACCCCAAACAGATACATTTCTCTCCAGGCCTTCTAAACATCATGAGACTGGCACTTGTCATGGGGAGAAGAAAAACTCTTGTTCAGTTTGCCTTCCAGAGGTTCCAGTGCTGGTCACTGCTTGCAAGTGGGAAGGACCTTGCGGGCTGGAAGGGATCTCATGAGAACTTGAGTCCAGCTTTCTCAAGTCAGGGTCTATTCCCATTCAATTCACTCCTTGTCCTGACCTCACTGAAGAGCCTGGTTCACTTTCTCAGCAGCCCCTCCCATGGGTTTTGATAGGCAGCTTTGTGTCTCCCAAAGCCATTGTGTCTCCAGGCTGAGCTGGCCCTATTTCCTCAGCCTCTCCTCACAGGGCAAGTGCTCCAGCCCCCACTGTCTTGCAGCCCTCCTCTGAGTTTGTGCCAGCTTGGAAACATTTTTCTTGTGTCGTGGGGCCCAAAGCATGTGTGACCTAGGTGGCACTAGACCACATCTGAAAGGGGATGAGTACTTTGTCTAATGTCCTGTCTTGGCTCCTGTGGCTTGCTGCTGGCTCTCTCTGCTGCCAGAGCATGCTGTGGCTCATGCTCAGATTGCTTCCCTGAGGTCTTTTTGGGCAGAGCTGCTTCCCAGGCATCCAGTCCCCAGCCTCTCTGATAGCCAGGGGCTCTTCCTTCCCACAAGCATTGGTTGGCATTTGTCCTTTCTGAAGTGTGTAAAGGCTCCTTTTGACCCATATCTGCCTCCAGCCTAAGGCCCTCTGAAGAGCAGCCCTGCCCTCAAGGATACTGAATACACCTCTGAGTTGGGTGCCATCTGAGGGCTGAATTTTGTACCTGTTTTTTCATCCTTCAGGCTCTGATAAAAGGTATTAAGCAGGGTAACTGGCCTGTGGGTAGACGTATTATTAACCACTGACTTCACTTTGAGTCTGATATTCCAGCCAGCTACTCACACAGCTAACAGTCTGCCTATCTAGACTGTAACGTCCCAACTTGGATGTAACAGGATGCTGTAGGGAGAATTATCAAAAGCCTTGCCAAAGTCAAGGTAAACAACATTCCAGTGCTCTTCCAGTCATGCTGTCATAGAGGGCAACCAGGATGGCTGGACATGGTTAACCCTCAGTAAGTCCATGCTGACTGGTCCTGGTCACCTTCTTCACCTTCTTGTGCTCAGAAGCAGCTTCTCAGAGGATTTGCTCTGTGGTTTTCCCAGGAAGCAGAGTGAGGCTAATCAGCCTGTAGACCCATGGCTTGTTATGTCCCTGTTTGAAGACAGATATAACATTTACCTTTCTCCACAACCTTTCAACAACAGTAGGGATGATAACAAACGGTGTTGCTCCCTATGCATCCTCCAGCTTGTATGGGTTAAGATTTCTTAAGAGCTCCATGGTTGGATCCTCTTCCACTACTGCTGTTTCCTTCTCTCCCTGAATCTTCTTCTGGGTGCAGAGACCTAGGAGTCAGCATGTCCAGACACTCAACCTTGTTTCAGTGAAGTTTTTTTTGGTTTTGTTTTTTTCTTAATTTCACATATTTTTAATCAGCTGATAGTGTCTAGCACACTCTGCCTGCGATGGGGGGTGTTCAACTGTTTGCTTTGCTTACATGGGATGTATTTGAAATGGTTAATGAGAACCAGTATTCCTAGAATACACTACCATTCTTTTACCTCCTTTCAAAAAGGAGGTGGGTGCCACATGGCTGTCTGGAGGAACTGGTTCTTCCCTGTGATAGTTTACTTGTTTGTCTGCATCTGATGATTGCAGATGTTCTCGCAGAGGAACTCATTCTTGCCACATAATTAGATAATTAGTTTCCATCTTTGATAGGCATTGCTGCAGCTGGCAGTGTGTGCACTGTCCCTAATAATGAATATAATAGATGAGGAAAATCAGCTAAATTAAGTTTAGTATGAACTAGATACCCAGGCAAGTGCACTTAATTCCACAGGCAATTACTTCTATATATAGAAATATTTGGTCTCAGTGGATCTACTTGTGACCTTATCAAGCACTCAGCAGAGGGAAAGGAGAGAGTTGGTAGGGTATGTTTATAGAAATATAGTGAAAACTAAGTGAAAAATGCTTGATTAGCAGTAGAATGAATTAGTGTGATTGTGACTGGACAGAGAATATTGATAAGTAACTTTCTGATATTTTACACCACTTCAGTCTTGGTGCAATTTCCAAAAAAGTCTGTCTCTGCCCAAGGTGCATAGCGACATTTCTGCCTTTTCAGAGTATGAAATCCTCTTGTGGCAATGTATCCTACCCTGTTGCCTAATTTTGTTTGTATGATGCCCTAAAAGTCACACTGCAGCTTTCATTTTGCTTTCATGCTGCCTGAGAGTTCCTGCCCTTCTCTCTGTGCTGCTCATCAAGGGCATGGTGCTGTTCTCTGGCCTCTGAACAAGGAAGCAGCAATTTCTGTTTACCTTGGACTTTGCAGGTAGAATGTATGTGTTATCTATTTTACAGTCTAGATTTGGAAGGGTATATCCAACATATGTGGAATTTATCTATTAAATTCCCCTTGAAACTGATAGCCCAAGCAGAAAGGGTAGACTTCATTTTATTTTAGCATAAAAAGTTTACCTCCTTCTTGCCTATGCTTTTCATTTCCCAGGGGCATTTAACATAAAAATGTTTCCTTCCTGAGATGTCTAACAACTGTCTCTTTCCAGGGACAATGTTGTGAATGGAGTGAAATAGTACAATGGAAAAAAATGTACTCATAATGATAGAAAGAAGGCTTAAAGAATAAAAGGGGAACTGGTATGTTTTGTTGACAGCCAGATAAATGTTGGAAAGATTACAGATATTATAGAAAGATTGCTTCATTTCTAAGTTTATTATATTACACTATGCTTAAAAGATTTTTTAAAATAAGTTTCTCTCACAATTTGAGGGTTTGACTGCTTAGAGGGATATCTTCATAGCACAGTCTCAACACAAATCTATCATCTTTAATTTGTCTCAAGAAAATACAGGACATGAAAGACTAGAATCAGTAAAAGATTCTGATTTTTTGAAGATGGGTCAAATTTGGCAGGAGAGGTACTCTGCAGTTGTTGTACTTGGACAAATAAGGCTGAGGAGGCAGACTGAGCATGAGAGTCAGCAGAGTCAGTGTTCTGGGGAGTTTGCATTGAGCTGAGTAATGGGCTGCAGCTCCTGGGTTCTGTTGTACCCATGGGATTTCAAATGGTGAGCTACTACACTTAGCCCAAGTTTGTTTAGCAGTGTCTGGCTGAAGGCTTGTGATTGTGAAATATCATGTGACTGATTTATGTCTCTGTAAACATGAAATGAGTATTTTTAATATAGTTGTATATCCCTCACTTAAGCTAAATTTTTCCCAATGTCTTTCTTTAAAGGTTTTTGACATAAAAGGGGCTTAAGAGTTCAATGTTTCTTTCATTTGTTCCTGTAGTTCTTTTTTAATAGCTGAGTTTCTATAGGAACAAATGTTAATAGCTTTTTATTCCCAGCCTTGAAGGAATCATAGGCACTCCTTGTCACTCTTTTTTTGGCAGCAGTAAAAATGCCGGGAATGTATTATACAATGGCAGTATAATAAAGCTGTGCCTGTGCAGGGGGTCATACCAGTTCTGTATTGCCCCTTCTTGTTTGTGGGACTTCAGCCCATTGACCTTTGCTTGTGCCTGGCTGGTTTTCAAAGACTGAACAAGCTACCCCATGTGTACTATCATTTAGTGGCAATCATACCCTTGCAATTCTCAGACACTGTTCATTTACCAGCTCAAATAAGCCTTAGTTACCTTATTCCAATCTGGTACACACCCAGCTGTTTCTCTTCAGCCTGTGTGTGTTGCCTGCTACCTCAGCGTGAAGGTGCCCCAGATATGAAAGAGCAGGTTACGTAAAAGCCACACTGGGTGCGTGGCAGAGCCGAGCCTGTGGCTCCCTGGCTAATACCAGGCTGCACCAGGAGCTCTGGAGGGGAGCAGGCAGTGGGACAGACAAGCTGCTGAGGAACACCTAGCTAAGTGAAACATGAAGTAAACTTGGGCTTAAACAAAACAAGCATTGTGGCCATGTGCTCTTTTCTTTAAAGTCTGGTAAATCATAGGAGAATAGAATGGTTTGGATTGGAAGGGACCTTAAAGATCGTCTAGTTCAACTCCCCCACCACAAGCAAGGATGCCATTTAGTAGATTAGGTTGTTCAAGGCACCATCCAACAAAAGTTGGGAGATCAGTGTGCTACCAAAGGGGGCAAGATTGAAGCATTTCAACATCCTCTCTTGAGGGTGAGAAGGAAGTGGGAAGAGCATTATCAGAACATTCTGTGGAGACTGTGCAAAGAGTGGTTAGCACCCTCGCTCTTACTGATACTCATACTACAAAGAGAGACAGGCTGATGTTTAGAATCCAGATAAGAACATTCTTCCTAGATGAGACTTCCTAATTAGAGTAGTTTCTGTCTTGGGATTCAACCTTTCATGTGGTAAATGCTCAGTTATAAATGTATGAAGCTATTGATTTTCTGATGCCTTGCCAGCAGCTCATATATTGAATATTTAATGTAACCCAAATACTTGTTTCCTAGAAATACTAGGAGATTAAAAAAACTAAATCAAACTCAATCTCTAGAGTTTACAGTATAACCAATTGTGTACTGGACAAACTAAAGAGGAAGGTATGAAATACCTGTGGAATGAGGCAGGAATCCTTTCCAGCAGACATTCAATGTTTGCACTAACTCAGATGGTCTTGGATGGGTGGAATTGCAGATGGACAGTCTTCAAGCTTTGTGAGTGATGAATATGGTGGTTTTCATCCTTGTATCTGCTGATTTGCAGGTATCTATGAAGTACTTTGAAGAGGTCTGTTAAAGATATTTTAAGAAAAGAAAGTGCATTTAGGTTACAAAGAAATTTCTCATATGCCAATTTTTAAGGTAGTGTAAACTCATAATTGAATTTTTCTACCAGGTGTAAAAGGATGCAAGAACATTGTCCAAACTTATATTTGAGAATACATTATTTACAGTTTATGTTGTCTTTCAGGATTAGTTCTCCTCTTGCTTTCAGACTTTAGTGAATGGAGCAAAACTTTGACCTTTGGACTATTCCTAAAGTTAACCATGTGAGGTACTGGATTTCTCTCCAAACAAGGAGAGCACTTCAACTTAAAACAGTAATAAATAAAGTGACACAGCCCAAACTTAATTACAGCAGGACCTTGAGTCAAGGTTGGATCTCTTAGTAATTAAGTAGTAAGGAATACTGTTGTTTACTTTGATAAATGCAAAATTTAAATATTTAACTATTTGTTTGAGCTTTTTCTGGAGACTTTAATTAAATGAGCAAAATGTTGTATTGCTGCTTCCCCCAGCAAGCACTTGTGTCAGCAAATTTTGCTGTAGTTCAAACCAAATGCATTATTTTGCTTGCATGGAGATGCTGTTAGCTGTGTTATTAGGAGTATTAAAATAATTGTAACTTAACTGTGTTTACTTATGCAATGGATGTTATTGTAAAATTTATTGTGTTCCCTTGCATGAAAATTTACAACATGAGTAAACAGTCATCTCTGTCAATTGGGGAAATCTTAACATCAGTTTAAGTATGGTGGGGGGGAAGAGCTAGAGACAGACCAGTGAGCCAAACTTTATAATCTATGTGAGAAGCTTCTAAAATACCACTGAAACAGGTTTCAGAGCATGAAAGAATTTGGGGAGATATGAAGTGGGACTGTTTTAAGTCCTACAGGTGCAGAAAACTGCCAAAACTGTTGGATCAGGTGTGCCCACTTTGATTTGCTGTGTCTTCACAGATGGCTGTTCTTTATTAATGAGGTTTGCAGGGGCTCATCTTGCTGTGATACAGCTGGCAATTTGAGAGGAGGTTCTGGCCATTATATAGCTGTTGTACCACTGCTTGAAGAAGTTAATATTTTCTCAGGTGAGCCATTAGAAAAGCTCACCTGAGCTCTGACAGGTAACAGGCTGCTGCTCCAGGGAGAGTGAAATGGATTTCACCTTCCTCCAGCCTCCTAAAAATTATGTTGTACATGATTTTCAGGAAGATGGAAAGAAAGGCAGAGAAAGCCACTGCACAGGAGTCTGGTTGCTTCTTATCCTTAGTGTAATTGTTGTTGTGTTAGATAGCAGGATTCTGCTTCTTGAAGGGCCTGAGTTGTGTCCAGGGAGGTCAGGGTTAGATATTAGGAAAAGGGTCTTCACCCAGAGAGTGGTTGGGCACTGGAATAGGGTCACCAGGGAAGTGGTCACAGCATCAAGCCTGACAGAATTCAAGAAGCATTTGCTCCCAGGCACATGGTGTGACTCTTGGGGTATCCTGCATAGGGCCACGAGTTGGACTTGATAATTGTGGATCCCTCCCAACTCAGCATATACTGTGATTCTGTGAGTCTTTGGGACTTGACTTCATAATCTGGATGTGCCAGCTCAGGTTGGTCACAACACATCTGTTTCCACACTAAAAAAGTTATCTGTTCGATGCACTGTTGTGTTTGTCCCTTTGTCAGCATGGTAACTGGTGAGTTTTTTTCTGAGACTTATGCTTAGCTTTAAGGCTGATCCCAACCTTTCCTTTCATGCAGTCTTTTAGAGGTCAGTGATGAAACTTGTTTCATGTTTAAAAACCCAAACAAGAGCAAAAAGCTGATTTTTCAAGCCTGATTTTTCTGAGCTAGTGAATGTCACAGCTTCAAACTGGAGTGTCACATTCAAAAAGGAAAAAAGAAAGCAGCTTTTATTACTTTGATGATGCCTCATGCTTCCAGCTGCAGCAGAGCAATCCCTGTCCATCTTTCTTCAAGTTCTGCTCACTGAGCTGTTACCCAGTTGCTGTTGTCTCTCTTGGTTCTCTGTTCCAGTTTTCATTTTTCTTCATTCCCATTTTGTTTATCTCTTGTTCCACCCTCCCATTTCCCAATCTCTTTGCCTCTGGCACTCTTAGAACAGCAACGCCCACAGTGCTGATTAATCTCTTAACAAACCTCCGATTCAGTAGCAGGAGTTGGAACTCTACCAGGCTTTGGAGAAGACTCTGACCTTCATCCTGGACTGCCTCAGCCCGACTCAAACATGCCAGAAAGGAGGAGATGCAATTGCTTTAATGCTTTTCATCTGTTCATCTGGATGGTTCACTTCAGAACTGTGACAATTTCTGTAACCCTACATTTGAGCAGTCTTTTGTGATGCTTTCTATTTTCCACACCAGTGTTCACTGGAATGAGTGAGTGGAGGACACCAAGACCTCTTCAGCAATGTGCAGAGGTGGATGGTTGCAGTTTTGTTGCACAAAATCTGTGAAACGTGGTCTGAACCTTAGTGAAATGAAATCAAAATATATAGTCTCATATTTAATAATAGTGCAAAATCAAAACTTAAATTGCAGTCAGCAACTTACTGTGTAGGAATATCAGCAATAGGAACCATATGGGACTTCTATACCATCTCAATAATATTTTATCTCCTCATTTCACCAATTCAGCTGGAGAATTCTTAGATAAATGTGCATGCATTCTCTGTGAATAACTATTTCTTCTGGAATCCTAAAACCCACTCCTGGTGATCTTTGGTAAGCTGGCAAGTTGTGTCCTGCTCTTCAAAACAGGGCAAAGACTATTTGTGGTCTCGCTTGTCATCTTAAGTTAAGCAAGAGATGAGAACAGGTTGTCCTGGGAGGGTGTGGATGCCCCATCCCTGGAAGTGTTCAAGGCCAGGTTGAATGGGACCCTGAGCACTCTGATCTAGTGAGTGACATCCCTGCCCATGGCAGGGGTGTTAGAAGCCCCTTGATCTTCAAGGTCCCTTCCAACCAAGCCACTCTGTTATTCTTGGAGTTCAATCTCTGATGGTCCTTTTAAACTGACTTTATCTTACCAAGCAGTCTTCAGTTTGAAGAGGAATTGCCTTAATGTTTTTATTTCTTCATCATGAGAATTGTAGGGCTGGATGTCAGAGCACTGCTGCTCCTTTTTGACATAAACTGCATGAAAGAAATAACCTACAGCATTTTTAATTTATGGTGTTCAATACTGGGATATTTTTATTACTCTGGAACAGAGACTATGGATGCCAGTGAGATACAAATTTTAAGTGAGTATATACTTTCCAAAATTAATTCGGTCTGTGACCTCTGTTGATCCTGACTCAGTGCCAGCTATATTTGAGTTGGTCTCAGCAATATTGATGCCATATTTATCAGGAGCTGAATGACAAGGTGAGATGATCACAGTACTTCTAGGTGGCAATAGTGACTGAGCTGAGTTAGAAATAGGAAGTGTAGATGCAGGCTCAGCCTTTCACTGTTCATCCTTAGTGTTCTGCTGCTGCTTAGGCTTTTCTCTGTTACATTGCCTACTGTCAGGGACGCCTAGGGAAAAACAGTAAGTCAGACAGATTTCTGACTGATTTTTTAAATTTACTTTCCCTGATGCCTGATGAAAACTCACTGTATCATTTGCTGTGGAGCTGGTTCTCAGGTGTTAGACTGAGTTTTATGCTCCAAGATAGTTACTCCTGTCATGGTAAAAGCTGCTTGGGCAGCTTTTAATAATGTCTTGTAACTAAAACTAAAATAATTTAACTTGATGGTTTAATAATTCTGGTAATAAGAGAAATGATAAGTGAGGGAAGAATCACCTACTGAAAAGATATCCTCAAACTCAAAAAAAGTAAAAGTTTAGACAGTTTAAACGTTTATTTCCTTACATTGAGTTCAAGGAGGGGGTGCTGGTATCAAAATAGCAGAAAACACAGCTAGTTCCTGACAAACAGTACTTAAGTTCAAAGGCCAGAACTTAAGTTCATAACCAGCAAATAGGTCTTGAGATTTTTTTGTCCTTATTATTTGTAGTTGTTATCTTGTGTGGGTTTTGTTGTTTTGAGAAATTACTTAAATCTGGGTGATTCGTAACAACATATATTGTGTCCTGGTCTGAACTGGACAAATTGCTTGCTGACCTTGAAGCCTGCAAGGTTTTTGTTCCAAAGATAAGTTTGTCTGCTTCTTGGCATACACATCAGGAGTACCATAGAAAAGACTCCAAACTCATGGGAAATATGAAAAGCTGAATGAAAAACAAATAGAGTTAATGTCTTTGTTTAATGCAGAGTTCTAAAAATGAAAGGCTAATTTGTGCATTAAAGCTGTCCTCTTCCAAAGTTACTGTTAGAAGAATCAAATGTTTAGAGGGTGTTTGCTTAGTGGCAAATTGTTTATGGAAGCCATGACTATAGATTCCAGGTTTTTTAAGCTGCATTGTGTTCTGTCTGGGTCAGATTGACAGGGTTTTACTTCACTGGGACTGAGTTGAAAGCCCTTTAGAAGTGTTAGATACCTAATGTAGAAGTTCCCTGCAGGTCTGTATGATGATAGTGTTGCCTTCTTGGCAAGCCTCTCACAGATACCATTTTCTTCATATTCTCTAGAGTTTTAAGAATTAGTGGATTCTCTTTGCTTCCAAACAAAGCCAACAGAACTAATGCATGTAACAACTGGGTCTATAGCCACCTATTCTGCTTTTTATTTTACTTTACAAACATGAAGTCTGAACACAATGTTAAGCAGGATGTGAAGTTGATATTTTAGTGACCCAAATAGAGTTCAGCATTGTAATGTCAGTGCTTATACATGCTTTGGCCCTCAAGATACACATTTTTCACTCTGTTGGACCAGATACAGTATCCTTAGTAATGTGAGGATATTTCCCTTTCTCATTCAATTGTACAAACACACACAATTATCTGCTTTAAAAGTCACACTTTTCTTGTACAGCATACCTGTGCAGAACTAACTGAATAAGAGAAAATTTGAAACTTGGCTACAGGTAATTTAAGGACAAGTTTTACAGATGAAATTTTTCTGTTTGATTTCATTGGGATTGGATTTTACCTGAATGCTTTTAACTTACAAACCTACAGCAATTCCCCCAAATAATTTGTAGGACTCAGGCTTCAACATAGGTACATAATTCATAGAACATTTGGTAAGAGAGAGCTCTGAATAACTGAAGGAAAGGATGGGGAAATCTAAACTGTAAAATCCACCTAGATTATGATGAGCTGTTCACAGGAACTCTGTGTTCTCTGGAAGTGGTTTATAAGAAACAGATGTTAAATATTTTAACTCATGTTATTTAACATGGATGTTGGTAAACCCAAGAATAATTAATAAAAATGGATTCAACTTCAGAAAAAAAAATTAGGAAATCCAGAGTGATGGGAAAGTACATTGCCGTGACTGTAAAATCACGAGGTACTGATGGGGAGCTCACACAAGGGTTTAATGCAAAAGCCAGGTGCACACCAGAGTGAGACAAAGGATGGATTGGACCTGGGAGAATCTTTTTTCCCATTTATTATTCTATTATTGAGCACGTTGTATGTTGTCCACTAATAGGAAGCCAGTTAGACAAAAGATGCAGCAGTACTAAAAGGGGAGGGAGTTGGAGCAGTGCCTTTCTGCCCCAGGAGAGATCTCTGGCTCTCCTGTAATGGCTGAAATTCTTTCAAACACTCTAAATAATTACTCCATAAGATGATTAAAAAATCAGGAGAGTTTGTGTGGGAGGGAGTGATGGTGATGTTAAGTAATCAAAATTGTCAACTGGAAAGACGTGGGTCCCCCTAAAAAAGAGGCAGGGATTCAATGGAAAGAACAGATGTGTTTTTCTTTGTCAAGTATAGGCACCATGTATTTAGTTACATTGCTTAGTAAAACTCCAGTGTGCTAGGACTAAATGCCATGCAGATTTAGGACAGGCACAATCTCATTAAACTTGCACCATTCATATTTAGGTGGAATTAAGAGAGAGATGAGAATTTTCTCTCTAAGCTGTAAGGAGCTCAGTAAGATAACTGTTTTTAAAAATACATGGATAGTATTTCAGTGTACTTTATGCCTTCTCAATAGCCATATTTCATATATTTTTTAATGTGAAAGTCTTTTTTCATGAAGAGGATACAAGGAAAAATATCCAAGGTACTGTAATTTTCTTGTAAAGTTTCACAGATGTAATTCTTATGCAACCTAAATTCTTCTAACTGTTACCTGCATGGGGTGTTGTTCTTACACCAGGAAAATTGAATTCATGTCCCCTCATGTGTTTCAGGTCAGCAAATTCCACCGTTAGATCCTCATGAAAACAGTAACAATGGAGCAATCAAACTTGGAAGGCAGACTTCACAGACGGGTAGGCGGTGCTGCTGACCCAACTTGATCTTTTTAGATTTACTTGAAAAAACAGCACCATTTACTTTTTTTTTCACTGAGAAAGGACTTCGTGATCTCAGTGACGTGGCTCCTTATCTTGAAAGCAGTAATTTCAATACTTCCCATGAGCAATAACGCAAGGACCAGAAGCAGAAGGCTTTACTTCAAAGGGATTTTGCAAAACCCAGTTGGAAAATCCTCTCTAATATCCTGTCAAAATTACAAAGTACTCTGATTCTCTGTTTAAACCAGTGACTGTTTTTTTCTTAATAAAAAAATCAGTTTATATATAAAATTTAGGTTTTCTGCAAAAATGTATCTTCTTACATTTGCGAAGTGGACTTGGCATGTTTTTAGAGTTTTCTCTGGAATAATAGGGTGAAAAAAAACCCATAAAACCTGAATTTTGGCTTACAGTTTCTCTGCCATCTTTTTATCTGGACTCTGCTTCATGATTTTTCTAAATCTGCAGCTTCGTCTCCTACTTTCAGTAGACACCAGCAAGAAGTGGACTGAATTTGCTAACTGAAGAAAAAGATGGATCCAAAGGATGAGTGAATGCAGTTTTTATGGACTGGAAGTCAAAATCTGTGTCAGGAAGTGCTGTGTATGTGGAAGAAGGAGTTGTCATGAAGGAAACTGCTGGACCCCATACAGTTTCAGTGTGCTCCAGAAAGAAGTGAAAATGCAGCCACTGTGTAGACTGGAATGATTCCTTGAACAGGGTGTGGGTTTCAGGAACTGCTGAAAATGTAGAAAGAGCATAAATGCAGGCTTAATCTCCACTGCTTACCAAGGTTCCTACAAATCTGTGCCCCAGACCAAAGCTGTCTGTGTTCAAAATGGTGTATTGCTTGGTTTCTAAAAGAGGGGTGCCACAGTGTTTCGCTCCTCATGGTCTCACTGCTGTGCTCCAAGAGGTCTTTGAGTTCAAAGAATAATATTTCTGTGCAAAAAACTGGACAAGAGAGCACAATATAATCTGGGATTAGAGGCTGGAATCTAAAAAAACAAACATGAATGTTTGCTTACAGATGTAGCTTCCTGATTTTGTGGAGTAACCTTCTCAATTGTGTGGGGATGTGGTGTGGAAGACACACTGTGTGATATCTTGGAAGCGTAATGCACTTGGAAATGCAGTGGAGGAAAAAATTCCTACAGAGGGTTATGAACTAGAAATAATGTAAAACAATATGTGTTTTCCACTTCTGTCTTTTATGAATGTGTGTGACTGAGATGATAAAATCCAGATTTATCTTCTTCATCAATTTCATTGGAAGTGAGAATTAGAGTAAGAAATGCTGTGTTCAAAACCAGAGCCCAGTCTGAATTCCACAACATTAATTTGTTCTCTTATGAGGAAAATTATCACCACTGCACATTTTCAGGAGGGTTTATGAAAAGAAAACAAAAGGGAAAAATAACTTTCCACAATAAATCACGAGCAGGCAGCCCTGAGCGTTGTTTCCGTGTTGATACATAGAAAATCAGACCTTATTGGCTGGTTGTGAGATTGCTTAGATAAAATGTCACTAATTGTTAGGGTTTGAAACAGAGCCAGATAAAATCAACAGGAACATTTTGTCTCCAGAGGGCTTGGAGTAGTATAGGTGGGAAATATCTGGATTTTATCTAAGAACCTATGCTGCATTGTTTTTTCACATATAATTAATTTCTCCTATATTTTGGCTTCCTTTGAAAACACTCATTCTAGAAAATACGGCCTTGGATATTTTGGGTAAACTTTCAGTTTTCAGCTGTGCTGATATACAATCCATGTGTCTGACTCATTGGAGCAACTATTTTACTGATGGGTTATTGATAGCTGGTGAGGGAGACAGGCTCCTTTAGGGAACATTTAATTCCATCCTGGTACAAGCAAGTCTGCCAGGGATGCCTGGCTCTTTCACTTGGCTGGGGAGGGAAAAGCTTAACATGGCCTTCAGTGCTAAAAAAAATACCAAACTTACCAACGTTACAGGTTTGTACACTTTATGTGGTCTATGACCCAATGCTGGATCTGATTCCTTCTAAGAAAAATCCAGTTAAGAGACTAGACCAGTTATCCACAAAACAAGGTGAGATGTTTTTAGAGGGGTCATAAACTTTAGTTCAACATATAGCAGTTATCCATAATTGATTTTTAGGCTTTTGTAAATCATTGTTACATTTTTTTAACATGGCATCTCAAAACTTACTAATCATAACTGAGATGTCTGAAAGCTTTGTAAGACAATTTTCTGAGTACCTTGTATGCTCTAATTTATGTTAGAACTGGCAATTGATGCTGATCTTTATGGGTTATTGTCCTGAACAACCAGCTCTCACAACTGGCTTTGAGAAGTATGTGAATCAGAACAGGTTTATGAGTTATATGTTAAAATTGTTTTAAATTGGAAGTTTTTGAATGGATCTCTGACAGATTTTAAAATTTGAATGGTGACTAAATAGGTTTTGCTTTCCGTGGGGCATATCTAAATCACTTTATTCTGCTTTTAGTCAAGAAAAGATTTAAATTAATAAGGATTCTGATAGTTCTTGAGATTTGGGTTACTGGGAGCTTCAGTAGGGAAGTCTGAAGCCAGAAGAAAAATAACAGGCCAATGTGCTGTGCAGAACATCTCACTTTTTCTCTGAACACAGGGCTCGCTTTTGACAATGTTGTTGCCTCTCTGCTGTTTGTCAAAGCCAAGGTGCAGCTTTAATGTGCTTCTTCAAACAGGGCAATTGTTTGTTATAAAAATAGTGATTTTAAAATGTAAAATTAATGATTTCTGCTTCCATTGGTTGCCTGTGTTATGAAGGGTGCCACCACCCTTCATAAACAGCCAGAAAAATGACAGAAAAACACCAAATTCCAGAGTTGAAAGTTTCAGCAGCAACTGGAATTCCTCTTAGTAGTTAACAGCTGGTGAAAAGCTAAATTACTGTACTGGAGCACCTGACTGATCTTTTCTAATAATAATAATAATAATAATAATAATATCAATGCTGCAGTTCTTGGTTACCCAGCTGGTGCTGGGTTTGTCCAAGACTTGCTCAAGAGAGCTGGCAGCAGGACTGAGGCACAGGCTGTAGTGCCAAGGATATTTGGTGGAGCTTGTTTGCACTGTGACTCAAGACTGTGACTGTCCAGTTGAGGGTGACTTGCTTTTCTGGCTTGTCGTGAACTAGTTTAAAAAAATTATGAAGGAACTAGTTTTTGTATATGCTCTGCATATATGTGTGTATATAAGTACAGTTTTATATTGTTCTGCTGACATGTAGTGTTTTTTCACTATGTCTGGTTCTCATATACTACACCTATTCTGTAAGTACATTTTTCTGTTAATGATCATTTCACCTTTATGAACTTAAAGTTGTGGATCAAAGGTAGCAAGAAGATAGAGATATGTATAGGTACAATTTTTGACTTGCCATTCTTGTGCATGAAAATGGCATATTCTAGAAAATGTTTGTCTTGCAGACTGAGAAATCTAAAAAGGGCCATTATTATTCAGGTATTGGAACTTAGAAGTAATAAAGTGGCTCTCAAAAGAAAAAACTTACTATTTTTGCTCACAGTGCAACATATCTATCTGTAAAGTGCTGCAATGTAACATGAGTCTGTATCAATACCTAAAAACCTTATTTGTCATCCCATGTCTTCACTACTCCTTCATGGCACATGGGAATAAGCGTCATTAGATGGTTACATGTTACATGAGCATTCCAGCTGTCATCAGACTGTTTCACTACAGTGATATATTTTCCTAACCTACCCTTAATTATTTAAACCAGAGTCAGTGATTAATTGCCAGTTTAAAATCACCTGCCAGGTACTCTTCCTCTGTTTTGTTTGTATAAGGGCTTTGATTGGGCTGGACCCACTAGCTTCATGTATGGGATGCTGCAATCTGTTAATACTTTACCTTCTGTTTTACATATTAATTGTATCATACCTAATAATATTTTTTCCTCTAAAATGTAGTTGTTGTGTTTTATTTAACCCACAATGATTAACGATAATAAATGTTTTAAATGCCTCTGAATTGGGGATATCTCTGGTTTCAATAAGGCAGAACAAAATACCTCATATTTAGCACGTCCTTTGCTCTTGAAAAAGGGCTGTCTGCAGTCTGTGGATTACTTACCTGGGATTTAAATGCAGCTTGAGATGTGTGTGGCTGGTCTTTTAGCAGAAAGTGAATGTGTTCCTGGGGGGTCCTGCAGTTGAGGTGAACTTCCAAAAAACATGAAAAAGAAGATCTGAAAATCCTTTTGCTAAGTTATTTGATTTATCCATGAGAAGAGAGGGACCTGAATGGCCAGCATCTCCTTAGGAATTTAGAATAGTAGCTGTCAGTAGAAAGCTTCCAGTTACCACTTGCTTTGAATAGCAGCAGTGACTAGTATGGCTCATAAGATGCTTTGTCTTTTGTATGCTTTTATTTTGGTGTACATTTATTTTTTAGCCCTACTTTATGTCCCTCCCTCAGAATTGTGTCTAGGAGTTAAGATTAACACTCTCTTAAGAAATACGCAGTATTTCATTCCCCTTGGGTGCTATTGTTACAAGAGGTGTTTAACTACACCAGCACTTTTTTGTGCTGTTTGGTTCATATTTTCGCAGTTGTTACAACAACTATGAGGACTGTGAATAAAGAGCTGGGTTTTTAAAGGAAAAACAAGGGTTTGGGCTAAGACTTTTCTGACTACCATGATAAATTCAATGCACAGCAGTACACAAGAAGCAGTGCAACTCAAATAACAGCACAGAACACCACTTTTCTGTGTAATGAGAAACCAGTGTTTCAAAGAGGTTTCATACATTGTGAGTTTAGTTACTGCTGGAAGATACACAGCAGGATCTGTTCCCTGCTTCAAAGCAATTACAATTATCTTGAAAAATTTATGTATCTTACCTCCAGCTGTGCATAACGAAGAAGGATCCCAGGTACATAACTGTAAACTAAAGGGTGATGTACTTAATTCATGGAAAGCCTAAGCACCTTTACTATTATCTGTGTATTAGAAAATCTGAAGTGAATGCTGTTTTGCCCTTAGGTGTTTGAAGAGAGTTGTGCCCCTGGATGGATCAGTCCTTGTGTTGTCAGTGGGATGTTTTACATGGCTTGGAAGCATGTGCTTGTGATGCTCCAGGTTAGCTTGGAGCTGAATTTAGCAATGAGAGGGGGGCTATACAACTGGCTGGAAAATAAATCTCCTTTGCTTTCCTTTTGAAGATTGAAGGTTGTGTCTTGAGGTACTTAAGGAAAAGTATTTGACATTTCGGCCTTCAAAATCTTCACTGCAGCTTCATTCTCTGCAAAGAGCATCATAGGACACCCTGCTGTGATCTTCTGAGCACTGCACTGAAATGAGGACAGCAAGGCTGATGAAATAGTCTGTGTAGCTACTTCATACCTCCACCCCCTCACCTAATCTGCAAAACTGTTTAGGTCACTACCAGGTTTTGCCTCCCTTTCCTGAAAGGAAAAGAGTAAACTGCAGGATTATTCTTTTTTTTTTTATCCCCTCTTGGTGTTGTTTTATATAAGGCTACAGAATAATTTTCTTTAAAAGTGTTAAAACACTCATAGGAGGGTAGACTAGCTAAAGGTGTTGTATAAATGCCATTGTTAATTGGTGCTGGTTCCTCCCTAAGGACTTGACATTAATGATAGGATGGATGTCTTCATGGTGTAATGGGGCTCTTGGCCATCAATGAGGTCCTCTTTTGATCTACTGTTTTTTGCCAGTTGGACCAGGGATAAAGTCATTGCTTGACATAAATGCTCCCTCACCGTCCAAAACTAAGACTTTTCATTAAAAACTATAAAATCAATAGTTAGCCACATTTAGCAGGTTAGAGATGAGAAAGAATAAGAAATAGCATAATGTGGCATAATGTAGCTTTTTTCATATCTCTTTCGGGTGGGTTTCTTGTGTTTCAATTAAGAAGAATCTTTATTGCAAAGTGCCTGTATTTCTGATACTACCAAGTGGGTCTTGATGCAGATTA
Source organism: Sturnus vulgaris (assembly GCF_052056855.1). Lineage (NCBI taxonomy): Eukaryota > Metazoa > Chordata > Aves > Passeriformes > Sturnidae > Sturnus > Sturnus vulgaris. The sequence goes on along the minus strand of NC_142243.1, from coordinate 105,468,739 downwards.
GTTTACCTTATCAGCTACCACTGCTGTGTATTTTGTTCAAATGGGAAGACAGGCTCTTGATACTCATTCACAGTAATTTTGTTTTCAAGACATAGCTGTAGAAGTGCTACAGGAATTGTTTTGTAACAGAGACGTTGTGAAAACTTGAAGACAGTACAGTGATAGAACTTGAAGTGTAAGAGACATGTACAAACTTGCATTTAGTGTCACACCAATTAACAAGTTTTTAGTAAGATACCATTATTTAGTGTGGAGAAGAGAATTTTGAGGCTCCTATTAGTTAGGTATTAACCTGTTGTTTAGATATTAAACATTTAACAGCTTGGGAAGGATTTCTTTTTTTCTGACTGTTAAATTGCTCTTTTTTTATCCCTGAGACTGCCTGAAAGACTTTAAAAAAAACCAAAAGCTTTCTTTGAAAAACACTGACCTTGTTTTCCAGAGAACCTGAGCTTTCTCTCTTCCATCATCTCTCAAAAGTTTTTTGAGAAACACTTTATTTATGATGAAACACTCAACTGTTCTGTTTGCTACACTGGGAATTTTAGAAAACAAAAATGCCTTTTCCCTAAAGTCAATTTAATTAATATTTATTTTATTTAGTCAGTGCCACTCCTGCTTCCTCCACAGCAGTAAAGTACATATTTAAATAAGAAGACAAATACCTAACAACTAAATTCCTATTCCCCTACATCAAGTACCCCAGGGAAATGATCTGTTACAGGCTAAAACAGAAATGATCCCTGCTCTTCCGATTACATATTGACAAGAACCAATCAATAAGGAAGTCAGCTTACATGTCTGAGAGATGCCCTTGAGGAAAATGAACATCGCATTCCTTCCTCTTGGTCAATATAACATGACTTGGGGGGCAAGCAGTAGCATTGTTGTTAACCAACTAAAAATAAATAAGAAATGTTTAGGAGGATAGGGTTGAAATGTAGATTAATCACCTTATAAAAAACACCTTGTTACCTGTCATCTTCAAAGACACGGGAAGCTTTGCTGACAAATATATGTTGGGAGTTCTTACAGCAGTTTAGCAGGAAAGAGCAATGGATTCAGCCTAGATGACACAATGCATTTCTATATTCTAGTTCTGCAAAAAACCATGTCATCACCAAACCTACAGAATCACTACCAAATATCCAAGTTCTTTTGTGTGTTCATCACTCATTGCATGGGATAATTTTGCACCTTAGATATTTACCAAAAAAGAATAAAATGTGTAGAAGTAATCTAATAAGAGCCCTCAGAAAGAAGGACATTCAAAATAAAGATGTAGCTTTTCTGTGCTATTTCTTGAGACAGTCAGAAACACAAATGAGAATTAAATAGCTTTCCTGGCAGCATTTCCTCTAGAGATACTGTTTGTCCTATGAGTTTTGCCACACTCTATAAGTCATTCCTGATTCTCAAGGAAAATTTTCTTTCAAGGTGGCAACGTGAACTGCCTGCTGGCACCCAACCAGCACCTCTCCTACACTACAGCCTTTGACACCAGAATGGTTCTCCCTGTAATCTCAGTAAGAAGGGACAAAAGTCTTGAGATATGCTGGAAATATGAACTCATATTGATGCAGGAAAAGGTTTCAACAGATTAACTTGTTTTCTTATGATAAAGATATCTGAAAAGGAAACAATTTTTTAATATATAGAAGTTTTTAATCACAGTATTTTTTTCCTGCAATGTTTTAGGTGGTGAAATTTCTGGAGGAGAAATAGGTTTCTTGGAATAAGAATGAAGCCAGATTATCTTGTTGATTACAAAATTCTGAAGAAGGAAAATAATGCTTAGAACTGAAAAGAAAGGACAAACAACATGAAGATGTCCTACCCTGGGAGATCCTCTTCATGGTGGGACACAACCCCTCTGAGGTGCTAAGATACAAAAGCTATGTCTGAAGTACAAAATCTAGATTTGGAGTAAAAAGGATATCACGTTGTAAATGGTCAGAGTGCATATATACTCATTTCATGGCACAGCCATGCCACCTTAACACATTGTTACTTGAGAGCCCTAGCTAATAAATAAACATAAACAAACAGAAGATTAGAGTACATCAGGTACCTATGCTCCACCTATTAAAAAATGATACCATATCTTTACCTATGGGTATGCCTGAATCTACCGAGTACAAAGTCCACGGAGTAAAAGATGATACCCATTCATGCAGTCTATGACAAACCAGTTACTGAGTTGGAACTCTGGACAAAGGGCTTTGGCTAATACATTCCAGTGCATTTATATAGCCACCCTGCCTGCATGGTTTAGCTTTTCATGATGCTTGATGCTGAATGATGTCTTGGAATGAAGGGTGATTTTGCACAAATTGTTCCAGAGAAGACTAAAGAAGAAAGGATGAGGTGGTGATAAACGTATCCAAGTAGATTTATATTGACTGATTTAACCACAGCATGTAGTATGTACTTAAGTAGTTGCTGCTGGCAGTATAAAGGCTTTACAATAACACAACATCCATCACTGAAAGGTAAAATGGAAGGATTTTTATTTTAAATCTCTCAGGAGGAAATTGATGCCTTAGAAAATCTGCAAGGCTTGAGTCATCAAGTCATCACTGTCAGCGGGCATGTCTTTCAGACACTTCACCTTATCTCACTGTGACTCACACACCAGGGAAGGATGCACACCATGGCAAAAAATTGCACCCTCCCCTGTGTGATAGACACAGCTGAAAAAATTACAAGGCCTGAAGCAACTACTAGATTAGAAAGAGAGCTGCCATCTGAGAAGCCTGTTTCTCATCACATCCATGACAGCGAGGTAAGGATGTCTGGGAGCCACAGGTTTCAAAGCTCTAAGAAAGTGGTTACTTAGCTCTTTGGAAAAATGACTCAGCCCAGGTCTCTCGTAGTGCAAGAGAGCCTGAAGTTATTGAGGCAGCTTTCTGACAGGTCTGCTTTCGAAGACAGCTAGAATTCCTGGTGAAATGGTGCCAGGATTCCCATGAGAAGTCCTCATTTCTCAAGAAGTTCAAGGAAAGACATGATCCCCATCATTTTCAACCAGCTTTGGAAATTTTCCTTCCATTTAGTGGGACCTCCAAGCCATAATAAAATCCTGGATGTTAGATAAGTCCAATGTCTATTTCAAGCCAGGCAGCCGCAGGCAGGAAATCAGAGTTCAGGAATTTGTGATTTGCTACTGGTATCTTCAGCTCATTCTGGAAAGGTAAGGAGGCCACGTTTCAAGCTAGGCCATATTATACACAACCATGTGATAGAAACTGTGTGATGAGGAGATTGAAAAACTCTACCAAATTTTGTAGTTGTCACCATTTTAAACATAACCATTACTATAATGTCACAATTGTCATTTCCTTGCATCTTTTATACTCAGAGCAGGTCTGTGGAGACTGTGCATCAGTAACAAAACATTAAACCAACTTATAGGATGTTCAGTCTTAGAGGGGGCTAAGCCAATAGGATTACTCTTTAGGCCATTTTCACATTCTGAGTTGGGTTTCAAAGCTTGGAGTGAAATCTTCAGCAAATCTCAGGAGGATTGCTCTGGATAGCTTTGATGGAGAGCAAAGCAAGGAGTTCTAGCATTACATTTTTACTAAGTCACACTTTAAATCTGAGAATTAGATTCTTTAAAAACTGTTAGGTATTTGGGAAAGCTAGTGTATTTCACTGACATCATATGTGATATTTCTTTACCATTTTTTCCCTTTATATTTACTGAAAAGTGAAATGAGGTTTTCAATCTTACACTGGTCTCTTAGAGAATGAACTTGAGAGAATGTGAAAATGGCCTAAAGAGTAATCTTATTAGGGTTTAGCCACCCCTAAGATTGAACATCCAATATTTTGACTGGGTTAAAAGTTTTGTTACTGATGCTTAGTCTAAAATCCGGCTCAGCTCTCTCTGTCACAATTGTATAGTCCCTGAATAGCCAACAAGAGCAAAATGTAATGATTTTTTTCTGCCTTTGATATGAACTCATGTAGAGAAGACTAGTTTTTGGATAACAAAGTACACTTTTTACTAAGTTACTTTGAAAAGCTGGAATTTTTTTCTGTTATCATAATGAAGTGATGTATTTTTTTCACTCTCACTGTATGTATGAGAGAATTCTCATCAGTGAAAACAAAACACATTTAAATCTTCAGGCTTCAGTGCTCCCAAAGAGTATGGCAAAAAATGTGGAAATACTGTTGGAGCCATTCATCTTCATTCTGAAATAAAATTGTTGGTGCACAGGGGAGATTCAGATGACTGGTAAAAAGTGAATGTGGCACAACATAAAGAAAAAATGCAAGGAGTTTTGGATAATTATAAGCATTATATAGACCTTGGGCAAAATACTAATGAAAACAGATTATAAAGACAGAAATAAATAGAAATTAATTCATAGGTAGTATCTTATGTAATGTTAATAAATATATTTTTTGTGTGGAAAATAGATGCATTCAAGCAACAAGATGAGACTAAAATGCAATTGCTTAAGATAGATGTATTGAGTTAATACACATGGATTACTTTAAGTCATTTGATGTAGCCCTGCATGACAATCTGGTAAAAAAATGCAGTACTATACAAAATCAATTTACCTATATCAAATGCTCTGGGAACCAATTAGGAGCTACATCAGCATGTTTCTACTCTCTTCTAATGGGTTATTTAACAGCTTCAAAGGAGCTAATACAGCTCAATATCTTTATCAGTGATCTGGAAGAAAACATAAACTCTGCTGATAACTTCACAAATTACACCAGAATTGCTGGAAAGGAAAGAATGAAGAGAACAAAATGGCATAAAGGTATTGAAGATGGTGCTTCAGATCTTAAGCATTAAGCCACTATTTAAAAATAGGATGAATCTCAATATGGAAGATACACCAGCTGCTGTCTTCAAGTGTCAGATCCTCTGAAGCTTCTTGTGCTGACTCAGAGAGGGAGGGTGATTAATGAATAGAGACTACTCTCTGATCCACTGGAGGTTCCCATCTCCCTAATTTCTTTTATTTGTCTTAGTCATGGAAGAAAAAAATGCAAGGAATGGCCTGGTATAGGAAAAAAATCACATTCCAGATTTGCAGTGGCTAATTCTGTTTTACTATTAGATTGCTACTAATTTCTATTAAATTGCTTTTTCTCATACTATGAAAAAAGGAGGGGAAAACCCATTGCCCTTCTTTGAAGAGGAAAGTAGGAGAAGTTTGCTGGCCTGGCTACAAACTAGTGGGAACAGGGAGGCAGGAAAATTGTGAATTAGGAGAGAGAGAAAGGGCAAAAAAAACCTGCAAAAGAAGACAGAATTAGTTTTGGGGGGATGGACTGGGGGCAGAAGAGTCTCTCTCACTGTAATTTGTTTTCCTTTGAAGAACAGAATTAAAGACAGGAAACCTGTGGCATTAAAATAGAGACTGCACAGTTAAAGTCTGTATTAAAGATGCTCACCAAATATTTCCAAGCATTTAACTTTATGAATTTAACAGTGAAAGTTTATTTATGTTTTTGTTTGCAACAAGTATGGAGGCACAGGACCAAAGTAGCAGATGATGTGTACAGTCTCCTAACCTTCCTTGCTCAGTGTTGGAGGTGCTGGTGTTGGAGGAGGAAAACGGTAGATATTCACAGTTGTAGGTGGAAAACCCTGCACATGGTTGCAGTGTCCATAGCATAGGTAGAACTCTGCTGAAGGACAGAAGGGACTGGGCTGCCCTCAGGGAAGGGGAGCAGCAGAAAAACATGACAGATTGCTGGCTGGTGAGTGTACATGAGTGAGGAGTGGAAAGGTCCCACATGAGCTAATCCAGATCAGAGCATTGTTTGCTACGTGGGGCTTTCTGCAGGCCTTTTTAGCCCTTGCAACATCCAAAATGCTGTCAGGTATTCCTGCTTGGCCTCTGCTAGGTGTTCATACCTCTTCTAAGGTGCCCCACCAAAGTACAAGAACAAAGTCTGAAAGATACAGCCCTGTTTTTGTGCAGTGTATCAATTGCATATTGAAATCTAACAGGTCCTCATGGATATCATTTGTACAATTGAGCAATAAATAATTCAGTATTTGGCAGTCAAAGACTCCATCCATAATAATATGCAGACTTTTTTCTTTTTTTTTCTTCCCAGAATGCAAAGTAAATATTTCATAAATGATCTCTCAGGTATTCAACCATTTTGTGCAGACACAGAACACATCAGCAACAAAGAACCCAGAGTGGTGAGATGATTTTAGAAACCTTGTGTCTTTACTCCTAGACATAATAAATTAGTCAAAAGCAAAGAGTTTTCATGTGTGCAGTTAGCCCCACATTAGTAGGGGCTTCCTGCATCAGCTAAAGAAGCATTAGGAACCCTCGTTTGTTTCCTGCCACAAGGGTGACAGTGAAAGAATTACCAGGAGATGCCCACAAAAACCCACAAAAAAATCCCCATGCAAGCTCTTAACTTTATGTAGAACTTCATGTATCCAGTATTCCTCTCAATTGCATAGAAGTGCAATTGCAGAGGCAGAGCTTTAGCTGGCATAAGTGCTTGTGAATTAACTGATCATTCAGAGCAGGGAAAAATCCTTATGTTATTCGGTAACAGACCATGGGAAAATGGATATTTCCTCATCAGTCACTACACTGATGAGTGATTGAATCCACTGACAGCTTTAATGTCTCCCCTTCTTTTGCTCTGCTCATTTTCATGCTCTCAGCTAATTTGATCTTTTGGCAGAGACAAACATTTCATTCTCATGTTCATGATACCTATTTATTTTTAAAGTGTTGTTAACATAGTTTCAGCTGTCTCCCTCTGTCTGGCCCTGCCTAATTGATGTAAAAAATAGCTGTCTAAAATGCTCTTCCTTGAGAAAAGTTGCTAATTCCCCCCCAGAGATCTTCTCCTTGTGTCTGCCTTCAGTCAATTCCACTCAATTTTGTAAGAAAAATCTAGCACTGCACCTTCAGAGTGTGTTTACTTTCTCTTGTAAAACTATTGCAAACTAATGTGCCCTGGGAAAAGGAGTTGGATTCTTCCCATTTGCAAATACCATTAACAAAATTGTGCACCAAATTCCATATGCAGCTCCAAATTACACACTCAATTAGGGCCTGATCCAATGCTTATTAAAATCACTTGGAAAATTCCCCCTGGTTTTAATGGGCTGTAACCCAGACCTTGGGAAGTAGATATTTTCACTGCAGATGATCAGTTTAATCTCTGAGCATGCTGGAATTCATGCAATGATAGACCTATAGGGCTGGAAAGGACTTCAGAGGTCACATCCCAAGGCAAGATCAGCTAAATTTACATCTCCCAACAGATGTCTAACCTGTTCTTGAAGGTCAGTGACTGGGACACCATGGATTGTGCTTCCAGGCAATCTTTTTTGTTAATTATTCTTACTCTTAAAAGGTTCTTCATACCCGTTCTAAATCAATTCTTGCTCTGATCTCCACCCATTACTTCCTGTTTTATTTAAAGTAAATGAGAGAAGAATATTCTTTTTCTCTGTACAATACCTTTGAATATATTTGAAGACTATTACAGCGTGAGAACATCTTTCTCTCCTTAGGCTAAACAACCTTGGCATTTCAATCTGTTCTTATATTTCAATTCATCTGTTTTCTGGATCTTAGTCAATACAGGTCCTTTCTTCTGGGCTCCCTTCACTTACCCCACATATTTTCTAACAGATAGTGTCCAAAACCAGACAAATTCCTTCAGCACAGGTTTTATTAGGGCTTCATAGAGTGGAAGCAGTTCACGTGTCAGGCACAGTTTCTGCCCAGTGTTTCTTTCACATGTTGATATGACACTATTTGCTCACATTTACCTTGTGACCCATTAGAACTGAAACTGGGCATAATTTAAAAATATAATTTGAGGGCTTTCTGGGACCACTGGGGAGATGCTATGGGAAGAACTAGCAATGCAGAGCTGCCATACAGCAAATGAGAGGGGGAATTTAAATCCCAGTTGCCAGATGAGTTCTTCAAGCTGAGATTCCGAAAGACCATGATATTGTTTGCAAGAGTATCAATTTGAGAATGATGTATGTGATGACTACAGGGCACTATCATGCTGGTTCTGCAGAATTACTTCTCAGGTAAGACTCATTTGAGGCTTTTAAGAGTCTTTAAGACTTCTCTTCTGGAAGCAAGTTTCAGCTATGTATTTATATTTATATACTTAGCTACGATTTTGATTTTTGGCTACTTTTCAGGAAAGTCTGTGTTGATTTTTAGATATGCATCATCAGCAAACAACAGCCAACACACAGAATCTGTATTTTATATATTGAATTGTCTCATTACATCCCTCATGAATGAGTATGAATGTAAGAATCAATTCTTGAAACAGTATTCAAAACTCCATTTCCTTAACAACTTTTTGCTTTATCAAAGGACTAATGGCTTTTAGCACATTTGAGATTGTCTGAGGAATCCTTCAGTTCTTTAAATTGTACTTAAAACCACAAAGACAAGATAACACTTTTGTCTTGCTCTTACAGAAATTAATGGTCCAGGGCAATTTTGTGTTCAGTAGGACAGAATTGGGTCCAAAATATGAAAAGCAGATTAAATTTTGTGCTATAGCTATTTATGGGAATGCCATTATGTGTTATTGGCTTCTTTCTTCATGAATATTCAACATGTATTGTGTGTTTTTATAGTAATTTACTGGGGTAAAGAAATACACTGTAGTTGTACCAAGTTGAAGATATTCAACTAAGATCTATTTTTCCATTCTGTGGCAACATTTGAATAGTGCCATATATCTTCAATAATAGTATGGACTGTGACTTAACCTTTGATTTACAATATAACAAGTGGGCCTAAAATTATATATGGACCTCTAGCAGTCAAGTAAATGATGACTAGAGCCTGCTGTAAGAACAGCTTTGTATTTCAGAAGAAAAACAGCAGCACCAAAAGGCCAGATATCTCCTTAAAGAGAAATTGGAACTTATTCTTAGCTTTATACCTTTGAATTTTGTAACATTCACTGACTTAGCAGTGCAGGATGCATTAGATACTTTACTGAGTGAGACTTAGAATTTTCCCAGTAACACAAAAAGTAATGCAGCACTTGGTTACTTTTTCTGACAGTCTCAGTAACACCAAGAACTGGCAAAGAAGGTTGTGATATTATTTTATTGCAAGGCATTTTCAAGTTCAGAATTGGTGGGACTGACCAAACAACCTGCACAATAAACAGTGGAAAAAGCTATTAGGAAACTGAATCTATTTTATTACTTCTCAGGTACAGAGAGTGCTTATTTAATATTTAATAGCAAACAGTTTTTAAAGATGTCAAACTATCTCAAAATGGAGATATAACAACAATACTGAATTCGCAGAGTGAAAAACATCAAGATCTACAAATACACAAGATAAATGTTGACCTCAGATTAAGCAAATATTGTTCTTTTGCAAGCAGTGATGAATACACTAAAGGCACTTCTGAAATGATATTATTATCTCACTGAAATCAGTGACAAGAGTTCTATTGACTGCAATAGATTCAAGGTTTCATTCCTGAGCTGTGCTGTGAAGTGATGGAATGAAATAAATCAGATGTTGGAGAAGGTTGCCAGATATTGCTGATCAACAGCACAGGTGTTGTTTTAATATAAAAAATTACATCAGTCTGGATGAAATAGAAATATTAGATCAGAAATGATACTAAATGCAATAAAACAGATCCAAATGTGTTCAAACAACAACAAAGACCACATTAAAAAAACAGATTTGAGTTGGAAATTGAACTATGCCTTACTAGAGTCCTTTGCAGCCTTGGTGACGATGTGACATCCTCCCACAGCTTGAGGCTGTGCCCTGTCCTTCATTCACTGCCTCTCACTATGCTGTTGATAAGAATCAACCCAGTCTTCCCCCAGCCCATGCACACCCCCGATGTCAGTCCCATCTACTGCACAGCCACATCTAACAAGGTGTTTGCATGGGAAGACCTGTAAGTCCTGTTATCCTATTAAGGAGAGAGCCAAACTTCTGGTTTTCTCAGTTTTTCTTAAACAAGAGGTGTGTAGAAGAATTAGACCAAAGAGATACTTTCGTCTTCTAAATCTGCATAGCAGAAGCTTCTTTTGCATTTGTACTGTTTACTGTTATTTTTTTACCTCCTTAAAAGGAAAAGACAGAAACGTTTGTGGCATTCAGCATTTTGCAGCCATTTCCCATGTCTTGGTTTTTTGCAAGCTGAGACCAAGGTTTTCTGGTACATGAGCAGCAGGTAATTCTGGAGGCTGAAATACTGTTTCTGAGCAGTGTGCACTATGGCTTAATCTTTTTTGGTTCATGAACAGAAACAGAGTGGAGATAACAGAGTTAACATTCCTCTTCTATGTTAACATAAAAGAAGAAAAACCTGTGTTTTCCAGTTTATCTTCCACATCCCAAGGGTAAGAATGCATAAACAGAGTGGAACATTGGTTTTGTTAACAAAGCCCAGCACACCACCAGACAACAACCTTAAATATTGCACTGTAAATAAAAGATGTAATTTAAGATGCTGGTTTATGTGCATCATAAAGTAAGTCTGGAAAGAACCTGCAGCCAGAGTAGTTGCAGAGCTCTAATGACATTTTCACACATAGGTCATGTAACTTCACCTATTGAAGCCAAGTCCAATCAGGTAAACCTGCTCTGAGGCTTTTCCAGAGCACTTTTTACTTGTTTCTTCTTCAGTCAGTGATGGTATTAAAAGTCATGTGGGTTTTGGTGTTGGCAAGAGTGGTGTGGAGAAAAGTAGGCAGGTATGATGGTGGCAGGCCTGGAGAAGGGGCAGGCAACTGAAATGGAGGATGGAGGCTCCAGGACAGAACCTGAACCTAAATTACTCAGAGGATCTCTCCAGCCCAATGGCCCTACAGTCCTTGCTTCATGGCTTGGCTCAACTAGAGGTATTAAAAAAAATTATGTGATCTGGAAGTATCACTATAAAGAGCTGATTTTGAATGCAAACCATTTAACTCCTCTCAATGTATTGATTATCAGGCCATATTTTCCAAATGGGTTATTATGTCCCTATATATGTTCTTAGCATGCCTACACCAGATTTTGCAAGAGAGAAAAAATGTGTTAGTCCTTCTGATTAAATTTCTATCACCTGTACTCCAACCTTGCATCAATACAAATATATATCTTACAGCCAAATTCTCCAGAAGCAGATTTAGGACACAGAAATCATCAAGGTTTGGTTGGATTTGACTGTATAACTGTTTTTTCTTGTTTGTATGTTTGTTACTGGTGCATTCAAATACCCCAGGATGCACCATCTGCTTGAAAGTATGGTAGTAATGAAAAGGCCCACTGTGACAACACTGTACCTGACAAAAAGTGTTAGCAAGGAGGATGGCAAACAACTCATGCTCCTGCCTACTAATAAATAATGGCTCTTATTTTTCATTCAGGTTCTGCAAGAGCTCAATCTCCCTCAACTTTTCACAGAACTGCAGAATTGTTAGAGTTGGAAGAGATGTCTGGAGATAATCTGGTCCAGATCCCCTCTCAAAGGAGGGTCACCTAAAGCAGGTGACACAGGAATGCATCCAGGTGGGTTTTGAATGCCTCTAGAGAGGGAGACTCCATAACTCCTCTGTTCCAGTGCTTGGTGACCCTTAACATAAAAAAGTTCTTCTTCATATTGAGATGTAACTTCTTGTGTTTCAGTTTATGGCCACTGGTCCTTGTCCTGTCTCTGAGCACCATTGAAAAAAATTGGCACCATCCTCTTGACATCCACCTTTGAGATACTTGTATGTATTAATGAGATCCCCTTCAGTCTTCTCTTCTCTAGACTAAACAGGTCCATTTATTCCCTGTTAATATTCCTAAGGCTTAATGTAATGACAATTTTCCTACTTTAGTGGTTTTGGCTGTTTTCAAGGTGAGAGGGTCAGGTCCACCCACGTCAGTGCCCAGGCCCCTTTGGACTGGACCACAGCTGTCCCAACAAGGGTACCTGGCAGCAACTGGGAACTGCCTCACCCATGAACATCACTGCCCCGTGTCAGAGCCACCAGCGCCGCCGGGACCTACCAGGCCCGCTCTCCCTTCTCCAGTTAAGAGGGAAAGCCCAGTCAAACCACTGCCTCTGAGGCCCGAGGGAAGGGCGGCCGCCGGTGTCCCCCCCAAGACTACAACTCCCGGCAGGCCCCGCTACCGCCGCACGGCATGCCGGGTGCTGTAGTTTCCCCAAAGCGCCGAGCTGGCGGCACCCTTCCCGCTCCTGCCCGAACTCTGTGTGTGTGTGTGTGCTTGGGAAGGCGAGGAGCGGGGGAGCTGCTTCTCCCCGCTCCGCTCCAGCCCGCGCTGCTTGTAGGAACCAGACGCGGCTGAGCCCCGGCGCGGGGAAAGACAGACTGGATCGATGAGCCGAGACCAATGGTGTGAGGTTCAACAAGACTCAGTGCCGGGTCCTGCACTTGTGTCACACCAACCCCTGCAGCACTACAGGCTGGGGAAAGATTGGCTGGAAAGGTGCTCAGCAGAACGGGGTCTGGGGATGTTGGTCAACAACAGCTGACCATGAGCCAGCATGTGTCTAGGTGGCCAAGAAGGCCAATGGCATCCTGGCCTTTATCAAGCATCATGTGGCCAGCGCTTTCCTCCCTATATATAGCATTGGTGAGACTGCACTTGAGAACTGTGTCCAATTCTGGGCCCTTCGATTCAGGAAAGACACTCAAGTGCTGGACTGTGTCCAGAGAAAGGCAGCAATGCTGGTGAAGGGTCTGGAGCACATGTCCTGTGAAGAGCTGAGGGTGTTTAGCCTGGAGCAGAGGCGGCTCAAGGGGATCCATATCGCTTTCTACAACTGCCTGAAAGGAGGTTTTGGCCAGGTGGGGGTCGGCCTCTTCTCCCAAGCAATTAGAAATAGGATAAGAGTACAAAACCTCAACTTCCACAGGAGAGCTTTAGGTTGGACATTAGGATAATTTATTCACAGAAAGAGTGATTAGGTATTGGAATGTGATGCCTAGGGTGGTGGTGGAGTCACGGTCCCTGGAGGCGTTTAAAGAAAGACTGGACGTGGCACTGAGTGCCATGGTCTACCTTACAGGGTGGTGTCCGGTCACAAGTTGGACGCGAGGATCTCGGAGCTCTTTTCCAACCCAACTGATTCTGGGATTCTGACTCGCTCTATCAGCCAGGACGGGAGGGAAGGGCGTGTGTGAGTGTGTGTGCGTATGTCCGTGTGCTTCCGTGTCCATGCGTGTCCCAGTGTCCCTGTGTGTGTGGGACGACCCCGCGGGGCGCGGGCGCATGCGCACAAGGAAGGCCGCGGGGGAGCGCGCCGCCGCCGTCGTGCCCGCGCAGGGGGCGGTGCTGCCGGGGCGGGGAGGGCGCGGGGCCGCGCTCGGGGGCGCGCAGCAGCAGCGGCAGTGCCCGCCCTCGGCCTGCGCCCCGCCGGCAGCGCCCGCAGAGCCGCGCCGAGACACCGCCCGCCCGCCGTGAAGGAGCGGCGGCACCGCCGGCCCCTCCGCTCCTCCTCCTTCTCCTCCGCCTTCTCCTCCGCCTCCTCCGCCCTTCCCCCTGCCCCTCCTCCCGCCAGAGCTAGCGAGCGAGATGGCGGCCGCCGGGGCTCTGGCGAAGCACGAGCAGATCCTGGTGCTTGATCCGCCCACCGACCTCAAATTTAAAGGTGAGGAGGGGGTAAGCCGGCGCGGCGGAGGGGAGCGGGGCGGCAGCGGCGGGGTGTCCCGTTCCGCCTGGGCGCCGGGCCGAGGGCGGGCGCCGCGTTCCCCGCTGCCTCCCGCGGGCGGGCCGCGGTGCCGGGCGCTGCCCGCCCGCCGGGGGATGGGGGGCGCCGCCGAGCCGGCGAGCGGGATCGGCCGCCGCCATCTTGGGATCCCGCGGGGATCCGCGGTGCCGGGTGGGATCGGCCGCCCCCTCCCTCCCTGCCCCCGCCCGCCCCGCCGTGTCACCGCTGCGCTCGTAGGCCCGGCCCCGGAGCAGCGGCGCCCGGGGACGCGGGTGTCGCTCTCCGGTCGCTGCGGTGCGGGCTCCCTCTGGCAGCAGCGGGCAGGAGAGGCCCTGGAGCGAGCGGTGGAAGCCTTGCGGGGTTCCACGCTTCACGAGGCAGCCCTAACGTCTGGCCTTGTCCCGCTTCTCCTCTCAGGCGTGTTGGGGCCCCGGTGTCCGGGCGGAGCTGGTGCGGCTCTGCACCATCAGTGCCCGGCACCCGCGCCCTCGCCCCGGTGCATCGCAGCCCGGCGAAGGGCTCCCCGCCCTTTCCCCAGAGCTGTCATGTCTCAGGCAGGCTATCGGAACGTAAACAGGGAGCTCGCCTCTTCACTGCGAATGAGGGAAATGGAATGCGTGCCTTTCGGAAGTTTTATGTGTGCTGTATGTTGCGTGCCGACCGCATGGCTGTGACTGCTGGCGTGCTGCTGTCAAAATAGGTCCCAGCTTGTGCTGGTATCGTGTGTGCCTGTGGTTTTCTCTCCTCATGAATTAGATAGTTGTGAAAGGAAAGGCTCGGTCAGAAATGAGTGGTCGTTGAAAGGCAAGGGCATAAAGAAAAGCGTGTCAGAACACGTAGTTTTTGTGATGTTATACCTGTAAGGGGCACTGAGAAGAATCTCAGAACCTTTCTGATTTGGAATCATCAGTATTAGATTTTTTTTTAAAGTAATTAATATTATACGAACTTATATTTTTAAATGTTGTGACTGGTGTCAGCACATGTACGTGCCTAATCCTGTGCATTCTTCTATTTTCCACTTTTAATAGGCTCATTTTTCATTGTTTTAGAGGACAGAGTGGAATTTATGATGTTGTAAAAATCTTCCACAGACAACTAGAACAAATGAGTATTTGTATTAGAAAAGAACACTCTATTCGCCCAAAATACCTTTGGTCTGGCCTAGAATTTAGATTAATTAGCAAACTATATTTGTTTTATTGATCCGTCAAATCAATTAAGCCCCCACATCTGTCTAATCATGCATATTAATTTCAAGATAGCTTCAATTTAATTTTTTTTAAATTGCACTTTCACACAGAGTCAAAACCGTTGCAGATGCTTGTAATTTTCACTTGGGTTTTGTGTTGTTGAAATGCTGCTGGTCTGTCTGCACTTACACTTCAGTATGCTGTGTTCAGAGCAGGTTGATGCAAGAACAGGTTGTGGGAAAATGCATTATTTTAAATTTTTTCAAAATAAAAAAATACTGTGTCTAACTCAAAGCCTGCAAATGTTGAGATGTCTCTGAGCTGGAACTAGGCTGTGTTGGTGTGTTGTGAGACAGTGTTGATTGAATAAATACTAGATTAGAAATTCTGTCTCTGTGAAGCTTGTCAGTCGATCTTTATTGTGCTGTGTGTTTATGCACTTAGAGAGTGAAACGTGTATTCTTTAGGCATAAACTTTGGTTTCAGGCTAATGCATATATAAGGAAAATTTCTGTAGAGCAGACTAAGCAAAAACAAAATATGAAGCATAATGAGACTGCAGCACTCTCTATTACTGTACTGTTGCAGTAATATACTATAGAAAGTGCTATCAATTGAGAGAGCATCGAGTGCACTCTCAAGAAATATTTTCTGACTGCTTATTCTTTAGAGTTGTTTAAAAAGGTTTGTGGGCCACAAACTAACCCAGTTCTAAAGTACTGTTAAAGAATACAATATTGGCAGTAGGGAATTCTGAGTGTCACTTTTTAAAAAGTAATTGGTTAGTAAGAAAGAGAATATATGACTAAGTGTTCCATAGTGTAGGAAAGGCGTAAAACTTTGTTAAAAGAATAAAACTATACATTTTTTCAGTGCAGCAGGTTATTCAAAGTTATTTTATTAGTGCAATAATCCATTTTTATTAATGCTGTTGACGCCTGTGTAACAGAAATCCAATTTAAGTCTAAACATTTGAATTGAACAAATAATTTTGTTGGTTTTCTTGCCTCAAGAAGTTATAATGGCTTTGCTGACCTTTAGGGTAACAGTGAAATGTGATAGTGTGCTGCTTTACAAACACCTATTTCATTAAAAGGTACGTAGTACTTATCTTAAGGAGTTGTTAACAAGGCTTTAAATTCATCAGTGCATGATGAAGCTGCTTTTTTAATTAATATAACCTAATTTACTCTGTCAGCAAAAATAAGGTTTGTTGTACATTTATCCTTTAATTTTATTCAGCACGATCCAAGGGGATTTCTAAAGAGCACGTCCTGTGGTAGCTAACACATTACATAGTTCCCTTGGTGTCCAAGATTGCAATCCTGTTTTTTTAGTGCTTGTAGTCCTAGAAATTTCTGTCATTAATAGTGTTTGGGTCATGGTTAATTCCCTGTGTCCCTCTTTGGTATGTAGGTTTCTTTGGATTCTAAAACTATTGGGAATATCTTAAGAAAAACCAAAAACCAAGTAAGTATTTTTCATATTGTTGTGCAAATGTGACAAGGGGAAAAATTGTACTTAAAATGATGAAACGAAAAGGAGTTGATAAACTACGTAATATCACTTTCAGACACTCTGTATGGAGCACTGAGAATTTGCCTCGTGGCAAAATTCTGGTCTTGTACCCAGATTCTTCAGCCATATTGCTCCTGCAGGCTAGCTTTCTTTTTTATTCTAATGATTTTTGTTTAACTTCTCAAATCTGAAGTTGTTGGAGTTTATTTAGGACTGGATAGGAGGAATTGAAACACAAGACACTTAAAAGCAACCCATTTGGAAGGTGAAACATCTTCTTCTTACTAAAGTCTTCATGGGACTTGAACATGTAATTGTTGTTAGTCTATTTTAGTGAAGAGTATGGGAATCTGGAGTTGGTGCCCTGTGAGTAAATAAGTTTTAAAATTTTTTTTTTGTAAGCAGTTATATAGTTTAATAGCAACACTTGAAGTTTTGAGTTCAAAAATTTGTAGCATTTTTATGGAAACTCCTTCTTCCTTAAGCCAAAGAAGCCAATTTTGCAATTTAAGTAACATGGATTTAAGTTAGCCTTGGATTATGGTCCTTTTTTAAAAAAAAAAATCTTCAAAAACCTTCTCCAGATGTTTGAATCAGTCATAAGACATGCTTCTGCAACACCTAATTGAAAATCAACACTAGTTGATTTGATGAGCTTTGGAAGATTAGTAGACCGTGTTCAGAATTTGAATTTTGTGTGATTCGGAGGTGTCTGACTAGCAATACAAGATTATAAAAATGCCTGAATATTCTAAATTGATACCCTTTATTGAAGTTCTTGCTTACAAGTGTGTGAAGTCCAGTTATGTTACCTTTGTAAACATCTCAAAATAATACGCCACTCTTTTCCTTTAGCAGACTAAAATTTGAAATGTGTCCGTGTGCAGTAAATTTTCTTTTTGATGGGTCGAATTACTAGGAGAGATCAGTGTGACAGAGAATGTTTAATTTCTGATCGTTGATTTGAATTATGGTCTAGAATTTCAGTGTATAAAATCAGCTATCAGCTGGTGTGTGTTCAAATGACTTTTCATGGGAGGTAGAGAGCACTTCACTCAAGTATTGCAGCTTATTCTGAAATGCACATTCCCACAACCTTTTAAATAATACAAAAATATTGCTGTAGATGATTTTGTAATCATTACATTGCCATTGGTAACACTGAAAGCCACGGGATATGTGTTGCTGCAAATCGAGAAGGTGTAATTTAAAGGCAAAAATAGCTCAATGTTAAATGCATCCCCTGCCCTCAAGGTCTGTTGCCAGAATTGGCCTTTTGGTGTAGGCAGAGTTTGAAGTCCTCAAATGTGATCTTACTGCCTTACTTATGTGTGTCTTGATTTTGTCAGATTTTATGACTGTTTTTACCCTCTTCAAAGTACCAGTAAATTTGTGATGTCCCAGTTTTCTAAGATAGGTTAGAAAAAAAAGGTGATTGGGGTATCAGTTTTCTGGTATCTTCATTCAGGAACATTTTTGAAAATAAACAGTGTGAGTGTAGAAGGGAAAAACTGGTTGTAAGTGATTACTAATATAGTTGTGACTTTCTGATACTTTGAAATGGTTCCATTTAAGTTAATATTTTTGCTGGCTGAGAATTGCATAATGGCAATAAAGTGACTCAGTAGTCAACACGTAGTCTGACTTTTTTTTTCAAATGCAAGAGAGATTCTTGGCATTGTTTGCTCTTCCTGTATGTATACTTTCATTGTTTCATGGCTCAAATGTAGTATTTATTAGTATATTAATTCCTTTAAATTACTTGTATTAATGAAAATCGAAGCACAGGATGATTTGTGGGAATATGTTGAGGAAGAACAAGGAAGATAATGTTTATCTGATGTTGCTTATTATTTTATACAATCTTCTCTACCACTGTGCTAGACTGCATTTAAAACTGCCTTGTAAAAAGGGAGTTATATTGATCTGTGAAGTCAGGTGTATTATAGTGTTAAATTATGTTTTGGCAGAACTAGTTTGTCACTTGTTTTAAGATTCAGTAGTGGAATATTTTCCTGTGGGGATAGAGGTATACAGCAGTGAAGATTTAGAAGCTTTATCCTTTACCTGAAATATATAGGACTCTGTTTTGCTTAATATTGCTGTTGCTCCACTAAACAGTGAAACACTATCCAAACCTCATACCTTGTTCTTCTAGTGTGTGCTAATGATTATTGATATAAAAGCTTCACCTTTGCATTGTAATTACTATAAAGTGCCTACTCATGCTGGTTGTTGATAGCTTAAGCAGGTGTTCATGTGATCACCACAAGACATTTTTATTAATATTATAAAAACATTCTGTATTATGCATGAACAGTGTAGTGTTGTTCAAGGCCAGGTTGAAAAGTAGAAAGTTTGAGAGGATTGAGAGGAGCTGCTTTATTGCATCAGTAGATAGGTCTGAATATTTAGTGCACCAACTGTCCGTTGTGGAAATACAAATTGTTCCTGTTTTGGCCTGACCACGGTTTGTGAACGTTTTACTTTCTGACCAACTTAGTCTTTGGGAGATGTTTGTTAACCAGATCTTTGTGACCATCAGTCACTAAAGGCCTTTACATGCTTCCCTTATAAGACAAGAATTGAAGTAGAAAAGGTTTTCTGAAGAGAATTTACTGTGTTAAAAGTGGAAAACCAACCCCGACTAATTAGATAAATATTACACTTTCCAGTTTGGAAGTTGTCTGTTAACAAGGCTTGTAGTGTCAGATGAACCTGATAAGTCAGTGTAAGCTAATTTCTTTAAAAAGAAAAAAATCAGCAAAACTACTCTACTAAGATGCTTTCTGATGTGGTATTTTTGAAAATAAAAATGAATAAACACAAGTTAGAATTTTACTAACATTGTTTTTCTTAAGGTGGTAAGATTTGGGGCGTATCTTGGCCTCTAGCTTCTCTCGTCTTTTAGTGTTGTTTTGGATTGTGTAAGGTTATTTCCTGGAATTTAAAATTATTTAGCAATGTAGATGTCATTTAATTTTAGTATTTCAAAGTATTTGGAAATAGATGGTTATAGTAAATAGATATTTTCAGTTCATTCCTATATGAACAAGGTCTTGTGAATTAAGATAGTTTGCTGAATATTTTCCTGCTGTAGGACTTTGTGTTTAATAACATGGAAGAGGAAGAAAATAAAAAGAAAAGTAAGTGTTTGCATGAAATTTTAAAAAATAGTCAAATCAGAATTTTTCTCTCCTTTCTCAAAATGTGGTCTTACTTGGATTAAAATCTTATTCTGACACTTGCGTGCTTGAATTGGTCTGGCCTCAATAGTGAGCAAAGCCTTAGAGGAAAGAACAAAAACATTGGGGTAGATGGAACATGGAATAAAATGCAGTGTCCCAAGTAGAATGTGGCAGTCTGATCTGAGGCCTTCTCTATCTATGATATTGGGGATTGCCCTGACCCATGTGCAGGGTCACTTGTACTTGGCCTTGCTGACCCTCATGAGATTGCCATGGGGCAGCCCTTCACTCCTGTCAAGGTCCCAGTGGATGGCATCGCTTCCCCCCAGTGAATCCACTGCCTCGCTCACTTGGTGTCACGTGCAGGGAGATAGGGATAGCACTTGTTGCCGGTTTTCACTTGAACATTCTAGCATTGACTGGAACTCTTTGCATGAACCACCCAGACAATTCCATGTCCATCTAACAGTCCATGCGTCAAGCCCATATCTCTCTAATTTAGGGGTAAGAATGTTGGGGGAGACCATATTAAAGACTGTACAGATGTCCAGGTAGGTGACATGTGTAGCTCTTCCCCTGTCCATTGATGTCCACCGTAGAAGGCCACTAGATTAGTGAGGCATGATTTGCCCATGGTAAAGCCATGTTTGCTGTCACTAACTCCTTGTCTTCAATACATTTTGTTATATTTTTGAGGAAAGTCTGTTCTGTTTTTTGTTAATGACCTTGGTATGGGTGGGAGTGTGCTAGTACAGACTGGTAGTGCAAGGTTAGGATATGTGATGAATGCAAAAAAAAAATTGAATGTGTGCTAATAATAAAACATTTTTTTAGAGGTGATGAAAAAGAAGTAAAACTAGTGACTAGTACTTAATCATGGGTTTATTGTGAATGTGACAAGTCATGAAATGGGACAAATACAGGACTGTAATTTTGTAGTGAGGAAAGTATTAATGTCAAGGTTTTTGGCTTTGATGAAGCTTCATCTGAATGCATCCCTGGCAACAGCTAGTCAGATAAAATGAACCCAAATGGGAATGATGCAAAGACAACTTTATTAACGCAAGTGAAGTAGAATAGCTTTAGCTTGTTAATCTTAGCAAAATGAAGGTTGAAAGGGGATATGATTGCTATCTATAAATACATCAGCAAGGTAAGCACCGGGGAAAAGAAAATCTATCTAGACTAAAGGATAGGATTGGTGGAAAAATGAATTTGCTTCAAGTGACTATGAATGTATTTAGATCATGAGAAACTTAGCTGAATCTGAATCATGTCAGTCTCAACCAACTTTCTAAAAATTATGTGGGCAAAAATAGTTTTAAATTCATGAGATACCATCTTACAAGATTATTAGTTTCCTATGAACTTCAGAAAGCTTCTCCTAGGTCATGATTTTACAGTGTTCTTGAAAGTTTGGTAGGACATTAATGGTCCACAATTGTGTACTTAGGCTAGAGCGTGTAAGTTGTGTTACATTCCAAGACATTAGAATAGCTGGACTAGACATGCTTAATTTCTTTCCTTTGTAAAAAGGGATATCCATGAATTTACAAATATATACATGGGAGTAACTGTTCCATATGTGAAACAAACCTAGTAATTCTAGTCTATAGGGATATGATGTTAATTTAACGTTACCATGTTACGTTACCACTATGCTGCTAATAAGGCCAGTAAACATAGTAGACCCAGTGAAAGTAAAAACAGTTTGGTCTTTAAATTTGAATGTCCGCTAACCATCTACCAGCCATGTTCTGTGTTATAGCTCAGGTTGGAACTCCAGCTGCTTCTGTAGAAGTGACCTGATTGGTCCTGGGAAGGGTGGCTGCATTAGTTCAGCTCAGTACTGGGATGAGAAGTTGATGAGGAAGTGGAGTTTGTGGTCCTGCCTGATTGACAAGACTGACTAAATGCAACTTCTGTTTGAAGCAGGTGTTTGTTTTCATGAATGACTGTAGGAAATGATCGTACTTAGCTTTCAGTGGCTTGGGAAATGGAGACCTGTAGCCTAAGCTTCCAGAGACTGAAAAGTCACCCTGAAACTGCAGTGATCTCTAGGTGTGTTTGGGAGGCCGTCCAGTGTTGGCTAGACCTGTCTGTAGGAGATTTTAATGTCTGATACACAAGTCTGTTTTGACCAGTCCAACGGCTAAAACTGTTTGGTTTGGTTTTTAAAAAGAATTTTCTGGGCTTTTGTCCATGCTGGGAGACTTGCGAATTTGATTGATTTTTTTTTTTTTTTTTTTTTTTTTTTAAGTAACTTT
This sequence comes from Sturnus vulgaris, assembly GCF_052056855.1. Lineage (NCBI taxonomy): Eukaryota > Metazoa > Chordata > Aves > Passeriformes > Sturnidae > Sturnus > Sturnus vulgaris. The sequence continues at coordinate 105,446,884 of NC_142243.1, read as the reverse complement.
GTTACACTGTTGGGATACTGCTTGCATGGAAACCAGTGAAAACCACAAGAGCTTTGGTGGTCTGTTCAATGTTTGTGTCTGGCCTCTTCTTGGAGTGCATTGGGAAAAGTGCAAGGCAAGAGCTTTTGATCGGGTCTTCTGTGGAAAGACTGATTTTCTATGTGCCACTACAGCTGTCATCTGAGATGATTACAAATGTTCTGATTACTGCTATAGAGTTTGAAGAGTATCTTGTATGTTGCAATGCAGATCAGTTAGGTGTATCCAATGGGAGATTTCTTATATGATGATGCATATGGATTTTAAGCTGCTGGATATTTGAATATTTTAAGCAGCACATCTGGGTTTTTTAGCATCACTGAAACCATTTGTAAGCTATAGCAGGTTAAACACAAATCAAGTTTAAATGGAAAAAGGAAAGGGAAAAGTTACTTGTTTATTTATTCTGTTGATGAAATATGCTGGTATTCTGGAAATCTAAGAAGCTCTGTAAATATCAAATTCATTAGTTATCCTACCTTATGCAAGCAAAGAGAATAGTTGCTCCAGCAGGAAGGAGCAACTATATAACATAGTCCTTACTGAACTAAATCTATACTGAAAGATTGCATGTATATATTAGTTGTTCAGGACTTTGGGGGGATAATTTGATAGTTTAAATGTTCAAGTTTATTACCACTGAAATATTTCTACTGTTCTTGTTATTTCAGCAGTGCTTTGGTATGAATAATACTTTTGATTAGATTCTGAAGACGTTGTCCTACTAGGATTAAGAGCTGCCAATTTTAGTGTGCTCTTAATATGTCTTTGGCAAGAATAACAATGTAATCCAAGTAAAGCTAAATTGCAAGTAAGAAATTCACAATATTATGGAGGTTAATTTTAAGTTAAAAGTATCCCTTTGATGACGTTAGTAACTAGACAGTTCTTTAGTAATAACACTCTTTCAATAGAAAAATATCAAGAATAGACATATATGACTGACTTGGGCCTAGACTGCTAGATTTTAAAGCTTAAGCTAAATACCAGCAGTAATACGAAGTTATTCCATGTTATACCATCTTATTACTGATGGTGGTGTTTTGTTGTTGTTAAGGCTAAAGAAATCATTGCCCATATTTTACACTAAATGCAGGACAGTCTACATTTAGTCTGTATTTTATCTAATATATAAAGAAAATAATGTTCTCTTGACCAGAATTCCTGGTAATGATCTGTGGCTGTACTTTACTCTTGAGATAGATGCTTACTGCATTTTTACTGTGGTTTCTTGGCTCCTAACAACATTTCAGTCACAGGCTGGGGTGAATAAGAAGTTTTGATCCAGAAAAAATATGTAAGGAAATGTTTTGTCTGCTTTGAAATGTCACTGTGTTGTATTTTTGTCTTTTCTCTGTCAGAATGACAGGCAAAAGGTTTCAGCTCCCATTTCTCTTACACCAGCCCCAGTAAAGTGTGTGTGCCAGTGTCTGCACAAGCACATCTAATAAGCTGTGTAGCCACATGCAGGCTCTGCCCCTTTGACAGAGGAAGATGAGCTATTTTAGGATTAAAAAATGGTCACTGTCTCAGCATTTTTTAGAAAGAAAAATCTGTGATAGACACATCAGCAACATGAGTGCTGACAGCATGTCATCGTGGAGAGCTCAGATAAAATCTGATGTTACCCCTTGTAAACAGTGGCAGCCTAGAATCAGCCCTCAGGAATTGTGGACATTGAGGTGTGTCAGCTTTCTTATAAAGCCTCTTTTGCTTTCTATATTTTACATGCAGGTTGAGGATAAAACATAATTATTTCTCAAGTGCCAGGGTAGAATAAGAAGTGAAAGATTCTGTAATGATGTTCTAATATATGAATATCTTCCTGAGAGCCATGGTTATTTGTAGGTATAATTAATCTCTCACCTTCATCCAGTGATTATTCTTGATAATTCATATCCATGTTTAAGTATTAATCCATGAAACCTAAGCTATTATGCTTCATAGACCATGAATAATTTCAATGTAGGTGATTTGTTAGAGTTGGAGTTTTTCTTGGAGAAGGTATTTAAATGGTCATGATTCTGGTATTTCAAGAGAAAGGAGTTATTTATGTTCATTGGAAATGCATATTATGTATTCTTTTCAGATTTTTTTTCATAGAAGTCTGAATATTAATTTATTAAAATGAATTTGTGGAAATAAACAATATTCCCCTCACTTTCTTTTGTGTCAGCTATGTCACCTATGCTTTTTTCAGAAAATACTATAAAATTCGATTTTGAGCAATAAAATGCTTTGTTTATATTTTAAGATTAATTTTCTTATCTGATAGGGTAGTTTTGACTTGCTACTGTACACAGGTATTTCTCATTTTTGAATGTCTTTCCTTCAGTACTTCTGGTGGAGAATGATCTGGTCAAGGAATATTTAAGGAAGCTGGACATAGTAAGTCCAAGGACTCTGGTGGAATGCACACGAGTGCTGAGGGATCTGCCAGGTGGACAAACAAGCTGACAGGAACCTTGTGAAGTTCAACAAAAAGTGCGAAATTTGGCAGCTGGGGAGGGACAACCATGCAAGTTGGGATCTGACCAGCTGGGAAAGCAGCTTTGCAGAAATGGCCTTGGGTGTCCTGATGGTCACTAAGTTGATCATATGCCAGCAATGTGCTGTTGCTACAAAGAACGCCAGTGGTGTCCCAGGCTGCATTAGGAGGAATATTGCCAGCAGGTTGAGGGAGGTGTTCCTTCACCTCTGCTCAGCACTGGTGAGGCCACAGCTGGAGTGCTGGGTCCAGTTCTGGGCTCCCCAGTGCAGGAGAAACATTGACATAATGGAGAGAGTCCAGGGAAGGGCCAGGAAGATGATAGACTGGAGCATCTCTCTTGTGAGGAAAGGCTGAGAGAGCTGGGGCTACTTCAGCCTGGAAAACTGTAGGCTTGGGAAAATCTTACTGATGTATAAAAATACCTGAAGGGAAGGGTGCAAAGAAGAAGATGGATGCCCATGAGGCAATGGACGCACCATGAAACATGGGAGCTTCCCTCTGTACATGAGAAAACACAGTTTTACTCTGAGGGTGACCAAACAGTGGCACAGGTTGTCTGGGGAGGCTGTAGAGTCTCTATCCTTGGATGTACTCAGAAGCTTCCTGGCCATGGTGCTGGGTGGCTCGCTGGCTCTGGGTATTCCTGCTTGAGCAGGGAGTTTTGGCAGATAACTTCTAGGGGTCCCTTCCAGCCACAACCATTCTGTGATTGCTATGTCAAATGAATTGAAACAGTTAAATTTTGGCCTATTAAAAAAATCTGTATTATATCATACAAATATAGATTCATGGAGCTTTATTAAATTAACTTACTCTTTCTTTACTCCATTGTTACATTTGATTCTGGCAGAATGAGTTGCTGGACATCTTACTCTGTTCCTTTCAGGTGTATCCAAAAAGTCAGTTTACTTGGTCTCAAAATTTGCTTTCCTCATTTACAATATCACTATTAGTTTTTATTCTGCTGACTTGACCTCATTTCTCATTTATTAGGGCTCAAACTGTCAAATGCAGTAAATGAGTTTTCTTTGTCTGCCCAACCTGACTTTATTGTGCACCCAAAGAAAACTACTCTGAGTTGTTTTAGTTGAGGTGCGTTGAAGTGTTCTATATGTTTCAAGTGCTCTTGGAAATTCAAAGGTGATGCAGCAGCTGCAAAGAAACAGCATTCCACTTAAAGCGTATAATCTCCATAGTTTTTGAAGTTAATATTGTAACAAATAGTAAGGACTTTGGATTCCTTTTGCCAGTCTGTGTACTTTTTAAATGTGTACTTTCATTGTTTTTAGATGTGTCTGAATGTATCATTTTGCTGTGCCAATTTACAGCTTAAATAAACTTTATTCAATGCAGGCACTAGAGTGTTTTCTGGCAGAGTCGGCTTAGATGTTGGCTTTTGCAACAGCTACAGTTCATTGTCTTAAATTGAAGAGGGCAATATGCTTAACACTTAAATTGTTTCATAAAATGCTGTTGATTTTGCTTAATAATGCATGCTCATTTTTGTACAACTCTACAAGGGATCTGCTTTCTAATTATCAAAGATTTTGTGTAATTTAATAGAATTATAATTTCTTCTTATCCAATTTTATGTAGAGGTGGTAGGCTTTAAGGTAGGCTTTTTGTGTACATTATGATAGCCTTACTAATTTTGAATGGAAGTTCTTGCTGACCAATCCTGCCCTTTCTCAGAAGCGCTTTGTTTGCTCTGTGCTGCCAACAGCTAGAGATACTGACATAGGTCTCTCACCTTTCCCAGGGCTACCAGGCCTGTGGAGGTTTATCTAAGCTCTTCCTTCCCACACTAGGAAGGCATGTTCACATTATCGTTTTTTTCCCTGATGTCTGACCATCTCAGATGGTAGAGAAATGGGTAGAAGCTGGGTCAGTGAAGGAGAACTGAATCTGAAGTGAAAATAACACCACTGATGAAAAAGAGCTCTGTATGGGTCCTACCTATCCAGTAATAGGTATATTTTGGTTTTACTGCAGCATAACTGGCAAGCTGGGAAATTTGGCACTGTTTCAGCAGTAGAAACTGGCTCTGCAGAATCTGTGGCATTTCTTCCTGCCCACAAGTTGCTGTAGTCCAAGCTGTGTAGTTGCCAGAGGCAACCCTGGCATTAATGTTGTGGTGATTGCACTGTGAGATAGCTGAAATAGAAACTCAGCACATAAAGTGTTTGGATATGTCTGGTATTTCTGAGTGTGATTAGGCAGATGTCTGTCCTTCTTTTCTAAGGCCCTTGTAAGTCAAAGAGACAGGAAAACTTCTGGCATGAATTGTCACTGCTCCATTCAAAACCAGTTGGAACAAACTAGCACGCTCACAACCTTCGTTCCAGGAAGATGCTGTAATTAGTGTCTTGAATTTACACTACTAAGAGAGTTGTTGAATTCACTGTCCCCTCTAAAGTAACCCTTGAATTCCAGAGGCTATTAGATTGACATTACAGGTTTGTAAAACAGTGACCTCTTGTCATTAGACATCATGTTCCATTGGTATATAGCCTGAGGATTTTATTAGTTGAATTACAGCTTCTGTGTGTACAGTTAGGCGTAAGCTTGTCTGAGATTTAAATGCTTAAATAAAAATCTGCTTGGACCTGAGTGTTGTGCAAGCAGCAGGTGAGATGCTATTTTTGGGATTATAATGCTGCCCTGGTGTAGCTGAATATTTACTGAGATGAAGTGGGTGTGCATTTGTCCATTTTGATGCATGAGCATAATGTTTGTATCCATCTTTGTCAGTTCTTTTCCTTGTTTACATGCAGTCTGTGTAGTATGATCCAAACATTTCTCCTTCCTGGTTCTTCCGCCCCTGCCCCACATTTTTCCTCAAGAGCAGTCATAGTTTAGGCTTTTGCACTTAGGCTGTTAATACCAGCATGTACTTCATTTCTATACTCCTCCAGAGCTAGTGGTGCTTATGTTTGCATAATAGTGAACTCTAGAATCTTCTTCAGGTGTTGCAGTTTCTTTTTTAAAGGTTATGCTAACTTAGATCATGTGGCTCCTCTGAAAGGTACTAGATTTTTTTTTCTGATTTACTATCCTTCTGTCTGTTCCTGCCTGTCCCTGCTCAGATCCAAGCTGTTGGTTTGCCATTAAGCTACCAAACAGCTGGGGTCTGCAGGAACAGTGAAATTCAGTCATCTTTTCCTTTTGTGCACCAATTTGTTACCACCTACTTATTAAATCTGATGGTTGCAGGTCTTGAAAGGCTTTATACAGCTATTTTCTTTAAAGCTTTTAGAAAGCAGGTGAAAGGTAAAGCTGTCATAAGCATCCTCTAGACCTTGAAAAAGATTTCAGTCACCTCTGAAAGAAATGTCTGATTCTAAAAAATGTCCCCGAGCTAAAAGCTTTTTTTTTGTGAAGTATCCAGGAAATGCAAAGGAGGTCACTGCATTCATGTACCTGGGAAAGAAAAGCAGATTTCTTTTAATTATCTGAGGTGCTGAAACTGACAGTGAATATCAGAGTAATTTGAAGAATGTTTTGAATCCTATCTCATTATTACACACTTTAAAAAGGCAGGCATGAGGAGACCTTTCATGTCTCAAAAGAAACAGAAAATCTTTTAGTTTAAGAACCAGTTTATCAGTTTATAAATTCACTGTTGTTTTGTCTTGAAACAAGCTAGTTTTGAATAGTATAGTTCCTTTTCTTCATGACTCTGCTTTTCAAAATGAGCCTCTGAACTGTCTTCTTTTCCTTTGTGCAGAATGTCCTTAGTTAAAGTAGTTGAGAAGATTGAGAAGCAGAACTCCTCAGGTTGCCTAGAGTTGCAATTCAAAAGAAAAGTAACCCACAAATTTGAAAGCCAGATTCAAGGTGCTGTTTGCCTCTGGGCACTGCAAAAGCAGTGGTTATTAGATGAGTAATAGCTTAGGTGGTTGTTAGTAAAACTCCCAGAATAACTTCCTCAAAAATGTGTGTGTAGCTTGAAAAAAATGCATGTTTGGTGTATTATGAGTGTATTACCAGTCTTAGAGTGAGAGAGTATTCAGCTGCCTGGTTTTAGTTCAGTTTGTGATATGGCTGATGGGAGTTTTGGTTCTCCCTCTATAGGTAAAGACAACTGGATCCTGCAAGAATCATCGAAAGATGAGTGGCAGGAAACTTTCAAATACTTTTGTAAATCGTGGGTGCTGTGTCAAATTTGCCTGGATTGAGAGGATGACTTATCCACCATATAAAGTCAGATCATAAGTGAAGTTTCAGACAAGTAATACCAGTTCCTGTTTTGTCAAAAGAACCTCACTGAATGTAAACCTAGCTCACATGTCTCTTATCTACATCTCAGTATTCTGGTTCTCAGTGATTCTCTTTATAATCTTTATGTATTTGTATCTTGGTGTTTTGTGTTAGGACTGTTTAATGCTCTCTCAAAATCAAGTATTTGGAGTGAGTTATAGAAATAAAGGCATCAGTTAAATAGTGAGCCCTCTAGTGTACTAATGTGTTTGATAGTGAGCAGAGCTATTTCCTTCAGAGAAGTGCAGACACCCCTATGGAATAAGGTGTTCAGAAAAGACTTGATTTCTACGTCTCACGCACTTCGTGGTTTTGTTATACCTTACCACTTGTTCGCATCACTTATATTTTTCATCCAATTTAATCTGAAGTTTGCTTTTGTTGTAGTTTGTAGTAGTAGTAGTAGTGTAGTAGTGAAAAGTTGTTGTATTTTCAATACTGATAAAATTATTTTGTAGTAATTTAACGTATAGTTTTAAAGAACTATAAAGAAGGTTCTTAAAAGTTAATGTACGCATGGAATATTCTTGAATAAATTTCGTGTTCATATGAAACACGATTTTTCTAGAGCCCTTGCAGTCTTGCTTTCAGACGACACAAACATAAGGGAGATTAACACTGCTCAGAGTGCTATGAACCTTATTTTTTGTGCTGTTACTGTGTGGCGTTGTGAAGTGATCACATGAAGGTGATCTCTGCTGGAAGACACGTGTTTCTGCAGCTTGGTATTGAAATGATGTCTCTTGTCCAGACCTGGAAGGAATTCCTATCTTGAATGTTTGTTTAACAGTTTAGAGAGTACACTGCATTGAATACATAAATACAGCAACTACAACTACAATAGCAACTATTGCTTTTCTGGGGATCAGTTAGAGTACATGCATAAACAGAGTATCATCTCTCTTGCTTATTTTGAGTTTAAAAGAGGAGATTAATGCCTTGTCCTGTCAAGTCTATAGGAGCTCAGAATCCAAGAGAAGTTGAAATCTCAAGAGCAGTTACTATATTTTAGTCCCAGTGTTTTCTTTAAAAAGTTGAAAGAGTTCCAAAGAATGTGTTGCTTCTATTCCTGAAGAACAATTCAGCAAAATTTTCTTTTGAATGTGATCAGTACCTTCTAGATATTGCAAATATTAAGAATGATTTGGTAAGAATAGCATATACATATATGAACCATTTGTGCCAGCAGCTTGAGTCTGTTGTAATATTTAAGAGTTCTCAATTGCTGTAATGCCTATTGTTATAATTAAAGTGACAAAGCACTCTCTGCATGTGTGTGTATGTGCCTAACAGGTGTAGGATTTAACCTGCTTTTAGCAGTTTGTTGGCAACAAGATATATTTTAAGAGTTACTTGTGCTGTATAAACAGATTTATTCTCCAGAGATACATGTATATTTAAAAAAGACCAACATTTTTTTCAGGTCCCTTTACAGATGTAGTAACTACAAATCTTAAACTACGAAATCCATCAGATAGAAAAGTATGCTTCAAAGTGAAGACCACAGCACCTCGTCGATACTGCGTGAGGCCAAACAGTGGAATTATCGACCCAGGATCGTCTGTAATTGTTTCAGGTAAAAACAAATATATGCAGTTGTTGGTTTTTTGTAAGTGTTTTTAAGGCCTTTGATGCAGTTCCCTAAAGCTTGATCTTAAAGACTGTTTGAACTATGTCAGCTTTTAAAAACTTTTATTTTTAAATAAAAAGGATTCCCCTCGTTGGTGTGATGGCAACTTGATGTAGAGCTGCAATGATACATGAAAAAAATCGTCCATATAGAAATACTTGCCTTTGTCACATTTATCTGTGGCTCTCTGAAAAGACGAAAGGCAAACTGAAAATGGGCAGTGACATTAACAGTACCTTTGCCTCAGACTACTATATTCATATTTGTATCCTGAAGCAGAGCATTTCTTGGCTGCTCTGATGTGCTTAAAGTGTAACATTTCATAGTTCATTGCATGTAAGAAAAAGTTAGTTTACAATTGTATCTAGTTGTTTTTCTCAAAAAAATGGGAAGACTAGATAGTAGTCTGCAGATTTGTTAAATTATTTTTGTAGGTCATTCTCCTGACCATTTTGTAGTAGAATCTCTAGAATAAGGGGAATTCAAGTTGTAGAGATGACAGGCAGTGCAGGTGTGAACTCCTAGATCTCCTAGGTTCTAGAAAACTGAATATGTTAGAACCTTTGAAGACCTGTGTAGCAAAGCAACAGGGAAATCATGGAGCAATCCTCAGAAGTTTTAGATTCACATTCTTATACCTTTTGGTAAGTTTAAAAGAAGCTGGAGAACTGTCTTCAGGTGATATGTTCAAATGATGCAAAGAGGACTGCAAGAAAAGTTTGTGATTGATTAAAACCCTTAGAGTGACTTTCTTTGTAGGAGTTTTCTAATCTAATATGATCTGTAGAATCAGGCCCTTTAAAACTTCATTATTGCTTACCATGGGCAATCCAGCATCTGGGCTCATGAGGAGCTCACTGACTTGGGGATGAAAAATCATTTTACTGAGAATTGATTTAAGATTCAAGTAGTCAAATACTTGTTTATTTCCATCTTCAACTACAAGTTACAGCCACTTTGCCTTAGCTGTGTGTTTGATCTTGTATCTGGGATTTTTCCAGTGGGTAGTTCGATATCACAATCAAGATCTTGCTGGCATTTCTCTTCAGGGAATTGAATAGATTGAGGGATTACATACTGTGTGTTTTCATAGTTGCAAATAATCCTTTTAAAGCTTTAAATATTTTGGTTTTTTAAATGAGTCAGTGGAGCTGTAAACAATATCGTGGCTTCAGGATCTCCAATAAAGGGAAACAATGTTACACTGCTTGAGTGTTCAGTTGGCATAGCAGGAAGTCTTTGATGTGCCCATTTCTGTATTACTGGATTCTCATGCAGTTATTCAGCTACAGTGACCTCGAGATGCTTTCAAGTGCAGTTGTTTAGTTATGGTGATTCCACAATGCTTTTCAGAAGTTCTCTTCCCCAAAGTGTCAGCTTCATCTTTTTGTTTTTAGGAATATAATTTCTTCTGGGTCATTTGCTAAGATAAGTGCGCAGATTATTTTTCTAGTGACCCACTTTATCTCGTCAGTCTCTCAACTGAATATTTTCAGTGCTGAGTCATCTTTCATATAATTAAAAATAGATTCCTCTCACATTGTTGTGCAGAGAGAAATAACTATAGGATACTGTGGGCTGAAACTCTTATGTTCAAAATTGAATGTTGAGGCAGTCTTATCTGTCTTCAGGCTGTTTAATGCATTGTGCTGATTCAGAGCCAAGCCAGTTTTTAAATTCATTGTTGGAAATGTGATTTGACAGTCATTTTAAGGAAGTCCACTGATGTTTTTTATTAACTTACCACTTTTCAATTGTGAATCACTAGGTAACCTTCTTCAGCCATGTTTTTTCATTTTTTTTCAAAGAATAAAAATTCTGTAAAGCTGTTTTTCTTTGCCTTGATACCCTAAATTTACTATTTATTATCCTGTCATGTATTGTTTGTTGTTAACTTGTTAACAGCAATTGCTTGTTGTTGGTTGTTTTTAATAATATAGCATGTTACTCCTGTTCCTTTGCAGCTTGTAACTGTTACTTGTTTATGTTTTTCCATCTGCTTTTGCATTTTTCTAGCTGTATCAGTATCTCTACCATAGCTTTTTCATTGCTATAAAATAGGTACATATACAGATAAGAAAAATTACATGGAGTCCTGTAACAGTTATATTTTTCTGAAACTGCTTCTACTTCTCTTAATTTTGTATAAAGATACACTGGACTGGAATTCTCATTCTGTGGAAGATATGCTGAACTGGAATTCCCATTCTGTGGAAGACAGGTGTTTGTACACAGCCAAATAATTTATCTCTCCAGTTTGCTGAGTCCTCATCCTCTGGTAGATCAAGTTGCAAGTCTACCCCCACATATACATTTTTAGATGCAATTTTTTTTGGTCTCTTTTACAGGATCTGTTTGTTCATATTTGTATATGAAATGTCTTTTCCTGTAGTAATTACAGAAATAATCATGTCGGCTAGACCAGACTCTGGCCTCTCAGTCTCTTTTTCTACAGTGTGTGCGCTGCCTTTGCGTTTTAACTTTCAGTGTCTGTTCAATGAGGAGTAAATCTGAAGTGGATAGCATGCTTGCTGTAGATTAGCTGAAGAATCACCGTTTTATTTTTTCCTTTGGAACAGTAATGCTGCAGCCTTTTGACTATGACCCAAATGAGAAGAGTAAACACAAGTTTATGGTACAAACAACCTATGCACCACCAAATATTACAGATATGGAGGCAGTGGTAAGTAAAAATGGAGTAAAATGGCAGTTGGTTTTTTTTCCCTTAAAAAAATCAGGCTTAACTATAAATTATCCATGTTTTTGCAATTTCTTTTTGAAGAAGAATTGGGTTTTCTCTGAACAAGTGTGACTTCAAATATGATTCAGAGTTTAAAATGAAATACAAGGTCAGTTCTTAGAACATGCCTGTAGTGATTAGCCTAGCGGTTATTGAATGAAAATAGTAGTGAGTCTTAGATAAGGGTCAGTTCACTGTTAAAATATGGGTGTATTATATCTTTATATGCAGTTAATTTGAAAGGGATAAACAGATTGAATTTGAAGGAATCAAGAGTATATTCAAACAACAAGCCTGAAGCTGTATGAAAACGGGTTCATTTGGTATGAAAAGTGTTTAAGTAAAATGTTGAATGGGATTAAACATTCTTAAGCATGAACTAAAACATTTTGAAGACTAATATGTGTCTCCCTACAAGATACCAAGCTAAACACAGCACAAATGATAGATTTACTTTCTCTTTTAATAGAACATGTTGTAGCTTTACTTCTTAGGCTGGGTTGGTCTGATGAAAGATCCAGGAAGAAGATACGTAGGTTTTTGCTTGTTAATTCATAAGTAGGGTGCCTGTTTCTGATTTTACTGGCTGGCAGCAAAAGGAACGGAGCCCTCAGTTATTAGAATGTGCCTTTTAGGGTGTATGTGGGCTCACATAAATATGTCCTGAGGTGGAGGTCAATGTTGCACATGCTTCAAACTCTACAAACTTTTTCAAGAAATGGCTGGATTCACACAAGTACATTTGATGTTTACTCAAGGCAGAGAAGGAGAGGGGAAACAAATGATAAAGATGAGATTTTAGAAATTGCTGAAATCCAAGAGACCTTTTCAGGTTTGGGCTCTGTCCCCTTATATGAAGGCAAAGACTACTGTGGCATCACTTCACTGGAAGCAGTGGAAAACCTAGATTTTATGAAGCTTTGGAGACATGAAAGTTAACATCTGTCTGCCTTTTTGAACTGGTTTGTTTTTCTTCATATGCTCTAGTAGTTGTTGGTTATGTGTGGTAAATGAACCATGCCTATTTGGTGAGGATATAAAAACCAGCTTCAGAAGTATCTTTCAAATAACTGCTTTCTTAGTGAGTTCAGGTATAGAATACTGATAAACGTCTTGCAGAAAATCGCTAATTGTAATTAAAAGTTACTGTATAACTAAAGCTACTGGGAAAAAAAATAGGAAGGATGTTATGAAAAACCTGAATATTTGAATCTGTAACACCTGTAAGGGAACAGTAGAGGACCTATTGGAAAAATTGCTGCAGACTTCAGAGCAGTCTGAGCCTAAGAATTTAAGGCAACTACATGAAGTGCATGCTTTGAAAGTTAATTGTCAGTTGAGTAGAGTGATTCCATCATAGTTTAGTTATTTAAATATACTGAGAAGCATTAGAATTTAAATGTTTTTTATAAACAGCTTTTAAAAATTCTCTAGGCCCAAATTGTCGCATGATATGCAGTAAAAGGAGAAAGTGGTTAAAAGTCTAAAAATTTACTCTAGAGCACACGTAGAGTCACTAAAAGGTGTCTTTCAATCTTTTAAGATCAGTGCTTCCAAGATAGGATACAAGAAGTATCTTTACTGAAGCATAATAGGTCTAGATCAAACTGACTCAGATGGTACTTGTTTCTCATTGTGTGTTAAGAAACCACTGGATTGTCCCCTCCCTGTTTCATACAAACCTGTGATGGATCCATCCTTGCATTCAGTTTACTCTTTTTCATTTCCAGGCTTGAATAACCATTTCTAACATTTCACAGCAGTGAGTGTGAACAAAAAGTATTGTTCATAAGCAAGTCTGAAAATGGCAGGGAGGGTAAGCACGGTATTCAGCTGTATAGGAAGCCAGTGCTAAGAGCAAGCTTAGGAACTGTTGAGATGTTTGCATGAGTCCAGCATGTTAAATAACTGTGTTAATTGTTTTCTTAGTGGAAAGAAGCGAAGCCTGATGAGTTAATGGACTCAAAATTGAGATGTGTGTTTGAAATGCCCAATGAAAATGATAAACTGGTAAGTAAGGAAGAAGAGACTATCATACACTGACTGGTAGGATCTCACAGAAATATCAGGGTTATCTTAACCTATTTGATTTAATGATTAAATGAATTGTTGGAATTTGTGCTAAATTAGAAGGAGGGGTGTTCAATATATAACTTTTTAAGGATTCATAGAATCATGGAACAGCTCAACTTTAAAGGGACCTTGAAATACCGTGTGGTCCAAGACCTTGTCCAAAAGGGAACACTCTGTCCAACCACATCTTAAAAAACTCCCAATGGACAGCAGTGCCAAAAACCAGATCTTTTTCTTATTTTTGTACTTTATATTTTCAGATGCAATCTCAATTTAATCTTGGGGGGAAGAGGATGTAGGGATTGCTTTGTGGTCTGGATTTTTTTGGTTGGTTTGTTGTTTTTTCTTTCTTTTTGGTAAAGGATAATTTATGAGATGAAGGTGTAAGCTTAAAAGTATTAATTTGTGTCTCAGTAGAGTGTAGTACCAGGTAAACCATGCAGTCTTCTCTTGCTTTTTTAATACTTGAGCTAATCAAAATTACACTATCAGTATGTCTGTTCAGCTTACTGTAAATATAAACCTCATTGAACTGTATTAGTAGCTTAATTGTTTCACTTTTAAGCTGTGAATGATTTTTCTCTAGGTAAGTAAATTCTCAAATTATTCTTGATGTTTGTAGAATGATATAGATGCAAGCAAATCCGCCCCAGTACTGAACACATCTAAGCAGGATGGACCGATGCCAAAACCACACAGTGTTTCACTTAATGACACTGAAACAAGGAAGCTCGTGGAGGAGTGCAAAAGACTTCAGGCAGAGATTATGAAGCTGACAGATGAAAATCGGCACCTGAGAGTAAGTTCTGTGTCCACGTGGCTTCACTCTTCTCGATTGAAAGGTGTGGTTTGTAATTAGGCCAAAAGATGTATATTCCAGCAAGTAGATAAAGCTGTCAGAATGTCAAGATTGACTGATAATGACTTTACTGTCCTGTATATAATGTATATTTTGAACTTGTCAGTGATTGGGACGTTGTGATTGTCATGCATGAGACATTGAAGCTACATAATTTTCTTCTTAAATGAAGTGGTCCTAATTTAGTTGATCCTAGTTACTTTAGATCTAAGTCAAAGCTACTGAATTAGTAGCTTTTTAAAAGTACTTTATTTTTCATGAATAATGAGTAAGTGAGATCCAGAGCAGTAACATTCTGTATTACAAACAGCTAGTGAACAAGAGCAATTGTTTGGCCAGAGGAGGTAAGCAAACACTACTTTCCTGTACCTTTATGTGAAGGTGTCATTTCAGTGACCTGTAACTAGTCAATACATGACTTTATGGGTCTTTTTTATATATTTGCTTTTGGAACAGTTCTGACAATTTCATTGGCCATGGTAGCCTTTTAAAGAACTATGAAATAATACATCTTCACACGTGTTATTCTGATGACATTGGCACTAAACAAAGCAGATGTTTCTCCTTAACAATAAGGAATTACTGCTGTTTAGTTTTGACACATATTAAGTAAGAGCAGAATGCTTCATGATTTTTGGTGTATTTTTTAAGCAGAGAGCCTAGTGAAGAGACACTAGTGAATTACGGTCCTTATTTAAAATATAGTTTTCTATGTTCATGTTTTGGATTTTGGTGTGATGTAATGTTTTATGTATTGAGGGTTTTTTTAAAACTTTATTTAAATATTCTTCAGTAAATACGGCCTTTTGAGTTCAGTTTTTACTATCCTAATGATGTATTTATGGTTTTTTTCCATCTGTTTTTTTTTCATCCCCTCAGGATGAAGGCTTGAGGCTCAGAAAGGTAGCGCACTCGGATAAATCTGGATCACCCACAGCTTTGGCCCTCAGAGATAATGGCTCTAATTCTCTTCCTTCACTTCTTGTTGTAATTGCAGCCATTTTCATTGGATTCTTTCTAGGGAAGTTCATCTTGTAGAAAGAATGAGTGTGAGAAGCATGCAAAACTGCAGCTTCCTTTTTTTTTTGTTTTTGTTTGTTTTTTTTCTTTTTTTTTTTGTTTTGTTTTTTTTTTTTTTTTTTTTTTTTCTCTTGGCCAGAAAAAGGTTTGTTTACCTACCACATCATGGGTAGTACGGCCCTAGTGGCCGTTTTTGTGTACAGCATCATAACAGGCTTGGCCTTTAATGATCTCGCACGGTTAGAAAACACAATCTGAAAATACAAACTGTTCAGCTGCTGGACAAAATTGTACATTCAGTCATCAATAGCAGGTATCTGTTGCACAGTCAGTCCTTTATGAAAATTCATAAATAAAGAATTGTTCTTTCTTTCTGTGGTTTTAATAAGAATTCAAAAATTGTTCAGAGTCTTGTAAATGTTATTTTAATAATCCTTTAAAATTTTATCTGTTGCTGTTACCTCTTGACAAATGATTTATTAGATTGCTAATCCCACTCATTCAGGAATATGACAAGAGGTATTATGGGGGAAATGGTGCCTCTTACTGTGTAAATTTTCTCCTTACCTTACTTTGCTAATATCATGGCAGAATTTCTTTCTTATTCCTTGTGAGGCATTGTTGAGAGTTCTTCATCCTTAACAGTCCTGTCCCATAATATTTAACATGACAAAAGAAATAAAATTGTTAACAGATTTTTCTGCTGGGTAGCCTGTTTGTTTGTGTCGTGCTCTTAGAGGGGATTCTTAACAAGTTCATTGTTCATGGTAATTTGCTACTTGTAACAAATGGCTATTTTGACGTTTTTTTGCTTAAGTCTCTGGCTTTGACTGTTGTAATTGAAGCTTGGGAAAGAAAAAGAAAAAAAAAAGGTTTCCATTCCATTTGTCTAAAAATACTGTTTCTGGCTGCTTTCAGCTACAAAAAGGATGGTTATCAAACTTGTTTTGGGACAGAATAATTTGGATATCCTGCAGGTGCAAATGCCAGACATGAATGTTTTCGATATATTAACAATTTGCTTGGATTGTGCAGGAATGTAATAATCAACCTTCTGTTCCATCTTTGGATCTTCTGGGTGTCTTCCAGGAGTCAACATTATTCTTTGATTTCTTAAGGGTACTTAGTTCACATATATTAACTACTCAGTTTATAATTCTGTCTTAGCAGATATTAAAAAAATGCAAGTTGAATCATTCAGACACCCGTAGTAAATTCCATGATGCAGAAGAGTTGATATTTGCTGAGTTGTTCACCTTTTGCTCAGTTATTCACCTCTGGGAAATAAAAATAATTTTATGCAACTCTTGGCAGATCTACCTGTTTTAACCATGTACAGCTAAGTTTTAAAAAATGCATTTTTGGGGTCTGAAATGCTTCCCTGCACTTAATCTTATGTCTTGCCTCATCTCTGAATATGTCATAAAAACAAACAGTAGTATTGAAACAAAATATTACCTGTACTTCTGAGTAAGCATAATCCAATACAGGGAATTACTTGTAAACTTGAAAAATTGTGGAAGAGGTGTACTCCTGTAAGCAAAATTGTATATGCTCTTGGACAGCTTGACTTGATGTGGTGCAGCTAAGTGTGTTAGACCTTGGTATATGCACACCTCGTGTAGCTGAGAAAAATGTTCTGGGAAAGATGTACGTTATCTTGGTTGCCTTTGATTTCTAGTGCTTTTTTTTTTTTTAATTACATCATGTTCTGTCATAGCTTTCTGTGATAAATCTTTTTTATAAAATCTTGCACATGTACAAGGAAAATGATGGAGAAAATGCAAATACTGCTTATCTTTTCACTTAAGCATGCAAACACTGATGTTTCCAATTACTTGTTCCAGTGTCTGCATTGAAGTCTCCTTCCATCCTAGTGACTGGAAAAAACTATGTTAAGGTTTTGATTATTTTGGTTCCGCTGGTTCAGAATGGTGTATTCTGATTTTTTTCTCTAACAGAAAATTTCCACATCAAACTTTCACAGCCTGTTCCAAACTGATTACATGGAAAATAACGAAAGCAATATTGTGCAGGATGTAGTTTGCTTCAGACAGAGCAGTCATTCCTGCGTTGAAGGGAGAAAAGCCAAACAAAACCCTCTGGAAGATCGTTAAATGTTTACAGCATGGTATACGGGGGTTTTCAAAGGTGCTAGCGCTTAGAGAACTTTAAACCAGAAAGACAGGTCATTGCTCAATGCAGCTGACTCAGGTTTTGATATCTGGCAGCAGAAATATGGTTAAAGTTATGATAAAATCAGAATGAAATAACTTTTTTTCATACATAAGAAAACAGTTGATGGTAAAACTTTGGTCATGGTTTAAGTGATGTTTTCAAGGTGAAAGTGTACAGTGCTCTTGTAACCAGAGTTCTCAGCAGTGCTGTAAGGAGCCTGTCTTGGTTTCCTGTAATCCCTTCATAGCTGTATATAAAATGTAATGCTAAAACTATTTTGCTCTCAGGAGTCACTTTGGATGAGATCAACTGTATTATGAATTATGTAACATGGATTAAATTGTTTGTCTTTGTTCATGAAATGGTTAGAACTTCTTGCTTTGTCTGCTTGCTTACTTGTGTATGTAAGCACAAGAAAAATACAGTCTCTCCACCTGCTCCTGGTGAGCTGAGCAGACGATGATGCCCATAAATTCATGTGAGGGTAAATGTGTAACTTCAGTTAAATACACGTTATAGGTTGCTCTTCTGATTTCTGAAAAGAGCAAGATGATACAAATATACAGTATCAAAGCAGTTCTTTAATTTTTTTTTATGATTATAGCACTTTAAAAATAGTAGTATGGTTCAGGGCAAAAAAATAAACCTAGTTAACTAGAAGATTCAGCTTCTGTAGTAATTCTGGGCACCAAATTTAACCCAATTAAAAAAATATATAAAAATATATAAAGTTCATTTAAGAAAAAGTTATTTGTATCAATGCACAAGTTACTTGTGCGTTTCTACTCATTCTCTAAAAGCTGTTGACAAACACTATTGCCCAGGCTTGCATGTTTCTGCTGCTATGTTTGAAGCCAGCTTACTTAAACAAAGCACCCAAACATTAGCTTGGAACTTCATTATCCTCCTTGAGAGGAGGGAGGGTGGAGGGAGGAGTTGAAAGTGACATTTTGTCAAAGGGGAAAAGACGAAGTCAATAAGCAAAACTTATCTTTCAGGCCTTCTTCAAAGTTATTGAAGGTTGAAGTGTTAATAAACTATTAAAAATGCAGCAGTGTCCTTTTTATTTTGGAACTTCTCCTCGACTCCTTGCTGTGGACTGCTGCTAGTGAAGAGGTGTCTCTGGTTCCATGGGCAGTGTTACTGCTCTGCTCTAGGTTCTACTGGAAAATGGCAAGAGGCTGCCTTGGATGAAGAGTCAGCGTTGGAGTAAAGAACAGGTGCCTCGATCCAGGCAGCACTGAGGATGTTGATGGGTCAGATTTATAAGAAACATCTTGACAAATAATTCTCTTTTTCCTTTCGGGAGTTCCCAGGTTTTTATGTGTGAATTGACTTGCTGGAGCAAACACTTTTTTCAGTCTGTAGCAAAAGATGGAATAAGAGCTACACAGTTCCAGAGCAAGCCTAGTAAATATTTGCTATAATACCGAAATGCTTTGTTCTCCAAGTTTGCAGGTGAGATTGAAATTCCGTAACTTGTCTTTTTAGTAGCATTGCTGTGAAGGTAATAGTTCACTGCCTTGCCTGCTACTCTGGTTCCTGTGGAATGGCTTTGTGCAGGGTGTCCTGGAAGGCTCATCTGTGTGTAGCAGACGCCACTGCTGCTAGTGAGCCTCTGTCTTCGCTGATCCTGAGCTGTGATAGCTTTAGAGTGAGTGGTGGCACACTGGAGTGTTGGACAAAAGGGGGAGCTAAATGCAGGAGTCAGCTTTCATGAGGGTTTGAGCTCCTTTCTGTGGGAAGCACTGAAACTAATGATGATAAAATGAAGTAAGTTTTTTCTTGTCCAAATGTGTTTCCCAGGGGCACTCAAATAGTGTAGCCAAATGTCTGATTGAAGTTGGTCTGTTGTGTTTTTCTGTTTCAATGTGTGTTAGGTATATTGAAGAATTGCTGATTCTGACAGGGCTGCATAAGCAGAGGTAGTACTGGTGTTGTCACCTCTTATTTATTTACCCAGTATGTGACAAATGATCATATAGAAGGGAGGTCTTGTGCAAAGACAAAACAGTTGATTCTTACCTTTTATCTGGCATTTTCATTACTGCCAGGGGTTGGTAAGGTCAGTGCCTGTGCCTCATTTGCTAGGCCTAAGGGTTTATGTGTTTGTATGGTGAACTGGATCCAGAAACTGCTTTGGATGAAATTATTGTTTCATCCTCTACAAATTATGTTTTAACTGAATCCTCGTATAAGCATCTCTGCCACATTGCAGTGCCGTTTTATTTAAAACTTGGTAAGTTTATGTAATGTTGGTAGCCACTGTCAGCAGGATATGGAATCCTTGTTTGCACTGTAGCTGCTTTCTTACTGGCAATGGTGCAAGGCTGATGTCCTCGCTCTTCCTTAGAAAAGACCTTAAAGAATGTTTGTGGTAACCAGGCACAGAGGTGTGAGACAGCCAGCCATAATTACAGCAAAGCAGTCTGAACTCAAACACTTGAAATAAGTGAAGCAGTAATTGAAAGGTGGCTGAAATAGTTATTGCTATCTTTTGAATTGGTTGATAAGAAAGAAAGCATTGTGAATTGTTTTGTTGTGGTGTGTTTTTGTTGTTGTTTTTTTTTTAAGTTAGACTGCTGATCATCCAAGTTCTGCAAGGGAAAAAAACATGAACAACCAACCAACCAACCAACCAACCAACAAATTGCTGTAGTCTAGGAATAATTATTTCAGGATATTATGGAAAGTTTTTATTAATAGTGGTGCAGGGTTACATGCAAAGGTGAATTTAGAGACGCTGCTATTGGGGATCAGTATCTGGCTTTTCTCACAGTGGGTAGTAGTTAAATAGCAGTCTTTATGAGTGCCTCAGTCTGCCTTGTCAAGGATGGGTTATCCTGGCTTTTGAGATGGGGAAACTGAGGCATGAGTGTTGAGGCGAATGACTAGGTAGTTTAAGCACAGCTCTTATTCTCTAGCATATACTCCGCTCTGTTTCTTGTCAAGTATTCCTTAAGCCATGTCCAAGTTTTTTTTGTTTGTTTGTTGGATTTCAAAAATACTGCTTCATGTTGCTTAGACATCTGTAGTAGTCTTTTGAAGCAGCTTCCTAAAGACTTAGCTGCTGCTTTGTCTGTTCCTGAAGCCAAATGTTGAACAGACAGAAAATGTAACTATTAGGCGTTTAAAAGTGGAATGTGCTCACTGACCTCAGCCAAAGATAGTTGAGGAGGGAAAAAAGGAAAAAATACACTAAAGACTTGGGTGTGTTGTGTTTGAAGTCCTTAAACATAAAAGTCAGTCTGTGTTGCAAAAAACTTCTGTGGAGCCAGTGCTGTTTGTACTTAACAAGTAAAAGAGAGCAAACTATCCTGAATGTGTACAGCTGCCTCCCGTTAGTGGGGTTATATATTGCTGCATTAGGTTTCTGTGGCAAGATTTTGGTAGCAGAAGGGATGCAGGGGTGGCTTCTGTGAGAAGCGGGCAGAAGCTTCCCATATCCTACAGAGCCAATGCCAGCTGGCTCCAGGGTGAAACCACCACTGGCCAAGGCTGAGCCCATCAGTGATAGTGACTGTGGGATAACGTGGCTAAGAAATAAAAAAGGCACTGCACAAGAGCAAATTGCAGCCGGAGAGTGAGAATATGTGAGAGAAAGAACCCGGCGGACACGCGGTCAGTGAAGGAGAGGGAGGAGCTGCTCTAGGCACCAGCGCTGAGACTCCCCTGCAGCCCGTGGGGCATCCTGTGGTGAGGCAGCTGTACTTCTGCAGCCCATGAGGAGTTCACAGCGATGCAGAAATCCACCTGCAGTCTATGGAGGACCCCACACTGGAGCAGGTGGATGCTTGAAGAGGCTGTGACCTTGTGGGTCCTGGCAGGACCTGTGGACCCATAGAGAGAGGAACCAATGTTGAAGATTTTCTGGCAGCACTTGTGACCATGCTGGAGCAGTCTGCTCCTGGAAGACTACACCTTGTGGTGTTGGAACAGTTTGTGAAGAACTGCAGCCCATGGGAAGGACTGTCTCTCATGGAAGGGACCCCATGCTGGAACAGCGAAAAAGTATGTGAATCCTTCCTTGAAGAAGTGGCAGAGACAATGTGTGATGAACTGATCACAACCTCCAGTCCCCATCCTCCTGCACTGTTTGGAGGGAGAAGAAATCGGAATAAAATCAAGCCTGAGGAGAAGAGGGGGGTGGAGGGAAGGTGTTTTAAAATTTGGTTTTCATTATCCTACACTGATGTGATTGGCAATAAAGTAATTTGCCCAAATAGTATGTTTTGCCCATGATGGTAGTTGGTGAGTGATCTCTACTGTCTTTATCTTAACCCATGAGCCTTTCATTGTATTTTCTCTCTGAGGGGAGTGATAGTGCAGCTTTGGTGAGCATCTGACATCCAGACATGGTCAACTCACCACAATTCCTCGGCCCATGGAAGTGTTTTTCCTTTGCTGCTTTGATAGCCCAAACACAAGTGATACAGACAGCTACTTCAGAAGAGCCAAGGACTTATTTTTTAAAAACCTAAACATGTATGACTCTTGCAAGCAAAGATGCTCCAGAATCCATCCGACTCAGAAATCCACTGATGTGTTTTCACTCAAAATTAGTAAATGTTGCTACCACTGCTTTTCAGACTGTGGTAGACTTCACTAATATGAAGGTTGGTCTGAGGAATATTAGTAATGAGAAGGGAGTAATTTTCTTTTTTTCTTAATGGTTGAGAGACATTGCTTTAAATCCTTATGTAGTTTATAGAGTGTTGTGAAAAGGCTTAGGAAGAAAGTCCACAGAAAACAAAATCTGAACCTTGGGTCCAGCCCTGTGTAACTGCAATCAGAATTACTAGGAGTGCAGCTTTGATAATGAAGTGAGTGGTTCTTAGAAGAAGCTTATGTAGTGGCTAATTTTCACTGCTTGCCTTAATCTCCTCTGGTTAGTTTAAAATGTTGAAGTGATAAATGTGAGATATGTGTCCCACATCTCAGGAATGGTTGGTGTCAAGTGAAGAAAATGGGAGTATGGTAGGAAGAGATGGCCATGACAAAAGAGAGGTGGACTGCTTCAGAAGTGGCTTTGTGATGGCTTTATAGTCCCAGGATGCCTGGACTGTTAGGTCTCTATGTGCTGCCTGCTCTCCAGACATATGGTGGAAACTGCCATGCCTTCTCCAAGCATGGGAATTTCTGTCCAATTTTAGGGTATAAAGCCTCAAACATGGTGGTTGCCCATGTAAACAGGAGAATGCCAGGAGAAGGATTTTCATTTTATTCATGCGCGGGATTGTCTAACCTCAGATTTCCAGTGTAGCCTTCAGAGTGCTTTCTGACTGCACCGAATACCTTGAAATACTTTAGCCCTTGGGCCTCTCATTTCACATCCCAGCTTCAAGAAAATGAGAACAGATTGCCTTCCTGATTAGGTGAAATAATCTCTTCATCCTGCCTCCACAGGAACCAGGTTACAATGGCAAAGGAAGGTCAGCATATTTGTGAAAAACCTGACTTAAAAGACACAAAGAGACAAGATTTATGTGATTGCAGCATTTTTATGCTGCTGTTCCCTGTGTGAATTTGAAATCTAGTTCAAGCCACATTTGATAGAGAGGTGTGTGTTTCACAGATACCTATTACCTCCAATTAAAGGAAGATTAGAGCTCGGATGAAAGACATTTAAATTGAGTCTCCCAGCCTGGGCAAGCCTGCGTGGCAAGCTGGAAAGATACCTGTTCTTGCTGCTGTTGGACCAGTTAGTGCTGGCATCCTTGCCAAGCTGTGAGCATGGGCACAGATCAAACACCCTGGCAGCTGCTGGCGGTGGCCCTGCTTGTCAGCAGAGCAGTGAGAGATGAGTGGGCTACAAGGGAGCAGGTTGGCAGGAACAATGGGGGCAAGAGCTGTCACCAGACTAAGCTCATAGAGGGGGTGTGGAGGTGAGACTGCTTGATTTACCAGTGAGCAAGAATGCGTGACCCAAGAAACCTGCTAAGAAATGGGCTGAAAAACACTAAAAATTGGAAGAAAGTATAATCCTGCATGTGATGCATCCTCACTTCTGTGCTCTGCTCTGCTTGGGCACTTCAGAAACACTAATGGTTCGATGATTGCAAACAGATGGGAGGAGTCTGCTGTTCAGAGTAGCCAAAACCGAGCTCAAAGCTTCTTGAAGACCAGAGCTCTTTTATAAATCGTGGGTTTCTAAATCCACTTTGTGAGGTGTGTAGAGGTTACATTTGTGGAAGCAGAGGTTTAGAAATGAAGCAGCTAATCAAAAGTGAATCAGCAGCGTATGGAAGGGGCCTCCTGATTTCCTTGGCTACTGCTCAGGGAGAGCAGCAGGGAATAGGAGTGTGTGACCAGAGTCCTCTGGTGCTCTGTGCACACAACACAGCACATTAGATGAGCCACACCAGCATTAGCTGCCCTGTGGGCAGGCATGACAAGGAGGTTATGCAAAACCATTTTGTGTGTTCATATTTACATCTGAGTCGTGAACACCAGTCTTTCTGGGGTGCCTGTATGTGGGCTGGTGGTTCAGCAGACCAGCTTTCAAGAGGGCTTTGCATTGTATCATACATTTGTAATTGCTTCAGTTGCCGCTAATCCATTTTCTTCCTTCAGCTGCTCCCAACTTTTGAGTTACTTTAAAACTCTCTGATATGCACTCTGAGCCTCTCTGAGCAAGCCTTGAGACCTTCAAAGAGAAACTTGAGACTTAAGCAGAAGGCTCACACAAGGCGAATTTCTGACATCCAGAAGCAATTGCTACTGCTTTTGTGACGTGCACAGGTCTCTGCTGTAAATGCAAAAGCAATTTATATTTAAGAAATTTAAATACATATTTTTACTTTTACAGGACATCCTTCCCAGTGTCATGCCTGATGGCCCCTAAGTCCTGTATGCTCCCTTCTGTGTCACTGTACATGGATAATTATCTCTCAATCATGGAATCTAAAACACTTGCTTTTATAGCAGGGTAAGACAATACAATGTAAGAGTTAAAATGATGGTGTAGCTGTCAAAATTCTGTCATTTCCCCCCCCCCCCCCATATTTAGTGTATTTGAGAGTTTATGTAGCTCTTAGTTTTAGTTCAGTGTGTGATACTCCTCATTAAAAATGTTGGTAATTCCGTGGATAAAGTACTTTTCATATGAGCTGTGTATGTATCATTACAATTTTCGGTTGCTACCTATATATACATTTCTGGACAGATTTGGAATATGGACAGATGGTCCCTATGTTGAGGCAATGCAAGGCTGGCAGTTTAGTAACAGTGTTTTCCTTCTATGGAAAATGAATAAATTCAGAACTGGTTGGTACAGCTTAGACCATGTAACCATTTCCTCTGTATTTCTTTGCAGAGTGTGGAGAAGGGAATTGTTTAGGGCATGGGTTCAGCACGTTTTGCCCTGATCAGGTGGCACTGGGCATGCAAGAGAGGCTTCAATGAAGGCTGCAGGGGCAAAACTTCATTTTGGCATTTCCTAGCTTTCGAAAGCATAACTTCACATATTTCTGAGTGTAATTCCTGATTTTCTTTATCACTACTGGATGGTGCGTCCCTCTGGTGAGGAGACAGCATCGTGCATCATGAGGAATGAAATTGCAGTGCTAGTCTGACCCTCAGGGAGGACTTGTGAATTGCCTTTAAAAGATGGATGTTTTATTTTCTGTACGCCAAAACCGTGGCCCCCATAGAGAAACTGCCTTCGTTATTCATTCAAGTTTTTGGGCTTTTTTTTGCTGCTTGTGCTCCATAAGGCGACAGAGCCTCAGGGCTCGGCAGGGTTTGAGCCTCCCCGCCCTCCCCTCTCCCTCGCCGTGCTCCCGCTGGATTTTGGCGGCGGGACGCTGTGAGGGGAACCGATGTTCCGCAGGCTCCCGCCGCCAGATGGCGCTGTGCCCCCGGCCCGCGCCGCTCCCGGGCGGATCCAGGCCCCGCTCCCGCCTCCCTCACAGCCCGGCCGGGCGCTCCTCCGTGCCCTTTTCCCGCCTCCCTCACAGCCCGGCCGGGCGCTCCTCCGTGCCCTTTTCCCGCCTCCCTCACAGCCCGGCCGGGCGCTCCTCCGTGCCCTTTTCCCGCCTCCCTCACAGCCCGGCCGGGCGCTCATCCATGCCCCGCTCCCGCTCTCCCAGAAAGCAGCGGAGTGTCTGAGGGCTTGGGCGTCTCTTGTTTGTAGTGCTGAAACTATTGTTTGTAGTGTTTGCTGGAAGATGCGATTGTTTCCAGAAATGCCTTAGAGAATCCTAGAATGGATTGGATTGGAGGGGACCTTAAAAATCATCTGCTTCCAGGTTGCTCAAAACCCCATTCACTTCCAGGAATGGGGCATCCTCAGCTTCTCTGGCAACCTGTTCCAGTGCCTCATCACTCTCACAGTAAAGAATTTCTTCCTAATATCCAATCTAAACTGACCTTCCTTCAGTTTAAAGCCTTTGGCCTTTTTCCTACTGCAGCAGGCCTTGCTAAAAAGTGTGTTCCCATCTTTCTTAGAGACCTCTTCTAGGTATTGAAATGCAGTCATAAAGTGTGCCTGGAGTCTTCTCTGAAGTGAACAGTGCCAAATCTCTCAGCCTTTCCTCATAGGAGGAGTGCTCCAGCCCTGATCATCTTCATGGCTCTTGCCTGGACCTGCTCCAACAAGTCCACGTCTTTCTTGTGCTGAGGACTCCAGTGCTGGATGCAGCACTCCAGACGCAGGTGGGGGGGGTCTCATACTGAGCAGTTAATAAGACAAGGAGCACAGTGATTCCATGGGAAAAGATGTCTGCCTGCTTTGAGGGGTGATCATGGGCAGTTTTCATTATTGGATGATATGGAGGAATTAATTACTGTCCTCAGGGCTTGGTAGTACCTTAGCTAGAATCCATCCCACAGACTAGTCCTATACCCTAGAACGGACTTGTGAAGAAGATAGATGAGCAGAGGGTGCCTGATAAAAAATTGCTCAGGCACTTCTGCCTTGGCTATTAAAGGTATCCATGGTATGATTCCTCAAAACTATGTTTGTCTCTGCCTGATTCAGAAGTGGAGTTTCTTCTTATTACTTATTGTTGGTAGCAAATGGCAATGAAAACAATCCAAAGTGATTGCACTAGAGGAGAACACGAAAAGGCCAAAATTACTTGTAGAAAGAGGAAAAATTATGGAAAATTAGTGAAAATGAACTAGAATGAGTCGTGCTGGGTTTTTTTACCTGTCCTTCCGTGTTCTGTCATGACTGAGTAAATTATGTCAAGTAGAATCTTGCAGAATTTTGCAATAAATTGCCTGAATTACCCATACTTACTCCTTTGTGAGAGAGGGAGGTCACTTTGGAGGCTGTGGCTACCGCTCTTAGAGTACCTTGTAATTTCAGGTATACTTCCTGAAAACAGAACTTTATTTCAGAGATCTCCTGAGTCACTCAGAAAAACTCGGGAACTGGTAAACTCCAAAGCTTTTGATAGTGGTGGTGGAAGGCTCAAAGACTGCATTTCACCTCTTTCTGTGCATGAGGCAGGAGTGAAACTGCACAGCACTGAGCAAAGATACTTCTGTTATCCTGTGTCTTGCTTTCCCTTCACGGTTTCTTTAAGGTTTTTCTTTCTTTTTAAGAAGTGTCCTTTCCAATCACCCCCCTTTGCTCCTTGCCCTAGGATGTAGCCCTTAAAGCAACTGGGATGCAATAACAGAGCAGCAATACTGGTTTGTTTACACCTCACTTATGAAAAATACCTGGTTTCTGTTGAACCATACCCTTTGTCCTGACACAGCGGCTCTGACCACACTCTCCTTGCAAACCAACACCGTTGTTACTCACTGGGCACCTCCAGCCACGATTTTATTCAGAAAACCCGAAGATGTGCTGTGAACCCTAAATCCCTTATCTATATCCATCAGAACTCTTCCTAGTGACAGACATGTTCTGAAACAAAAATGTTTTCTTGTGTAGTAAAAAATGAGCTTTTCTGTGCACAAGTTGCTCAATAGTCAGGTTTTTGGCTGTTTCTTTCCAAGACACTTAATATTTTTTTTTTACACTTAGTCAACAGAACAGGAAACTAACATGCAGAGGTGGCAAAGAAACCCTTAATTTTTCAGTTAGGCTTTTTTTATTTCAATCAATACTTTAACAAGTGCTTAAACTTCCCCAGCAGTTTAATCTGGAACATAGTTGAGAAGAAAAATATCTTCTATAACTTTACAAAAATAAAAAGATTTTTTTCTTTTAAAATCCTGCACTTTAGGCAAGCACACTCCGACTCAAGCAAGACTGACATTATATCCTAAAATACAGACTTCTGTTCATAGAAATTACATTCTACCCCAGGACAGCAGGCACAATATGTAAATGGTATAGAAACAGCAAGAACACTTGTTTTGACCTTTCTGATCCCTTTTGTCCTATTTCTTGAATAAAACCTCTTAAAACAATTTGCCTAAGAATTTATTTAGGTTGCCATTTCTTCTGTCAGGTGGAGGCTTAAATAGGATATTACTGAAGGAAAACTTTCACCTTTCTTGGCAACATTGGTAGCAGCTGAAGATACCAACATTAATGGATTCATTTTTTTTTGTACCTTCTGCATTTCAGCAAGGGACAAATCAACCAGTTTGCACCCAGTTTTCCACTGCTAAACCACTTGCAGCTTAACTTCTTTAGCAGCCAGGGCTGCCAGCACATGAGGTCAGGTTGGAGAAATAAAATGAATGGAATATATTGTGTCACAGATGTATGTGGTGCTGTGCAGCAGTTAATTTAGTGAGTGATGAAACCAAAAGAGGGGGTAAGCTTAGCTCCTTGTTCTGTGCCTGCAAGCAAGGAGAAGCCTCTCAGCAAAATACGGACTAGCACACAAACTATGCATTCTGAAGACTTACAGCTTTGTCCACCTTGACTTGTATTGGCTAAAAAAAAAATATTAAAAATATATAGGCACATGGAGGGAAGCTGGTGCAGCAAATGCTAAGAACCCAGATCATAAAATTATATTTCTGGTCAACACTACAAATAAACTACAAAAGTCCCCAATCAGATTTCATGTAATGCATTGTGAAGACCTTTTAAAAATACTTCCTTTTAAAGTGTCTTAAGTAACAGGGAAAAAAAAAGAGCATTTATTGTACAATTTGTACACTGAGTCACATTTTCATGTAGTCTAACCATAAACCTTGGAAAACTTAGACCTTTGCAAGTCTGTGATTCAAAACAGCTGAGATGTGAATGTGTTTTCAGAGGTTATAACTAGACAGATCTTTCTCTTGAAACTGTTGCAACATTTCTGACCTTACATAATTTACAGAGGAGCCACAAGGCACTAACAAACTGTAGGTGATTGCCCTGAAGAATATAGAAAATTGTGCCGTGGAACAGTTCCTTTGGTCTTTACTTTCATCCTGCATCACAAGCATGTGTAGATTTCAGCTGGGATCAAGCTGTGTGTGGCACTTGCACAGTCAAGTGACATAGTCTGACAACTTCTAACCATGGATATTTTTTCAGAGATAGGACGACATGGCAATGGTTGATGGTGATGAAAGCAGCTTGTCTTGTGTGATCTAAGGAATGCCACACAATAGCCATCCTTTTATATAAAAACTAGTGTGAATTCACTCCTGCTGCTAGATCTCAAACAGAAGTCAGAAATTAAGCAGGTACTTAGGGGACTTGTTTGACTATAACAGCTCAGTAACCCAGTTAGAGATATGCTGGTGTCACTCTGCTGATTACAAAACTCAGTCTAGAGAAAACCAAACTCCATGATGGTTCGTAACTACTGTGTCGGAGGAATCCTGTCTCTCTCTTGACCCTCTACTTAAAACTGTGTTCCCCCACCAGCAACTGATCCAGAGCTGGTTCTTCAAGTAGGTTTGACTGCATGGAGCAGCAAACTATCAAGAAATGCTGATCACATAGCGCTCAATTCACCATGCTGAGTTGGCTTTCAGATCCTTCCAAAAGACTGAAGGAGGATCTGACATCAGATAGATGGATAAACACTTTCTCTGCTGACTACTGAACCAACCTGACTCTTAACTTTTCTGTGATTTTAACAGTTTAACATTTTCTGTGACTTTTCATTTGTCTGAGGAAAAAATCAGAAAGATTTGGTCTGACTCAGCAGCATGTTGTCTAAACTGCTCCTTCCCTCTGTCTTCCTGCTGTCTCAAAACTAGGTGAACTGATTCTGTTCCAACTCTGAGGAAATTAACATCTACGTTTTCAAGGAGTGCTTTTGCTCATCAGTATGAAGACTCACTGTGTAAAGATGAAAGATCTTCATTCAAAACATACTCTTCCTAGGATACTGAAAATAATACATTAAAGGTTCTTTTTCTGACACAGTACTGGGCTGGGCAGCTAGCAGCTGCTTATACTGTGAAGAAACGCTACAACTTTATTCCTTATGTTTCTTACAGATGTTCCTGCTCCTCCTGCGAGCCAAAACGCGTACATCAGTAAAAGCCACAGCCCAAACACAAGATTAAGCTATGCTCTCAGCTCACTCCCCATTAAAGCAAAGGGGCATGGCTCATCTGTGAACTTCTAACTCCTTGCTGGCCTTAGACATCTCCCCTACTGCTTCCAGAATCTGCTCTGATTTGCATCAGTGCCCAAAAGGATGTATTCACCACTGAGGGAAACGAGAGAGTTTCCCGGGCAGGCTTTAGTTAACAAACGCTCTCTGAGGGCTGTGTCTACCCACCTTCCCAGCAGTGTCTCCCCAAACCAAAGCTGACTTAAGCTCTATGAAACCGTGGCATGTGTTGGGACACTTCAGCAAGGAGAAAAGGATGTGGTTGCATTAGTGCATCTCTTGCTCTTCCCTCTCTAAGACTGGGTCAGTGTTCCTCGGTCTGAGGGTGTGTTTCCAGCTGCTTTCTTGCTCTACCAGGAACGACCACGGTGTGCTTGCTGCTGTAACCCTTTTTCCTGTTCTTACATGAGGTCACATGACTAAAAAGATGCTGCTAAATAGGGCTGCAGAACACATTAGATCCCACTTGCTTTACTCTGCCCACCCGGCTGACCCAAGTACTGCACGTGGGGTATGTAAGGCCTCAGGAATATAGAAAGAGAAGTCTTTCCTGCAGCCTTGTATTGGCAGTTTATGTGCACTCTGCATCTGACAGGAAAATTGCTGCTACTGGCTGGCTTTGAGGGGGCTTGGTTGTAACTACTCACTAGATACAAAGGGAGGCCTCGAAGCAATTACACAGCTAAGTTAATTGTATGAGAAAATACTAAACCACTGGTTATTTTTGGTTATTTTTATAACTTAATGATTGTAAAAATAGCTTAAATTACTTGGGAGTATTTTTTTTTAATTAGGGGTATCAACCATTTAGCACTTTTTGAACAGAGGGCTGTTGATCTGATTCTTTCTGTATTATGAGCTGTGAGATAATGGAAAGATAAATCTTTGTGGGTTTCCTCCTTATATACATATCTACATCAGAGCTGTGAAGTTGGAGGGGGAAGCTGCTATCACAGTACTGGCACAACACTGAGCCCTTCCCCAGAGCTAAATTCTGATGAAAAACCGGGCGTTGGGAATAAGAGTACCACAACAGTAAGATGGCAGAGATGACTGAAGCAGGATCATAGAGTTCATACCAGCAGTTAAAAAAAAAAAAAGGAGACCCCCCTCCCTCCCCCCAGAAGTCTGCAGTCCTAAAGTGCAATTACTTTTGTGCAGTCGTGTCAGGCCAGGGATCAGACTGGATGAAGTTCAAAGCACAAACATCAAACGAGTGCCGTTCGGGATTCAAGGAGGAAGAGGGAAGTAAGGAAAAGAACAACAGTTCTCAGGCATTCAAGTGCATCAAGAAAATAAATGTCCTTTTCTGTCTGAAGAAAAACAACCCCCAGTCTGGTGGAATCCTGGCTTTGTAGTCATGAAAAATAAGTTTTCCTCGCTTCTAGCTGAGAATGTCCCAATATGACACAGTACAAATAAACAACAAAGCAAGAGCTGGGGTGCTGGGATATTTTTCCGGTGCCCTGCTGCTATACAGCCTGATTTTATTCTCCTCTGGTGACTCTTCAGATCTGAGTACTGATGAGGCACACTGAATTAAAGGCATCTGGTAGGAAGTGGCTCTTTTCTCGGGTCGGTCGGGGCTGGAACCGTCGCTCGGTCTCTGGCCATTGTACAGCAGGTACCTGCCCTGGGCATCCTGCTCCATCTTGAAGATTTCGTACTCGGTGTGAGGTAGGCGGATGCCGAGCGCGATGCAGCCGTTCGTGTGGGTGACGTCCTGCTGAACTCCAACCTGCCAGGATCCCTGTGCTCCACACTCATTCCCGTTGAAGACATTGAGCAGGGAGGCTGTGGATATATCCATGGGAGTGACCTTCATGTGGTTTACTGTGAGAGAGGAAGAGGGGAGCTGTTAGCAGAGGGACGAAAACAAAAGCAAAGCCAACATGCAGGCTGGGGCACACCTGTTAAATCAAAATTGTCCCCCCTTGTTCCTTCTTAAATTAATTTTTCACATTACAGGTGTGGCCAGTAAATCTATGAGCATCATTTTATGTCTTTGTCTTTGCCTGTGCAAAAATTGCTTTTTGCACAGAACAACCCCCCTCCAACTCAGTTGAAGAAAACCTGATGGCCATGTATCTCAGCCAGAGATTAAGCAGAGCTTTCATAAATTCCAGGCAATCCTTTACAGATAAGGCCTGGTTGGTTATATTAGGAGATAGGGAAAAAGAGGAAACAATAAAACTTTACTCATGTTTTATTACCGTCTGTACTAATTTGTAAGTTGAACATTTATCACATATTTTTCATCATTTCTTAACATTTGCTAGCTACCCTGTAAACCTCACAAAATAATTAATTCCCATTGAGAAATTTGGAAAGCATCGCAGTTGCACTATCATCCTATATTACCTTTCCTTTTTTCCATGAATTATAGATGACCTACAGGAAGATGTTTTTTCTCATCTCTAAACACTGGCTGCAGCTGCAGTATCAAATGTAGAACTGCTGCAGCTTCTCTAGTTCTAACCTGCTTTTATTTCAAAGGACTTTAAGGCATATTTCATTTTCCAGCCAAGTTAAAAACGTTGGGAAAAGCCAAAATGAATGAGCCCGCAGAAGCTGAATCAAGATTTTTCCTGGTGTGTGTTTGAGACAGTATAT
Organism: Sturnus vulgaris; assembly: GCF_052056855.1. Lineage (NCBI taxonomy): Eukaryota > Metazoa > Chordata > Aves > Passeriformes > Sturnidae > Sturnus > Sturnus vulgaris. Next base: position 105,414,505 of record NC_142243.1, on the reverse strand, counting down.
CAAGAAAAAGGGATCTGAATGGATTGGTGCTGACCAAAACAGAAGCAAATAACCATCCCTCATGCCTCTCAACATACCAAAATCCCAAATTCTCTTGCAGATCATTTTATAGTAAGATTTGTTGGGATCTTTTCCTGAGCTTTCATAAACAGCCATTTGACTCAATGGCTCTACAGTTCACATTATTTACTCTAGCTGGTGTAAAAGGTAATTCATAGAAATTGAACCTGAAAGTTTTACCTAAGCCAAATTAGTGACCTTGATCTGTAAGGTAAGTTGGCACAACCTAAACCAGACACGCAAGCAGAAACTGGATTTCATGCCAAGAGCTGAGCTGGGACATGCTGCACATGCAGCTCTAAAGAGCCAAAGTTCTGACAGGCAAGGGTATCTCCCACCTCCTACAAAAATCTCAGATTAGTCAATTATTTCTTCTAGTTGGATGCTTTTCTAAATTAGACCCACGTAAGATGCTTTACGCTTCTAATGTGATAACTGAAATAAGGAGAAGAGCCTACAGAGGGCTTGAGCCTACCAGAGGCTCCGCTGGGGCTAATGCCATGGTGGGATGTTGTGTTTTGGAGATGTTTGTTTCTGTGAGTGGTCCAGGCCCCTGAGCTCTTTTTAAGCAGAGTGCCATGCAGCTGTTTGCACAGGAAATCTTCTCAGCCGTGGGTGGCATCACCACCGAGAGCTGCTTTCCAAAGTACCCAATGGGTTTGGGTTGGATACATCTTGCCTTTGCTCTGGTGTCTTTAATCAGTGCTGTCTTTAGGGACACCCCGATTTTACTTAAGGGCCCCTTGGGAGCACATGAAAAGATGCATGCTGCTGCATCTGTCTTCCACAGAAAATTATTTATACCACTGCAGATCTGAAATGCCTTCTGAAGATGCTTTTATCTCTCTACTGAAGGAGCCCTAGGGCACAGATCTAACTACTCTTAGAGGCTTGATGTCTGGCTGCTGGATTTCAAGCTCACTAAGTGATGTGAAGTCTTATTTTCTTGCATGTACTTAAAGACCTCTGCCTCAAATGAGTATTGCTTCAGTGTGTGAAATGCCATGCAGCTGTACAATTTAGCTTGGCATTCACACAATGCCTGCAAACTTCCCAAGAAGTTTTTATGGACTCCTGAAAATCACAGAATGAAATCATCAGCAACCAAGTCATTATGTGCAAACTGCTTTCATAACTACCTCCCTCCCCATTGTATCAAGCTACTCTACCTTTGAACACAAACTCCGTGCCACCCATGACTTTGGACGAGTGGACTCCCCGGCTGTAGCGTCCCTTGGCATAGATGGTGAAGGTGGGGTGTTTGCAGATGGGGTCGGAGTAGTGGTAGTAGTGGCCCTCCCAAGTGTTGTTGTTGTCGTGGAAGATGAAGTGCCGAGTCAGGAAGAGCACCTCCGGCCGCACCTCACAGCGCTGGCTCACCCACTCTCCATGCAGCCCGATGGTCAGGTCTGCCTTGGGGGGCAGGATGGGTGGGTGGTGCTCATCTGAGCGGAAGATGATTCTGCACGCAATGCATATCTCTTCGTGTTTCTGAAACAAAGCACAGAGAAACCCTCAGTAGGCATCACCTGGGATACAGGGCAATGCACCAGGCCAGACACTTCATGCTGAAGTGACCCCAGCTCCACATTTTAAGGAATGCATTGTCATTTCTGATCTTATTAGTGGTACCATTTGGTTTTGTATGTGTAAGACTGCAGAGCAGAGGAGCACATAAGAAATTAACACCCTTGACTACATTTATCTAAAATTAACATTTTAGTTCAGGATCTTGAAAAGGCTGACTTTATCCTTGAAATCATACAAGAACCTGGCAGATGGTAATATAATGATAGGGATTTTGCAATGCTTGTGTCAGAAATCAATACATTTGCTGAACTATTATTTATCTTTTAGGGTGTTGTAGGTTGATTCTCTGAAGCTACCTACGGTCATTTTATTGGAGGAATTCAGGGCACTAATGAAGATTGTGTGAATGTCACCCCTAAAGTGAGCTAGAGCTGAAGGCAGTGAGTGGAGAAATGCTGACTTCAAAGCAGCTCGCGTGGACTTTGAAGTAAGAGCAGTGAATATGAGCATTTATGTTACGGAGGGTGCTCAGGGAGGCCTCAAGAAAAGAGGTCTGGAAAGGTGTACAAAGAAAAAGTATTTCTGTAATTCTCCCAGATGGCTGCACGTTGAGCTTTAGCTCTTTACTCAATGCGCCTCACGAAAACACCTCACAGGTTGAATGTGGTGGATGTGAGTAACTCGCCATTGCATCCCCCTCTCTCCAGGAAGGATCGAGGAGTGTCCTTAGGAGATGAAAGCACAAGATCTGTGTTGGTTGATCTGAAGCAGTGCTGGCCAACAGCCCTGCTCTGAGGAGGAAGGAGATTGGACTTGGTGACCTCCCAAGGGTATTTCCACCCCAAAACACATGGTCTTCTGGAGACCATATGTCAGCATGCTCTTAAAGTGGATTTAATCCCACTGTGGAGCTTGTTACCAAATTTTAAGATATGTTTTTTTCAGCTAAATTCTGCAAGCAGGTGCAAGGTCCATTAGTACCTTAGTGAAACAGAAAACATTTAATTGAGTAATCTAACTGCAACTGGTGAAGTTAGTGCAGATATATATATATACAAAAAGTATCTTTCAGTTGTAATAGAAATAATGCTTTTTCTTTCTGGAGATCAAGATGCCAGTACCTTTTAAGCACACATTTCTGTCCTGCCATGGGGCAGACTGGTTGCACTGTTCTCTGACATAAGGGCACTAATGACAATAACTTTATGGTTGTGATTGCCCCACTCAGGTAAAGTGAAGCCAGAAAGCGAGAAAAAGACAGTGCTATAAAAGTAAACACAGCTCATTTAAGCTGAGTCCATCAACAGTAGGAGAAAATTTCTGCTACAGTTCCTTCTCTACTGAAGTGAATTTGAAAGCTTCTATCATCTCCCAGAGGAAGCCCTGGCAGAGCAGTATATTGGTTTGGCTTATATTCACATTTTCCTCCCAGGAGTCCGTCCTCCAAAAACAGTTTGTGAGCCAAGGCAATTTAACCTGGGAACCAGTGATTTCTATTGCCCGTGTTCAAAATCTGAAGAAAACCAAACAAGAACTCACCCTGTTTTCTTTTTTGGTCACCAGTGGCCACCATTACACTGTGAGCAGAGGTGACTCCTTTGGCAAACTCCAGGAAGCTCCTTGGTAACTCTCTGTTACTTGTCTGTAGTTCACCTAGCTCTTTGACTGTTGTGGTCATGAACTGCTGTAACTGTACAGCCCTTCTCATTCTGAACTTTTTGCACCAGCTGTGAAGGTCTGGCCAGCTGGGCTGCTAAGGAATGTCCAACCTGACTGCCTCCTAACCACTGACAGTGTGCCCAAAAGAAGGGGCTGAGGTAACCAGGCACTTTCTGCATTGAACCATGAGTGCAGCAGGGAGAGGCTGGGGTGGTGAGGAAGGAAGCAGAAACATCCCTTTCACAGCTGTGAGGCACCAGCTAGCTCTGGCCCCTCACATGGATGTACTACTCTGAATGCATCGCTTTCTTGAGACCAGCATTTGAATCTAAGCCCACATAAACCTTTTTTCGCTGTGATAGTATCTTTCACAACATTATGAACTTCTTAGTGGAAGAATATGCTACATATAAAATCCTTCAATATGATTTTTGCCCAAGTAATGGGCAAAGGAGAAAGCTAGTTCTGTTATGAGGGAATTTGACTTAATTATGGAGTAATTTATGTTTAACTATTGACTGTATATTTTGCTCTTGCTTTTTTAGGTCAGCTGCTCTTGGCTCTTAATTACACTATCTGAGGCTTTGCAGATCAGTCCCTTTCCATGTGTTTCAGGGAAAGATTATTTTCTTAAAACAGGCGTTCAAAGAAAATAGGGAACAGAGACAGAGGACGCTTGAGTCCAAACACTATTAAGAACTCTCTAATAAAAAGCTCATGGGGGCATGACATAAACTAAAAAGCAATAAAACAAGCAGAGAACAGGATGAACATCGGTTCTATGTTTTGATTATCTTAGGTGCACAGTGCAGTATTTTTAACAGTGGGGCCTCGCTAGAAGGACTGGGACCTGAAATAGCTAGAGGATCCCTTCCCATGATGGGTACAAGGAGTCCCTTGCAGCTCTGCAATGCCAAAGCCATAGTGCAACCATTCCTCATCCTTCCAGGTGTTTCTTTAAGGCCAATTTCTGAACTAATCCACAAAACCATGTGTGCCAAAACAAGCCTGAATCTCTGGCTGAAAACTCAGTACTTGTAGTTGGGGAGAAAATAGCTTAGGATCTGAAAATTCCCACCAACATTTTTTCTTATCACTCTCTCCTGCTGTCTCAGCTGAAGTGGTAGTAAGACCAGAGAGCTCTGGAAGTCATGCAAAGAGGATTTTAATTAAAAAAAAGCAAACAAGGATGAGGTTCCTTCATCTTTTTCCCAATTGCTATGGATAGTCAGAAACATAAACCCTCCCAGTACAATTTAATTTTCTCTGAAGTTCTGTGGAATTGTATGGCTGCTTAGGACTAATTATCTGACACTGGCTATGCCACATAGCGTGTGACTGGGTCTGTCATGTTGTACACAGCATATCCTTGCTAAAAGGAGATGTGAGAGGAGGGACAAGGCACTGAATTTCCTCAAGCACGGGCTTGAACTGTGTGTGCAGTACAGATCTAACCAGTATCCTGGGATGATGTAGGAGCCAAGAGCAACAAAAGCTGGGGTAGGGAACCCCTGCCATGTGAATGGATGTATTACCATGAGGGGAAGTGCTGAAGAAGAGGGGAGGGAAAAGCCCCACTCAGCTATGATCTTGCACACCTCCCAAATACCGTATGTCACAGGAAGGGCCAGGTGGGACTGGAACAAATCATGCCTGGTCAGGATGCTTTAAACCTCACCACCCAAGGAAACACAGCACCAGGTGTTAGTGTTAGTAACTAGCGCTCCCAGGATGAGTATAAATGGAAATTCTTGGGAGAACATCAATTTAAGGAAATGCTTCCAGCTCAACAAAAAAAGTTGGATGGCTTTGCTTCACATTGCTAAGGAGCCAACTCCACAGGAAGGACACATTTACGAATTGCTCAGGATAGTATCAGGCTTGCTCCTCCACCACTATAGATAACTGCAGACCAAGACAACACTTTAAAAAACGACCACAAATTCTCTCCAGTACAAAAGTGATAATTTGCAGGCTTTGCATGACCTCATATGAAGCTGAGTTGACTAATGTGCATTAGCCTGGCTCTGGGGAGTTGACAAGCACGGCTGACACAGTTATAACTCAGCCTGCCAAATGGAATGAAGAAAAACGAAGATTTAAAACTTTAATTAAAAATCCTGAGGCAAGTAAAATGCGGGAGAGAGCAGTAACTCCTTTGCAGAGTTGTCAGATGGATATTTCTTTTGGTGGGGAACAGAGGTGCTGCAAGCGAGAAGGAGGGTGGAGATATGCTCAGATTTATCTGCAAATGCATACCATATATTCTAAGATATTGAGGAATGGTTTTTATTAACGGCTCTTATGAAGGGAAAGATAGTGAAGGAATCTCAAGGCACTACCATTACACAACTGTCTGATCTATGATGTTGATTCTGTTGCACAACCCTGCATAAAACTGAAATAAACAAAACCAACATGAAATGCAAAAGTCTTCTGGTTGTTCTTTTCTGGTATAAATGACTTTAGCCTAGGCAAAAGACAAGAACAAAGAGAAGATCAGACTTCTCAGATGAATGTGCTTGCATGGCATCTGTCCCATTAAAATGATACTAAATTATGATGACAGGAATGTTTTATGAAGTATTAACAAAAATAATTCCTGGAAAACCCAAAGGGACAGCTTGAATGTCCATTTCAAGAATAAAGTATTCCCAAATAAAGCTGCCTTATGTATTTATTATGCCTTTAAAAAGCATCCTATATAGCCCTCTAAACCATGCATTATTACCACTGAGTCTTCCTAGCCTTTTAACAAAAGATGAAGCCACTGTGCTTAGATGCCAACTGTAAGGAAGGTGTCAGTAGTTTAGATACATATGCTGAGTTGACCTGAAGGCCTGGGGTTTATTTTATCAGGCTAAATAGTTAATTTTGATGCCTGGTGCTGCATTTGAGTTGGGACAGGCTTTTACTGCAGCTGCAGAGCAGACAGTGGTGAGTGCAGATGTGGCATCTTCAAAGGCGCAGGGCCACAGCCAACAGCGCTGCCGAGCACAGCAAGGGCCAACCTCAGCTAAAAGCCGCTTGCTTCCCCATCTCTGTAGGGCCCCACATACACTGTTATTGTTCATAAACCTGGAATTAACCCATTTGAGCATTCTTCTGAATATTCCTACTTTGCTCCCCCTCATAACTTTCCTAACCAACAGCTCTTCTCAAGTAGTAACGGACAAAAGGCACCCTTCAAGTGTTGCCTTAATCTAGAAATCTAGTGGCACTACTCAGGCAAACAAAGGAGTTTTGTCTGCCAAGATTATACTTTTTGGTTGAGTTTTGCTTATTTCTCTGAGGCGCTTCACATGTTTAACATCTATTTATTAACTTACAATTGCATTTCCCTGGGAGCTTCATAAGTACATAGCATTCCCCTGGAGATGAAGTCACTGAGTTTCAAGGAGATGAAGACTCAAATTTTTGAAAAGCACAGAAAACTTTGCACTTTGTTCTTTCTTGGCTAAAGGAAAGCCCAAGCACCACTCTCCATATATCTGTATCAGCTGCAGATTCCAGGTGCTGCTGGAAGTCAGGTCCCAGAGGTGAATAAAGTTTAATAGAGAATTGATTCATTAGAGTCACATGTTAAAGGGAAAACATCTTACTGAAAGAGTGTGTCCAGCAACTGATTGAGCATGATAAAGAGTGAAGGTTATCCTAGAACTTTTTAGGTTTCTTGTGGTGCTCCAGACCATGTCAGCCTTATTCCTAAGTAATGATCTAATCAGAATGACCGGTCATCACAGTCCTGCTCTGATATTTCCCGTTACTCTGTCACATGATAAAATAGTACAAGGAGTTCTTTGTTTACAAAGCAATATTGCTGAGGCAATTACATGTGAAATAAATCTCCCAGTACCTCTATTATACACATTTTCTGTAGTTCAGAGCAGACATTTCTAAAGACATTTTCTGTCTGCACAGACAAAAAATACTGCATTCAAGCCTTCCTTCATGCTACAAGTCTCTGTATACTTTTATGATATTACAACTAATCAGCAGCCTCCTTGGTGTTGTCCTAATTGGAAAAATTTTGTGTAATATATGTGATGATGGCCAAGCAGTTCCCCCATCTTGCCCTTCCCACTCATGTGCTCTCTCATGCTGGCTGAAGAAGCTCCATTTTTGATAGCTTGAATCACACTTGATAAATTTGCAATGTCAATAGACATCAAAGATGTTCATCTCCATTCATCAGCCAGTCCTAACTAGTATCTTGAGCCAGGTTAGAAAACAGCCAAGATAAAATCTATATAATGACCTATTCATCATCTGCACTCAAGAACTTCCATATATTTTACAGGAGGAATTTGTTTAAGGTATGTTCTTATCTAAGAGAATTCGTAAAACCTTAAGAGATGACATATTAGATGTTTTTATAAGCTCCCTGATTCTATATGAACACTTGAGATAGGGTAATCTGTGAATTTATTCAGATTTGTAGCTTAGCATAAAGCTGTCTGGTTTTTGGACAGCCCTTTTGATTTACCATCCCGTGGTGAAATTGCTGCAGGAATTTGGATAAGGTCCAATTCTATTTGTTTAAAGTCCTGATCATGTGGCTTTGGCATTCCTAACATATCCAGCAATCATTTGCTTTTAATTACCGTTCATTTCAACCACATAAGTAATGAATGTGGCTACCACATCCAACTTACAGGGCTGTGTAAACTCTTGGGCTGGGTGGAACTTTCTTCTATATAGAGGCTTAACTATAAATTTAACTCAAAATGTGAATCCTCTTAACTTATTTTAGGCAGGCCTTTATGAGTCTAAAATATAAATAAATAAAAAGGAAATGAAGAAAGCCTTAAATGAAAGATTCCACACAATACACCTGATTCACTTCAGAAGCAATTTCCTGGCCTCCCCAACCTCTTGGTATGACTGTAGAAACCTTAAAAAAACAAGTTGATTTAACGTTTCTATTTATTCATGGTGTCCAGTTTCCAGAGGAGTCTGTGACTTGTAGTTTTAAACTCAATTTAGCATTTAAACTCATTTTCAGCTGGGTCCCAATGGAGCAACAATTAAAAAAGGAAAAGAGTTCAAAAAGGAAGGGTTATAACCTTTCAACGGTATGTTTGCCTGGACTTCAAGAAAAAAAAAAGAAAAAAAGTACTTCTGTTACTGTTCTTCCTGCATTTGGCAAAGAGTAGGTCAGAGTGCCTGTTGAGAACCTGTTGGTATAGGGATCTTCATGCTTAGGTACAAACCAACAAACTCACATCTTGGAATCTGTCACAGCAGCTGAAGCAAAGGTTCATTTTTTTGGTGTTGCTATTTATATCATGCTGAAAGCCTAGTATCAGCAGACCCAGCTTCTCTGAGCTAACCTGTCTCAAGAAACACACCTCTCCTATGCAAAATTTGGTCCCTTAAATTTGAACATTGTATTTTAGAGCCACTATATTTTAGAAAGAAAAAGGGATGCTACAATAGCAGAGCAGACAGGCAGGAAAACCATTACCTAAAATTACAGCAGCCTGGACAACAATCTTAATTTTTTAAAGCTGTCTGAAAGTACCTTTGACTGCTCTGACTACTACAAGATGGAAGTGTAGGCATTTACTATCTTATGTATCAGCCTAGAAAAACAAACGTAGATTAGACCAGAAAAAATACTCAGGTTCAGTGATTTAAATCAAGATTTTGTTTCTGTTTCAAGGGGTTCAAAAAAACATCTACAGTATTTTCTAGTACAGATACAATACAGCTGCTGTCTGTTAATTTCTATCTACAGATACCTGCAAGGAAGAGATCTTGCAAAGAACCCTCACTCCCAAATCAGTCAAGTGAAAGTTGATGTGGGTTGTTTGAATCAATTAAAGAAAAACAAAATTTTACAGAGGATTGGGCTGTGGTACATCTGCTGCTGCTGAAACGCTCTATTTTGGGAAGGTAAGTTTAAAAAATTTGTCCTTGGTCACTTGAAGACAAGACAGAATGACAGAAATTACTGTAGTTTTCATACAGCAAAATTGTTGACAGGATTTAAATGATCCCTAAGCCAGACTGCAAGGCAATTAAAGGCAGATCATGTAAGGACCTAACCTGCTAGAATATTTTGTTCACAGGAGAGAGAAACAACCCAGGGTAGACAGCTCTGAATGGAAAGGAAAGCCAAGGCTTTTTCATCAAAACTCTCCCTTCTCCTGTTGTGTTTCCTGCTATTGCTGATAAGCTGTTACTGATTTTAGGACCACTTGTGGTGAGATGATTAAAAATGGTGGTAACCCATTAGCCAGAAGGGATGCTGTGGCAATGCCCAGCTGGAGCACACCGACAGCAGCAGCACATGGCAATGTGGTTCCAATTGCTGCCTGCCTTTGACATGTCACCAGGAAAGATCTATGACAGGCTTCCTGCTACAGGCCATCAGTGTCTGTGCTTCCTGTTTGAGTCTTATTTAGCTTAGTATGGGTTGATCAGTTCCCCATGAAGCTCAGGGCATATTGAGGCCCCTTTGAAAACTGAATTATCAAATGGAATTAAGAGCCCCATTCAAAATTCACCTGTTTTTCATTTCAATAATGTGCGTGCCTACGTCTGGATCCATGACCTGTGCAGACCATCAGTTTTCTTCCCTTCATGCTGCCCCTTCCATGTGTTTACCTTCCAATTTCCTTGTCTCCTCTTCAGGTTATGGATCACCCAACTTCCATATGCTGGAACTCATATTTGATTTCCTCTCTCCCTGGCCCTCCCACAGCTGCAGAAGTATCCACTGATGCCTGTTCCTCTTCTGCTATCTTACTTCTATATGAAACCTTCCTCTCAGCTGCTAGCCTACAGGCATGGTTCCAGCCAGCCACTCCCACTTCTGCCTACAAGTCTCTGATTCCATCTTTGGAGTGGCCTTTATTGAGTTTACTTCACAAGATTACTTTTTTTGCATATTTGCAGTCACATAAACCACAGCAAAGTCACTGCTCTCACAAACTAAGTTCTGTTATCTTCTGTTAATTAAGGCTGTAATCAACCCCTTGTATTAGAAGCACATCTACATTTTAGGTTACACCAGTGCACTTCCTCAGAAGAACTGAGTGATTTGGCTTTGTCACCATTATGTTAAAATGAGGATATATGCAAACCTCCCCAAACGTACCTTGGCATTTTGAAGAGGAGGTTGGTAACTGGAGGGCCGATAGTACCTCCTTTGCGTAGCATCAGTGTGAATGTCTCCAAGGAAGAGTTCCTCCACAATGTGGTCTAAATTGTGGTGCAGGTACTGCTTCTCCACACGGATCAGCTGGAGTTCGTGCATGGCAAAATTCAGAGCTTTGGTACATTCACAGCCGTTCTCTTCTCTCAGCAAATCATAGCTCACATCCTGCTCCCAGGGACTGTCTTCTGGGATAAATCCAGGACACGTCTGGTTCACCAACTCACCTAATCTTTTGGCTACTGCTTCATTGTGGCATATGATCTGTACGCTGCGGAGCTGGTAGTCGGCCTCGGTGCCGCCGCGGATGATCCAGGACGCCTGTCGGAGACGTATTTTGCCACGGATGACTAAGGTGTAGATGGGGTTCGTGCAGCGATTGCCGCCGTAGTAGAACTGATAGGCCTTGAACGTGTTGTTTTCGTAGAACTTGTAAGACCTTGTGATGAACTCTGGGCCTGCTCTAACTTCGCACCTGTGGGAGGAAAGCAAGTGGGGAAACAGAATTTTAGCAAGGTGGCACATCACGTATACTACAGGCAACAAGACCCATATGGGTCCACAGAGGCACCTGGGTGCTAATATCCCTTCAGCAGGAATGGGAGTAAATAGGAACTAGGCATCTGTGGCCTGCCAATTATCCAACAATTCCCTCTGCTGCTATTAATACACTGCTTCATGGTGATCATATCGAAAGGCTTTATCTTGTAGGCTTAAATACTTTGAATCATGTTTTGCTTTTGCCTTTTGTCTAGGGACCACCACGTAACTCAATTCTTCATTGAAAATAGTAGCAGCTTATTAAACATCCATTGCTCTCTTTTGCATGGTAGATTTAGCAGGATGACTGATAACATCAGAAAGTGAAATGCCATACGTCCAGGGAACAGCACAAAGAACTGGCTTATAAGCTACTCTAGAAGCTTCTCTGTGTATGATCTCTGGTCTGCTGTGGATATGCAGGATCATTTCCTGTGCTTTTTCTCTCAAACATTCAACAGGGGTGGCAGTCAATGCAAACTTCTGACTGTTAATGCAAACTACTCGGCTTGAATTTGGACCATGCAATATTCAGGTTTTATGGGTTCTTTCTCTTTCTTCCCAATGCCCCACCCCCCGGCTTTATTTCTGAAAGTGTAAATGGCAGTTAAATTCCACTTCTGGTAGGAAGCCCTTCTGTCCCTTCAAACTTGTTCCCCTTATCACCTCTACACTGCTTAATATAAATAGAACTGTAGAATTGTTCAGGTTGGAAAAGACTTCTAAGACGATTGAGTCCAGCACCACAATATTCACCACTTAACCATATCCCAAGTACCACATCCACACATATTTTGAACACTTCCAGGGAAGTAAACTCCACCACTTCCCTGGACAGCCTACTCCAATGCCTCACCACTCTTACAGCAAAGAAATTTTTCTTAATATCTAATCTAAACCTTCCCTGGTGTAACTTGAGACCATTTCCTCTCATCCTGAAAAACAGTCCTGTTAAAAAAAAACAACAGTCTTTCCTACTACAAAGTCACTTCCATTGAGCATGTGGATATTGCCTGCTGAGACACAGAAAGCAAAACAGCTCTCTAAAATACAAGTTATCAGGTATAAAGAGTAACAGGACTAGAATACACCCTCACAAGTTCTTTTGCCAATAAACCTTGTGCTAAACACATGCTCTGAAAACAAGGATCCATTTGATGGATCTAATGCATGGAGACAAATATAGTACAATGTTATGTTTGAATGAGCATCCATTTTGGCAGCTTGGTAGGCTCCTTCCTATTCAGAGAGATTTAAAGATATTCCACAGCATGCTGTTTGAAATCCAGACAATAAATTGATTCATCAACACAGCTTTATGGCACGCTATTTTAATGTACATAATGCTGCTCCTTCTCCTTTTATGCATAAACACATAGAAAGCATCTGGAATTTAGAGTATCACCATATTAAAGAAAGTATTTCTGCTGTTGGAAGTGGGAATATTCATGCTTCCCTCTCTGCTTTTTCTACCATCTTCTCTTCCCCATCCCAAGCGTCTTGTTTAATCTCTCCTTACCCAGTAGAGACCCAGTGGCCCTCAATATTGGGAGGCATCTGTACAGTGATCCGGGCTCCATTGTGAAGGTGTTTCAGCATATGATGGCACTGTGACTCCTTGAAAGCCCTCCAGGCACTCTTCTCCAAGGACCGAGGGTGGGACCTGCTGTCCGGCTGAAGAAGAGCAGAACCTTCTCCCAGCCCTGTGACAAGAAGTGTAAATTATATCATGAGACCCTGCTGAGTAGGGCTTCAATATGATAAAGGATATTGTGACCATCTTGTGTTGAATGACACTTATTCATATTGTTATGTGTTGGGGAAAATACTGTTCACATTTATTTTCTCATCTGAAAAAAAATAAATTATAGGAAGCTCTTCCTTTCAGTCACACCACTAACAATCCACGACATAAATTTATGACATAAACTGGAGAAAAGAGCTCAAACTGAAGTGCTGTGTTTCCACACCCAGGAGATGTGGCTCTGAAACTGAACTTCGTAGACACCTCTGTAATCTCTGGTCAGGACAATCAAAAACCTAGACTTTCAAACTTTCAGAAACTTGCGTCCAGATCCAGACACAAACTCTGCGGTTTTAGCCCACCTCTAATTTGAACGCTTCTATAATAAACTTGCAAATAAAGACTACTCTTTAAAGTCAAGGGAAAACAGATATTAAAAGCAAAGCCTCTGCACACAGGAAGCCTCTGTGATGACTGAGGTGGTCAATTAAAGGCAGATCCTTCTATTTTTATTTTAAAGGGGAAAAGGAATTTCAAAAGCTAACTTTATCTCCAGCACACAGTAATTTTGGTTTCTAGTAATGTATACATACAAAATCCACCAGCATGCTCTCTACACAATATTAATTGAACAAAATGAATACATAGCTTCAAAAGGAATGTGCCTTTACTCTTTTAGACACAGCCTGCTCTTAGATATGTTGGAAAACACGGATCAAAAGAAAACCCCACATCTAGGGGTTAAAAGGTGATAAACGTGAACCTTACATAATGTGTTGGAAACTGTATTACATTGCCAGAAGGAATTTGAGCACCAGAGGGCTACAAAATGGGTAAGGGGTGGGGTGAAGGGGTTGTTTGAGTGCCTGGGATGTTGGGGCAACCATGTCAGGAAAGGGATGTCTCACTTTAACATGCTTTCAGGGGCAGGGTCTGGGATTCCTCCCCGTATTTTCTGCTGCCTTCTCAGCTGACTTGGATAAGAAACGAGGCTGTTGGGGATCATCAGTGAGAGTCATCCAGTACAGGATCCTATGCTTTACACCCCAGGCCCCCATGTGATACTTGGGCACATGCCTGGTGTTAGGTAGATACTTCCTTAAGCCTTTCCCATTTCCTATTAAAAAAAGTGATTCATTATGTTGGCTAGGTCTTAGGACTTCTGGAAGAAACTTGGGTAACACCTGGGAAAATGGCATTGCCAAAATTATAAATACATGTGAACCAGTTAAAAACAGCAATTCCTCAGCTAAACAGAAGCAAAGACTTGTCCAGGAGACAGGGTAAAAAATGATCAGAAAGAATACAATAAATACCTTAACCTAAACAGTGCTCACCACTGAACAACACTAGGATTTAATGAGATTAATGAATACAACTTCACAAAATCTCTTCTGGAAAATCTGATAGCTTTGTTATGTTGCAGGTCGCAAACAATTTTTCAGTGTGAATGAGAATTTACAGCCTTGTCTTCTACAGCGTAATAAATACTAGGGACACTTTGATACTTGAGCACACTGCCTGAGATTCCCTTACAGCAGCCTGATTTTCAGGGGTTCAGTATTCCTCCCTTTCTGGAAGTCACAAAGTTCTCAAGTATTTCTACGATGCTGAGCAGAGTCACTCATGCTAGCATCAAACAACTCCTGTTCTGCAGCCAGAAATGGTATAGCCATGACAGGGTGATGCTCTGCTTGAACCAACTACATTTTTGGAGAGGCAGGATTGACTAGGTTGGGTCTGTGCTCCATGTCCAAGCAAGGTACATTGCAGAGGTTGTAGTCACCACTGCTAACCTTCAACACGGTGTCTCCTGCAGACAAATTATCTCACACTGAAAAAGGACTTTGAAAATTCACGTTTCCTCTTGTAAGTTTTTAAACATTTGAAATCTGCCATCACAAGAATGTTTTGAAATTGTTCAACCAGCTATTTCCAAGGCAGTGCTATTTCCCATTTTGCCCAGTTCATGTCATATGACTCATGAATACAGATGCATTTAGAAATTATTTATTCATTTAGACATACTTGGGGACTTAATTTCTTCAAGCAAAAATCCTTCTGTGGGACGACACCATCTTGTATGTGCACATATCAAAGAAGAAAACACAGCAACCACATCAGACATTCCCAATTATTCCCTGAAGGAAATAATGAAAAGAGGGAGTTTTTGAAAAGGAGTCAAACTTTATGCGGTATTATACAGTGTCTTCTTTGATACAGCTCAAAAGCAATTGTGTCTCAGCTCTCCATGTCCCATGAATGTGGTTCTGTCCACATCTTGCAAAGATAAACTGCAACTGGGGAATGGAAGGGAGATTTGCACCAATAGCCCCCGAGGAAAGAGGGCATTTGTCTGGGACTCTATCCATCCAATTGTGACAAATGAAGGCAAGAACAAATTCAGGTAATCAAGAGAGGCATGAGAAGATAATGAAGGCTGCAGAGACACAGGGAGAGATGTAGAAAACACAACACAGAACGGTTTGGGTTGCAAGAAACTTTAAAAATTATCCAGTTCCACTTCCCTCTGACCATGGGCAGGGATACCTTCCACAGGACCAAACTGGTCAAGGCCCCATCCAGCCTGGCCTTGAACACTTCCAGGGAACAACTTTCCTAGGCAACTTGTTCCACTGCCTCATCACCCTCACAGTAAAGACTTTCTTCCTAAAGAAAGATAGAATTAGATTTAGATCTAATCTAAACCTGCCCTCTTTCCCCTTGTCCTATCACTTTTTTTGTAAAAAGTCCCTCTCCATCTC
Source organism: Sturnus vulgaris (assembly GCF_052056855.1). Classification (NCBI taxonomy): domain Eukaryota; kingdom Metazoa; phylum Chordata; class Aves; order Passeriformes; family Sturnidae; genus Sturnus; species Sturnus vulgaris. The sequence goes on along the minus strand of NC_142243.1, from coordinate 105,399,045 downwards.
TCTTGCAGGATCTCTAGGTACTGGAAGGTGCTCTAAGGTCTCCCCAGACCTTTTTCTTCTGCAGGCTGAACAGCCCCAGCTCTATCAGCCTGTTGGCACAGGAGAGGTGCTCCAGCCCTCTGAGCATCTTCATGGCCTCCCTTGGACTTGCTTCAGCATGTCCACGTGCTTCCTACACTGGGAACCCCAGAACTGAACACAGTACTTGAAGTGGAATCTCACCAGAGATGAGTAGAGCAGAGCAGAGCAAAGGGACAAAATCCCCAGCCTTGCCCCGCTGCCCACTCTGCTTTGGATGCAGCCTGGGATGTTTGGCTTTCTGGGCTGTGAGCATACATTGCTGGGTCATGTCGACACCTCTAAGTCTTTCTCCTTGGGGCTGCTCTCAATAATGCTAAACAACATCACAGGACCAGAATATCAGAATATGAAACACAGTATAAAATTAAGAGATGAGACCTTTACCCACGTTTGCCTTGCTGGAGCAAGGAAATACTTAATTTAGTGCAAATTTCTTCCTTACAAAGAAGTAATTTCAACACTTTTGTAGTTACTGACATATGCCCATAGATACAACTGCCATACAAAGGAGATGTAACTTCCCCTTGACCATCTGCAGGTCAAACATTGAGACCAGTGATGTGCTTCCCACACAGAGCAGTAAATCAAACACCATCTTCTGTGTTTTTCCTCACAGCAGGTGCTCAGAGGCAGTGCAGTGCCCCCGTGTTCCACCCCTGGCAGTGCATACGAGGTGTTCTGAAAATCTGAGGAACTGCAGGGATGATGTCACTTATTTTAAAATATCCATTTGGCCATGTTAAATGAGACATTGCTGGAAAGGCTCAAGGTTAAAACATGCATTCACAAAACTGGGAAAAGAATTTCATGACTCTTTGGAAGCCCACTTTGGAGAGTAGATGCAGTTGCAACATAGTTGGAGCCATAACTTTCATTCAGAGAGATCCAAGTCTACTATTCTCTACAGTACTGACAGATGGTAGGTTTCAGTATCTCCATGACTGAGTCTCTCAGACTCAGCTGAAAATATTTCAGACTTTCTCTGCCTGTTTGAATTTTTGTGTGCTATGAATTGTTAAAAAATATAAAACCAAAATCCATCCACTATGTTACTATACTCAAAAGTGTGACAGACTTCAAACAAACAATGACAAAAAAATCTTTGCATGAGACCAATAACAGTAATTTTGCAAAGTCCCTGGCTGGCTCTCACTTTAGCTACACCACAACAAGAGATTGTTATGATTGAATCCCCCACCCCACAGCATTTGTTTTCACAAAGGAGCAAGTCCAAAAGTAAAAGGAAAATTCCAGAATCAACCTGAAATACCAGGTAGTTAAACAAAAGCATTTTATGATGAGCTGATATCCAGCTTCCCTTTCAAAATCAAGCCCTAGCATTGACAGAGCTTTAGCATGAAACTAATTGAATATAGCATCAGAGATGTTACAGCTTACTAGGGTCCCTGCCCAGACTCTCAGAGATCACACAGATCTTTGAGGGCCTGTGATCCCAGATCACATTTTACAGGGGCAGGATCCAACATCCATCTGAGTGGGAAAGTGGAGGCCTGTACAGCTGCCATGGCAGTAAGACGTGGATAGGAACATGCACCACACCAGACAGAGGGCTTCAGGCTCTCATGTTCACTTATAAACCTGTATCTGATGTGGGAACAACCATTCAAGATAAAAATAATTGTTAAGGGAAGATAGGTTGCTTTCAAGTTCTTCAAAGATTTCTGCACATAGCTGCGAGTAAAATACAAATCTTAAAAGGACAATCTTGTTGGCAGTCCGTTACCCAAAACGTGTTTCAAAAATGGTTATGGCACAGCTCTCCGCCAACATTTCTGCAAAAAAACTGCAAGCTGCTAAAATGAACGTTTTGGTTTTCTGAAAAATAGCATGCAAATTCTGTACAATTGCAATAAAGATAATAAGTAGAGCTGTGCTTGAACACAGATAGTTTTAATTTAATTTGTGTCTCAACACCCAGGCCAAATTCTGTTCACAGCTACGCCAGACTGCTAAAATATAAGGCAAATAATCTTAAACTGTTTAGATTTTATCAGTTTAATGAACGTCTCTACCAGAATCTAAACCACAGCTTCAAACATGTCCAAGTGTAGCGCTTCAAACCAGTCTCAAAGCTACCAGGTGTTCAGCAGGTTCATCCTTTGCTAGATGGGGGAAGAGATGTTACCTCAAAGTAGGATTCAAACCTGGATTTAGTCTGGGATTGCTCAGCAGGAACCACTTAACTTTTTTTTTTTTTTTTTTTAATTTCTAGTTATGTAAATACGGAAGAACAAAAATTTATTATGAAGTAAAACAATCTCGAGTGATAGTGTAAGTTCAAAATAAGCAATGGCTTCATCTCTGACAGAAACATTTTAACATTCATGCTTTACTCCTGCAGCAATCTCTTTTCAAGTCAGGACTTGTTTGAAACTGGAAAAACCTTACAACAGATAAAGAATAATTGGCTGGATTAACTTTATAGCTCTCCTTATCTGGGCAGTTGCCCTGCACAATTAAATAAATAGACATTTGGATTATGCTCTTTCTTGATGTGGGATAGTGTCAGATAATGCCTATGACAGGCTTTCAGCTCCAGTGCAAGCTTACATAATTGCCATGGAGAATATAATGTCCTGTTACCAAGCCACGAGCTGTGTTTACCAGTGTTTTCCCTGCACTTGAAACTTCAAAGAGTCCTCACAAGACTGGGGCCCAAATTAGCTACAACAAACAAAAGGGTTGAGAAAGGAAAGCCGGGTTTTATGGCCAGGGAAGCAGACAGGACAATGACTTCCTTTCACATGTATCTGTTGCCTCTCTTGTGCACACAGAGTTTCCAAGTGCAGCTTTCAAAGAGGCAAAATTAATGCTTCAGAGTGCGGAAGATCCTGAGGAGGGATCCAAAGTATGTTTACACGGGACAGCTAAAAAGGAACCCCCCCAAAGCTGACAGGCCCAGCATGGAGGTCCCCTGTTACCCTACAGCTTGGTCCTTACTCAATGCTCTCTCTTGGAAGAGGTCAGAAGACCAAGTGCCAAGCAGTTACAAAGCCCATAACCTCTGCTTATTGAAGTTCTCAATTGGGATGGCTGCTGCTACCTGTGCAAGGTGAAATGGCACTGCCCAGAGTGAGGGTTTCTCCATGAAACCCTGAAGGGTTTAAGCCCATCTTCCTTCAGGGCAGTGGGAACTCTGCCCCTGACAGGAATGGGTGCAGCACTGGGATGTCAGTGCAGTTCAATATCAATGGTAGTTTGGTCCTGACCTCTTTGCAAGAAACATCTGCTCTGTCAGAGACATCTGCTCCATCCTGTACCCACACCTTGGCACTGGGGTTTGTTCATGCAGAACTGCCCCCAACACCCCTGGGACTTGTAGCCGGGTGAAGACAGCATTAAACAAACTCACTATGTATAATCCTACCCGTATCAGCCCTAAATAATCACCTCACTAATGAAATACTACCCTTGCCCTGATTAGCTGAAGGTATTTGCCTCCAGTGTGGTTGAGGCTACTTTTGGGCCCCACTGTGTGCCAGCCTAGTTTCTACAGACACCCTACAGAGCACAAAAAATTTGCCCTTTCTGTTGATGACATCAGCATCTTACCACTGTGTTAGCTCACATTCAAGCTACAAAAATAAGTTATATGGAATTTACGCTGACAAAGTTGTGAATAAAATTTAGTCCATCTTCTAACTCTCCCTCCAAATTCTCCAAGTCTTACACTAAGCAGTGTGTCTTCCCATCTTTTTATTATCTTCAAGATTTCAAAATGCATTATTTAACTGAGGAAACAGATCACGTACTTCTCTAGCACAGAGCACATTTTATGGCTATGGGTATTTATATCTCCTGATGCATTTACTTATTATTTTCCTGAAAAAGTTTTGAAATAAAAAACTACTATGTAACTAATTTAAGCAACATTGCCAGAGAACTTTTAAAAGCATAAACACTTTTGTGCTGAAAAGCCTATCAGTCTTGTTTTCATCATCTTTATTAGTACCACTTCCATGATGTTATCGACTAATTGTTTTAAAGTTTCTAACTCATTACTCTAACAGTAGCATAATCAGAAATACGCTAAAGTTTTTTTTAGCATCTGTGTTTATATATAAAAAAGGTTATGTTTACAAAATAAATTAGCCAAATTTGTTTTGAATCCACTTGAACGTAGTTCTTATTATTCAGGTTTTTTGGAGTTGAATGATCTTAGCATTTGACATCTGAAACTTCTGTGGCTTTTTGTCTAAGCAAAGAAAACAGTGATAATGGACAACTTCCAGCTGCAAACTTTTTTTTTTTTTGGTGACACTGTACATGTACAGGTTTTGTTTTGATTAATGAAGACTACTTTTTCCAAATTTCAACTCAGTGACATTAAATAGGCATTTCTTAATGTAATGAAAGCAAAGCTTTAGCCCTACAGGACATTTTAACTTGTGTTACAAAGCTTTAAGCCCTAAAAATCCTCAACCACCCACCTACACCCACTCACTTTTAACCCTTGAATTGCCATACACAATAGAAATCCAGATAGAAAATACTACATGCTGCAAAGAGGCTTAAGACTGCAATCTCCTGGGATTGCTGGTTATTCTTACACATTAGTGACTTGGGATAGCCGCTGATCAAAGGATGCTTCTACTGACTTTATGTGTGGACAGAAAAGCTCTAGACCAAGCTAAAGCCAACAGGGTAAACACATTTCCACGGGCTGTGTTGCAGTGCATTATATGCCACTGATATAATTTCCAAGTTTGTAGGAGGGCAGTAGTTTCCAAACTCTTGAAACTTTGATCCACACTGTGAAGTGCTACATTACCAAGGTGTTCGTCTTCATATACGAAGCAGTGAGTTATATCTTTCTACAAGAATTCAGGTTTATGTTATTTGGTGAAATGTAACTGCAGATGGAAGAAATGGATGACTTTCCTTCATCATCCTCTTTTGGCAGCTGCTGTTTTGATCTGATCACTGGCCCTGATTCGTTTCCTGCTCCAGCCAGCATTCAGCTCTGCTCTGTAATTCCAAGCAGATGAGCCAGAGAGTCCAACCCTGCAATTACACCTCCTCTCTTTACCCTCTAACTTCAAGTCTCCCATTTCAACTTTTACATCTCAGATCAGAGAGTTTAAAGAACACCTCTGGCGTCCTGTCAGGTCTGGCTCAGCTAAACATGTTTCTATGCTCTCCGGATCTCATAGCTGAGCTGTGAGAAGAGTATAAAACCCCCTCCTGGGGATCAGAGCCTCCTACTCTTTCTTTCTCTAAACAAAATATACCATCAGAAGCCCATGCTCTTTATTATTTATTAAATACCATAGTGTGTGCTTAGCACTTGTACAAACACAGAGAGAGACAATCCCTGCTTCACAAAATCAACCCCAGGAACAGCTTTGAAATCCTTAACCCCCGCTCACAGATCTCCCACTGAATCTATGTAGGTCACTTGCATTTTAACAGTTAAAAAACTTCCTCTTTCTACGACTAAGCTTAGGGTCCTAAGAAATTTAACTGAGGGATGCTGGATGCTACAAAGGACTTCAGAATTAGGAATACTCTTCAAAATGATGCTGTAACCGAGTGGCTATCCTTTCAGAAGGATATCATACCCAGATTTTTCAAATCTGGCTGCCAAATGTTAGACATACCTAAGCAGCTCATTAAACTGCCTCCTTTTCAGAAGTTTCTCCAGAAGAACACTGGCTTTCTGGAAAGATGAGTTATCTGTTTAAAGTGCCTAAAAATGAATTTACAAGCTGAACTTTCAAGTTTAAGTACGCTGATTTTTCTCACTAAAATCTTGCCTACTGTGCAGTTTCAGAGAGATGTCAGTCAAGGGTTAAACTGAAAGGCTGTCAAAGCCGTGTGTAATAACTCCCAGAATTTTCGTGCTCTGCAGCAAAACAATTTTAGTTGGGCACAAGATCCGATGCTGGCATACTTTGCTACCGAAGGCTTCCCAGGTAACACCTACACGGCCAAAAACTTTTCCCGATAAGACGAGTAACGCGGGCCCCGCAGGGTGTCTCGGCTAAACGCGCCGGAGTTCGGCAGCGCCAGCTCTTGCCCGGTGGTGAGCGAAGAAACTTTGCGTGAGGTGCCCGGACCAACTGCTCCATCCAAGCAGTCCCGGGCTGCAGCACAATCCGCCGGCACACACTCGGGAGCGGGGCGCTTTCGGCGCGCTTTTACCCACGCCGGCGGTGCCGCTCCCACGCGTGCTGCCGCTAACACGGGGGTCAGACAGAGCCAGCGGGGGCTGCACGCTCCCCATCCTCTCTCTCTCTGCCCGGCCTCTGCCCCGGGCAGGCGGGACCCAGCGCCCGCACCCACCCGCGCCCCTTTGCCTCCGCCACAGAGGCTCCGGACCCCCTCACACCCCGGCCGCTCTTCGGGGCACCCCGAGGGCCGAGACCCGCCGGCAGCCGCGCCGGTCCCGCACTCACCGTGCAGCAGCAGGGCTGGGAACAGGTACCGCATGAGGCTGCCGTACGGGGCGGACATCTCCCCGGCTCGCAGCGCTCCTTGCCCGCTCCTGCGCTCCGGCCGCCGCCACTCCCGCCGCGCCGCCCGCGCCTCAGCGCCACCGCGGGCAGCCCACGGCCCGGCGCTGGGGGGCAGGCGGCTGGCGGGCCGGGGGCCACTGGCACCCTCCGGGGCCGCCGTCGCCGTCCCTCAGGGCTCCCGCCCCGCACGCCGCCGACCCGGTAGGGCTCCGGCTCGGCCGCCACTCGGTGCCCGAGGATGCCCGCACCGCCGCTGCCGCGTCCCCTCTCGTCTCCGCGCAGCGCGGCGACGGCTCCGCTTCATATTTCCCCTTCCAGCAGGAGGAGGAGGAGTGGTCGGGAGGTGGGGACTCCTCCCGGGGCGGGGAGGGGGCGGCCCCGGCGCTGGGCTGGTGGCAGTGCTGGACGGCGCTCCCGCGGCGGGGCAGGGGCGCTCGGGGCCTGCCGGGCGGACCCGCGGGGGCGGGACCGGGACCGGGACCGGGCGGAGCGGGCACCGCGCGGTGTGGGCACCGGGCATGTCGGGGCTCTGGCGTCGGGCGGCCGCTGGGATGTGCCCGTGGCGGGCTGGGGATGGCGTGGGAGAGCGTGTACGGCTCGTCCGTTCTCCCGCGCTGCGGGCGGGGAGGTGCCGGCTGGGCTGCGGCTCCCGGGGCCGGAATCTCTCTCTTCCCTGGGGGTGCGAAGCGGGACTTTGCGGTCGCGACCGTAAGCTGAAGAGAAAGAAAGTTGGTGTGTGTCCTCGCTTCGGAAAGAAACTTCTGCGTTGTTACTGCTTTCCGTGTAAATGCGGCATTTTATAAGCTAAAAATGCGTGTCAAGGATGCCTTTGGTGCTGCGCTCTCCTGCACGCATTCCCCCATATCTGTTGTTTATTAGTTTTGCTTTTTTCTTTAGTCTTAGGCCCTGGTCATGCAAACACGCATGGACTTAATGTACCTGTGAGTGACTCGTGCCTGAGTTTATTCACGGGCCTTTTCATTTGTTAATGTCTTCTAGATAGGAACATCGTATTTTCCAGTTTGTGATTGGTCTTGTGGGCTCAGCTGTAGGGCCCCACAGCAAAGAATGTGTAACAAATTAGAGGAAATGTTGAGAAAAAGAAACATATCTATGTTTTGAACAGCTTAACTGAGCTAAAGTGTTTACCTGCTGAATGTTTAAAAAGAAATACAAACGATGTTGATTCCTTCCAAGTCTCTTGAGAGGGAAGAATAAACTTAATCTTCCTCACTTATGTAGGGAGGAAACTGAGACAGAAGGATGTAAGGGGTGAGTCAGAGTCAGTGCTCCGGTGCCTTGGATTCCCAGGGTTACGCTTGTGCCTTCACACAAATGTCTTTCCAGCCGGAAAGGATGGCTTCCGGAGCACTTGGTGGCGGTCTGTACAAGCCTGTAGTGATCAGATATCCTCTCAATGACCTGGATAGACATGGACAGAGAAAAGCAACATCCTCCAAGAAACAGGTGTCTATGAACATGATCAGGTAATACTGGAGAAGACTGTAAAAATGCCTTTACCCCACATTGATTGCTCATCGTCTTCTCCTGTAGTTGCCACAGAGGTATTAGTCAGGTGAGCGTGTGAAAGGAGGTGATTCATGCTGTAGACGCAGTGCATTTGGAAAAAGGTGTTGTGTATCCTGATCAAAATTCTGATTTTGCCACTTGTAACAATCCTACAATAGCAGAGACACCCAAGTAGTTTTTCTTTATCTGCAGGTTCAGTAAGTGAGTCAGATACAGTGAGCAAGGAAAACAACAATATCCACTCAAGATACAGTACAAGCATCTGCATTTCTGAATCTTGAGTACCTGTGATGTACTTCAGATTTGCCGGTTGCCTCTCCTAAGACAAGTCCCTGTTGGGGTTATCAGTGACATAACGCTGGGTGTGGAAATGGGTGTTAGAAGAAGGGAAAGGTGATGTGTGTGGGAAAGCGGATTGCCCTGTTGTTGGTTGACGAGGTTGTTAGTAAGGGGTCCTGTCTGGTGGAAGAAGCCAACCTGAAGAGTCTCACGTGTTTGGCATGCACATGGGTAATATGGCATGTAGGAAGTCTCCTAACGTAACTTCTGCTATTTACCTGAATATAAAAGGCAGGCCAGTGTCTGTGAACAGTAATGAGGGATTAGGAGTTTTGAATATAATTGTATAAAAGCAGCAACATTCAAAAGGAGAGGCTTCTTATAGGCACAACCTGTTTTACCATCCCCTGATCAAGCAAAATAATAATTTGCAAAAAGATAAGGCTGAGAATTGCCTGCAAAAATGATTTCTTACAAAAGGCAGTTATCCCAGAAAGTCATGGTTTCTCCCCTGGGAAGTGACAGCCCCCCATGACAGCATCACAAACAGCTTTTCATAAGAGAAAAGGGCAATGCCTTTACTGCTGCAGTGGACAACTTTGTAAATTAGTCTCTGGTTGTGATTTACTATCAGCAGCTTCAGATGTGGTAATGAAATAAAATGAAATCAGTACCCAGTGGGTTCAGATATGGGAACTTGCAAAAAACAGCACTAACTATACTTTGGTTTTTCTTGTCTTTTTTTTTTTTTCCCTAATTTTTTTGTCATTTTAAGGCTATCTGTTTTATCAGCCCGATGCATGTTATTTTTCTTTAAATATACCCAGTCCTAATTGTTTCATTGCAGTGTCTCTCTTCAAAATGTGCTGTAATGGGAAGCAGCAACAAATAACAGCTCTTTGCACTTTGATCTAGGCAGCATGTCACATCAGTAATCATTAAAAATGGCATTAACCAATCCAACCATGACTTTCCGAACTGGAGTTCCTGGGGTGTATACCTAATTTAGGTATAGTGTAACATCATTCACAAAGGCATTTCTCATGCATATTCTCAAAAATGCCATAGAGGTCAAAGCATTTCAAAAAGGAAGTCATCAGCAGAAGTTTGCACAGAAAGGAGGTGTTTTGAAACAAAAAAAACCAAATCCCAAACCTGATGGGAAATGTACTTTGTGGCTGAGGCCCTCTGCAAAAAGTATTAAAATAAGAGGAAAACTAACTTGTTGGACTTGTTGTGTGACACTTCAAAGATCTAGGCATATCAGCATAGCACTTGTCTAGGTAAGTGCCGACTGGTTGGCTGGCTGCCAATGCCAATCTGGTGGTGAAAGATACTTAAAAGAGGGAGAGGATGGGAAAGAATGGAGGCAGCGAATGTGTGGGACACTTTATGCTCTGGAGAAGAATAGGATGGGGCAGCACAGCTAGGATTTGCTAATGGCTATATTATGTTTTAAAAAAGAAGGAACGTAAAGATTTATTGGAAAGGAGGGGAGTGACTAATTCACAAAGAATCGAGTGTCTGTCAGATTTCTGTGAATTGCCCATGGCAAATTAATCAAAGTACGTAGAGAGAAGTTTTTTTACACATCCAGCCTGGGTTAGAATTCACAAGATGAGCCCGGAGCCTGTTTGATACAGAGAAATATTCACTATGTGGCTTCTTATTTTGGCTTCAGCTGCCTGAGGAAGAAGTTAATCTGTTTAACGATGTGAAAAAAAAGAGGTAATTGGTTTGTTTCTTCTTTTAATCTGAACTGAAAATGCCATGATTTATGTTGTATAGCAGAAATAGGGTTTATCCATTACTTCCTCCATTGGTTTTAAATATTTAGAATAAGGTGTTTAAGCTGCTGATTTTTTTTCTTATTCTTTGTTAAAAGAGTAATTGAAAGAAACTCTGGCAATATTTCCTAAATGTTTGGCTCCCAAATTGTGCAGACTAATTGACCTTCCCCTACCAGAAGCCAGTGGAACTTTGATTGTTTTAAGGGTTGCTGAATCTGGGTTTAGTTTTATCAAACATGTACCTGTGATAAGGCTGTCCTGTAAACTAAGGCTCTGAGGTGGAGCATATTACCACAGAGGTCTATCCTTTATTCCTCTTCCTTGTTTAGGTAAATAAGTAGTCTGATAAGTGTGTTTTGGAAATGAATTTGTTTTAGTCATCTAAGACCCAATGCACATGTTGAAGTTCTGTTATCTAGAAACAATCATAGAAAGTATAGATCAAGCATAGTAAAATGAAGTTATTGTGGCCGTTGTCGATAGGCTCTTTTCTCTCTCTTTTTTTTCCAGATACACAAAGAGTTGTGCATGCACATGAAAACACGAAACTAATCTGCTAGAATAAACTTTATGGTTTCACAAAAATGATGTTGGTTTTCTGAATAAGGTTGTTTATTTTTTTAAGGTTTTCTAGAATGGTTTAAGAAGTAGGTGGAAATAAAGGTATAAAATTATTTAAAAGTAGACCCTGCAGAGCTTGGGCCATCCCAGACAAAAAAAAAAAATCAAAGAAAGATGTAAAGAGCTCAAACATAACCAATGGCTTTTCATAAAACAGGCTCTCTCCTTGCTCCCCCACGCACTTCTGGCATTTAAAATGTGGTTTTGATTTGACTATTCAGAGGCAAAGAGGAACTTCTCTGTGTAGAATTACTTTACTACAACCATGAATTTCATGGTGCTGTTGCTGTACCCAGAGCTTGAGGGCCAGATCCAGCTCCCAGTGAGCTTGGCTGGGGTCTTGCCATTGACCAGAGTGAGGGATGAATCAGGCCTTGGGTGAGGATGTTGGAAACACCAGCTGGAACAGCCAGTGCTCGTATGTTGGTGACATTCATCTGGAAGCACAGCAAACAGAGACCAAAGGTATTTCTTCACCCAGCGTATGAGCAGCCATCCTAACCCTTTGCAGCACTGCCATCCATTCATGGTATTCAAATACCATGAAAATGGGTGTGGTAAAAATGTCTTCATAAATGTTGTTCAAACTTCCTTTTGTTTGCACACTGGCTTTGTGATATTGTGACTTCAGAAAAAGAAAACCACCTCAAACAGCTAAACCAGTGGTTTGAAAATCTGTTGCATTCTGGACAAAAAAATGCCCTTATATCTTCTTGCTCTGAAGAGATGTGCAATGGGTCAGAGAAATAATGATTTTGATTGCGGAAGACAAAGAAAAACTGGAAAAATTTAAATGCATGTAGAGTGTTGTTCATTACTGCTTATGTTTTGTCAGACTGAAATTGAACTTTGCTTTTGATCAATTTCTTAGAGAAAATGGAAATTCTGGCATTTTTTTGTAAACTAGAGAAGGAGATTTCATTTCCAAACTGAAAAATGGAGTAATATTATCCAACAAGCTTGTGTTTAAAAGTCTCAAGTAGCATCTAATGCACCTGGGAGCTACTTTCTTAGTTTTTGTTCTTCTTGTAGCCCTTTTGGGGCCAATGCTCCTCCAGGTTAATAACATCCTTCGGGAAATGGGATTTTCATCCCTTACAGAGCACTGCCTGTGGTCTTCATTTTACTTGGCAAACTTTTGCAGCAGGGGATGGACAAAGAGTAGGAAACTGAACCTGTTCCAGGCAGCCCTGTGAAAAAGAGTTGTTCCCTAGCGAGGGGAGGAGGAAGCCCTCCTGCCCTCCTTTCCACATCTGAGCCACGTGGCCAGCTGGACTAGGTGGAACTTGAGCATTGCCTCGAGGGAGCAGGTGCAAAACTTTCTTTTATGGTTTTGTTCAGTGTTTATATTTGGTAATAGGTCTCTTGCAATGTGCCTTAGGTACACAAATGGCCAAGCAGAAATTGAAAGTATGACCCTGTCTTACAGTTCCCTTGGGTTTTGTAGCAGCCCTTTGGTCAGCTTGTATCCAATCTCATTCTTGTGCTAAGGTTGGTTATTTCTCAGTGTGATGTTACAGCAGCCACTTTCAATCTTGATCTTGCATCACAGGTCTGACAGTCCTGGTGTTCTGCATATATCTCAAACATACCCATGCTGCAGGCAATTTTTCTTTGTTCATTACAAAGCTGACTTTTGTTCAAAGCATTCACTGAATTTTAGACTCAGGCTCTCATAACCAATCATGTTCAAGCACAAGCACAAGTGCATTTATCAAAGCTCCTTCCCAAAGGGGGCTAACCAACACTTTCAGCAATGACATACTGAAGGTGTCAGCCTGAACACCAGGGGCACAGTTGACTCCAAAGAAATGTAGAAGCATTCGTTTTCCCATGTAGTTTCCAAGTAGGGAGGAGGAAAAGAAGTAAGCAACAAGTAATCTTGGAGAGTTATGATTTCTAGTCTTGGCAGCTGATGTGGAACAGAGGCCTGGGGCAAGCCTTTGCTCTGGTTTGATGTGCAAAGCCAGGGCAAGCCACTTGGTTTCTCAGGGCCTCAGTTTCCCTAACAGTGGGAAAAAAGTAACTAATCTGTGAATAACATAATGAACTAAGAGGAATGTTTGTACAGTAAGAACTGTAACTTAGGATGGGAGCTCACTTGCAGGTAGAATGGCATTAATATGGCTTTCAATAAGAAATAACACAGAATGGTTCAGGTTGGAAAGGACCTCTACTGTTCATCTGGTCCAGCTTCTCTGCTCAAGCAGGGACACTCAGAGCCAGTTGCCCAAGACCATGTCCAGATGACTTTTGATTATCTCCAAAGTGGGAGACTCTGTAAGCTATAGAAAACAGCCTGTATATACAGTCTCAGGAATCAACTGCAGTAAGTTTTGAATTCCTTCCTTAATTTCCTTCTATTTACCAATGTAAAATGTGTGTTATATACATATATTTGTATGGATTTTGCATGTACATATACAGTATGTATATATGTATAAAATATGTCTATTTTCTACATGTATAAAGTCTTTGAAACATCTGGATAGTGCATTATCCATTCATACGTGCTCCAAGTTCATATGCAGCCAGCCTGCTTGCTGACTGCCTGAATTAAACTGCAGCCTTCCCAGACAATTGTCTGCAGCTGTAAGGTGTTCTATAGGTTACCTAAATGCTACCAGGTTCTGTAGAAAAACTCTTTATCTGCTAAGAAAATGCTACCAGCATCTTAATGGAGAGAAGCTCCAAGTTTCTCAGAGCAGTGGCTAAATTGCAGTTTTAGGTAATAAAAGGAGAAGAGAAGAAGGAAAGGCAAGGCACCAACCACATGAATTCTGGCTGATTTCTTTCTTCTCCTGTGTCTGTGTTTGGTACAAGACGTAGGAAGATAACAGTCAGGGTAGGACAAGTCTGTGTTTTCTGTGTCTGATGCTATTTAGGGTCTAAAAAATCGTGAGTGAGTAACTGCTCAGAGTAGCAGAGGGCTGCTCTATCCCCTTTTGTGTCTTTGCCTATCACAGGCAACTGTGCCAAGCAGTTGCACGGTCTCTGTGTCCAGAGGATCAGAGAATCAATTAGGTTGGAAAAGACCCCTGAGATCATCGAGTCCAACTTTTGACCCATCACTACCTTGTCAATTAGACCATGGCACCAAATGCCATGTCCAGTTGTTCCTTGAATACTTCCAGGAATGATGACTCTGCCGCTCCCCATTCTGATGCTTAACAACCTGCTCCATGAGGAAGGTCTTCCTTATTCCGGACGTGAAGCTTCCCTGCTGCAGGATGAGGCTGTGTATGTCCTCTTTTCCTGTTGCTGGTTGTCTGGGAGAAGAGGCTGATCTCCACCTGGCTACATCCTTCTTTCAGATAATTGTAGAGAGAGATGTGGTCTTCCCTGAGCCTTATCTTCTCCTGGCTCAAGAACCACAGCTGTCTCAGCCTCTTCCTGTGGGACTTGCTCTCCAGACCCTTCATCATCTTCTCTGGAGGTGCACCAGCACCTCAATGTCTTTCTTGTATTGAAAGGCTTGGAACCAGACGCAGGACTTGAGGTGTGGCCTCACCAGTGCCGAGTACAGGGGAGCAATCACTGCCCTGGTCATACCTCCTCTCTCCTCTCCTGGCTTTTATGTTTGGACAAAGTTGCAATGATCTTGTGGCAAACAGTACGCAGAGCTACTTTCTCTTCCTGCAATGGAAGGAATAACAGCTGAACAGAAGCCCTTTATCTCTGTCCCATCCACTGTTTGTGGTCCTGGGAGCTCTAGCACCCTTTTCCCAGCCGTCTTTTCAGCCTCTCCCTTTGCACTGCTTCCTGGCCTTGCACCAGCAGGAATCACAGACCTGTGGAGGGTTATAAAACACACCTGGCAAAAGGGACATACTCACACCTGTGTTGCCTCATGTGGTGTGGGGCTGCCCATGTGGGATGCTCCAGGAGGGAAACAGAGAGCAAAGATGTGGACCATGGAGTGAGTAGCCAAGGTGTGCTGACCCTTGCACTGCTGTTTCTCTGTTGGACACATGTGTGCACAAATAAACACTTCATATGCAGGTGACCTGTGGAACTGTTTTTCCCATTGGAATAATTTGAGCTACTCCAATTATAACCACGCATGCGTGTGACTTACTCCTGTGAGATAATTCCGTGATTGTAAAGCTATCAAGCTACTAAAAATATCCCCTTCAGCCCACTCTTTAATTACTGAACTGTTTCCCATCACATTACAGGAAGAAAAAGTACATTTGGTAGTAATTGTCTGACAAGAGGGCGTCTACACACAGAGTTCTCTGCTCATCATGCAAGTGTGGTAGACTCCCTGAGATATTTTTAAAGGAGACTTTTACAGACATTGCCTCCATTGTGAATCAAGGGGCAGACAGCTGCTGCTGCTGCTGCTTTCACTTTGGTGTCTCTCAGATCTGGAGGAAGCTGATGTGGTCAACGTGAGCAGCTGGTCGGTGAGTCTACATTGATGCATGTCCTGGGAGTAGAATTTTCTTCTGAGCAGTGCTGTGTGTGAAATAGAAGCAAGCTGCCTCTGATGAATGGAACTGTTTGGAAGGAAGAAGAAGGGGTGAAGTTCATATCCATATACGTGTTGTGGTTTCTCATTCTTCCATAGGGGGCACAGAGAGACACTAGCAGTGAATGGGAGCTGACATTTCACTTGAAAAGTATAAAACAAAATGTCTTGTTCTAGCTACTGACTAGTTTTATAATTATATATTATGAATATAGACAGTAACATGGCTACTGTTTTCTGACAATGCCACAAGGTCTGCATTCCTATGGGCTAACACCTCCAAGGAATATGGGAGGAGGGGAAGAGGAGTACAGATGATTGGATGTAAAGGGCCTTCTGCAATGTGCTCCACTACTGTCAGGCTCTCTCTCACTTCAACATTAAGACTGGGAAACCAAGAACTCGAAAGAAGTGAATTTGATTTCTTACATGCTTTCTTTCATGGTCGGCTATTACCAAACTGTGGTTACTCATTTTGTTACTGCCTGACATGAGCCTGTAGCTATTTATGAACGTCCCAAGCCTTATTTGACGTGCTTATGCTTGGTTTTGGGCATGTTAACAGTATAGAAACTTGTTCTGAAGAGCTGTGCATTCCTTGTTCACTGGCAAAACGCCCTAGATATAAGCACTGGGAATGGTTCCTAGTGTGATAAGCAGGATAGCTTGTATCCTGGGAGCAAAGAGATGCATGGCAGTCCTAAATAAAGGATGGCAATTAGCCTACATTTTGCCAACACAGATGACCCACTGTGCTCCCTTTCAATCTTACGCATTCTGTAATCCTGTGATTCTTTGATGATGACAATGTTTATCCTTTTACTTGTTATTTTTTCAATTTCCCAGCAAAACTCTATCACCAAGTATCAGGTTGTTCCAAGTTTTGTCCAGGTTTATACAGTTAAGAAGTTTTCTACTGCAGTCACTAAGAATTTTGCCTCTGATTGCAACGGAAGTGGGGTAGGTTGTAGGGCTAGTGACAAATCCTTGATAGTTCAGTCTGAAAGCAAGTGCAAACAACTAGAAGAAATCTCTTAATAATTTGCATGTTGAAACTTACATTGCATAAAATGTGCCATTAATATCATTAATATCTTCCTGGAGATAAGATGCAATGAACTTCTTTGAAGATGAATTGCTCAACTCACCCTTGGCATGACTTCAGTGGAATCTCACCTACTTTTGACAGTGATTGATTTTGTCTGGAGCACTTTCCTCTGGGAGTCCAAGATGTCTATCTTTTCAAATCCACACAACCTAACATCAGAGAACTCAGAAGCAGGACTCTCAAGTTCCAGTACTAGTTCAGCCGTGAACTAGCATTATGCTGGTTATCTCATTTAATTTCTCTGGGCCTTGCCTTAATCATAAATCTCATAGGCATACTTATTTCTTGCAAAACTTATCAGAATCTCACCTTGAAAGGTGTAGTCATGAAAAATTTAAATATCCACAAATTAAATGCTTCTAAAATAATTTGCAAACAGAGAAGGAGATTCATTCCCACAAAAAGGAAAGGAGGAGATGTTCCCCAAGGCTGTTGTATAAAATTTTGGTCGTGTCTAATATGGTCAAATAGCAAAGAAATATTCTTGGTGTGTTTGCAACAGAGAGGAGGCCCCATCCTCAGCTTTCTCTGTTGTTGTATTGGTGCTTATTTGTGTATATGAAAGTTACAAGCATTACTTCTGTAGCAGGAAAAGGGGCAACAGTCCAGGCTTGAGCATGAGTTGTGATGGGCTGCATTTAAAATATGTCACATTTGACATGGAACGAAAAATTCTCTATGTAAATGTTAGTTTTAGGAAAACAATGCCAACATTGTAATCCTTTATGTTAAGTGAACAACTGTGTTTCTTTAACCCACTTTTATGCTTCCTTGATGCTGGCTCAAATTTGTTTTGGGTCTGAAGTGGCATTAAGTGTTCATTTTCAAAGTCCGAAGTTTTAATGTTTTGGAGGCTTTGCATCTTACCTTCAAGAAGGTATGAATGAGAATGGGAATGGGCACATTTTCATAGTCTAAGTGTCAAGAAAATTTGCCTGTATTGCAGCAGTGCAACATAGATTTTAAGAGTGGAGTCCTTTGCTTTTGTACCTCCTCTCTTTTCATACCTTGAATTTATGTTGTAGGTACTCAGGCTCCTTTTTCTCTCTGTGATGGTAACACCAAGGGACCTGTGGTCTAACCTGACCTCTTGCTTAACAGAAGGGCTTTATTTAATACTGCAATCACTTGCTGGTGAAGTTGAAAGAACCATTACTTGTCTAAATAGTCTCAGCACTTGGACACAGCAAAGATAATTCAAAACATCCACAGGTAAAAAAGTATTTTATTATAACAATAGAGGGAGTGGCACCTCAGAGATATGGTGGCATTTAACACTTAGAGAGTTCTGTTAACAAGAGAAGTTTTATAATCTGTTTGTAAAGAAATATTTATCTGCTGGTGAAGGACACTTAATAAATCGCTGCAGCTGAAGGAATGCTAGGTAGAATGGGGTACAGTTTATCATACAAACTACACTGTATTCTCCTGTTACTATTTCTCTGTTGCATGTGAATATTAGTGTTAAAATACTTAAATACTTAAGGTGTATCTTAAGGTCTACTCATATATATATATATATATATATATATACACACACACACACACATATATATGTATATCTATGCCAAATCCTTTTATGTCTGAACTGTAGATTGTGTCACAAGATTAAACAGCTTGGTTTTGTAAAAGTAAAATAAAACATCTGTTTGGAAAGGCCCTGGCATTGTAAGAAATTTTTTGCAGGCTGGATCTGCATTCAATGAACATTAACCCACATAAGCTTTTATAATTATTTCGACTCAAATAATCTTATCATATACATGCAGAAACTGAAGCTAAAGGATCTGTTGAACTTAAACAAAGGCTTCTCCTGAATTGCAGTTGTTAAGTTTGTGTAGCCTTCTCTATGGTAGTCTGTTGTTTTCACTGGCTTCTAATTTTCTGAGCTGCTTTAGTCAGTTCCCTACTTTAAGGTGAAATATGTTTTTCAATGATTTAAGCAAGAAATGACTAGTTTTTCACCACATCTGTGAAACGAAGAGAAAAATGTTACCTTATTTACCACAAAATCCTGCCCGTGAACCTAGTGAAGAGGCCTGGGGATAAAACAGAGGACCTGGGGATCACAGCCCTTCTTATACAACCAAGTATCTTTAAGAAATATTTATTAAGCATACAGAAAAATGTGACTCCATCTGAAGAATTAAAATTAGTGCGCATTAAAATAATAATCTACAGTATTTATCTCAGGTCTTACAATCAGGTCTTGGTACCCAGCTTTCTGGGATGCTCACCAGTGTTTTGTCTACAAGACATCCTTGCTTAGACTGAAATGATTCCAGATTCTGTGCAGTTCTGTTTCCTGGTGAGCAGAGGATATATTTACCCATCTGGGACAATCCCTTTATGATTTACCAGGGAAAAACACATTGTAATTGCCATGCTTTCTTATTGCTGTTGATACAGATTGGCTGCCTGATGTAGTGCTCAGCTGCAATGGAACAGCGCAGCGGGTGGAGGCCTGCTTCTCTGGAAATCAGATCACTTCATGTTGCACCATAATTTCTCAGTCCTTTCTGTATTCCTCTCAGATAAGATAGCTCAGATTTGAATGCTTGCTCTGGAAGCAGTGCAAGGACAAAGAAAACTGTTGTCTTTTCATCAACATACCGGAATCTGTGTCAGAGCAAAGAAATGCAGGCTCTGAAAAGGAAAGTTTTTTTACTCTATCTGCCCGAGTAGAAATGAAAGCAGGAAAATAGCGAATTGCAGTTGTGAAAAATCCAACAGTTTTCCTGCTATAGTTGTCCCTCGGTAAAATGCACAAACTGGGAAGCATGAGTGATCCAGTTGTGTGGGCATTTCAGCATGGAGCAGGATGGATGTCAATGCTGTGTGCATTTCCCTTTTTTTCAAACAGGCTCAGTGAGGTGGAGGGGCTCTTGCAGTCGTTCTCACTTTGTATGACTCTTTTTGCATGGCTTGTTGCACCCTACCTCGAGGCCTTGGAAAGATCATAGTTTATAAGAACCTCCAAGTTCTTAGTGATCTTCTGTGATTTTAGGAGTAAATCTGTTCAATCTTCCACACAAGGGTGTGGATGCAATTATGTTGGACCAGGTCCTGGACCTTTTAGATGTGCATATGTAGAGAAAACAAACACAAATAGAAAGTTTTAGAAGAGCAGAGGTCTAAATGCATACCATATTAGTCTATACATGCAGGTGGAGGTCCTTTAACATCATTATGCATCCAAATAGTTGCACTAGGCTTCCCATGCTTGCCCTCCTATTCCTATTCTCGTGTTCCCTCAACCACACAGACTAAACAATCAAAGACCAGAATTGCTGTTTTTCAGTTTTAGGCCCCCTTCTTTCCCATATGCTTTATGTTTTGGTTAGGCGACTGGCTAAGACTTTAGAGGCTGCTTATTAGTATCCATGTAGATGTAATTTAACTGTCTTTTACTCCAGTCATGCTTTTATTTGAAATTTTAAAAGATGGTGGTACAATATAAAAGAAACAAAGAAAAAGAATGTAACACAATATCCCTTTCAGAAAAGACAAATTATTCTATGAAATGGTGGACCATTGTGCAAAAGAAATCAGGCTATTAAAGAATAAGAACTAAAAAATAGAACCAATGAATAATAAGTATCAGTGTCCAACGAATACTAATCTACAGACTAGGCACCACAGACCAAGTTTAGGCTCCATTCTTGCATGTTCTTATGTTCCTGAATAATCTAATATTTGTCTATACCTGTGTCTGGAGGATGTGGTTCTATGTGAAAAACTCTGCTACTTGGAATAAAATGATTTCACTGTTAGAGATGTAGGTAAGCGGCACTAAAGCACTGAATTAAATTCAGTCAGGTTAAAATGTTCGTGTAATAACCTTAAGGAGTAGGTAAGGCTTATCATGTACATTCGGGAAAAGATGAGGCACACCATAAATTTTCATGCACATATTCTGTAGGCCAGGCAGCTAAATCAATTTTGAGTGAGGTCTGTTGCCTGTCTTTGTTAAGTGTATTGGATCCAACAGTGGGGCACACGTGCTTTTAATGCGAATGAAGCAAGATCCCATATCCACATAGTTTGTTTCTGATGAAATCTCATCTTATGCATTTGTAAACATTGCTATTTCCCTCCTGGAAGCTCCTACCATTGTGCATAATTTCATCAATTTCTCGCATAACCATTTCTGACAGAGCACGTACTTGGGCATGCAGCACATGCACACGTAGCATTTAGCGAGGCCAGCAGCAGCAGCCGTGCTCTCACGGAAGGATGGATTTGTTCGTGCTAATAGCGATTTTGGGCTATGGAGTGGCCAGCATACGTGGCAGGGTCAGTGTTGTGCCTCTTGGTAGGATACAGGCTGTCCCCTCAGGGCACCCTCCTGGGGCTGCCTGTTCCTCCTCTGTGGCTGCTGGCACCTCTGGGACCAGGACTCCCCTGCCTTCATGGGTAGGAACGGGGAAGTTTGGTCCAGCCTTCCTGGAAATGAGGTCTGTAATTTAACAAACAGGTCCTGTGAGAACTGAGCTGGATTTTCTGGTTTTGGATGCTTGTTTCCATCTGGAAAGAAGAAACAGTTGCTTCTTCTGGCCAACACAAGCTGCTCTCTGGTTACCTGGTGATCCTGGCCGGGGAACTGATCTGCCCAAATAATAAGCACTCCTCAGCCCAGCCGCTTTCTAGCATGAGGAGGTCACGCCCACACCAGTGTAGTGGTAGGAGGGACTGGCCCCAAAGGTTAGGTGGTGTCCCAAGGGACATACTCCTTGGCAAGAAAGAAGAGGGATGCTGAACGCCATGGGTCTTGGAGTGCAGGGAGTTCCAGCTAAAATGGACTTACAGTGCATCATGTCAATTACCGTTTAAACAATTTTTATTTTGCACCTTTGTTGTCTCATCAGTTTTCCAGAATTGAGTATAGAAAGGTTAAAAAAATGATTGTAATTTAAACTTTTTTTATGACCTTTTTATTTTCAGTGTGAAGAAAAGCATAAATAAAGATAACAAAGAGAAGATCAGGACTTTTCTTGTGCTTTTGAAGTAGCAAATGTCACGGCTTTTAAAAAGAAATAAAAGAAGGAATCCATTGGGATTGTTTAAAAAACACAAACATCAAAACTCTATGTTTACAAAAATCACATTTTTTTGATAGAAGAAAACCCTATTTAATTGAAAAAATGCCTGCCATCACATTGACTGAATTATACAATGCTTTGGTGACAGTTTCAGAAATGAAACACATAAAATTTAGTTCTTCATGTCAAGCAGGCCACGTTGTCCCATACTTTTTCAAGCAGAGCTAATTTTTAGTGCAGGATGTCTCACTAGCATGAAAGGCCTATTTTGAGAGCCTTCTGAAAAGCTGACATTTGGAATGAGTCCAGGATAAGTGTTACTGACCCTTTGAAGGCTGAATATTTATTAAGTAAGCCCAGAGGATTTTTAGCTTGACCCTGTCAAATTTAGCAACAAGGATTTTTGTTGGATGTTCTGTTGTTGCTGCATTGGTGTTTTTGCTTTCAGTGTGTATAAATAAATTTAAATGTATCTTTTTTGAATAAATGGTGGAAGGTTTCCCTATAAGTAAACAAGACAAAATAGTCACAAGCCCTGAATTTTTAATCACAGTTGGACAAGCTTGAAAATACCACACTTCATCTTGACAATCAAATATATTTACCTGTTTCCTCCATAATATATCAAGCTTTCTCTGAAATAAAGTTTTTAATGACTTTTCTTTACCTTGGGGGACAAGATAATCCAATGTAGCTATAGAAATATCATATAGGCCTATATCATTTATGCCTATAATAATCCTAAAGCAGGATTATTTTATGGGATTTTTTGTTTCGTTAGTTGCTTGTTTCAGTTTTCTGTGTTGTTTATTTGGGTTTTTGCTTGTTTTTTTTTTTTTTTTTGTTTTTAAAGTTGAAATATTTTGCTTTGGCTTTAAATTGACAGATTGGTTCAGACCAACCTATCCCTTGGTCAATCCTCTCTGACAAGTCATGCTGATTAAGTGCCCAGAGCATGAGGCATGAGGTGCTCTGTGGATTAATTTATCCATTTTCTTTACACCTTCTGTACTTTGCAATGTAAATGCCAAAGTCTGTCATGCAGCTTGTGCAGTTCTCCTTGATACCAATACGGTTGTGTTTCATTATCAGTTGCTGGGATGTTCCTTAGATGACTCCAGAGAAGATTTATCTCCAGAAAGGTCCTCTTCTGTGGCAAAGAGGAAGGAATGAAATGTTGCATGCAGGGTGCTGAAAACAAGCTGTTGTTCTCATGAGAAGAGAGTTGGCAGGTAACTTGGATATGAGATGGATATGGTTTAGATGCCAATAAAAATCTGTCACTAGAAGTGGTTTTCAGCACCAGAGATAGAAAATAGGAGTGTAGGAATGGCAGTGCTGGTCAGACCAGACACCCATCTAACCTAGGGTCCTCTCTCTGGTATTGGTGAGCCATGGATGGCCAGGTGAAATAAGAACAGGGCTTAGTGAGCAGTACTTGCCTGGTGTACTCTCCTGCCAGCCAGCAATTTGGGGCTCAACCTCCCCTGCGCTGGAAGTTGTATCTGTAAAATGCAGCAGTCCCCTTGCAAACCTTTGTTCTGTGAATTTGTCTGGCTGTTTTCTGAAACTACTGGTATCCACAGCATCCTGAGGCAAAGTGCTGCAGAGTTTAATAACATGTTGTGTGAAGAGCCTCTGCCTTTCCTTTGTTTTCCACCTGCTGCCTCCTCTCTTCACGCTGTGCCCCAGTTCCTGCCCTGAGGGTACAGTGCTCCCATTGTGCCCAGTTTGCTCCCCTGTGACACACGTGTGTGATTTATGGACCTCTGTCCTACCCCCACTCCGTCATTTCATTTCATTTCCAGTCTCTTCTGTTTAGTGATTCCCGGTGGGGAAGCTGATCCACACCTTTGATCATCCTTGTGACCTTTTCCTGAACCTTCCCCAGTTCAAATATATCCTTTTTGGCATCAGAGGGAAAAAACTGCACAGGGTATTCAAGGTGTAGTCACATGAGAAATAATGTGGTGGCATAATAACAACTGTTCAGTCTTTTCTCTAAAAACCCCACTGTTTTATTTTCCTTACTAATGGCTTCTTGCTATAAAACTTGCATTTATATGACAATATCCACATAAAGGATTGTATTCTGGAGGGATAATTGTCTTAGAGATCATAATTTTATATCAGTCTGGAGAGCTAGACTAGACCAGTCTGGCTGAAACATAGCAATAAAAAAAAATAATAAAAAGGTTTCTTTCAGGATGGACAGGATGATTTTTTTTTAAAAATCCAGAATGAAAATAAACTCTTCTAGGGCAATTCACCAAAATTTACAGCAATTCACCAAAATTTACCCTTTCATATTTTTTTCAAAAGTTTTTATTTGAAAGTTTTCTTGATTTTTATTTCTTTACTTTGTTAAGAATATTATAGTGGTTTAGAGATGATTCAGAAATTTTCAGGCCAGGAACTGTACATTCAAACCTTGCAAAAGACCTTGAACTACTGAAATAAAAGAACTTTAGAAGATCACAATGAGTGTTTGCAGCAGAGATTGCAAACTTGGACTCCTTGTCTATGTCAATGGAGTGGTCAGTGTATAAATTAAAATGAATTAATACCATTTATTTAGACTTTGAAAGACCTTTGACAACAACGATTAAAAAATTAAGTAGTCACTGTTGTTATTGCTGAAAAAGCAGGAAGGAGTCAATTTCTGTCAGTGATCAGTTTTCATTATTACAAAATCCTAAGAGCAGGGTCTGACAAGTTTCTGTATTACGGCCAATGTTTCATGTATACAATAATAACTTGGAAAGGATGGTGAGCCTAGAGGCAGTAAGTCAGCAGATGGCCCCCAAATAATTTAGACTAGTCAAGATGAAAGATGTAGATAGGAAGACAAAAACTGGGAAAAATTTGGTGAAGCTTAAGAAATCTAGATAAATGAACTACTCATAGCAAATGAAATTCAGTATGGCTAAATGCAATTTATAAATGCAGTATTAGTTATAAAAACAATGGGAAAATACAGTGCAAATGTATGGAAGGCTCTGTACTGTAGAGTCCTATGTTACAGCAACTCAAGAAAACTTTGAAAAATATCTGCTCAGCATGTAGCTACTAAGCTGCTACAAGTAGCATATGCAGTAGGGAAAAACCTACCCAAAGAAGAAATAGAAACTATTCATGTAGTCAAATCTCTCCTTTTAAATTTAAGAAGTCCCTGAACCACATGGGTTTGGAAGACAAAACATTCATAAAGAACATAATTTTGAAGATGTTGCTTCCCTTTGCATAATTATAGTCTTGATAACTAGCTAGAAAAGTGTTCTGACTGGTGAAACCCCTGACTTTGACTAAATTATGTTAATTATCATTATAAATTGTTTAAAGATTAGAAAGATAACTATCTTTTGGTGCACCAATGCTACCTGTAAGTTTGAGAAAGTTCTCACATCACAGGCTTAATTTACTTAAGGCTTGTGGAATTGTTTCTCTTTCGTGACTGACCCGTGTAGTAATATAATCCTGGCTGATGGTCAAGTTAGGGGATAAAGCCCATATTAAATTTGTTTTTCCTTAATATGCAACATTGTGCATTTCTACCTTGTGCAAGCATTTGAGCTAGTAAAACCCAATATCATAAATATCCAGAAAAAACAAACATAAAGGAGGAAAAAGCAGCTGGGAAACATTTGTTTAGAAAGTTGATCAAATATTTGCACACCTTTTTTTCCTTCTCTCCGGTATTCACTTTCCTGTGTGGCTGCAGAAGTAGTTTTCTTTATGTAGGGAATACATTTCATGTAGACAATTCAACTCATTTTGCAAACAACAAGCAACACATAAACTTCAATTAAATTGGTGTGAGCTGAACTGCACTAGCCTGTGGTGTGAGGTAGGCACAGCATACCAATTAGAAACCACCTCCTCTAGTTTTAATACTGCCATTAGTATGTGCCAATATTGTATCAAAGAGGAAATAAATTGCTAAAGTCGAATTTGACCAGCAGACTTGAATCAACATTTTCGATGCAATGAAGAATGTCCTAGATCTTTCTGTGGCTGCAAATGCTGAGGTGCTTCAGCCAGACCCTCTGAGTGATTCACTGGTCAGGGAGGGATTGCAGCACTCAGGTCAGAAGTCCTGTGGTATCTTACAGACTCCTTCCAGCGTTTTCTAACGGCAAAGGAGGTATGTAAGGCATTAGAATATCACTGTGGATCGCACACGGGGCACTCATGAATTGCTGTCTGTCTCTTCTTTCTGTTTCTTTCTTCTGCTCAGGTAGATTTGCTGCAGCTTGAATCAAATGGATTCCATTTGTCAGTTTTCAGGGTTGATGCAGTATCTTGCTTTACATCTTGATTGACTTTTCACTCTGTGCTTTTTGCTCTGCAGCTGCTCACAATTCTTTACTGTAAGCTGTCGCAGATGCAGACTTTGACTCACATGCTTGCAAAGTGAATCAGTGGCAACATCTGTTCCCCCAGAGGGATGGGTGCACCGGCCTCCAACCACCCACAGTGGCAGTGCCTATGGAAGCTGGTATTTCCTGACTTGCATTCTGGCAGGCATGTTCATTACAGGGGGAAAAGAAAAACCAATTCACGCTTCTGTGCTTTTATGCATAGGTGTGAAGATCTCCCCCGTGTTCAGAAAAACACGGTCAGGGAGAAGGAGTCATGTGGCATTACTACTAACAGGCATCTGAAATTTTCAGTTGAATCCAAGATGCCCTATGTGGTTACTGCAGTCAGAGGTAAGCACTGTAAGAAAATATTTGTTATTAAAAGATAAACATTTTGTAGGATACATTTTCTCCTCTGTTGCTTTAGTGGACCTGCATGTGTGTACCTTAAGCTGGCCTTTTTGGATCTTCCATGGAGAACTGAATGTGGATCCTTGTGGAATTCTACCAATCTACAGTGACATCTGCAGTCTGACAAATGAAACATAGTGGGATTCTGGGCAGTTCAGAAGAGGAGATACCAAGAAGAGGAGAGCATGTGTGAGGCTGATTAGGCATCAATTTCAGTACTAAATCGTGACCTGGGTCTGTAGTTCTTCTGTGATTAGATGCATATTCTCCTTTAAAGACCACCTCTGAGAAAGTTCATGTGGTTGAAAACTCTCAGACTTCAGGTAAAAGGGGAGAAAGCTGGAGATGAACAGATACAGAGTCAGGAGGCATTTTTTTATGAGGAAGGATTAAAATGAAGGGAGGTTTACCAAGATGGCTTAGTTTCCCCTTCCTTCTCTTAGTATCATGAAGAACACTGCAAATTGTAGGTGAAGTGATTGTGAAAGAGTCATGGCAAGGTGTGGTTTCACATCCTCTTTGTGGCTGCACTCCTCATGGAGGTCTGGGTGGGTCAGCACCCAGGCTGGCCAGGGTGAGACATCTTTGCCTTCTTGTATTTTGAGGCTTTAAATTTCTTATTTCTATAGCTTAAAGGAAAGGAGTGCATAATGGCAAGACAATTATTCTCCCAGACAAAATCTTGCGTGTAAATACCTCCAATCCTGGTGTGAGGAAATACGGAGCAGGCAGCTTGAGATCTCTGTGGTTTGCTGGCAGCATCTGTGCTGAGGGAATCACCAAGGGAGTTACCTCTTTACCAGACTCTTAGAACACCGGGTTACAAACAAGAGGTCATGGTACTTAAGAGGTGGCTTGATAGGAAGTTGATTGCAGGAGTAGGACTGGCAGCCAGAAGTGGGGTCACGAGCCTGGAAGTGCACTGGGAAGTGAGGTCACGAGAGGAAAAGTTGAGAAACTGCCCAAAGATCAGTCTTTAAGTGCATTGCCACTCCTGGCTTCTCTTGCACGTTCCCTTCTCTGTGCCCATAATGCTTCTAGTGAGGATCAACAAACCTCTTCCCAATGCATGAGAGTATTCACTTGAATCCCATTTCTTTAGTATGGCTTAAAACACTTGCCAGCAGGCTAACAACAATCTCCTTTGTCAGTGTGAGGAAAAACCTGGGAACTCTGTGATCAAGGACTATTTCTCATTTTCATGAAAGCAACAGGAAAGGGCTGAGCCACAGGGGAGACATTTAGAGTCAAAGAATAGAACTTGCCTCAGCAAAGCTATGATGCATATATACACAACATCTAGTAGAGCTTAGAAATCACAGCCTTGTAGCACCAGAGCAGATTCTCTCTGAGAATGATCTTGCATAAGAAATGAGACTTAATAGCTATTTGTAATTAAAATAACTATTTGTTTATATGTGCTGTTCTCATGAACCCTGTTTTTTCTCAATCTGGATAAAGAGAAAGTAAAACAATCTCTCATGTTTTCCTTTGTTTTCCCATGTATTAATAGAGAAACTAAAGTTAAACATGTAAAAAGGCTACTGACATGCTTAATTAATATTAAAGCATTAGAAAGGGTGATGGCAAATTGTTCTATTCAAGCAATAGAATAATTTTATGTGCTATCCTACCCCATATTTGTGGCCCTGTAATTTATGTTTTATTGGGAACATTTTCCTGAATGTGCAATAAGATCCTTACGTGGACATATTAACAATGTCCTCTTACAAGGAGGCCTTAGAGGGGGTTTTGTGATCTTTAGGAGAAGCAAGAGAGATGCAGGATTTCCTCAGAACTGCTTTGATCTGTAAACAAATTTTCTCTCCATATCTCTGAAAGTTTAAATGTCACCTCTTAAGCAAGAAACAATAGAAGTATCTCAGGGTTTGCTCATTTTGAATAATTATTTTAATTGAAATGTTGGATTGTGTTCTAATTCCTACACCAAAATGTCTTGCAGGCATAGAGAAGAGGAATTATTTGTGGAATGCAGCATCAGCCAAGTCTCAACACACACGCTGAAAAGAGTTGGCGTAGGCTCACCTGGTTTTGCATGCAGAGGAGTCTTGAAGTGTAGGAGTTTGGACTGGTTTTTCTTTTTAATTCTTTTCATTAATGCTACAAAACAACAGATGCAAATTTCCCATTGCCTGCTTGCTTTTCACATTTCTCAAAGTCAGAATAACTGTGGCTGTCAGTGGGACTTAATCTTACTGTAAACAGTATCAGACAAACAGCTCTCTCTTCTCTTCTCTTCTCTTCTCTTCTCTTCTCTTCTCTTCTCTTCTCTTCTCTTCTCTTCTCTTCTCTTCTCTTCTCTTCTCTTCTCTTCTCTTCTCTTCTCTTCTCTCTCTTCTCTTCTCTTCTCTTCTCTTCTCTTCTCTTCTCTTCTCTTCTCTTCTCTTCTCTTCTCTTCTCTTCTCTTCTCTTCCTCTTCCTCTTCCTCTTCCACTTTTCCCTTTTTCACCTATCTTACAATAATCATATTGTCTTCTACTTAAACATGCTTAGTACACCTTTTCCAGTTGCAGCAATTTCTTTTGTAGTCTGGAGTTCTTACAGAGGCTGAGGAAATGAGACCTAACACTTGGAATTGATTGAATGTATCACTAAGGTTATGCGAAGAATTGATTTTGTTTCCCTTTGATGATGAGGTAAGAAAACCAAACCAAACCAAACCAAACTCAACCAAACCAAATAAAACCCCAAACAAGCAAACAAACAAAAATACAAACAAAAAATTCAAGATTTTGGTTTGGATTAAAATAAACCTAGACTTTTAAACATTTTATTTTCCCAAAGAAGAATGAAAACTCACCAAATTACATTTTATGTTGAAAGAAACCTTCTTTTCAACCCCAAATGAAACATTTATTTTCAAGCATTTGCAAGAAAAGTAAAGGAAATGAAGCGATAGAGTCACAGAACTGAAAATGCAATGGAGAGTCAGACAGCTTTAGCTTAGTGCCAGAGAACTGTTCTGTCACTTTTCAACTTTGTATAAATATTTATTAGAAAACAGAAATGAGCCCAGAGGAACTGTTCCAACTTGCAGGCTACCTACGCCTCCTCCTGTGTCTATTTCCCTTGAAGATTTAAAAAAAATATTCAACAAAAAGTAGACCAGAAGGCAGCATCTTCCCTCCCATCCGTTCCTGAAGCACAGCACTGGTAAAGATAAAGAGTGAGTTCACACACATCTTCTTTGCATGGCATAACATTTAGCCACTCCTGACATGTACAGCTCACTTTTCCTGTGCTACCAAGCCCCTGAAGCACAAAGCAGTAAATTTAAACTCAGATGTCTGTAGCAAACATCCAAACCATCAGATTTTAGTGGTGGTCCCTCAATCACTTCTGCTGAAGCTCTTCTACCCTGCTTTTAGATTTTTAGGAGCTAAGACAACTAGAGGAAGTGAATGTGGCTCCTTACCCCAAGGGATAGGATCCTCAGCTGGAAGGTGAGAAACCTGCACTTCAGGGCTTTTTTAAAGTTATTGATTGCTAGTGAAACAAGATATCAGGGTGGATTGAGGTGGATGCCCTGCCCTGAACACAAGAGTTGATATCATGGGTGAACTTTTGGGAGGTGAGGGCCATTGGTTACATCTCCTCTGGCAGAGGAAGGGAACCAGTGTTTTCACACACCCAGCTGTGTTTTCCCAATGGTATAATACTAGTTAAAATATACCACAACTAATACGTTCCCAAGTCTGCCTTTTAAAACTTTTCTTCAGGCCAAAATGATTTGGTGAATTTGACCAGCCTGTCCTTTGCTACATATATTAAATGGCAGGTATCCCACCAAATAAAAAAGTCCTCAAACAGGTGTGAATTTACAGTACAAGTCCAGAATAAACAGTGGGCTGAATTGAGCCTTTAAGGTGAAATTCACCTTTCCTTTCAGAAAGCTCTAGAAATCAAGACTATACATGGCATTTCTCTCAACACAAATAGAGTTACAGCAGAGTAGTCTATAGGCAGCAAAGAAATTTGAATTGTAGATTTTATGGGGTAGATATCATATCTTCTAGATATAGTTTTATATTTGGACTAAACTCTTGACTGAATAATCTTTGCTGAAGTTGCCTGCAGCATTTGGGTGTCTGTAGAGAGAGTATTAAAGAACAAGAGGAAACAGTCACTTCAAAATACTTTACATGTGAGGATGAGCTGAGAGAGGCTGGGTTTAGCCTTGGATAGGTTTTTCCAGAATTGTACATTTCTGTAGTAGCATATTCATGAACGTGGAATCTTCCCGTGTTTTTCTGCACCATACAAGGAAAAAGGCTGAGACCAATCCAATTGATCTGCATGGAATCAAGTTACTCATCCTTTAGATGGTGGAAGCTTGCAGTCTATTTCCAATTCAGCTTTAATTTTCGAATTACTGCATTTTTGTAGAAAATGGTGCCTGTATATGTGACTTTGTTTATGCAGATGAAGACCTTTTGTTGGCAACCTCAGCTTATGCTCACAAAGTCTATTTAAGTTGAGCAAGCTGCATTAATAGCAATCAAGTATTAGTGCTCATAACTTAAGGGTAAGCAAAGGGAGAGAGTGTCCTTCCCAATTCTTTACTAGAGCTAGAAAATGAAAAGTAATTTTGAAAAAGTGAGAAAGTTTCATTTTGTCTATAAAATGTCAGGAAAAACAGACAAAAATGAAAAGGGAGAAGCAAGCTCTGACCCAAGTGTTCCATACAAGGTCTCCACTAAATTTTCACTTGGGTAGCTGAATTGAGGACACTGAAATAGACTCTTTCTATACTGCTGACACCTAAGTGACCAATACTTGTTTGTATTTGTTCTGTTTTGCCAGGACTCAACATCAGGACTTTCTTGTGGCATTAAAATACAAAATTTCAGAATATATGTAGTTTATTTCAGAATAGATGAAGAAGAAAATGGTCTTCTCCACATTTTACCACTGTGTCTGAGTAAGTAGTTACACATAATTTACTTTATGCTTTACATAGTATATATGTGTACAAAATATGAACATTTATGCCAGAAGTCACATAAAAAGTAATTTTTAATTATACTATAAAACCAAAAATACTTTAAGATTGATCAAAAACTTTCCTTTGATGGAAAGTCAAATATTCAGTTTCCTTTGTAAGGTTTTAAACTCTTTTTTAAACCCCTTCAAAGTAACTGGACAACTTTAAAGTAAAAATGCCATTTTAAAGCAAAAAAGGGAAAGAATACTGAAAATATAAAATGAAACACTTTGTCTTGTCATTCATCTTTCTAAGATTTCACTGTCAAAACTGTTAATTAAATTTCACCTATCCTTCCACTGCCCCCTTGCAAAAAGTGTTTTTCAGCATGTAAAATACTCACTGAGGATAAATAACCTAATCTACCCTAGAGACCTCATGCTGCACTCCTTTCTCTAGTTTGCACATGTTTTATTTGCCATTATTTGCATGTTCATATGACTGCCCTGATGTTCACTTACCCACTGAGCTGTGCACAGAAACATACGAGGCATACTCCTCACTCCTCGGAAGTTTAAACAGAAAGATCTATGATAACAATGTGCTATGACCACTGCAGAATTTGAACAGCTGCCCTAAAAAATTTCCAAAAGTGCAGTGAGCGGCGTTAACTGAAGCTCCAGTAATGCCATGTTATCCTGCCTTCAGTGACCTGCCTCCCATGGGTCTTTCTTTTCTGCCTCCTCATGGTCAGCCACGCTGGTGCTGCTGCATCTGCTGAACTTCAAGATGAGGTCTGTGTGCTTGCAGAGGAAATTGGATTACTTTTTGCACATTTGCATGCTTGTTTTTCTTTCTTCTGTCAAAACCATTTTTGACCTGAGAAAGAAGGAGTTAATAAAAATAGGCTTTTTGCTCTTGAAATGTCAGCCACAGCTTCTCATCACCCCATGAAAAGCCCTCTTGTTTCCTTGCTCAGCTCCTCCTGAACTTCAAACAGTCCTGTAATCCCTTTGACCTTAGAAGGTCAAAGATATATAAAAAGTATCATTCTTTGTGTAAAGGCACATTAATCATTCTTACCTAGCTTTTTATTCTCTTTTGAAGGCCGTGTGATATTTTAATTCATGAACCACCTTCTAGCATTAACATATATAATTTCAACTCTTTTCTTAAGCAGGTAAAAGAGGAGAAATCCTTTCTGTCCCTGCTTTTGCTGACTCCCTGAGTACAGGCATCTAATTTATTTTCATTATTAATTTAATTGCATAATTTAAAACATTATTATTCACTCAAAATGCACATACATATGTCCAATTGGACTATAAGTATTGTTTAATTAAAGAGTGGAAGCAGATATTTAACTATGCTGTTCTCAATCTCTATGAATTTGGCAGGACTTGAAAGTCCTAGGAGTAAATTCTGATGTCAATGCAAATCTGGAGTGTAATTTAGGTCAATGAAAAAAACCCTCTGGACTTTCAGCTGAAGACAGAATTTGTTTTCCTTGAGGAGCTGTATCCTGCAGTGTGTGGGGGGGAAAGGGAATAGTCGAAATGAAAGCCCTTCTAAAAACGAAGCAACTTCAGACAAACTTAATTAACTGTGTGGAGCCTGTCAAAGGTCAGGGCGAGATCACTGCAGGAGACGCAAGTGCAAGACTGGAATATGGGCAAGGGGAGAGCGAGGGTAAGGGCAGAGATGAGCCTTCCAGGCAGGCATGGATGGCTCCATGCTGGAGAGACAAGCCACCCCAGTGAGTGTGCCTGCCAGGAAAGAACTCCTGCCTCCTTAGGCCCTGCCTCTATCTGACGAGAGGCTCGATGGGTACTGATGCCAACAGGCAGCGCTTGTCAACGCACACTTCACTCCTGTCATGATGCACACACTTGCTGCACTCCTGCATCAGGACCTCGGCTTAGAGCAGGAGGAATGGGCTGGATGGAGGAAGCTGGGGAGAACTGTCTCCAGCTTGATGCTCTTGGAGGAGTAGCTTTCTTGAACTGAAATACCTGTTCACTAGCACTTTAGTTTCCTTTTCTTTCTTTTTTTTTTCCTTTCTATTTTCTAAGTGAGATTATTTGCAAGTGGATTGGCAGAACAGTTTTTGACTCTAGTTTCCTGAGCAATGTTGAGACTGTCACATACTTGGAGCAACTCTACACAAGATGCTTGGAAAGGGACTGCACAGAAGCATTTTGAAATTGTGAGGCTCGAAGGAAAGCCACAAACTGCAGAACTGCATCAAAATGTCACAGCTGGGGAAAGCCCCTCAAGGTGATATATGTTACCTTTTGTACTGATTTTTTTTCCTGCGTAAACAGGGTTTTGTTTACCTAGTGTTTAGTTCCTTTCACTAAAAGAATATAAATAGCAACCAATTGCTGTGTCAATAAGCCAGGCAGGTTATGTTGATGGGTCCAGATCTGTCCACTTTTTCTTGACCCTGTTCTTTTAGGACTGGAAAACAGTCTTGGGGACATACAGGAGCAGAGCAATGTCCTGAAATTTGGGTATTTGACACAGCTGTTCTCAGCTTCCCTCAGCCTTCCTGCCGTTATTCCAGACTCAGCATAAAGCAGTCATTAATCCCCTTAAACCTTTGGAATTGAACAATAAGATGATGAGAGAAGAACAACTCAAAGTAGATGAGCAATCCAGGGAAAAATGTGCATTTTTAATGTGCTGTGCTTCCCTACAGGGAGCGGCAAAATGCCTCTCGCTGATGGTTGTCTCCCGCTGGCTACAGAAAGGCTGCTTCTGACAGTTGTACAGTTCCTTGGTATTTTTATCTTTCCTTCTCTCCTCCCCTTGCCAGGAAGCAAGGGGTGCTGTAGCAGCTCTGACTTTTTTCCAGTAAGTTCTGTAGGCTGAAAATGAAATAAAATTATGGATTGTTGCTGGAAGGGCAAGGATGCACTACAAATAAAATGTTCTCTCTGTTGATAGCGTGAACTGATGAGCCATTGGGCTGCTCATGCCAGGGAAAAGCACGTTGTAAGCCAGGGAACTGAAATACTCTTGTACCTATGAGAGAGTTTCATGACTGTAAAATTCTCCTGCTTCTTTACATGGGATCCTGACATCAAATCAATCTCACACCATCAGCCCTCAACCCTGCAATAAGAGTTGTCTTCTTAGTCCTTTGGCACTCACCACCCTCGCAGCAGGGCAGCTTTCTGGAGCTGTGATAAGTGCCCTAAGCTCAGATCAGCAACGCCCTTTCCCCTTGAGCTTCCCTATTAGCCTTTTCTTCCCCTCAGTGTGGTGAGGCCCAACCTCCTTCCTACTGCAGCTACCTCCTCTCTGTTCCCAGTATCAAAACTCAAAAATCCCACCACTGCCACCCACCAGGACAAATAACAGGTTCTTTCCCTGGTCCTTGCAAGGGTGTAGGCAGTGCTGTGCCCTTGGGCTGACTCTCTGTTTTTTTGTTTTTGTTTTATTTTCATCTCCTATTATCTTTTATTCTCTGAAGTTTTAGCTTCTTTTGTCCTGAAAGAGTTCAGGCACTTCTCTGCCTCCCAAGAATGTGATCCATTTTAACCTCTTACCTTCTGCACTGATTCTGGCTTTTATCTACTCCCCTGCTATGCACTACTTTGGCCACTGAGCCAACAGACTCTACAGGAGGGACTTTCCCCAGACCATTTTTCCCATATATGAGGACTCAAAATCACATCATGAAAGATGTGTATTTACTGTTCTTTGTCAATACCTATTTCTTTGTCCAAGCCACGAGGGGCTTGCTGTCCTAATCCTGCTAAAGGTAATGGCCCAGCCATTACAAATCCCCACCTGCCTCGGACATTTGATATTGTGCATGAATTTCACTAACTTACCTCCCAGAATTTGAGAGAGGTGGGTCAGTAGTTCAAACCTGATTTGTGATTCCAGCCCAGCTTGGAAAACCATTGAAATCAAACCCTCCCCTAAGGTAGAGGGTGAAGAACTCTCCTCCAGACACTTGCAGAGGAAAGTATGTAGTTGCCTGCAGGTTTACGGTGTGTGTGTGCATGAGAGAGAGAGAGAGCGAGAGAGAAAGCATAAAACTTAACCTAGGAACCATCAGGCCAGGTGTTTTACTCAATGTTATGGGTTTCACGGTATTGGCAAGCTGTGATGCTCTTAATGGATGTCCCAGGTTTCCTGCTGGGACAAAGAAATGGGGCGTTTAGATATTAGCAAAGAGCATTTCCAGATATATATGTGAAGGAAAGAATTGAAATTGTAAGGGCTTGGGTGAAAGCTGAAGAATCTCTTGTTTATATATTGGGGAACAATGAACAGTTTATTCTGGGTACTTCAATGTGCAGGAAGGGTTCTGCCTAAGCCCTCTCCTTTCAGAGGAAGCCCTGAGACACTGCTTGCTCAGATCCTTCCCAAAACAGAGGGGAGTCAACATTGCATGAGATCTGCACCACATACTGAGTTCCTACCTGTTTCTGGTAGATATGAGGAGGAGTTCAAGAGAAGTATTTGAGGCATCCTCCTCATCCAAGCCCTTTGTTTTCTTTTCCTTTTATAGTGGAACAGGGCTAGTAAGTCTGCCTATGAGAAAGATTTGTGTAACAAAGAAGCTGGCTGGAGGAAGCTGACAGTTCATTGGTATCCAGGAAGAGGTCGATTTCCTTCTTTATAAACATATCAGAATAAGGCTATAGAAGTAATAAAATATTAAACCTCCACCTATTTAGTTTCTTAGACACTCCATCAGAAGAGAAGCAAGGGAAAAAAGTAAAAAGAAATCATCAGTATGCTTGTGCATACATGTTGGATTATTTCTCCAGAAAGGAAAGAAAAAAGGTCAGTGTGTGTCTATCTTTTGCAGGTAAGGAGGAAAAGCACATAACTTCTAGCTGTTGGATTTACAAACATCCACTCAGCCCATCTTCCTTTACTGGAGAAGCCAACAACTTTCTGGACCACACTGCTTCACAAATCTTAGGAGATGATTAAAGAAAGGATCTAGTATAGGATCTAGAATTTATTAAAATTGCCTGTGACTGAGTAAACCTGCCTTTGTGCAACCTGGAGAAGAATCTGTGCATAATATCTGCCTTGTTCTTGTTTGATTTCCTGTTATTAGTCAGAAGGATTTTTCACCTGTTTTTGAGTACCCTGTTATGGGAAAATTATTCTGAAAAGTCATGACTTAACTAACAACTATAGCCAAATTGGCTTTAGTAGCTTTGAACTCCTTCTGATTGTGGTGGTAAGGAAGAGGACAATACTTTTCCAGCAGTCCTATGCCCAGTTTACAGTACTCTAATTCAAGCTCTCTGGGAGTGTTGTAGCACCCACAGCTTGGGTGCTTCCAAAGAGCTTGGGCATGCAAGCAGGAAGCATCTTGCCTTCTTCACCACATGCTACTGGAAAGATCCAGCAGACCCAGCCAAGGTGTGGACAGGGGAGCTACATTTGTCAGGAGTCTGGGCTTCTCTTGCTCAAGAAGAAGTGGTTCACCCTGAGAAAATGAACTTTCAGTTCAGGAGATGCAGACAAAAGGAAAGGCAGTGCCCTTGTGACTCCTTGGTGTACAGTCCCTCTGTGATATTGCTGAATATTCAGATGTGTGACAAGTGACAATATGCTCTGCAGGATGGGATCAATAAGAGGATAGGACCTCTAGGAATCCTATTTTGGTCAACACACTTGTTGGACTATGAAGATCAGGATGGAATTGGGAAGGACAGGCAAGATAGCATGGAAAGTATCACAGAAGATATGAACAAGACTGGAAGGGTACTGTGAGGCTTGGATATTTGAATGGTTTGCATTGCCTTGGGCTGATGCTGTCTGTTGCCAGGGGATGTTCTCTGTTACCTTCTGTAACAAAACAGAAAAAGATATCTTTTACTTGGAGTGTGCAAGGTGGGTCCAGGATATCTACTGATAGTTCAGGGCCTCCCCTGCATTCACATGCTGAAGTGAATGTAAAAAGGAATGCAAAAAATTTCAGCCCAAAAAACCTGCCCAAAAGAGAGAGAATTTCTGATGTAGAAGAGATGGGGTGTCTTAGCAGTAAATGTAGGCTGGATATTGGTAGTTCTCAAGGATGATTCCAGAGCTAATCTGTCAGGTTCCTCTGCCCTGGCAGATAAAGCACATACAATAAGGGTATGGATAATTAGGTTCCCCAATGAGAGTGAAACTGGAATGTGGTTTAGAGGTGAGATGAAGGTACTGCAGTCAGTTAGAATCTGGGAAATATGCTGCATTTTGCCAGAATGTCTGGTCAAGAAGGTCCTTAGAGGCTTAACCACAAAATTAGGGACTATAAACTGCAGAGCAGATTCTGGGATAGCAGATGAGATAAGATGTAAGCAATGTAAGACAAGCAGGTCAGGATTAGGAGAAAGAAAATTTGCAAAGGTCAAATCAGAACTCTGTGAAGAAGGGTCAAGAGCTAACTAGGGAATTACAAGTGAGGTTCAAAGGCCAAAGCAAAGATTGAGCAGACAGGGAACACTGTATGCTGAAAACATACATATATCCCATGGGAGATTCTACCATACTAGTTAACGAGGACCAGAAATTCTGATTTTGTGCTGCATCTCAGATACTTATAGGGACCCAGCTTGGAGGCTGCACTTATCTTTCTTCAAAGAAAGGAGTTTTATTTATCACAGACAGAATCCTCTGAGATTCTCCCTTTTCTAAACTCTATGAAGATAACTATCTTTTGAAAGAAAAAGAGCTGAGGCACATGATGGTAGCTCTTTCTTCTTGTTTGAGGCAAATATTCAAAATAATTTCCAGTGTCCAAACCTTTATAATCTAGATCTTTCAACTCACCCAAGTCTGACTGCAGAAATTTCTTCCTGTTCTGCAGGAACCACGACTTCTGTGGTCTATGTGCCATAGGCTGTGATCACCACAGTCTCTCTTGTCAACAAGTGTCAGGATGCTTTAGAGGATGTTACATCTTGTGGCACCTACAAGGGCTCCTTACCTGTTGCTGTTGATTATTCTACTTAGTATTCTCTTTCCTCTGAGTCAAAAACTGGCAAGATGAGAGAAGAGAGCAAAGTCATTCCCAGTTTTCTTGGCCTCAACAGGCTACAGACCCATATTATCAACTGCAATAAAACTATGCTGGAAAGGAATTGAATATTTTGGTGCAGAGTACTTGAATGAACTTCAAAATCTTGTGTGTTCCAACTGAAAGATCAACATAATTATGGTTTCAGAACGCTGACTCTGCTCTGGACAGCTGCTGCTGTTATGACTTCATTAGTGTGGCACAGATTCTTGTCTCCCTCACCCTGGCTTTACTCTGAAGCAGCTCTGTCAGCTCACTGGAGATATATCTGACTTAACTCAAGTTGAGAAGAGAATCAGGCCACAAATGTCATCTGCCTAACTCTTTCAGACAGGAAGGAACTTCTGGTTTGGATCCCTTTGGGTTAAGAGAGGAAAAAAAAAAGCAAAAAAAGCGCTTTAAAACCTCAAAAACAAACATAACCTTTCCTTCCCCTCAGCAGCAGGTTTTGCTTATAGAGTGATAGTATATGGCTCTATTTAGTGTGCTGGAGCTGCCCCACAATGAGACAGTACATTTTCTATTTTTCCTTCTGGGAAGCAGCCGGCTCCCCAGCAGTGATGTGTGGACACAGCTTGGTTTGCTGCTGGAGCAGGAAGCAGTGGGTTTGCAGAGCTGACGCA
Source organism: Sturnus vulgaris (assembly GCF_052056855.1). Taxonomy (NCBI): domain Eukaryota; kingdom Metazoa; phylum Chordata; class Aves; order Passeriformes; family Sturnidae; genus Sturnus; species Sturnus vulgaris. The sequence continues at coordinate 105,360,256 of NC_142243.1, read as the reverse complement.
CTTTGGCTGCCTCTGCCACCTTCCATCCTCTGATGGCACCAACTTCATCCAGCCAGATATGACCTAGAAGGATGTTTATGCAATAAAACAATGAAGTATTTGTTTCAGGCAGCTCTGATGACACTGGAATTATATCACTAGAAAAACATCTTTTCTGATAATAGTTGCAGCCTACTGCTAGATCTAGTTTTTAACAGATTTAAAAGAAAATACTGCCTACATGACCCAATGTGGGTGTAGTGGAAAATATCAAGCTAAAGCAGAGATGATGAGAATGACAAAACATTAACATGGCATGAGTAAGGTCCCAACACAGAACAATGGCAGATCTGGGAGCTTGTTCTGTGTTTTCACAGAACCTGAGTTCTGCTTTGTGCATGAAACCATGATAACAGTGTTATGGTGGGTTGTCCACGGTTGGATGTCACTCTGTGCCACACAAGCCATTCAATCACTCCCCTCTTCAGCTGAACAGGGGAGAGAAAATGTAACAAAAGGCTCATGGTCGAAATAAGGATGGGGAGAGACCACTCAGTATGAAAGTCATGGGTAAAACACACTTGACTCAGGTAAATTAGATATTTATTAATAGACAAATCAGAGTGAGGTGATGAGAAATAAACCCAAACCTAAAATACCTTCCCCCTACTGCTCCCCTTTTTCCAAGCTTAGCTTTACTCATGAATTCTCTACCTCTGTTTCCCCAGTAGCACAGGGAGATGGGGAATGGGGGTTGCAGTCAGTTCATCACGTCTCTGCTGCTCTTCCCTCCTCAAGGGGAGGATTCCTTATGATCTTGCTGTTCTTCAGGGGGGGTCCCTCCCAAGGGAGACACTCGTCCACCAAATTCTCATAGGTTCTTGCATGGACTGGGGTTCTTCACAAACTGCTCCAGTGTGGGTCTCTCTCACAGGGTGCAATCCTTCTGGAACAGATTATTCCAGTGTGGGTCCCCTGTGGGGTCACAAGTCCTGGCAGAAAACCTGCTCCAGCACAGTCTTCTTATGAGGTCTCAGCCTCCTTCAGGCATCCACCTGCTCCAGTGTGGGGTCCTTCAGCATCTGCAGGTGGATCTCTGCTCCATCATGGACCTCTGTGTCTGCAGGGAGAAAACCTGCTTCACCATGTTCTTCACTGTGGGCTGCAGGGGAACCAGTGCCTGGAGCACCTCCTGTTCCTCTTTCTTCACAAACCTTGGTGTCAGCAGCTGTTGCTCTGACATATAAATTCTTACTCCTCTCTCTGACTGCATTTTGCTCTTGTGTAGTAGTTTCCCCCATTTTTACTATGTCATAGATCCTGCAACTTTTCTCCTGTTGATCTAGGAGAATTTGAGATCCTGATCTTAAGATGGTACAAGGCCCAAGGTCACTCCTAGACTTCTGTCTGATGAATGGGAGTTGTTTTCTGGATGTTGTTTTTATTTGGTAGTTTTGTTAAACCAACACATGACATTGTCCACACACTGTCAGAAGCTTTGGAAGTAGAGGCATCTACAAACCAGTCATCGTAGTACTCTGCAGACTGTGCTGTAGCTCATGCACGCCTTTACTACACAAAACAATAGGCTGAATTGATCAAAGTGATAGCAGGGTTAAAAGGGTAGAGCTGCCAAGGCATAACTCACTGTAGTTAAAGGTAATTTTAGTTTTATTTCCTTTTTGATTAATGTTTAAACTTTGATTAAGATTTTTCCAGGGGAGAACAATAGAGCCATTGGATAGATAAGTTCAGCTGATAATGCAAAACAATTAAAAATAAAAAGTCCCCCTAAACCTCTCAGCAGAACTTTTTCCAAGAGAAGTCCTTCATGTCAAAGCTAAACAGGCAGTTCCCTTTCCACCTCTGTTGTTCTGCGAATGAGGGCTGTCTGTAAATAAAACTCACATTTTGCCCATCTGTTATGCACAGCTAAAGGAAATTTAAAGACAATACTACCCGAACTCCCAAAGATACCATCTAACTCCATAAATAATTTATTTTTACAGCTCAGATCAAAGAGCTCATGGATACTGGAATCATGCTGTCATGGCGTGCCCTTTGGAAGAAACTCCCACAGTCATGTGATTGTTTTTCCACTGCCCTCTGAAAAAGTCCTCAGGCTCAGAAGTTCCCTTTGCTCTGACTCCCTCTCCTGTCCCCTGGATTATGTTTCATATCACTTATGCTGTGGCTGTTCAAGCCATCCCCTCTAGATTAGCAAGGATTTTTACTTTTCCTGGATGCTGCTGAGATCTCCTGTTGCCCTGAGGAGGGTGTTGGGTAACAGTATGAATGATGGACTGTCAGAAACACCTTGAAGAAGGAATTTTTCACCCCAAAGTGTGACACTTTAGGAAAATGTTGGTGCTATTCATACTTCTAGATAAAGCAAGGAAGGATTAGGCTCTCTTTGTGGACCGTGCCATGGCCTGGGGGTTCAGCTCTTGTGCAGTGAATTAGAAGTGGTATCATGGTATTATCACACATGGGAGACTAACACCTGTTGCAATATTTTTAAAGCAGGCCAGAGCATGCAGGGTTATGTGTCATCTTGGGTTATGTGTCATCTTAGGTTATGTGTCTGATTTGTCAAGCCACAAAAAGTGGAGAACAGGCTGCATGGAGGGGCAGACAAGTGTCAGCTGAGAATACTCATGATGGTCCAAGGCAAGTGAGCAATTAAGATACTGGCTTTTCAGTGTTGAAAAGCCTGTGGCTGCTCTGTATCTATGGACAACTTAGAGCTATAACCAGATGCAGAATAATGCCAAAAAGCCAGAAAAAAATCAGTCTTCTTATTTTTAATTAAATGGTCACTACTGATTTTTCTCATGAAATAAGGCATATTGCTTCATCTATATGGCAGCCATGGATAACGGCTGTCATACTGATCCCAAGGAATACTTTTTGGAAACTGGTCCTTTAAATTTGACAGAGCAATATATCTTTGGTTCTAACATAATCATTTTGAGATTTGTTCTTCCTCTCAGGCTGGTAACCGTTCTTAAATTCTTTTTCTTCCTTCTTTTACTTTGAAGCGTTGCTGAGGAAACTTGATGACTTTAATACACTGCCTGTGATAACATTGATAAAAATAATCTCTGTAGCAGTCTGGAGTCCTCTGAGAAGCCGACTGCACTCACATCTCAGACAGCTTACAAAGCTCTGGCAGTAGGAAAGTGTGGTCGTGGCCCGAGATGTGTGGTAAAACAAGCTGTACTTCTTGTAGCCTGTTCAATCAGGAGGGGCTGGGGAGAATGGTCACACTCAGATTACTTTTGCAGCTACTTAAGTTTCCCTGTTCCTAGCCACTTTTCATTCTCTGGAGGCTGAGGTCCTGATTTGGTGTGCTGGGCAAATCTGTTTTGAATTGCCATTCACTGTGTGTCTGAGCAGTGAGATGAACAGCAGGGCTGCTTGTAATGCAGATCAACATACATTACATTATGTTAGCTCTCAAAATGCCAGGAATGGGACCACTTATTTTTGAGGAATCTCGGCTATGCCCTCCTCTAATTATTTACACATACTCAGGAAAAGAAAGAGAAGAAAAATACACTTTTCTTAACTTTAAGAAAAACACACTTTTCTTAACTTTACGTACTTAAGGCAGTAGCTTACTATCTAAAGATCTCATTTCTTTAATGTACTCATTGCTTTAATTATCCTGCTTCAATTTATTTACTGTGTTGGATCCATATCTTTTAAAAGGACAAAAGGTAATATGAGTAATTATAGAGTAGCAACGTCTGCACTGGATGATTCTTATTGCTTAATAAAGAACGTTGAAAATGAAATAAAAGGTTAAGTCTACCCTGATATACCTGAATGTAACTGGCATAGCTGTTGCAGCCTATTAATAAACTTCAATTAGGTCATAATAAAATAACAGATAAAGGAAAGTTGGTTGATACATCTAATTTAATTCTCATCTTGGTAAAGAGCTTGCACAAAATGTTTAGACAGTTATGGTGTAAGAAACAAAGTGTTTTGAGAAATACCCCTTCCTGCCTTGGCAAACTCCAAGAATATTATAGCAAAATATTTCTAAAAAGGGAGCTGAATTCATGTCCTGTGATAGAAGTTGCTTTATTTAATGATATGCAGTAAGAGATGAAAAAGCACCATGTAATAGCACAAAATAGTTTCAATAAGTGTGACTGAAGAGAAAATCAGATGGACTTAACTTTCTTGAGTGAATGACAGATAAAATTCAAAGAAAGCTAGAAAGTAACATGATTTTGGAAGAAACATCTGGAACTCTGAATTACTCTATCACCACAGTAAAAGATCTTAAACCAAAGTCAACCAGCCGAGATAAGGGAGATCTCTGTAATGGGAGGAGAGACCCACTCAGTTACTTGCTGTAGGTCTTGTGTGTCTCCCACTGAATCACCTAGACACGGCTGGAAACTGAGCTACATAGTGAGAGTTTGACTCTGACCCAGAATGGCATTCTTTAGATTCTGAAAATCGGTATTTGGGTGGTGTTGTGAAAGCTTTGAATCCAGCATATTAAAAATCCCTCAGAATCAAACTTATTAGTCAAATGCCTAAGAAATAGGATGTCAAACAATTAAATGCTCTGATATCTTCACAGTGATGTGGCCTCATCAGAAATACTGTTCTCAGTTTAGTCAGCCAATCCTAAGACTATGATAGAGTTTGTTCTAGGAAGGAGATAAATGCCTCTGCAGACACTGAAATGGCCAGTCTTGAAGATAAGGCTGTGGACTATTTGGGGTGATTCGTCTGACACAGTGGTGCATTTCCTTTGTCCCTGGCATGTTAAATATTTAGGCAATGACTGTTTCATTTCCTGAACTTGCATTCATCTTGTTTAAAGATGCACTTAACTGATGTTTAATAAAATATCATGGATACTCATGAATTTAATGAGTTGCCATGTCAGATTTCATTTAAATTCTTTGATTTTTGTCTTACATTTATAGCCTAAAGCTCTGTTTTTCATTTTGACCAGAATTATTGCTCTAGCTATTGGCACTGGGTTCCCTGTATTTACATACCTGCAAAATCAAGATTGAGCCAAACTAAATTAAAACTTAATAATAATAAAACCTCCTCAGAAAACGAAAACAACAACTGAGCTCCATACTTCACCTCCTCAGAAATCCTAAACCACAACACATCAGCAAAAAGTACCTTTTTTACTTTATTACTCAAGGCATGTTTATGTATTTTGGGCCTGAAATGAATGGGCCCTTCTTAAATACAACATCTGTGTATTTTAAAGCAAGCTAAACCTTTCTGTGGGGTTTATGCTAAATTGACACCCACGGAGATTACAGTCTCCTCTTTTCATGTGGAGAGGATGTCACCCCACGTGTTTGTTTTTGTATGTGAGCATAACCCATGCTCCTGCAGTGCCTAAAATAGGTGGTTTTCTGGGGTTGATTGAAGGATAACATAGCCTGTGTTGCTGGAACTCCAGGTCTCCTGGTATTTTCATGCATGCCTCTGCATCTAAGCAGGCATGGACATTTGTGTGTGTTACATGCCATATCTGTGGCCCTCTTATCATGATCTGTGGCTGTAGGTATCCCTTAGTTACATCCACACGTGGGCTGGAGTGCCATACTCTGACTTGATGATCCTTTGGGTCCCCTCCAGCTCAGAATATTTTATGATGCTACATAAAGAGCAGGCACAGTGCAATGTTACTTCACCAGAACCCATGAAGCCTTTTGATAAGAGAAAGCAAAACAGAAGGAGGTATGTGCTGCCTTTGCTGCTAAAGAACTGGTCATGGAACAAAATGTCTCTTTTCTCTTTATGTGGCTGACATTTTCTTCTTAAAAACAGTTTATGTTTGAAAAGAAGTTTTGTAACAAATTGTAAGTTTTAAAAAATGCTTGACATGATTATTTTTTTTCGCTAGGAAAATGTTTGGCATGTGTTCTGATATTTCAAATTTCCAGGGCAGAAAAACTGTGGTTCTGACCTTTGAATTATGCTTTTGTTCTGTTTGGTAATGTCCCTATTTTGCAGTTCTGTATGCACAGGTATGTAAACAGAGTGGTCATCAGTACAATGTAGAATAGCACTGAGGAGCTGGAACTATAGTGTTTACCATGTAAAATCCCAGTTCCCAAGACTACTCTTAATTTTATATTACACAGTATTAATGGAAAAACAGAAGCAGGCATTAGATATAGCTGTGATGAAGATGAACAATTCATGTGAGAGTGCCTTTTGGAAATTAAGTTTTGGCATTTCCAATGCTCATATTTGCCTTTTTCTTAAATCATAAACTTGGATCTTCTTCTAAATTAAATTTATAATGAGAAAGTTGTTTACTGGCTTGTGGCTGATTTAAAGTAGTGACTTTGTGAGTGTATTTTTGGTCCTTTGTATGTGGCCTTTCAAGTACTGCAAACAGCTACAGGCAAATGGCTACTGCAACCATATTCTTAAGAAGCAGATGCTCAGGTGTGCTCTGGTCAGGTAGAAGCAGCCTGTGGAATTAATTGGTGCATGTGGTTATTCATGTCACATTCATTGTAAGATGTATTACCTTCTCTTTTATTTTTTTATTGTCGATGTAATCTCTTGAGAAAAAAGGTCTGCTGGCACTATTAATCTCCTGGCTAAATCAAGAGCCACGTTAAAATTGTAATCAAGTGTTTCCCCACCACCAGACTCTGTTTAACTAAGTAGCTCGTGGGAGAGGTTTATTCCCCTTTTATAATGAGTTCAAGTGAGACAAAGGATTTGTGTGGCCAAGGACTAAGTAGAAAAGGCCAAGCTAGTCTTTCTATTATTGTGCCCCTCTCTAAACCAAAACCCCAAGTGGTATATAAAATATTTCCCTTCTTGAATTCCAGTAAATCACAAAGTTACTTCCCCAGTTTTCCTTTACCTCAGCACAGGGCATTTTACTTTTAAAGTAGAAAATATTATTTATATACTTCTGTGCTTTCCTTCCCTTTCCTTGAATGCTTTCTCAGGGATTAAGGAATATGCAAACTCTATAAAAGTAGTTTGAGAAAGTTTAAAGTGCATTAAACTTCCCCTCATTTATGAAGAAGAGGTGATTGAAGTGGAACATAGATGTGTTTGGGGTTTACTCTTTCAGGGTTGATAATGAGATTTAAAATAAGGGTAAGTAAATGCTCCTTAATTAGGCACCTGTTATGTTCCATCGTGATCAGTGCTTTAAGGGACTTTAAAGGACTTTAAGTGGCAGTGACATTTTGTACAATTTTGAAAAGAACATTTTTGCTCCCCCTTTGCTTAAGAAATACAATGAGGCTGGCTTTAGTTTGCTAATAAATATTCTAAAATCAGTTTGGGAAAAGTTATTCCATGAGGTAAAGATCCTGTTTGAAGTGGAAGCTGTTCATCTGAAGAAACATCCGTCACAAGACAAGAAAAGAATGATTTCTTTGTGACTGGGAAATCAATGAGACATCTGTTTTAATGTACAGGCCAGAAATAATGCAGTGAGCTCAAAAGGGAATCATAAAGAAGGCTGCTTTTTGTCTCTTCTCTCCAGAGTCTGTAGGATGGGATTCAGCACAGTATTTTGCATTAGCAGGACTTCTTGAGTTTGTGTCCTTAACTAGGTGGCTGAAGTAGACCTTTTGAGGACACTGATGTTTAGGGATGTATGAGCTACTGGGGATTTGTGTTTAATGACCTCATAAAAGAGCTCCATTCGGATCTTGGTTTTGTCCCTCTTTCCCAGACACAGATTGCTCCGGGGGCTGATCCTGCCCCATTCTCTGTGGGGAGCAGGAGCTGGAGGCTGTAAAGTCTCTGGGATGCTTGGCAGGAGGTCAAAGCACCGACTCACTGTGGCTTGCTCTTCCTGGAAATATTGTGCCTGGACTGCAGGCTCCCCGTTTGGAGGGGCAGCGGGACATGTGCAGACATCACTGCATGTGGTATGATTGTGTCCATTTGTCCTGCTTGCTTCCTTTCTCTCCTCTGGAGACCCGGTAAAATTTGTTGGGTCCCTTTCGCCTGTCTTTCAAGTGCATATGTAATGGGTTCAGGTTTTCCCTTGCAGGCCCTTTTTTGCAGTCTCTGTAGCTTCCCTAAATAGTAATGGTGTGGGAAGCAGCCAAAAAAGGGTTACAACCACTATACTTCTGTGGGAAGGACCCTCCCCACAAAACCCAGATGCTCTGAATGAGACCTAACCTCTAACTTGTAAGGTTTTTTGAGGACGAGAAGAAACGAAATACTGAGGACTCAGTTGCCCCAAGGCACATTGGATTGATAGTGTTTTATAGTTCCCTGGTGTGCACATACTGTATAAGATATGAGACCAAGTGGAACCCCCAGGCATTAGGTAATGGATTTGTTAGAATCCCACTGGTATCTTAAGTGTGGAGTCTCCTTATAGCAAAATTGGGCTTGCAGATGTCTGTTTCCAAAGGGAGGAGAGAATAGCAAGAGGATATGCAGCTCTGGCAATGTTTGAAATCTGAGACCAATGGTCACCCTGGAAACAGCATGTTGAAAGTCTAAAAAACCTCCTGGCAGCGCGTGGGTGGAGTAAAAAAAGTCCTTGGGTTTGTGTGTGCAATTCCAACAAGTTGTGCTCGGCAGGAGGGAAAACAGCTACTGCAGTGACACACGCACATGTTCTCTGGGGAGCCATCTTATCACCCCTTCACATAGAAAGCTGCTAAAAACGATGATGCTTAGGACATGCTTTCCCTTGGGAAGTGTCAGTGAAATGAATGCATTTTTTGTTTCTCACAGCACAGTCCCATGGAAAAAAAGTCTGTGGAGAAATGCACAGAACAATAAAACAAAATTGTCAAAGGTGGGAGAGCTGTGCCCTACCAAAGGTGGCAAAAAAGCCATGCTGTTCCCACTGAAGAAGATGTTTGCATTGCAAATTTCAGCCTGGCTGGTGACAGAATAGGGTTTCAAACCTCCTCATTCCCTGATGTCATGTATGAAGGAATGAGGCAATATGACATTTATGGGTTGACTGTGGGTGCAGACCCATGGGAGTCTCTCCATGCGCAGGAGTGGCACAGCCATTCCTCATGTACACACAGCTCAGTGGCCTGGCTTCTGCTCCCCATGGGACAGCTGCTGGTGGCACTTCCCTGGTGCACTCTTTAGGCATCAGTGAAATGTAGTTCAGTGGTTTCCTGAACTAGCAATGGGTGTCTTGACAACTGACAGCTTATGAAAGACTTCCTTTCTATGAATTGGTCAAATCATGTCTTTTAACAATGTGAATTTTAACATCCACAATGCTGTCTGACAATGATTCCTCATTTTAAGCATGCTATGCTTTGAAATACAGCCTTTCTTTATTTACTTTGACATAACTACATGGAAACTTCTTTTGACGCTTTTATTTCCTGTAGCATTTGGTATATTGAAGTCTTTGCTCTTCCTTCTCACTCACAAAGTGAAGAGTCCTAGTTTTCCAGATAAATTTTTTTACAGAAGTTGTTTCATGATTTTTGTCATCCTTATTTGTCTTTTGGTTCGCCTTTGCTAGCTATGGTATATTCATTTTGTGATGGTGGAATGAAAATCATATTTAGTATAAAGCAGATAGGTGCACACAGGCTAATGCTATTGCTTTGATGTCTACTCCTTACCTGACAAATTCTGGCATTTGATTTGCTTTTTTGATGGTTATGGGGTAGTCATGTAAATGGAATTACCTAGTGTGATCCTAAAATCTTTTTTCTAGGGGCAATGGTGAAGTTTAAGTTAGGATTTGTTTAGAGCATACACTTTTATTTACACTGAACTTCATTTGCCATTCTGCCTTTGGTGAGACACTTTCTGGACCTCCAAAATTGCCAGATCCATTTGATCTCTGTTCCACACTTGCCAAATCCTTCCAGGAGCTGCATTAGCATAGTGATGTGACTTCCTTCTACAAAAGCTGCAATGGAGTCTTCCCAGCACATTGGGTTTATTCCTGTGCCTTCCTAAGAATATAATTCGGAATAATTTTTATCTATTTACATGTGCTTCTGTGCAAAGGAAGTTCCCCAGCATGAAAATGTAGTGACTTTCCAGGACTGGTAACAGGAAACTCTATGGATGACATGGGAATCACACTATCCAAAGGAAGCTGCTGAATTTTTATGTATGTAAAGCCAATCATATTTTTCCACTTTTTAGTCTTCATTCACCATTGCTATAGATGGGGTGTGGGTGGATCTTACTGTAATTTTCCTATTTTTGTTTTATTGACAAGCAGCCTTGCTGGAGCAAGAACTGAAGATTGCAGTCCTGTGTGAGTTACTTGGGAATACATCCCATGAAGATTTTCTTTTTCTTCTCTTTAGTCTTTAACAGAAGTAAAGACTGGAAATGAGGCCAGTGCTGAAATATTAGCTGAAAAATGCAAGACTTGAGGGGAGATTTAAGTCTTGCAGAACGAACTTGCAATTTCTAATGTTCACTGGGTTGTTTCCTGCAGGGATTTAGTAAAGAAACAGAAAAAAACATACCCCTCTAGAAAATTAAAACCGGTTACTGTTTCTTGTTTCACTATTTGCATACTCTGTGATGATTAAAAAGTAGCATCTTGCCTTGATTTGCCATCCTTTTGGAAAAAAAGAAAGGTTTAACCGAAGAATTTTCCCAGACTTGTGGACTCCCTTAAAACATAATCTTTATTTGGCTTTGCTTTTTCCACAGACCTGGGTAAAATATAGACTACACTAAGAAGAGTCTGTTTATTTGGTACCTCAGAGACTTCTTTGACATGTGTGAAAATGACCTCTGTGCCAAGGATGCACAAGCCTATGTGGAGATGAAATAAACAGGGAAAAAGTAATCTGAGTGCTTTAAACCCGTGACAAAGAATGATGTGCACAGGAACATTAACACTATGTTTGATATATCAGCTTGTGCTCTGAACATTACAGAATAGGTGCAATGCAATTTATTTTCCTGTTATTTGTCCTTTATTTCTTGGTGTGTCTGTCGGCTAGGAAAGACAGAATAAATCTGATATTAAATTTACAATGCATGGAAAACACTCCCTTTCACACTTTATGGAAATATATATATCAAGGCTTTCTTTTATTTATGCATACAAATACTCTCACTGAATTCCAAGTACTCTGTGTGAGTAAAGATATATATATATATATATATATATATATATATATATATATGCATATTTGCAAAATCCAGACTTAAGGGCTAACTTTGTTCTGTGGAACCTGGTATTTTTTTATGTGTCCTGTTTGTGTTGTTTCTTTTTGTTTAACAAATCATATTTTATTATTTATATTCTGTGAGGGACTGTATTTGCATTCCCCCATAGCACATTTTATTGACTGTGGTGATTGTTTTAAGGAAAGTGTACATTCCCTTATTTTTCTATAGAATATGGCTTAGCTGGAGCATCTGGTTTCAAGTGAAGTGTTTTCCTACCTACTTTTCCATCTGAGCGAACCAAAGTGTAATAAATTTAAAACCTGGACTCAATCATACAATGAGTCAAAGCCTTGAAGAGGACAAAAGTTGTGACTTTTGACCATGGAGTCCTTTGTTTAGGCCTTGGTTGTATCTGAAAACCTTAGATCTGAGGTGAATCTGAAGCGGTTTTGAGTACAGGTTTGGGTGACTTTGATTAGATGTCTGTAACTGTCTCTAAGCCAGTAGATTTTGATCCCTGCTCAAAATAGGGGGGATTTATCTATATCTAGTTCAAACATGGTACTTCTGCATGCACTGTGTTTTACTTGACAACACAAACTTCATGGGAAAAAGTAAAGATAAACTTTAGTTTAACTTTTCTCAGGGTTTCTTGGCAGAGACCTCAGAAAGGAATTCTTTCTACAGAAATGTTTTCACCTGCCTCCCTGATTTACAGGGTAAATAGGATGTATGAGTTCTGTGGAGAGTATGAGATCTTCATATTTGCTGATGGAGTGTTTCACTAGGATTGTGGTGGCATCCTTTTTAATATGACAAATAACTTTTTCTTCAATAGGAAAATTTTACAGAACCAAGCAGCAGTTAAGCTAGTAGGATTCTGCTGAAATATTTTTGCATTCAAATTTAGAAAAATGGTAGAAAAACCCCCACTCTAACTGTAAAAACAAAGACATGAAAGCAACTTACAGTAAGATTCACTTTCTGGATTAATCTTTCTAGGCTTTTAGAATTATTAAGCATCCTTTATAGTAAGAATAAGTCAATTTTCTGATATAATCTGTGTAAGGGTATGCAGCTTCTTGGTTTTGAAACCTCAGTGTTTTGGTTGAACACCTACAGAAACAGAGAATCACAAAATGCTGATGTTGGAAGGGCCCTTTAAAGATCATCTCCAACCTCCTTGCTGTGGGTAGGAACACCTTTCACTTGATCAGGATGTTCAAGGTTGCTCCTTGAACACTTCCAGTGATGGGACATCCACAACTTCTCTGAGCTAGTGATTCCAGGGTCTCAACACCCTCATAATAAAGAATTTCTTCCTTACATTGAATGCAAATCTACCTTCTTCTAGTTTAAAACCATTACCCCCTGTCCTGTCATTACAGAGGCTCTCCATCTTTCTTGAAAGGCTGCAATAGTTGGTTCCTCTGCACCCATATCCAAACTTTACATGTTGTTTATAATTCTGTGGGAGTAGCTGTTTTACCTGCTCCAGACTTTGCTGTCAGAAGTGCCATGTGCACAATGGGGTATGGTGCCACGTGCTCCACAAACACCACGAAAGAGACCAGGTGCATTACCCTCCACTAGTTGCCATCTCTCTTGGATGCCAGCCCCTGCACATAACATGACAGCACTTTCCAAGTTCTCAAATGGACCCTGGTATAGGGGTTCATTTTCAACCCATGTGTTTATTTGTAGGAGTGGAGTCTCCTAAGGAGCTTTCTAGTGATTCTTTCTGGCCTTTGTTGGATAGAAAAACATTTGCGACAAATGAACTTTAACTCTTGGGAAACATCTATTTTGCCATCTTCAGTCTATCCTATTCTTGCACTGCACACTGCTCTGACTCTACAGGGAAGAGGTCTTTCAGTAGGTGAAAAAATATTGATAAATGAATGATCTATAAATAAACAAATGGGGACTGCCTGAAGAAGAGTGAAGTTGTTTAAATTAGTAGATCACCAGAGTAGCAGAATTGTTTCTGGGAATAACCCCCTATTACAAAACACTTAACTTTTCCCACATTTCAGCTTCTGGGTATAATTGTCCTTTAACAAAAATTTTAGTCCAGAATACAGCGTGAACTTATGTGGCTTCATCTAAAGTGCTATGGAATTAAATTGCTTCATGATTTTTCTTTTTACAAATTGTTATTTCTTACCATGTGGGCATTATAGAATGCATTTCAAATGTATTTATTCAAACTGAAATAAAAAAGTGGAAAATTCCTTCCAGCAGAGACTAGCACTGGGGCTTCACAGAGAAAGTCTTGATCATGTTGAATTAATGTCTTGTGGATTTAAAATAAATTAATTCAGGTGGCTGACCTAGTATGTATGTAATTCTGGCTGAAGTTAGTCACTTTGAAAGATTAGTGATTATATAGTCGAGCCTGCAGGTCTTAAGAAAAATTCTTGGCATGAAATGCAGAAAAACAACTTTATAGATTACATGTCTCCCTTACACATACTGTACCACATAAGAAAAATCAATTCTGTACCTATTAATTTGGCCCGGAGTAGGCCTCAGTTTGGCAGCTTACCCCATCTAATTTGCCAGCTTTATAACATGCTGGGTTTAGTTATTTTCTCAGTGGTGAGGATGCCTATTTATCAGGAGGAATAGAAAAGTACTGGACTAGAGTAGACTTTTTGTATCTGTTGCCTCTTGTAATCAATTATTAACAAGTTTGGGCTTATGGTCAGGCTACTGTTTCACTGTTTTAGAAAAATGCTTCCAATTTACAGCTAAGATGTATTAGTGATTACTTAGACCTTTTGCTGTTATGATGATCTTGTCTGGCAGTGTAAGTAACTTTTATCAGTATCTGCATTTGGTGTTCCCTTCTGTTTGTTACAGATAGCATTATATCTGCTTTCAACCTCCTTTTTGTAGGATGTGTAAGTCAAACTGGTTTAGCTTCATCCATTTTAGGAATCCACACCTGTTTCAGTTTGTGTTTTCATGCATGACTGGGTCTGTATGATATTACAGAGGTGGTTTCATTAAAGTGTTTTATAATGAAATCTGTATTCCTGCTGAATAGGAAAATAATTTTGTCTCCATATATATCAGGACCACATTTTTCTTTTACAGTGACATCATAGGTGTGGTTCTTGCTCTTCCGTTACTGATTGACTCATTGTTTTTTCTGCTCCTCATCAAACTAGTGAAGTCCCAGACCATGACAAAAAAAATCCTGGAGATTTCTAGCTCCCTGACCTTATGCTTGGCACTGCTGAATGCTGACTGATTTCCAGAGCTCCGTGCCTCAAGGTCATCTGGTTCTTCTCAATGTCCAGACAGAGAAAAACTGAGAAATTCCTTCCCTGTGCCCTGTCCCCCAATCCCAAAAAAGTGCCACCCCCTTCAGGGGTGAGTATCCGGTGGACCTGCCCTTACTGCCAGTGGCAGCTTCCAGCACCCACCAGGACACACATTACATACTGAAATGTGTACATTGCACATTTAGCGCACAAGTCAGTTTGTAGGTAACCCACTCTATGACACTCTGTTCTCTTGATTCTGATTCTGATTTTTAAGTGAGGGGCATGAGCAAAAATATATAGTTTCTTGAAGAGCTCTGAGGAAACCTCCCCCCTCAGACCAATTGTTTTGCTGTCAGCACATCCTTCTCTGTCATTACTTTGTTACCATCTTACAATTGTTGAATTCAATTCCCATTTTCTACATCATAGTCTTTTCCCATATGACACTGTAGAAAGAACTTTAATGAAGTCCAGATATAGGAAAACTGGTTCATTTATCTTGTCTGAAAACCTATTATTCTGGAAAGTTCAACTCTTGGTAAACCCATCTTGCTTTATACCCTCAGTTTTCCTCTTTCTTCTTTGCCTTTAATGTCTGTGTTTACTTCAAAGTGCATTTTAAAACTGTGGATGAAGATCTGCAGTTCAATGGCTATTAATTATAAAATTTATTATTTCTCTTTTCTTATAGACAAAGTTTTCTGTCTGGTATTTGCCAAAAAGGCAAATGTATGCCTTAGTACGCCTTGTTTGAATTAGATGGCAAACAGAACAAAATAGCAAATAACCACAGAATCTCAAAGCAGAATAATCCTGCCCCAGTGCAGAAACCACGAATAGACAAGTGATTTCTGGTCTTAGGAGGGGACTTAGAGAGACTCACAACACTGAGTATTCCTATAATAATCCATATGCAGACATATGCTTATTAACTAGAGGCCTAACAACTCCCTAATTCTGTGCAAACCTTATACGACAAACAAAATAAAGAGTGAATAGGAAGACGTTGTTTGTGGAGCCTGGGAGATGACATCTTTTAGCAAACTTCCTGCTGATATCAGCGAAGTTGAGTGTGACACAGCTCAGAAAGCACTCATCAACCCTGAGGAGCTGTTATCTGTGTAGCCAGGAGATCTGTGTGTCCTCTTGTACGTTCCTTTAATATTCCCACCCCCTTGGAACCCATTAGTCTTTTCCAATCAAACTTGGAAAAGCAGTAGTAATCAGAAAGCTTTTACAACTCTTAAAGTTTAAACAGATGGAGATGAGAGAAATGTTAACTTTAAACTTAGAGAGAGGCCAGAGTATAAGCACGGGTAGCATAGGCAAAGACGTCTTCAATCCGCCAGCACTGGGAAGAGTTTCAAGAGGACCTTGAATCCAGACAAGGAGGAACCAAAAAGTGATCTCATGTATCATTAGTCTAGTTTAAAACTGCTGACAGGGCCTGACTTTGGCTTTTAGCTTTGGGCATTCCCTGTCCTGTACGATACCTCCTGTCAAGTGACCATGTTTGAGAAAGACCCTATTCAGAGTCATGGGATAGCAGGCTTCTGCACAGTAAGTATCTCAAGTTTTTTTGACATGGCTGAGAGCAACAGCTCTGATAGTAGCTGAACTATGATTAAAAACAAAAAGATCCTCCCATATCTGTCATATCTGTCTTTGACATGGTCCAGATAATTCAAGTGGTTAATTTAATTCTGCTGTTTTTCCGTGTGCAGCTATGTGCTAGAACACTTGTCTCAGGTACAAAATCATGAATACCTTTGTCTTTATCAGCTGCCTGGTTTTCCTCTGTGCTTGAATGGTCATATTGACAGCAGATTATGGGGTCAAATTTTCTGATTTTTACTGCTTCAGGATTAGAATATGCAAGATATTTAGAAAAAAAAATAAAAGAAGCTTTTCTTCATTTTAATCTAGAGATAGGATTTTTCTTTTCTTATTCTTCCTGAAGATGGATGGATCTTCCACCTCTGTTGTCTCTGTGAATGGCACAGAGACTTATTATTGAGCATTTAATGTCTTCTTTTCCTACCTAGCATGTCATAATCCATGTTATCAAACGTTTGTCAGGAGTGTGGTTGCTCAAACAGGCCAGCTATCAATAAGCTTCTTATCTTCCTTCTCATTCATTTTACTTCATTTGTGTTTTGCTTAGATTTTTCCTTATTGTAGTCAAAAACTTTGTAATAGCTGTGATTTGTGCCTGAGAGATCTCTGCCATTACTTTTGAATGAGTAAGTCTGTAGAACTGTAGTTCTCATTGGAGGAAGGAAAGTAAAGAAGCGATTGGGTTAACCAAGGGGATGCTTGGAGAATGGGTTTAGAGAAATCACCTGAGGAAATGGGATTGAATTCATTAGTTTCAAGTTCAATTCAGTAGTATTTGCTATTATAAATCTGGGGTAGTATAGTTAAGCAAGGGCTACACAAACTGCAAAAAAACATCAGTTCTTGCTGAAAAGTATCTAAGGATTGTTTTGTGTGATGATTTGAGTAGAAAGTTGTGATTGCCATGCTTTTTTCTAAAAAAAAGATGTACTTTGATTTGTAAACTAGATTTTGCCTGCAAGATGTGTGAAGAAAGCTCTTGCTCTATTTCAAAATGGGTAGGATGCAGCTGGTGTACAGTGTCTGGCTTGGGGCATTTCAACCAAATAAAAATGACAGGGGTTCAGAAAAATATTAAAAAAAAATATTTAAATGGCTGAACTAAGAGAAAAACTGTAATATAGGAACAAAAAAAAAAACCCCAAAAACTCAAAAAACCCCATTTGAATACTGAGGTTACTTAGCCTAAGGAAATGGAGACTGAGGGGAGTTGGGATTACAGTTTCCAAGTGTTGACTCATGCAAAAGAAAAATCTTTTCTCCAGGTCTCCTGTGAATAAAGGTGATCTTCAAAGGTTTCAAAACTGCAGCAAAAAGGTGCAGGGCAGATACTAGAAAAAACTTCTCACAGAAAGGACTGCAAGTGGAGTACTAGAAGTAATTGGCTAGGGAGCTCTAGGCTAAAGTCTGGAGCAAGAATAGCTGAGACAAACATGAGTAAGGAACGGCAGTGAGAGGGTCTTGGGGACAGAAGGTGAACCTGCTCATCTCCTGAGGTCCCTTTTGGGACTGTTTTCTCAGTCATTGTGGTTTTCCTGTCTTATAAATAATGACTAGCTCTTAATATAGCCCTCTATTACTGTACCGATGTTTCTATTGCTGGAGTTAAATGAGTATCTTAAGAAGACAGCTAGTTTAGTTAAATATGCCTCCAAGTCTAGCTTAAAAGTTGTTAAAAGAAGTTCAAGAAAGAGTATGATCTTGAAAAACATGATATGAGCCGGGTACAAAATGTATTTTGATGCTGAAGCATGTAACAGTTGTGTGGCATCTTCTGCCCGATCTGCACATGACATACAGTGCTTGTGGTTTAGTTACAGACCAGGACATTGTTCTTGCCTATTTGATCATCTGAAGAAAGACCCAGGGAATACCACTCCTGGTTCTTCTGGGACTGCAAGCAGTATTTGAGGGCTCACAAAACTTTGATTGCTGATTGATGTGTTAAACAAGAGAATTGACTAAAGAAACCTCTAATATTTGCCTTTTAGTGAGGGATTTCTGACTAGCTCAACGTATAGTAACAGCAGTCAGGAAAAAAATTTGTTCCTTCTCCAGATATGAGGACATTTCAAAACCTAGCATAATCTTGCTTTGACCTTAATATACAAAGGAATTTTCTCTTTCTGTTCTATCCCAATTAGATATGCATTGAGAGAAACAGTGCTATATGAATCTTCTTTATTTTAAGTCATCAGGCATAATTGTTCATATAGTCGCTGTCTGATGAGGATGTGGCTACAAATAAACATTTACTAACAGAATCAATAAATTCTGTGGAACAGCTCCATGACTGTAGTACTCTTCCCACAAAGCAGCAAGATCAGATTTTAATATCTTAAAATTCTCTGCTCTTGCTGTGTTAGATTTCCAGTGGCTGCAGATATTTTCTCCATGTGGTGAGAATTGCCATTGTCCTGTGTGCAAACAAAACCTTCTGGGCTTGAGCCAGCTCTAACTTGCCCTGGCACAGGTGAAACTGATTGCAGGTCACAAAATGAAGTTGAAAAGGGATAGACAGAAAAACATTGCATGCTTCTGAATATGAGTAGCTTTTCAGAGCTCACATGCCATTTCACAGTGCACAGTTTTTGGGAGCAAGAGTGTTAGTGGATGGCTTGTTTATATAGGTTTTAGAGGAAAAGCATTTGTTTACAGCAGCCTCACCATAAACTCTGCAGGAACCTTGGCTGTAGTAATCATCCAGATCCACCAGTGGGTTGTCAGATAGTGATAGACCAATTTCACAAAGCTGACTAGTAGAAGAATGATCCTTCCCATCTTTCTCTTTGCCACCCATGCATTAATACACATTATTTCTCTTCTAGCCCTATAAAATTTTTATTTTCATTCCTGAGCGATTTCTGTGCTGAGGGCCATTGCAGGCACTGCCAGCACTTCTGTGAATTATTTGCTTCCTGTTGTTCTCTCTTCCTCACATCTCATGACAGATTCATTCAGTAAATCCTTTGATCCCCCTTCACCTTCATCTCTAGTGACATGTCTATCAAGATTTTCTAAGGCTCTGTGGTAAAAAAGACCACAACCCCTTCTCTACTGGAGTCAGCAGTTTTATTTTCATAGGACTGAAACATGGAGCAGGCACAACTGGAGGAATGTGCTGGGAAGTAACTAATGCCATCAGATGGAACTCCAGTGGTGGCTTGAGCTCTGGGAGAAAGGTTCAACATTGCACTTGTAACATACTACCTCACAGTAGGTTTGGCAAGGACTTGGCTGGGTTTAGGTGGGGACACTGACTCTTTTCTCTGTCTCCATGAACTGGAAAGGTGTCAAACACACTGTTGGTTAGCTGAGTTACATCCAAGCTGGAGGTACTTGCAAGATAGATTAGTCTCATTGCAAGGTCCTACAACCTGGATGTAAGTGGGAAAGGATTAGTGACGTTCTAAGCTGGGGTTTAGGGAAACAGAGATAAGCAGAGTGGACACTTAGGGTTCAACAAGAGTGGCTTTTAGACAAAAATGTATGAAACTAACAGCTAACTGAAGAGCAAAACCAAAGTCTCGAGTTAAAGGCTCTAAAGAGAAATTCAAGCAAGCTTGTAGGGATGGTTTTAATAGTACTTACAGCTTTACCAAACCTGTTTAGTACAAAGTAGCAGCCGAAATGCTTTAAAACCAGATGTTTGTGATTAGAGAGGGAGTCCTTGGGCTAAAGGGAGGGATGAGTTTGTGCGTTCTACTAGGTTTTAGTAAGATGGAAAGTAAATTTTGAGCCTTAGCAAACCATGAGGGGTCACAGGATAGGTGGCTCCTCGAGGGGTTTATTATTTCTTCAAAACAGGCACATATTGGTTTTGAGATGTGATGCAAAGAGAAGCCTAAAGCTGACTTAGCTGACTTAGACATATGTAGGTAGGGCTGGGAGACACAGAGAAGACAAATGTGTCTGGCAAATATGTGTGAAGGGTGCTTATTTGTCTGTAGAATGGGTGGGTTGATTGTTACTGCAGCACTGTCTTAGGGGAAAAAAACTGCATCGCTCTTACATTATTCTTTTGAAATCTGCTACTGACCCCTTGCTCTTCACTCTGATCTTCTTGCTTGTGGGAATCACTGAATGACCTTCTCCCCACAGCAAGCACGTGCTCCAAGGCCACAAGGCTCCTTGTGACTTAGCAGTGCTCTGCTTGTCCTGCCATGTGTTTAGTTCTTCCACAGACCAAAAAAAGAATTTAACTCCCATCTTAGTTGTCCCAAAGAGGCAGCCTCCATTTTCTGCATTTCCTCACCCTCCAAGCATCGTTTGCCAGTCATGCCTTGCAAGAGAAGCAAATCAGTCTGTAGTTCTTCCATTATCTTGGATACATAATAATGACAAGGGTCCTCAGTGAGAGACTGGCCGGTGCTTGAAATGAATCTCTACCATCGGGGTCCAGGTTGCACCATTTATTTGTGTGCTGCCATTTGCTTCTGCCTGCCTACTCTGCTACATTTATTCTGTGTTTTGGTTCTCTTTTTCAAAACCTGGGCTCCTTAGTCTAGGAAATAACACTCTTATACAGTGGCTGGAGATGCATTTTCCTTCTAATTTTATTCTTCAGTGGGGTCCACAATTGTCATTTTTTATAATTATGCTTCTGTGGTAGCATTGGTTAAAAGGAGAGGAAAATTTGCTATCAATCACATGGAAAGTGGGCTGGGATTGTTTATTTAAAATCTGCTGTTGGAATCCTTGGATATCTGTCTGTTTTTATTCTCTGACACACTCACAAAGAGGTTGGAAATCCTTTTTTTCCTAGTTGGAATGGAACTGTCAGTATGTAAGGAACCATGAATTATTTTCCAGTGTCACAATGGGATCAGCTGAGTCATAAATGTTCTTGAAAATCTCATCCTGTTCGAAGAATGCATTGCAAAATGTGGCTAACAAGTGTAACGGCATTTCCCATGGGATGGACCTCTTGTGGATGAAGATTCATTTAAGCTCTGTTATGCTCCTATTAACTAGCAAACCCACCTTTTTGTGTAATACTACTGTTTCTTCTCATAAACCTAATTCTATAGGTAGAGTCTCCCTGGAAATGTTCTCTTGCAAGCACTTGGACAGGGAAAGAAGAACTTGGCTCTGTGACTGGGCAGCCTACCCTCGCTCGCTTCCTTGACAAATTTGCACTTGATTCATATTCCCAAGCCTTCCATCATCATCAGCCCTCGATCCTCTGTCTCTGAAGAGAGACACAGGCTCTGCATTCAGTGATTATTTTGAAGATGAATGTGCTGGGTAGTTTTGATTACTAATTTGCTATTTTAAGTCCACATTGTGCTTTGATGGCTCTTATGGGATTTTTCTCTTACAGTAAGGGACGAAGATCTAAGGGGTGTCTATTTGGTTTTTCTCATCCCATAACAATACAAAATGTCATCTTGGACTAAGTAGATACACATGTCACCAGCCACATGGCATTGTACTAAATAAAACCAGTACCCTTCATACAAATACTTGAATATTTAAGTGGACTTAAGGGAAGAGAAGCAATAAGTGAAATACTTTTGGAATATGAAACTAGTCTGCTATTGCTTCATACTCAGTTTAAAAGCAAAAACATCTTGAAATGTCTCCTCTTAGTTTTTTAATGCTTATTTTTAAGCTCAGCACAATTAAGAGGTTTCCATTTTCAGGCTGGTGTATAAGTAACAGGTTTATAGCAGAAGCGAAATTATATTTCATCTTTAAACCAAATATTTTTCTGATTAATCCAATTGTTTTTTTGTTAAACGTCTTAATCTAAATACAGTATCTAATTCTGAATCCAATTAATATAACCCTTTCCTCTTCCTGCTGTAAAGTATTATTGGTTTCTACTTGCCTCTGCTCTCATGTAGACCACTTAGCCTCCAGAGAGGGAAACTATTCATTGTTCTGTGTTTAAGGTACTATCATGCTATTAAACTCAATAAATTTTATTTTGTTTCTTTTTAAAATGATCTTTATTAAAATTGGTGATTTGTTCTTACACTGCATATTTACATGGAAAACACTTACTTTCAAGTAAGGTCCTATCACTCACAAATTGGAAAATACTGTATATGCAATACTTCTGCACTAAATAACATGTCTGGTGTAAAAACTGAGTCTGTGGTTTTCCTTAATAGGATCAAAATAATTTGAAATCTTGAAGTTATACATGAACTTGCATGCTTGCTGAGGAAGTGCCAAGGACACCATTTGGGAGACATATGTTAGCTGTAAGGGTATCAGTATCCAGTATCCCCCAAATGGGGGTCTGGTGCTGCACTTGCTTGATGCCTGAAGTGCATCTTACAACTCTGAGTAGCCTAGCTGAAGCTAGCACACTGAGGTTGTCAGTGCTAGCAGGATGACTCTCTGATGGCCCCAATCCTTTCAACACTTCTGCGTGAGCTCAATTTGGGATTATTGATGAGTTTACAATGAAGTGCATATGTAAGAGCTGGCAGGATTTGGTGTTCCTCATTTGTTGCTACTAGGAGAGATTTCTTAATACACCTATTGTATTTTAATTTAAGAATATTTTTGTGTCAGTAATCAGGACATGTTTACTACAATCAGTGAACATTTTCTGGGACTAGGACAGTACATGTTAGCAGAAAAACAGTATGCCTACAAGAGCTGGTACTGTTTCTTTTCCTGTAACCAGCACATCTTTTAAGAACCCTCATTGTACTGAAGTTTCAAGTCAAGGTGATGAACCAGGATGAACATCATAAGAGACAGAGCAACTGCAAATCCTATGATCTATATTTGCTATCCCACTGTAATGTGAATCATTCCTAAAAACAGACCTTGGACCATCTCAGTATGGTTTGAGTAGCTTTGGTGTGTTTTTTTTACCTAATACTTGCTACCTTCTAGCCTAAGTACAGAAATATCCTAATGTGCTTTGGATTCTGACAAAGTTTAAATTTAGAGGCATTCATGCTTCAGCCTCTTCAGAATCAATGGGAGAGTCTAAGCTGTTGTTTCTGTGTGTCACTTTTTATTTTGACAGCTACATGCTGTTTCTCCAAATCTTTACCTTGCAAAGCCATCACCTCTACCAGGTGAAGGCTTGTACCTTTACATGGCACCCACTGTGGAAACATTGAGAAAACCATGGTTGAGAAATCTCTTGAATTCACGTTTTGTTTTAAAAGCAGCCCTGTGACTATTACAGAGGGCAACGCTGGGCAGAATTCTCCCCTACTGTGTTTCTTCTATAGTCACTGCAATGAAATCTGAGTAATTTAGCCTCTTGTCCTGACCTGTGTCCTGTACTACCAGAATGAGTGGCAATGACACGATGATTGTGGCACAAGATTAAACAGAGTGTGTGATGAGTATCATGATTTGTAAAAAAACCAAACCCTAAACCAAACCCCACAACAGGGCTGGTTTAGTCAGAGGCTGCTGTGTTGTGTTAGGAGATATGCATAGCAGTCCTATTGGTTGGGGGGTTTTTTGGATCTGAAAAGGACATTGATTGAGTGGGTTTTTCCTCTTTATTTCTGATTCCTTTAAATTCTTTTTTTTTTTCCCCTGTGTGGTCCTGTGCAGATCCCACCATCAAGTCCTGAAGCTAATTCCCTGGTGATGAACCTTTCTAGGGAAGCCAGTGTCTGACACAGTTTGGTTCCTGCTATCAGCTGATTTGTACCCTTGGAGCAATGGGAGGGATGGGAATACTGAGGTGCCTGTGCTGGCTGCCTGAGAATCTTACAGTTAATTCCAAGGTTACCCAATATGTCTAGTAACCCTTTTGATAAAAGATAATATTGTGCTTTTGTCATCTAGAATGTCTTTAAAATGTGTCACAGTTCAGCTTAATTTCATTACTGATGTTTGTTCTGGGTATACTGTTTGTTGCAGTGGAAACTCATGCTGCTGCACTGCTAAATTCTGGGAAAAAAAGTATTAATTCTTTCCAGCAGGAAATGATTTCGTCTAATGTATCTTATTTACAAGAAAAAACAACATTTTAAGTTAAAAGTTGAAGTTAAAAATGAGAAAATTGTGCATGCTTCAAATAATCTTTTCATGGGGGCCAATTTCTAGGAATATCATATAAAAGAGCGAGGACATTTACAGTAAAATCAGCAAAATATGAAATATTTTTAACTACACCAGGGTGAAATGTAGTGTCTAATAGGAAGAGATTTGTCTGAAACCTCCACTATGAAAAAAAAAGACAAAATAAGATCTGTGGAATACGTGTTTATAGAGCAAACTTGGAGAAGAGCTGTGCTGATCATGCAGAGGACAAGTTGCTATGGCTGAGCTGGAGGATTAGCTGGAGTTCCCATGTTCTGCTGAACTCGGCATTTTTATTGTTTAAGATTTTAATGTATGGTTTGTGATTTCACCGTAGTTTTAATTCTTTGCTTATTATGTGCACATCCCTTTCCTCTGCCACGCTTAGCAGAGCAATAGCATGAAAAGGAGCAAGTTTTCTCTACAGGGCACAGACCAAACTGTTATGAAGACTTAGTTAATTTTGTTTATTCTTTGCCAATGAAGAAGGAGAGCTTGCTTTGTGATGTTTTTCTCAGATGCCACGAAGTTCAGCCACAGTAGGTACTGCAAGAAATACATACCCCAAGAAACCTTTATTTCAATGAAGTTTCTCTGCAAACATCAGCTCTTTTCCATACTGCCTTAAAAATAATCCCCTCTAACCCTCCCTCTCACCAAAACAAAAGAAGTTTTCCTTCTCAGAAGAGCATCTGTTATTTAGCAATGTCTGAATTTCCATAAATAATCCCAGATTTCCCCTGCACAAAGATATAAACAATTGTTCCGCACTGAAACCTCCCCCTGTCTCAGATTCCCTGAATGAGGAGAGTGGGAGAGGAGGCACCAGTGGGGGTGTTTGGAGGGGGACCCATGTCAGGACAGAGGTGGGGCAGGGCAGAGGTGGCTGTTGGGCCCTAGTGGGATGCAAAAACTCTTTGGCTGGGTTGAAGACCTCCACCAGAGGGGATTTTTGGTGTTATTTGGCATTTTGAGCAGCCAGCTGGCCTTGTGGACTGTAGATCCTGCCTGGCTTGGCCACAGATTGGAGATGGTAATGCTGGGGTAGGGAAGGGGAGATGCCACCCTACACTTGAGTTGAGTTGTGAGACTGACATCCCTGCTATGGCCCCACCAAAAAGGTACTCAAGACTGGATGCTTCCCACCAGTCCTAGCTCTGGGTTTCTTTACATAATATTTCTGCAGGAGAGGGCAGAGGGGGAGTTAATATCTTCTGAAAATCCTTCCTTTTATTCATAGCTAGGAGAATTTTTTTGGCTTTGGGTTTTTTAAGCACTCTATCAGCAAGTAATGAAAAAATAATAACTGAGCAACAGAAGATAATGGCAAAAAGAGTTATGAGTAGTTTTAGAGACATCAACTGCTTCACAAATTCATTAAATTAATGAAATTTGGCTTTTGGAGATCCCTGATGTAATGATACTGTATTCTTAATGCATGAATATATAACTTGAGAAGCAACTCCCCTTAAAAGATTTGTTTGTTCTCCTGGATAGAATGTATATTTTTGTTTTTTTCTTCTGAGCTGAAGTTGCTGACAAATTAAACCATGCTTTTGGTTGGTTTAATTTTCACCCCAGAATCATTACTATTATTTTTATTTGCAAAATGCCAGGATACTTAAATTTCTTCAGTGATACAGTAAACAAGGACACCATTTTTTCCATTAATGTCTTGGGATGGCTATTTAATATATCTTATATGTATACAGGAAGATCTTTCTTGGAGCTAGGGTGCCATTTCAAAGTGAAGATAATTTTTCCTTGCATTGACCTTGTCCTATGATTATTACTCTTCCATTCTGTCACAGAATCTTCTCTATGCTTTGAAAACCTTGCAAAAATTAATTTCATTATCAGTCTCAATATTACTCCTTCACTCGTTTGTGGATCCCTCACCTGCTGACAGGTCTGGTGGGTATTCTGATGGGTCCACTGGTCTTCTGATTTGCTTCCATTGACACCAATTTTCTCTCAAGTGTGAGCTATTGGGCAGTGGATACGGCCTGAACAAATATGCCTGTTCAGTATTTGCAGTTGGTTTGCCTGAAAAACAGCAGGAAATAATCCTGAGGTTTAGAGCTGGATGGAAGGGCTTGTGGAGGCTGCATTTATATGTATGAAAATCTTGCTGTTGGATTGGCCCTGTAAGGAAATGAGTGCAGAGAATGACATTCACTTTGCATCCTAACAGGGCAGCACAAAGACATCCCACTGTCAACTGCTGAAGTTGATTTGATTTGAATTCAACAAAACCTTAGAAATGTTTTCATTTTGCTGCTTTGATGCTTTTTTATGTCCTCTTTAAAAACTTCGTATACTGAAAAAATGGTAGCACCATTTTCTTTACAGTTTCATGACAATGAAATAATAATTTGATGTGATACGTGAAAAGAAAGCAAGAATACATTAGAGTAGTTTAGCTTCTTTGAACACTGGCTGCTTTTACAACTTACATACCCATCCACAAATTCAATTGAAATTATGAATCCATGTAAACTTAAGTTATCCAAGCTCAGCAAGGAAGTTTTGACTTTCTATGCTTTAATTGTTCTTGCCAATGTCACTGACAGCTCTGGTACCTGAAATAGGACCTCTAGTCTCCTCTTGGCCAGGCCAGCTTTTTATATCTCGGGTCCTGCTGTTTATCTAAATATTTCTCTTTAATCTGAAGAACTTGTTTTTCTAGAGGAAGAGTTTTCTGGGAATGGATCCAGGAGCCACCAGTGCTCGGTTGCACTAAGAGCTCTTGCAGTGTGCAGGATCAGCAGCAGTTGGTGAGGAGCTCTCTCATGTTGTGAGTTACAATAGAGGGAAGAAATTATGAATTCCCTTACCCTGGGCCTTCAGGCACAATACTTGTCATTCTGCACCATCCCAGAAGGTGGTGGGATGTGGTCCAGTGGCTTTCCTTCCACTCCTGTAAAAACTCGCCAAGAAACAGTTTGCTAAGAAAAGCATTGTTTCTCTGAAAAGAAAAACCCAAGCCAGTATTAGAAATAATACTGGTTTAAAGCATTGGACACCTTCATTGTAGGTTGTTTATTGCTGTTCCCACATGCCCTGACACCCCAAAAATGAATCTAATCTTAAAATTGAGCACATTTCTATCTTCAGCAGCATCTATGTCTTCAGTCTGTTTGTTTGGAGTTTTGCATGACATCAGTTCCTGAGGTTTTGGTGTGCCTTATCAATGTATGAAATGAAATTCAAGGTTTTTGCTTGAAGATGTGAATAGCCTGAAATCTAATTACCAGAGAGACTTTTTCCCTCTGTAGTGCTGCTGCCATGGGAACTGACAGAGATGACCCATCGAGTTCCCTTTCCACAGAAGGGATGTTGTTTGTCATCTCTCCCACTGAGTTTTATAATCTTCCCAGTGAGCTTCAAAGTCCTATCCCTTCTCTGCCCCACAGAGGGACGTGGCTGGCTGTTGGATTCACTGGGCTTCAGATCAGGAATTGCACACAGAATCTTTTTGGGTGTCCTAGTGTTCCATGGTGGTGAAAGTCAGGAAGTTTTGTGGTGTTGATGGAGGCTGCATCAAATGTTTCATGTATAGTGTCTAAAGCAGTAAAAACATAGGGGTGGCTAATGTGTGCTTGTGAATGTAGCAGCTGTACATGGGTATCTGTGCTGAAGTCTTTCTCTGAATGTCCTGCAAGGGGAGGAATGCATCAGAGCTCAAAACAGAAAAGTTTTGGAAGATTCTAGGTCAAGAAAGTTTCTCTTGTAAAGGGAAAGAGAAAAGATGTGTGGAAGATAAAAAACACTGTTCTTCTCAAACACACCCTCTTCTTGCAGGACACATGTGCTATTCATTTATGCTGATGAGGGAAAATATTTGTCCATTTTACTTTGTAAACAAATGCTGAGATTGTGAGATTGAGGTCCTTTCTGTAGCTGTGACTTCCCAACTGCAAACACAAATTGTAATAAACTCTCTGGAAAAACCTTTTCTGAAAAGCCTCCTGCCTATATTACCTTTTCTACAGCTTCCCTAAATCGAAGCCACAAATACGTGGTTTGCTTGGGTAGAGTTCAGGTCAGCTTTTGATTTTTAAATATCATTTACACGAATTCTACAAATGTGAGTTTCATTCAGCTTAAGAGACCTGAGGAGGGATGCAGGGATATCTTTTAACTGAGCCTGGAGAGCCTGTGGCCAGAGGGGCCAAGTTCTAGTGCAAGGGGAAGGAGGAGCACCAGGAGACTGAGAAAATGGTAGTTTTATGAGAGTGTCAAACTCAGATACTGGGAAATACTTCACATATTTATCTACCTGATACTGTCTTCTAGATTTTGCTGTTTTGGAAATCTGGTCTTTTGTCTCTTGATTTCTGTAACAGAATGTGACTATTTCTCTCTCTTGTGCTGCCCTTCCAAGATTCTCAGATAAAGGATTAATGGAAAAAGTCTGGATTTCAGAGGTTTACACAGACCCCTTAAGCATTATGTGCTGACTGGAGGACTTGAAAATTGACTTTTTCTAACAGGTAGGGTTTTCTCTGCTCTGCCAACCAGCTGCAGTTGGTGTGCAATTGCAGAGCCTAACCTAACTGCACTGTCTCGTGCAGTGGAGACAAAAATATGTAAGACATCTGTGTCAATAAAATGTCCTGACATGAATTATTCCATTGCTGTCTGTGACTGCAGTGGCACTGACAAACATCACAGATGGATTGGGACATGTGTGGGAATGTGTCTACCTGAGCTGGATCCACTTCAGCCCTGTTCTCTGTGAATGCAAATACTGTAGAACCCTCACTGAATGGTGGAGCAAATATTTAGAAATGGAGTTGTTTTAAGTTCTCTGAGGTGCTGCTAAATCTCATGTTGCAAAAGTTTGCTGTTTACCAGAATCCTGAGGGACTCCCAGGAGCTCTCTCACCTCCTCTGCAATGAAGACCTTTGCAGGCACAGATGCCCACTGAATTTCTGCCAAGAACAACTTTTCTACCTCCAGTACATGCACAGCAGGGAGGAGAGGGCACCTGGAGCACTGGTGCTCCTGTTGCTGGCTGAGGTACTGGCAGGGTTGTGCTCATGTATCCCTGACTTAGTGTGTGTGAGAGCAACAAAGGGGAATAGCTGAGCCCCTTGTACCTGGCCCTGTTTGCCTGCTGGGCAAAAACCAGGTTCAAGGGGGAATAAACCCTCCTTTCTTCTTAGCACTAGCCCTCTTGCTGCATAACCCAATTGTTACACATCCACTGTTGGGCTCCAGGCTTTGCCCAGCAGAAAAAAAGAGTGTGTGGAGTGTCTGTATAATTGCTCATACCCAGAGCCAGAGATGTTGCAGATTTTGGCTCCTCATGGTGGGTTGGTCGGGGCCTGGCAGTCCATGGAGCATGGCTGGAGCATCTCGTTAAAGCTGTGGCTGTGTCACAGGGAGACTCCGCGTGATTCCACTCTTGCCCTTTGGTGAGGATGGTTGCATGGGTTGCACCTCATGTTCTGTGAGGCTCAAAGGGTGAGTATATTTTAGCTTATACTTGCATGTAGGTCATGTTCCAGGAGGAGTTTCTGCTTCTCTCCTGCAGCACTGGAGTTGTTACAAAAAGCTTGTGTCTTGATTGTTTTACTCCCGTGGTCCCAAAGGCTCGGTGATCTGCAGTAAAGGTTAAATTGTCAGCATTTGGCAGCAAACACAAGAGGCTGTGAGTGAAAGGGAGAGCAAGGGCATGAGCTGTCCTGGGCCAGCACTTTTGGCCACTCCAAATCTGGATGATTAACAAGAGTAAAACTTTATTAGTACTGAAGCAGCACGTTTCATTCAGGCTTTCTCAGATCTCAGAAGAACCTTTGGTATATTCAGTGGCCATGCCTGTGTAAGTATTTCAGTTTATTTCACTTTCTGTGCAAAAAGGCTTGCCTGTGCCTAATTATTCTACTGCCATTTCTGAATGTTAAGGGTGCTTTCATTCTGGCAAACGCCCAAATTAGTGATTGTAAGGCCTTTTCAAAATGATGTGCAAGAAAATAAAGAACAATAGGCAATTTGCTATCTTTTGTGAGGAGGGGTTGGGAGAGCAGCTGAATATGTCATGCTGCTTTTCCACATAATCTAGCTCAGAGCTGAGACATGTTGCTACAACCCACTACTTCCATGAGAAAGGAGAACATCTGACTGCAGAGATTTCGGTTTCTCTACATGTGGTGAAGCACAGACACTGACCATGGCATCTGACCAGGGCAGTATAGGGATTCCTCCCCATGCCAGCCAGGGCAGTGTCCACCCTTGGCAAACATTCAATGCCATTGCAATTTCGTGTGACTGCACATCAGTTGCACGATGTGGGATTGAACAGGCTGCTCCAGGGGATGCTAACACATGGGTTACAGCCTCCCTACAACACTGACCCCCTACCTCCATCTTCCAGCTAAACTGGTGCTTGATCCCACATGCAGGAAGCCCTTGATCAGTATAATACCTGCTTGCTGTGTCCCCAGGTTTTATTATAACATCAGAACTCAATGGCCTGTGGCACTGGAAACAGTTCACAACTGGTTTTTACCTTGTGTTGTTTGCACCTGTACAAACTGGATCCAAAAAGCTGACAGGCACGTCAGAGGAACCCTGAGAATGCCATTGACTTCCCATGAATGCACAGTGTGAATAATCCTGTTAGGACTGATTTGGACTTGACTCTTTTACCCTAAATTCTGTGAATTACTATACCACAAGAGAAGAAATTATGCCTTGATTTGGCTAGATTTAGCCACTAGATTTGGGGATGACCTTTCAAAATCCAGTCAATTTATCCAGGTCTTTCCTCCCTCCCTTTGCAAGTAAATGTGTTGACTCTGTATTTTGATAAAATTCCTTCAAATCTGGAGCATCTTTTGGCTGCATCTCTCCCTCCACTGGAAATAATGGACTCCCTTCCCCTGTGCTCTCTGTGCTGCTTGAATTCTTCATCTGCAGCAGGGCGAGCAGCCAACTCCTTTTCTGAGCATCTCTTGTCTGGGGCTCCATCCAGATGCTTTGGGAGAGAGAGCTGATCAAACAGACAGTGCTGTGATTCAGCCTGCTCTCAGGGACCTCTGAAATGGTCCTGTAGTCCCTGGAAAATGCTGCAGCTGCCCATGAGGCTGCTTCAATGCCTCTCCAAATATGCAGTCATCCCCCACATCCAGGATAGCACAAAAAATGGGAAGAGATAAACACAAATATTTAGTTGGCAGTGTGAGTGGTGGAAAGGATTTAATTTTCTCTGTGACAAGGCTGTTTTCTTAATAATTTCTTTATTATTATTTACCCTTCTTCTTTTCTTCTTTTATAACTACAGCAAGTTGATGACTTTACTCAACAGTTCCTTGGCTGAATGATAATTTGATTATGAAGGTGACAGCAATAGTAATTATGAACTCTACAAGAGAAGTTGCACTTACAATGGAAAATTTTTACAGCTTGTTTGTTGTAAATGTTGTATTTACCACAAAACATCACCATCTATACTTGACTTGCACTGCTTATGGTCTCCTTTAGAGAAATGGTTGGCCAGGTTGGAGACAGTGTTGAGACAGATGGACCTTCTCTTTAATGGGGTGCTGATGTTCTCAGGCTCCTTTATTTTTCCATGGGAAGCAGCTTAGAAATTTCCAAAAATGGGTATGAGCTAAAAAAGCCCCAAACCAACTATCAGTAATGAATAGGTATTGCTCACATCCAAAAGATTTGCAACCATTGACCACCTGTGAACTTCCTGTGAACCCTGATCTCACTTCCAGCAAACCTACAATTTCTTCTTCCTTCCAGGTAGAGTTTCCTGTTCAGCCAAGCTGGTCATCTTCCCTGCTTTCTTAACTTAGGATGCAATGGGATTGTTTTTTAAAAAGACGGTTCTTTTAAACTGAGCAGCACTCATGTAATGTATCCCTAAACCCTCAAAACATTCCAAGGGCACAATGCTAAGTAGCTTCTTGAGAAGCTTCAAATTGGCTCTCTGAAACATTTTTCTTCATCTAGAAAAAAAGAGTTGGGAAAATAATTTTGCATTTTTGATTAAAAATGAAAAAGAAATTCAAGACTCAACTATGATTACTTTGCTTTCCTTCCAGTTTTCTCTTATAAAACGTATTTACTATTTGTGAATTGCTTTAGTAAAAGGCAAGTCATGTAATTCCTGGAGAAGGATGACCTCAGGTTATGAAAGACTCTAAAGTGAAGCCAGATGAAAAATGAGAATCTGGAGGATTTTCTTTTACATTTCTCTCCAACTTGCCATTGTGAAATATGCCTAGGTGCTGCTTTTGCCTGTGTGTTTTTGAAACCAAAGCCAAGGCAGAAGTAACAAACCTGCCAGAGAAACCTTAGCTAAGCATTTAGGCAATTACATGACACTTTAGAAAGTTTAAGGCAGATTTTGAGCTTTATGTCCAATGTTTGCTCCCTCTGTGATTTTTAAAAATATTACCACATCCCCTATTAAAATTACCCAAGTGACAAATAGTCGTTTGCCAGTTACACTTCCTACTGCTGGCACTTCTGCTCACTTTGCATTTTGTTAAGTGTGGGGAAATGTCTGCTGTTTCTTCATATGAGGAGCTTTGTTGGTACATTGGCAAATTTTGTGTGCATGTAAGATGGATGTTGCTGAATGCCGAGATACATACCATGGCACGTCTCTTGACTTAAAACTGGTCTCCAGGTAGCTTTGCTTTTTTTTAGCAAGAATTGATGGACTACACTGCTGTCCCTCTCACTGCTGGAAGTGCCATGTCATTAGAGAGAAGGAGCTATCCTACATTCCCAGTATTAACACAGTTCTATTCTTTCATGCCACTTCAGGTTGAAGTGGCAAATTTGGAGATGATAAAGGAGTTTTGAATTCTAAAATAATTTCTTCTATATTGTCTATGGTTCTCAGCATTCTGTCAGCTGCAAAATATATGCAAGTGCTACTGATTTTTAGTCCAAGACTGTTTGGTAGCAACACATGCCTCCATAACCCCCAGATCAGTTGTAGCCCTTCTTTCACAGTAGCCCTTTCACAGTAGCATTTCTGCAGACCTCTTCTGTCAGGCTCAAAGGCAGCAGGACTGTTTGTTCTTCAGCTTTAAGCTGTTGCACTCAAATTACACTCACCCCACATCCTTTACATTGCATGGCTATAAAGTAGCAATTTGTCTTTAAACTAGTGGTGTTAATTTGACATTTTGGCTGCACTGTGTACTTTTTCCTTTGGCTTTTGCTTTCACAGATATCATAGGAAAAAAAAATTCTGAGAGCGCTCCCCTTTAATTAGTAAATTGTTTTATTTGGTAGCTGAAATCACATACCTTTTGATGGGTGATGATGAAGCAGCATTATAAATGACTGGTGAGACCTGAAACTTCTTTCTCTGCTTTTTTTTGCATGTGTCAGGAATAAGTAAATGAGACAGCCAGGCCCTAATCACCCAGCCCTGTGCTTGGCATGGAGGGGAGCTGGCACAGCTCAGTTCATATCTGTGCAGCTCATGTCTTCTCCCAGTGGTTATTGTGGTCACTCTTGGCTCACTGCAATTTCCAGAACCATTGCCTCTGGGGGGGTGTTGGCTGGGTTGGGTCCTGTTATCACACCCACACTGAAGAAGCGTTGCAAGGGTGGTGGATGACCTTCTGGGTAGGAGTATTTGATACCCAAGTTGGAGAATTCTGGGTCCTGAGGCAGGTTGTTCAACCATCTATACAAGACATCTGTAGTTTTGAAAGATTTTTTAAAAATCCAGCTCTGAATTTTGTATCCCTCAGTTAACTTCATTAGAGTACTATTACATGAGTAAAATACAGAACTCACAATGAGCAAAATGTAATTAAAAACATTAGAAGATTCTGAATAAGCATTATATGAAAGAGACGAGTGAGGACAATTTGACAGTTACTGTGTTCCCATGCTCATTTCAGTTCCATTCATCCTGCCATTGCCTTTTTAGACAATATTTCAGCATTAAAAAAAGCCTCTAGAGTTTGACTAAACTTGCCTGGACCCACCCTGAGACATGAGTATGGCAGTGCAAAGGTAGCAGGCGTGCTACTGCACGTCTGCAGAGAGATGAGGCTTGTGCAAAAGGAAGCAAATAAAACTTGCTGCTGAGTGCAAACCAGAGCAGCTGTGGACTGCAGCAGCCATCCAGCCGGTTTAACTGGTTATGTACAGTGGGTCCACATGGCAGCATTGGGCAGGAAATCCCATGCCTGAACTTAGTAGGGTTTAAGGGATCATGCTCATGCTGCTCAGTGGTGCTCATTCTGTCAGGAATGAGGGTGCTCACAACTCGGTACACTGATCCTGGTGTCATTCACGTGTTCATAGCCATGCTTGCCACTGCCTGAGGGGGAAACATGGAAATAAACCTCACACATTTTATATTAAATCTCATCTGCTAAATCTGATGTTCTTGGCTACCTGTCTAGTAGGATGTAAAAATGACCGGTCACCTCTGGACTCTTTAAAATCAACAGGCACTTTTGAAAGGAGGTGAGGGGGTGTCTGGAGGAAGGGTGGGTGTCATGATAAGGATTCCCCTCCCACCATGGTGTAGCAATAGCAGCTCTGCCTCCCTTTGGAGGGAATGGTATCTGTACACGTACCAGATCTGGGCTTTGGCTTCCACTGCTGTCTCGTGCACTGTAGGAGGTTGTAAGGAGCAGAAAATTTATAAGGCATTTGTGCAGCCTCTCAGAGCTGCAGAATAGGACAGTGTGAGGGGCTGCTCTGGGACACTGAAGGCTGGGAGCAAAGAATGCATGCTCTGAAAATGGGCAGTGTGGGAACTAGAGTGTCCTCTCACTGTAATTTCCACTCAACATCTCACCTGGCAGGACTCATTCTGAAGTATCTTACAATGGGAAGGCAAGATTGCTGCAGTCACCTGATAGGTGTTGGCAAATGGGTGCTGCTTACAGGGAGAAAATTTTGAAAGCTGCTTCTTCCACCAGTTCTGCTCCACTGGCCACTGAGGGGTCAAAAGGAGAAACAGGAGCACAAGGCGGAAATACTGACACCTTTTCACGTGGACAGTGATTTAATGCATGAAAAACTCTTCCTTGTGGTGCCCGGGAAAGCTTTCCTTGTAACCCTCTCCTTGATCACTTCTACCTAAAACTTCTGCCCTGCATTAAACAATGCATGTTTAACCAAGTCTTGCTAATGTATAGGCTGAAATAGGGCAGAGAGCTTTCCAGAAAAAGTGGGGAAACCCTTTCTAATGTGATTATTGCTTGCGAGCTGTGCCAGGGTGAGGGGAGGCAGAAGGGCATGAGCAGCAGCAATATGGTCTTTAGCAGGTGTTGGAGAGAGCAGAATCTAATGAGAATCATAGAAACACTTGAAAGCTTTTTAACTCCATACAGGATTTTCAGGAGCTGTTGATAGGAAACAGTAGTGATCCAACTGACAGTTAAAGAGATGAAAGGAAGCCCTTTGGATTAAATAAGATTTAGGAAATAAAAGGATTAGTGCTAGACAAAAGCTAGATTTAGGGGTTTATTTAATGAGTGCAGTGTGGCATGATGGGATATGGGGCATCAGAAAAGAGATGAAAGACAAAATAAAAAGACGAATGTGGGAGGTAGTATGGAGGCAAGGATTCAGCACAACATCTCCAAAATCCCTTCACAAATCTTCATGTAATTGAAAATGGTACCAAAAAAAGTAGTTTTCATTAGCAGTCCCGGCTTCTTTACACAGTAACTAGAAGTGTTATAATGACAGGAAATCTTCTCTGATGGGGCTGTCAGCTCAAATCCCTGCCATAGGAGAGAAGAGAATACATTATCAATCTGCTTGCACTTACAGATGTCTAATGAGGTAAAATCAGATGCAAGAAAATTTTCGTTCTGTTGGATTCATAATTTGTTGTGCTTCCAAGTAGGGGCTGCTAGAGGACCAGTCTTGTTTAAGAGATCTCCATTTGGAGCTCTCTAGTGAAGCTGATGGTAGTCTCAGAAATGAGGGGTATGCACATGTTGGTGGAGAGAGGAGCATAGAACTCCTGCATGCAGCACCTGCCACAGGAACACTTTGTCTTGTAGCTTTAAAAGCAGGACCAAGAGTTTTTCCAGAGCTCAAATTCTCCACTTAATCATCTAACGGTGCCCATTTGCATTACTAGGGAGGTAAAGATAATAAAATAATGTGTGTAAGAATATGACTCTAACAGAGCAGTGGTTCATTTAGCAGCTCCTCCAAAGTCTGCTGAAAACAGTAGAGTGGCTACCAGTGGGTTTGGCTCTGACATTAAGATAATGTAGCCAGGTAAGTGTGGATACTCTTGGCTTATGAAAGTGCTATTTGGAGAAAATCCCACATCCCTTGTTCCAAAGATGCTGTTACTCCTAATCTTCTGGATAGTAATAGATGTCTCTAATGTTGGTACGGATATCTCTAATGAGAGGCTATTAAAGGAAGAACAACAGAACTTTTTTTCCTCCCTTCAAGTCTCCCAGTGAAATTGGGTCCTTTTCTTATCTAGATGCAAAAGAAAATGTATTTTGTGGCCTAATTTTACCAATAGGAAGATTTTCACAAACACTGGTAGTTATAACTGGTCTAGGAAAGTTTAAAGTTCTTGGTGGATGTTTGCATTAAAGTAATCCAGATATCTGATGTCAATGTTTCTCAAAGACATTAGAATAAAAATATTTCTTCAGACAATATTCTCTTTTCACTTGTTCTGTTACCACAGAGGAATGCTAGTAGGATTTACAAATGGCTAATAGGTAACAAACAAACAAATGAAAAGCTAGGAAATTACTTTATTTAAGTTTCTTGGGAATGTTTTATATGGCATTTTGTGGTTTGGACCCTATGTTATTCCTGAGTGGTTTTGTTGCTGAACCTGAATGAGAAATATAAGTAAAATAATAGATTAATTTTTTTTATTGCTTTGTGTCTTTTATATTACTCTCTGTAAAGAGATGTGTGGTCCAGTTCATTGCCTTTGCATGGAAGAGGAAGCTTGACTGAAAATTTACAGTGTGCCTAAGAGACATTTTATTTGTTCAATAAAGTGACCTCCAATGTACCAAATAACTAAGAAAATTTTAATTATTTTTTTTCATCCGATTAGCCCTTTTATTTATTTTATTACAGTTTTTTTCCAGTCAAGTGAAAGCACTTAAAAGTTGTTTTCCTTAATGAGCTGGTCACCACATCATTAATACAAAAGTAATATGGTCTCCATTCAGATATGATTTTTGAAGGTACTTAAACATCTGCTTGGATTTTCAAAAACACCCGTCTGGATGAAGTGTCTAATAACTCATAATGTCAGGGGGCATAAGTCAGCATCTGTAAGTGCTTAGGTACCCTTGAAACTGGGGTTTTCAAAGTTTGCTTTAAATAACTTGCCTGCAGCACTGGACTCCTTGTCTGTGTCTTCCCACTTCCAGGCAAATGCAATCAAGTCCAAGGGGCAAAACTGAGTCTTTGGGCTACCCTGCAGCACAAGTCCTTTCTGGTCCCTGAGCACTACAGCCTTGATTGTGCCATGTCCTTGCTTTTGAGGGCCTGAATTTGCAGCCTGAACAAATGTCCTGTAACTTTGCATGGGCTTTGTTCATGTGTACTTCAGGAGAAGAGTGGGTTTGCTGGTTTGGTTGATTTATTCTCCCCTCTCATTTTTAAAAATCAGAGCTTATATCTGCCAAATCTGTCTCAGAGTGTCCAGGTGACAACTAGGTGACACTTGTGGAGTTCCTTTACCCCCAGTCCTTCCTTTCCCTGAGTGGATGGTTGACTAAATTTAAGCAGTTTTTCGTGAGTACAGTAATTGCCAGGAAATTCTGGTGCAGGTTATTTTAAATCTTCCGTATCAGAGTTTCACATCCTTCTTCCAGGACCTGAGGACAGTACTGCAGATATCTGCAAGTATATTGGAGATCACTGAGGCTTAGCAATGGCTGATTTTCCTGTGGATATGTTGGTTGCCATTGGGGTTTCTGTTTGTTTTTAAATCTGAAATCAATTATCTGTCATGGGAAATATTTTCTTGGACGAGGAACATTTGGAAAATATGTTTTAAAAATGAGAAAATGAGGGTATTAATAAAGGAGAGTTTGAGACATCATATTTAACAATGCCACTATACTGCCTTTAGGTAATACATGGATGATTGCTTTAGCCATTATTTCAGAACATCCTGGAACACTAATTTTTACACAACTACATATTTATGATAATGTATTCCAAACTTTGAAAAGGTTCCAACCCTACTTTCTTTTAAAATTACACTTAATTTGATTGTGCTTCTGCACTGCTGTCTTCTCTCATTTTTGTCTCTCTTTCAATTAGAGTGGAAGAAATGCCGAAATATTGTTGTGATGGACTTGAAATTCCTCTGCCAGAACATACCAGAGGTTTCAGGAGAACAGGAACTCCTTTTGTCCGCAGCCACAGCAGAATATTATCTGTTGTCCAAGTGTATCCCTGGGGACAGCCTTCACACATAAGCAATTTTTCCTCGCTAGCAACAGGGCTGATCTGGCAATTAGTGCACTCTGTGCCCTCCCACCAGCTCCCATTACCCAACCACTGCTGCTAATGTAAGTTTGAGGGGGCTTGTGCCCCTCTCAGACACTATCCAACATCTTTCAATCCTAAAATGAAATTGGCAGAGCCAGCAACAGACTGTTCCATACTAATCACACATTATGAGTGCCACAAAATAAAATGTCTGTGGATTTTTTTTTCGGCTTATTTATTCTCCAAATACACTTTATCTCCAGGTGATACATATGGTTTAACCTTAGAAAATTTTTGGTGCCACTTTGGGCAGCTATAAGTTATAAACCATATATGACTTCAGACTCACGAATCTTAAAGGTCTTTTCCAACCCAAAAGATTCTATGAGAGTTTGATTCTAGTCTTGTATGTTTTTTTTCGTAGACATTATAGTTGAACAAGATTATTTTTCTTTTTTTTTTTTTCCCCCTGGTGCGTCACACTCTGGTAAGCAGCAGCAAGGTGGAATGCTGAAATCCCTGCTCAGATTGCCTGGCACTCTTATGTAAAGGCATCAGATGAAGTTTGTTGAACTCATACCTTCTCTTACATGAGGTCATTGTGCAGATTGTCTCATACTTCTGGTTGGCTTTGATGTGAGCTGCAATATTTCTATGATCTCAGCCTAGGGACAAGCTGGTGGCCCCAGACTCAGCAGTGGTTAAACATGAGTATAAACAAAGTGGAGATTTGCTATGTGCCAGACAAAGACACTTTCAAGTGTGCCCACAAGCTCATAGAAAATTAGAATCTTTGGTTTATTGCAAATATGTAATAGTACCAAGTGAAACAGTATTCCAGGCTAAATAATATGTAATGGTTACCAGCTCATGTACCTTGAGTCTGTTATTTCAGTCTGTGAAAGTTCAGATGGCAATTCTGTAAATACTGGTGAAAGGCTTTGAATGTATTGTCAGTCCTTTCTTACAGATTAAAGGGTTTCTGCACTACTTGCTTTAACCCTTAATTTTATTTTGTTTTTCTTGAGTAAATCACTGAAGTCAGCTTTAGATATTAGATATTTAGATATTAGATCATGTATGAAATGCATCTATATAACTCGATAGGCACATTTATGTTTTATTTTTTCTTCATCCTTGTGGCTATTTATTTTGAAGGAAGCTATGTATAAACTGTCAGCAGTTCTTAAATGACTGGAGACTTCAACTGCTGTATTTTGGGGACCAGATGGTTTGCCTGCAGCTACTGAAGGATGCTATCCTCTGTTTTATATTTTCAAGCCAAGAGAAAGGGAAAATGCAAGCTTACAGAAAAGATAGTCTCATGGAAGGGATTGCTAAAACATTCCTTAGTATTGTCATCAATAAATTATATCAAATTATATCAAATTGGGCACATCAGAGGCAATATGACAAGCTTCTGGGTGGGTGCAGAAGAAGGAGGAAGGATTTTTTTTAAAGACAGGGAGATGTATAAACCACATTAGTAGTCAACTTGAACAGTCAACCTGACTCCTGGGCCTGGGTATAAGCTGAGGATGAAGGTGTAACTATGGAGAGAGCCTTGGTTTACTTCTATGTGTCTCTGTGTGCCTTGGAGAGCTGAGTAGCACATAGAACTGCTTTGATGTTTAGCAATTGGTTTATTTTTAAGTATTTTGGTTAAGCTTCACAAAGTCATGAAGATTCCCTTTGAGGAAACTTGCCATAACACAGATGTTGAAGAGTAAATTTAAGAGGTGGGCTCAAGCTGAAACCTGCTGAGGCTGCTTCCCTGTGTATCCACCATAAGAAAAAAGACCTTTTTTGGGAGCAATACTTCCAAAGGATAATGAAAAGCTATGAAGCTGTCAGTGCAACCCCTAAAAATCAGGATAGTTTCGAAATGGTAATGTGTTCACTGTAACAGGTAATGGGAACATTACATCTGGTCTTCTTCAGGATGAGTCACACACTTTTCCTCTTTTCTAATTCTGCAGAGACTTGGCACCTCTGTGTGATGAAATCCATATACTGGCTGTGGTTACAGGGCTGAGAAAAACACAGAGCAGATGAAGAGATACAGGTCAGTATGTGCATCTAAAACTGTTTGCCAAGATTACATGGATCCAGAGGAATGTTTGAATATCATCCAGAAATTGTCATTCCTAAATATACATCCACTGAGATGACCCAGGAGAATACACACCTGGTTTTTACTTAGCCAGTTACAGAAGAGGTACCAGCTCGAGGGTCGTGAGACACTGGAAAATAGTCAGCCAGGTCAATGGTGTTGCTAAAATATCATGACAAGTGGGGTACAATGGGTTGTAGTTTTAATTTTGTTAAAAAGCCCCACCCAAAACCAGAAGGACTGTGCAATAAAAAAGAGGACAGAAGATGTACAAAATTACTTCAGCTTTGCCAGTTTGATAAACAGGCAAATGCTTGAGTTTTTTTCCCACTTACTTGCTTTTGTTTTTATCTTACATAAGCAACAGACAGTATTTTGAAGTGATTTTTTCTATTACTAACATTCCCTGCAGCCAACAGGCCCTTTATCTGGAGATGATGCTTATGGATGGAAACTCTCTCTCTGGTTATTGAGATTATCAGTGCAAGATTGTGTCTTCCAGAATGAGTGACTTTAAACTGAGGGGAAATAAAACTGTGTTTACAATGCAAAAGTATTTCTATGCAGAACCCTGGGAATATTCCACTTCCTAGGACCTTTTACAGGAAAAGAAAAATTGAAGTTTAGTCTGAATTTTGCCTTTCTTAGGGCTGTCATTATGTCTAACTGTTGCTCTTTTACTCTCCTAACTTGTTATTTCTCTGCTAGCTGTTTATTTCTAACAGATGCCTGTAGCCAGTTAACATATGGCCTCCGTCATTGCTCAGCTAAACTGTACACACAATAGCCACTCCTTTCCATTTTTTTTTTTAATCCAGCCGAACCCCATTTTCAGCTACTTAACATTTTCTTTGGTTTCTTATGGCTTCTAATTTGTCTACATTTCTGCAGTGCTGACTGAAGTATCCTGGGAGTGGCAATTTGTTTTTTAAAAAATAATAATAATAATAATAAAAACCCCAATCTTTTTTTAATTAAAGCTATTTTTTTCAGTGCTGTAGTTTGTGGGGCCTTATTGTTCTGGAAGGCTCCATAAGAAAATGAGAGACCATGCTCTATGGAGCTGCTGCTTCCACAGGGAACTTCAAAAAGGAAAAAAGCTCAACAAAACAAAACCATCTTACTCTGCAGACAGAACAGCCTTTGACAAAATTGTCTTTGCACTTGGTGGAAATCAACCAGTCAATCTATCTCTGCTTTGCTGTTTTTACCATCCCTTCCACAGTCTTTGCTAAATTATTTTCCCATTAATTATCTGTAGATACATGTGGGTTTCACTGCACAGTTTGGACGGGCTTTGTTTTGTGTAGGGAGCCTCCAATTTTTTAAGGATTACAGTAGCTGGCAGCTCCCTGTGAAATGCGGTTGCTGAAGGACAGTGCTGCTCCAGGGGTGGGTGCTGCGTGTGCCGGGCACACAGGCGGCTCCCAGACCCAGTCTGCAGGCAGCAGTGCAAAGCGAGCCCTGCTCTCACGCCTGGAGAGCTCCTTGGAAAGCACAAGGAGGACGTGGCACCCTGAGACCACGGGAAGAGCAGCCACCTTGTCCCAGTGAGATGTGGAGCACTGCAAGGACTTATCTCCTTGCAAGATGAGGGATGGCAGCTGCCCTTTCGAGACAGCAGCGGCACCAGAATGAGCTGCTTTCCTAGCCAGCTGATGTCCTTCCTGTGGCACTGAGGGCAGCCAGCTTGGTGGCCTTGGTGGCCTGCTGGGGTGGAGCAGGCAGTAGCTCTGCAGTTTTTTGTGTGACCTTAAAATAC
This sequence comes from Sturnus vulgaris, assembly GCF_052056855.1. Taxonomy (NCBI): domain Eukaryota; kingdom Metazoa; phylum Chordata; class Aves; order Passeriformes; family Sturnidae; genus Sturnus; species Sturnus vulgaris. The sequence goes on along the minus strand of NC_142243.1, from coordinate 105,317,921 downwards.
AGCAAGAGGCACAGCTGAGTGAGTTTCACCAAGAGTTGTGTGAGGGATGTCAGTGCGAAGGGTGCAGCCGAGCTGGAGCCACACAGGATCCGCTTCAGTGTCTTTCTTTCATGGCTCTGTTCACATGTGAAACGAGTGACATGGAGATTTGAGGAAGAACAGACCACAGATAAAAGGAACAGTCAATCACAGGGTCTTTAAAAGAAAGCATGAATAAGTACCCCATGCAGAGGAAAATTACCTAAGACACTTTCCAAGAACAAATGAGGGATGATTTCTTCCCTCACTGACATCAGTTACACATATGTGGATAATGTAGATAAGCATCACAGTGAGCAGCATCCCTTCTGCAATCCACAAGGCCACTGGATAAAGTAAACTCGTGGGTGACACTTCCAAGCATTCAGTTAGGGTTTGTTCTCCAAACATACCTAAATGAAGGCTCTGTGGTCCCTCAAATGTAGGAATTGTTCAGCCTCCCTGTATAACAGACTTTCCCAAGGGTTTGAAGGTTGCTATTGAGCAGGTCCTGTTACCTGTATTTATTTCCTCTGATGAGAAGAGTGAGGCAGGTACCCAAGAAGCATTGTGTTGGGAAAAGCACAGGAGAATATTGAGAAGCAAAGACACGATTTTCTTCAGCATTTTGCTGCTTCCCTTCATTGCATGTCTGGTAGAAGTAAACAAGATCAGATACATTTATATTGAAAGCAGTTCTGGCAAATTTGGAATCTTTCAACTGCAGATGGAGAGATGATGCTTCATGATGCTTCACATTTCTGGTCTACTGCATATTCAGAGCTCTCTCTGCCTTCAGTCTCAGTGCTGCTTTGGCTCTCAGATCATTAGCTTCATTTTGTTCAGCCTTCAGCAATGTGGCTCCCAGATGTGTTTTCCGGTATTTCGTTTATAACTATGAGGAATCTACAGCATCCAGTCACCCCTGTGCCTGCTTTTTTTTTTTTTCTTGGCATTGAAATTCTCTGAACAGGACATTCCTATTAACATCAACAGTCAAAAAATGAAATAAAAGTAAAAAACCCTGTAAGGTTTTAATTCTCACCAGGAAGCTCTTTAAGGTAGAACTTCAACACACACACTTTTGTAGAAATATTTGCTGGTAAAATTATGGTTTTTTTTTTTTGCTCGCCGCTATGCTATAAGAGTTTTTAGCTGACATCTTACATCCATATGAAGTGTGCCTTTTCAGTCTCCAGCTTTGTGACTATCAGTATCAGTGTTGTAGCTGTGATAGTTTTGGAACGTAAATGGTTTATTTTATTACACCAGCTTATAAAGATGAGAGAAAAAATGAGCTGGGGAAAGGCTTGTATGCCTGAATACTTGTCTGCTTTCTCCAGCTATATGGACTTGAAAGATATTATCTGCCTTACAAATTTTGCCTTCCTTTGTAAGCATGTGGTTGGATTATTATTTTCAACTATTGCTTGGATAAAGAGTTTCTAAAGAATTTGGGCACACAAAGTAGCCCTTGCTAAATTGTCTAAAGATGGTTTCTTAATTGAAGTGATTTTCTTTTCAGACACACAGAAATGCTTTTTTGCCAAAGGTACTTCTAGATAATTTTAAAGAACAGAGAATGGTTTATTCTTGTGAATTTTCATATGTGTAGTGAAAAAGTGCAGGCACTTGTTTTTGTCCAAGTATTTTTAAAAAGGTGTCACTATGTCTGGCTTCAAAGTGCCTGATAAATGTAGATCAGAAAGGCAATGAATTTGAAATATTAAATTATCCATGTCAGAGCACTGGGGAAAAATTAAAAAGGGAGGCTGACTAAAAGACAGAAAAACATATAGCTGAAGCAGAACTGTGAGAGTTTGACTTACTTTCCTTTATAAATTGATTTTGTTTCACAGGATCTTCCTATACCTTCTGCTGAAATGAGAAAATAGCTTCAGCATACTTTGTTTTTGAAGGCTTTGCATTTGCAAACTCACCAGCTGGATCCTGAAGGAAGATCATGAACTTTGCAGAAAGCAGCTAGTCTAATCTTGCCTGTGCATAGTTTTAATTGCAGTACCTAACAA